>NC_053389.1:238245624-238870624 GCF_905171765.1 Bufo bufo | reverse complement strand
CCAATGCTGTAACTTTCTTAATCCATTGATTTGGGTGCATCAATCTCAGTTGGAGCACCATAGAAATCCTAAATCAGGGTGAGCCGCCCCATACACCCAAATCTCTCCATTAATCTCTGGAAGGTATCTAGTGGCATTGCATAGTCCAAATGTAGCCCAAACAAGCCCATAGTAGTGAAGGCAGACTTTCCTATGTCTTCTGGCGCTATAGACACTTGCCAATAGCTGTTGGTTAAGTGAAGTGTTCAGAAGTAGGCAGCTGATCTGAGGGCTGTTAGAGATTCTTCAATGCGTGGCAGATTTTATGCATCATTTTGCGTGATGCTGATGATTTTCCAATAGTCCATACAGAAGCAAATACCGTAGATCATCCATCTTTGATTGGAGCATGTGAGCCAGTTGGCATAGTATGTTGTATGAGGCTGGCTTTGCCAAAGTCCATTGATTGTTTGCTGAAGGGTGATGATGTTTCTTTGCCACATTTAATAAACCTTCAACCTGCTCTGCTGAAGTAGTTAGTTCTTCTACATGAAGTTCTGCCCACCACGTCAGATGTGAAGTCTCTGCTGTACCACTTGGTGTTTGAGTAGCACTGCAGCACCAGAGGTGAATTCCTAACTTGCATCACCCCTAGATTGTCACAACAAAAATGCACATATTTGTCTTTTAACAAATCCTCTCACAACTCAGTAGCTAACTCTGGTCAAGGCTCAGTACCCCACTGCTTTGGAAAAAACATGAGCTCCCAAAGCATTGATAGTGCAAAACAGTCAGTGCAATTCTTTAGTCCACCGCCAAGGGTCATTCCTGGGCTAAAAGTTCATTATAATGGCTGTAGAGCCAGTTAAATACCAGGATTTCGAAAGAGCTCTGGGGGCAATTCCCTTCGACTTTATTATGCCAAACAAAAATTGGATGGTTATAATACAGTGTAATATGAAACCCAAGCAATGAAAACTATCAGAATGAATTGACAACAAACAAAAAACCAACTGAATGACCATCTTCGCCAAGAAAGCTCTGCGCCCGAACCGACAAACCCACTAAACCATTGCATCAAAGTACATGAAACTGAACATGGCTACGAATCAATCTTGTCAATCACTGAAATCCCAGCAGGGTACAAGAGATGGTGAATAAGAAAAAAATCATTTGGTTCCTTCTTAGGAACCAATCCAAGAGGAAATACCCACAAACCGGCATCTGAGGCTCATTGAAAGCATAGACTCAAAGCTCTTTCCTTTTTCTCTCTTGAAACAGTGAGAAAAGCTGTAAGCGCCCCCAAATCCAAAACACTCATGCTTATATTGCTTATATTGACATTTGGCGAGGAACTTACAGTATAAAGGTAGATTTAGACAGGCTGACTGTGCGGCCTATTGTCGGGAAGGAAGTGTTCCTTCCCGACAGTCGGCTGCTTGTTCAGTGAAGGAGACCGTGCATTTACATGTATAAAGACAGGGGATCGCCTCATCTTCATACAGAACCATGGCTTCTGAGCAGCAGATCGCTGTTTAGACCAGACGATCTGCTACTCAGAAGCCATAATTGGTGGGTCCTGCACAAGTGACAGGATCACCTAAAGAACAAGCATTTAGCTTGTTCATCGGGTGATCGGCAGCGCATTTAGACGGCCAGATGATCGGGTATGACCTTCGCAATCTGGATGATTATTGGTACTTCAAAATGCACCTAAGGACATTATATTGCCAGCAGCAATCCTTTCTTAAACCAGCTGATGATTCCAGCTGAGACCCACCCTTCTGTGTAGCCATCAGGTGCACACAGACTAATGTCCTTATGATCCTCCCAAACGCTAGGCCTAAGCACCTTTTGCTGTGGAAACTGCTCATCATATCGGGGCCAATCAAACACTGATATATCATCATCAGAGTGTGATACTGAACAGGAGTCATCAGATAGGGGGAATCCCACCCAATCCTATAGGAGGCAAGGAGGTGGTAGAGTGAGAGAAAAGGGCCGAAAAGGTAAGGGAGGCAATAGTGGGAGGGGTGGTTTTTTAGACAATACTCCTCTGGTGTCTCAATACCTTCTTCGCAACAAAAATCTTGGCAAAACCAGACCTTAGACTTACCTCATACCTCTTCCTCCAGTAAGATGGAGGAATTACAAGTCATTAACCTCTCACCCTGCCCCCTTACCACTCTGGAAACTCAAGTACTACGCAAGGGATTGTCCTTTGTGCCCATCCGTAGATTTGATCTGTTCGGTTGGGTAAAGGATTTGCACCTTTTCGCCCGAAAGTTGAAGTGGCGAAAATTCTTTGCGACTCACGATCGACGTAAATGTGAAGAATTAGGGATAGATCTGCATGATCTCCCGGATGTGCAAATCCTGACTGATCTATACTCTGAAACCTTACGTAATCCTGGTGAGGGTCCTTTTACGGATTTACGCCCTCCCTCCAAAAAGATGCCTCCCTTAAACGCAATACACCTATTGACATTTTTGTCTCGGTGGTGACCAATAAGCTCCGTGAGTTGGACACATATCAGGGTCGCGCTGAGAACTTAGGATGGGCCGAAAAGGAAGCATTGAAAAAATTACAGATGGATAAAGAACTGGTTATCAAGCCATCTGATAAAGGGGGGAATATAGTGGTGTTAGGACATGAGAAATATCATAAGATGTGTCTGAATATCCTCAGTGATGAGTCCACATATAGAAAACTCCCAGCAGACCCTACTGTGGGGTTCAGATTTGAACTACAAGACATCTTAATGAGGGCTCTGATCAATAAATTGATTGATAAAGCCGAATTTGCTTTCATGCTCCCCGACCATCCAGTTCTGCCCACCTTTTATAGCCTACCTAAGATACACAAGGGCTATGACCCCTTGAAAGGTAGGCCAATTGTGTCTGGTACCGGCAGTCTTACTGCAAACATCAGTACATATGTGGATGCCATTTTGAGACCTTTTGTTACCAGCTTGCCTTCCTATGTTAGAGACACAATGGATGTGTTAGCCAGGCTAAATGGCATCCACTGTGACAAAGGTACACAGCTAGCCAGTTTAGATGTTGAGGCCCTCTACAGCTCTATTCCTCACCACCTTGGCTGTAGAGCGGTCCTCTCTTTTTTACAACAGAGGGGTGAACATCTTTTGGGCCATAATGCATTTATCATGGAGCTTCATGAGTTTATTCTAACACGTAATGTGTTTTTATTTGACGGGAAGATTTTCCACCAGCTCAGGGGAGTCGCAATGGGCAGTCCGTGTGCCCCAACTTTTGCGAATCTCTTCCTGGGCTGGTGGGAAAGAGAACTGTTTTTTTTAGATGACATGGAGCACTTTACTGGTGCTGTCCCCCTATGGATTAGATACATCGATGATGTGCTGATCCTTTGGGGGGCCAGCGCCAGTTTGTTCCATGAATTTGTGGCTGTCTTGAACAACAATGAGTTGGGATTATTTTTTACTTCTGAGATCAATGAGAGTCAGATTTCATTCTTGGATTTGACCATTGCACTTAATATCTCAGGTGATATTGTCACCAGCATGTACAGAAAATCGACTGCTACAAACTGTTTATTAAGATAGGAAAGTGGTCATCCCAAAGCTCTCAAAAGAGGCATTCCTAAGGGGCAATATTTAAGAGCCCGTAGGAATTGCTCCCAACTGTCAGATTTCAGAGAAGCGGCTGCTGACCTTCAACATAGATTTCGATCTCGTGGATATCCGTCCGATTTACTTAAACAGGCCTATCAACATTCTTTGAGCCTAAACAGAGATTCACTACTATCCCCCAAACAAAATCTAGAAGGGATTGACAATGTGCGGATCATTGGAACTTTTGACAGTGCCCATGACCAAGTACATCATATTCTATCAGAATACTGGGATATCCTCAGATCCGACACGGACATTGGTCATTCTATCCCTGATAAACCAGCAATCACCTTCCGTCGTAGCCAGAACTTACGGGACATTTTAGTTCACAGTATGTATCAGAGCCCCAGACAGCATACCTGGCTATACAATCCGGTTTCAGGTACGTTTCCTTGTGGGAATTGTAAGTTCTGTGGCTTCATTAATAAAAACAAATCATTTACTGGGTATGTATCTGACAGAACATTCTTCAGTAGACCATTTGTGAACTATAAATCGATGGGCGTGGTCTATCTGATGACATGTAAATGTGGCCTGAAATATGTCGGTAAAACGATACGGGAGCTAAGACAGCGTATTGGGGAACATGTATCCGACATCAACAAATCTCAAGATACTCCGATCGCCCGCCATGTGGTTGATTGCCACAGTGGCAATTCTTCTTGTATTAAATTTCAGGGCATCGACATGGTGAAGAGAACACCGCGAGGAGGAGATTTAGACCTCATTCTCCTACAAAAGGAGGCACAATGGATTTTTAGGCTAGGGACCACTAAACCCAATGGTCTCAATGATGCCATTTCTTTTGTACCATTTATTTGACAAATATATGATCCATTTATACACTTCTCCTACCTTCTGTTATTTGTATTACACCTTGTCAACTTTGTCTTTAGCAGACCATACTTATAGATGTGAAGCATGTAGACTAGTTTTTATATGCTGCTGGGTATCTGTAGATATACATTCCGAGGGGTGACATGATCTATTCTCTATGGGCAATTGTATACATACATTCTTCGTTGATGACGTGAGATTAGTATTTATTATGTTTATATACATTAGCCTGTATCTTAGTTGCCACCTCTATGTTATCTCTGGCACATCTGTTTAGTATGGTTGTAGGTTTGTTACTCTTTGCCGAACTTCAAGATCCCTTATTTGCTCTTTTAGTACTGCCGCCTATACATATACAAGGCCGCTGGTATTTTCCCTGTTACATTGTTACGATGCAGCGCTTGTGCGCTGACCTCCTGGACACATCCCTATTCCTCCACACTCGACAGCGAACCAGCCCAGTATGATTGATTCATGAGGTGGACTGGCTGCCGATAGGAGGTGTGTCCATGGGGGCGTGGTGTCTGCCCTTTAAATCACGGCATCTGGCTGGCCGCTTCGCGGCCATTACAGCGCCGAGGTTATGTTTGGAATAAGCAGCACACCGTTTCCTACACTAGGATTCGGTGCTTCTTACTAACATCTTTGTGTAGCACGCCGATTCCCAGACAGGGATGTCGGTTTAGGCAGCTTAGGTGTAATAGCTACGCAGGCTCCTGTCGAAGTGCACTGATTAATGTGCACGGAAACGCATAGAGCCGTAGTCTAGTATATACAGATGGGCTGTTTGTTGTCTGCACCGTGATCAACAGCAGTATCCTCCTGTGTTATTTACGCACCTACATTGGGGCAAGTGGAGGAGTGACGGTACATTATATCACCGCTCCTCTCACTAACCGTTGTTGGCCAGGGATAGTCTTGTCACTGGTCAATCTGTCAATGTATGTTGCGCGCGGCATTTCCTCTATGAATGTTAAACAACTTCACATGAATACATTCCTCAGTGGTCATGCCATTTGTGTATAAGTCCACCAGCACACATTATTGTTCAGAGGCCACACTTTGCCTTTCGGAGTACCATATCCGAGCTATAATGCGGTGGTTGTATACATATATTTAGATACCTACTAGTCCGTCCATCTAGTTGTTACACCACAGTGGTCCTCCAACATACACTAGTTGTGAGGGTCCCTGTTAATACATGATTTGGTAACATTATCTAGGTAGACGGCCACATCCAGTGTCCTATGATTTTTTGTAGGTTTTCACCCCCTTTCCTAATATAGCACTAATAAATTATTTATTATTTTTGCCCGTTTTTAACGTCCTTTCTACTATTAATTGTTCAGATTTTTACTTAAGGACGTGTACCTTGTATACCTTGCTTTAATTTTTTTGTTGCCAATCAAAAACTCACCATTAACCTTAAACACTTTCCCAGTGGCATTCATATAGAAAAAAAGGGTGTCTTCTCTCTAACAGCACTAGTAAAAATGGCAAAATCTTGCAACCAATTCAAAAAGGTTCGAAGAATCAAGCAATACTGTCACTTCTCCTTTTTGCTCACTGGCTTCACCCTATCCAAATAAATTTTTTCCAGTGGAGGCAAAGAAAAGATCTCCACATACTTGTCCTTTCAAAAATTCTCTTCACCTTTGGATTGGCCCCTCAAACACGTACATAAATCTTCACTTTAGTCGCATCAGCAAGCCTAACATCCTCCGTGGCTGAAGCCTTCCCACTACTGGTAGCCTCATACCAGGGGCGTAGCGTGGGGGGGGGGGGGGGGGCGGAGGGGCCGTTGCCCCGGGCGCCAAATTGCAGGGGGCGCCAGGCAGCCTAAATTTTAATGAGGGCTACGGGTGCCTATGGCTCCCGTCCCCTCCGTTATGCCTCATAGGCCTCATAGGCTTCCCCTCCGTTATGCCTCATAGGCTCCGTTATGCCTCATAGGCTTCTACTATTAATTGTTCTGATTTTTACTTAAGGACGTGTACCTTGTATACCTTGCTTTAAATTTTTTGTTGCCAATCAAAAACTCACCATAAACCTTAAACACTTTCCCAGTGGCATTCATATAGAAAAAAAGTGTGTCTTCTCTCTAACAGCACTAGTAAAAATGGCAAAATCTTGCAACCAATTCAAAAAGGTTCGAAGAATCAAGCAATACTGTCACTTCTCCTTTTTGCTTCCTGGCTTCACCCTATCCAAATAAATTTTTTCCAGTGGAGGCAAAGAAAAGATCTCCACATATTTGTCCTTTCAAAAATTCTATTCACCTTTGGATTGGCCCCTCAAACACACACATAAATCTTCACTTTAGTCGCATCAGCAAGCCTAACATCCTCCGTGGCTGAAGCCTTCCCACTACTGGTAGCCTCATACCAGGGGCGTAGCGTGGGGGGGGGGGGGGGCCGGAGGGGCCGTTGCCCCGGGCGCCAAATTGTAGGGGGCACCAGGCAGCCTAAATTTCAATGAGGGCTACGGGAGCCTATGGCTCCCGTCCCCTCCGTTATGCCTCATAGGCTTCAGGCCACTAGACCTGAAGCCTATAAGTCAGTAGAGCGATGCAGGACTCGGTCACGATAACCTCACTGTGACCTCCTGCATCGGATCTCGCGAGATGACGCGATGACGCGGCGCAGGAAGGCACAGTGAGGCGTTCGTGACCGCCTGCGCCGGGACGCCACAAGCTGTGATGGAGACAGGTAAGTATTTTTTTTATGTAACCTTACCTAATTGCAGAGGCACTAGGGGCAGTATGGGGGGTGGGAGAGGGCTGGAGCAGAAAGAGGATATCCTACTGAATGGCATAGTAATAAGAGTGGAGAGGCGGCCATTATATTAATAACAAAGAGGGGGACATTATAATAACAAAGAGGGGGCCATTACATGAATAACAAAGAGGGGGCCATTATATTAATAACAAAGAGGGGGCCATTATATTAATAATAAAGAGGGGGCCAGTACATTATTATTAATGTAATGGCCCCCTCTTTGTTATTAATATAATGGTCCCCTCTTTATTATCAATGTAATGTCCCCCTCTTTATTATTAATATAATGGCCCCTCTTTATTATTAATATAATGTCCCCCTCTTTATTATTAATGTAATGGCCCCCTCTTTGTTATTAAAGAGGGGCCATTACATTAATAATAATAAAGAGGGGGCCATTACATTAATAATAAAGAGGGGCCATTATATTAATAATAAAGAGGGGCCATTATATTAATAATAAAGAAGGGGACATTAATAATAAAGAGGGGCCATTATATTAATAATAAAGAGGGGGCTAGTAGATTAATAATAAAGAGGGGGCCAGTACATTAATAATAAAGAGGGGGCCAGTACATTATTAATAAAGAGGGGCCATAATATTAATAATAAAGAGGGGGCCATTATAATATACAGGGGGAATAATATTTTGGGGAATGTGGGACTATCTATCTGGCTCTAGCACAGTATTGAGGGGCAGCAGGATGACAGTGTTGAGACACCAGGAAGGAGAGGATGATAGTAAAGTGAGGAACCTAAATTTTTTTCTGTGAAACACTGCAGAGACGAGAAGCGGCTGAAAGAAGGTATCATGGCGGTCTTATCTCTGAATGAAGACGTTGAGGAAAGTCTACATCACAGGAGACGTCACAGGATGTAACAGGTATGGTTCGGTATTATACTGTAATAATAATGTCCATGCACATATCTGTTTCACGGTAGGGTTGGGGGAGGAGATTGAGAATATGCCCCACCCTGCTGCATCCTGGCCCCAGACTTCAGGTCACACTGTGTTCTGAATTCTGGGGTCTCACACCCATCTACTACATTATCTGTACTCAGAGAGTTATCTCTGTGTTATCTGAGGTGTTTCATAGGACTGCTAGTGATCTACTACAGTATCTGTAAAAAGGGGCGTGCCTGGGGTAGGCGGGGGGGGGGGGGGGGCGCAATTTTTGGCTTGCCCCGGGTGCTGGCAACCCACGCTATGCCACTGCCTCATACCCTGATGCCACAATTGGAACCTCACCAGCTGCTGCCATGGGCAACCCTGCCTGCTCTACCACCACAGCACCCCCAGGAGCAATAGCAGGCAACAATACTGCTTCAGGGAAACCCCCAGTCACAGAAGAGACAGAAGGACAAACATACTGTACCTTGTGTACCAACCCAGCGGACCCTAAAACCCTAGAACAGTGATGTCAAACCTTTTAGAGACCGAGTGCCCAAACTGCAACCCAAAACCCACTTATTTATCGCAAAGTGCCAACACGACAGTTTAACCTTGATACTGCAGTCCAATATAGTGTATCTTCCATGTACTCTATTCGCGATCAACACTAGGCTCTGGAACCGGTGCCATAGGTTCGCCACCCTTGCCCTAGAAGGTGCCACACACAGAGAAACCTATCCAAGACAACCCCTGCTCAGACTCCCAGCCAGAAAGGATGCAATCTCACCTAGCAATCCCTGGGGTAGACTCCCTCAGGGCACAGGGGCAGCACAACCTGCAGCAGCAGAACAGTCGAGGGCAGACGACACATCCTTAAGACTGTTCGGTGGCTCCCCAAGACTCTTGACTTCATTCTGTTTCCTCTATAGAAAGGAATGCAGGAAACTTGCCCCTTTGTCCTGAGGCATCGAGCCGAAAAAGACCATGGTCATGGGCTCTCCTAAGATGGCTGCCCACCAGGTGCAGCAGAATTACTATGGCGCAGCACCAAAGTGGCCGAAGCAGAAGGCCCCACAGCCCCCACCAACTCCTAAAGGGCTATGGACCACTACAGACTTCTCCCAATGAGCGTTATGCTGCGGCATATTCCCCGCCCTAAAAAAAAATGCCCACTGGCCCACCAAAGCAGGCTGCCGCATAGCCAAAGTCATGTTGCTAACCACAAGACTGCTGACAGACCCCCCCTCCAGAAAAAAGCAGAGGCTGCATCCTCCACCTGCCTCTACCAACAGCGGTCCTATTCCCAGATAAGATCTGGCCCTCTGCTCACTTCCCTGCCCAAGACTCACCAGTTGAAGATGCTGCTGACCTCCCAGAGGGCTGACCACAAAGAGGGCTGACCAGTCTGACCTGTAGAAGCCGGTAGTGGAGGGATCAGAGTGGGGCTCCCTAGGCAACGCCATGCTTCAGGCACTCCGGCGGCCGAGACTTCTAAATACAAATGCACTGACTTACTAGGATGGAAGATTAGTATGGCCATTTACCACCTCACCCCTTTCTCCATTAACAAACACATGGAGACCTTATTTTGGTGTAAAAGGCCGTACCGGCCAATTTGTTAACAGATTAACCATCATAACATTTTCTTTACATAACTTGCTTGTATCTGAACAATGTTCCAACTTCATAACCCCTTGATAAGCACATCATATTAATCCTCTAGTTGAAGTTTAACCTTACCCTTGGCCGCACTCACCGACCCAAGGGCACCAAACATAAACATCATGCCCCTGCAGGCCTTCTAGCCCAAACAGGAGCTCCCATCCTTCAACTCACCAAACCTCGTAAGATGCACGCCCCAAAGAGTCATGCAACTCTTCCAAATAGTTTTGCCTCCCAGAATCCCCCTTCTACCTGCCACAAACAAACGAACATCGGTGACACCTCACCTATGTTTGTCCTGCCACACCCGAACAGCCGTCTCCAACCCCTCTTAAAAACCCCAACGCCCACAAATCTATCCCCACCTCATTTAAATGAACTCCATCTGCCTGTAGAAACTGTGTAGACACCTCCTCCAACTCCCTTTGACGCACCACAACACCTCCGCTGTACAAATCGCCCTACCTCCTTGTTTAACTTCGCCCGTGCCTTGTTAATCCGATCCAAGGATCTAGCAAACCTCCATGTACAACGAGCTACCTCCTCTGACGACACTATCAACAGGCCTGGGAACTCCTATACCCGCAACAGGTCCAATTTGATATCCCGTATGACAGCCTTAGACCTACGCACCCCCAAATCATTCCCACCACCATGAAGAACCAAAATATCCGGGAGTTTGTCTAAAGAGACATAAAATCTAAACTCCGGAAGAACCCTACCCCATAAAAGACCCCACAATCCTATCCAACAAACCATTACCACCTCGTTTGAAAAACCCAACTGTCTTCCGTTCTTCCGAACATCAGCCCGCTGAGCTCCCCAATACACGTACGAGTGCCCGAATATCCAGGCCAAACAAGAGGAGAACCCTGCAACAACAAGAAGGAAAACATCACACATTATTGCTACTACAGCGCATCCCCCCCCCCCCCCACTCCTGTGTAACCCGGCACACAAAAGAACCATCTATTCCAACACCTCCCAAAGCAAATGAGGGCGAACGTAAGAGCGAAAACATGACGACTCCCAATGGCCAATCCGCTTAATTGCAGCATACCCTAAACCCCACCTGGCTGCCTCTGTAGCCGCCCCAATCCTAAAGGAATGAAAAGCAAACTCCCCAGCCGGCAAACCCACGATTGTCAGGCACTTCCTAAAAACTGCGATAAACTGAAAACGAGAGAGAGGGGAATCATCCCGATGCAATAATAAAGGCCCCGTCCCCGCAGGGCGTTGATGCAGCAATTCCTCCACACACCTAACCAGACACACCGCACAGCCTAACAACGGGTGTAGATTAATCCGCACCCCTTTTCCAACGGGGTCAGTCTTTGACCTCCTCAACAAACACTGCAAACCCTCCGTCCCTACACATACATCGGCCCACAGCAAACTTCCAACTCATTTGCTACTGGAAGACACTAACTCCGAAACCCAAAAAAGGAAACCACTGCGACCTTTTTTGACACTGCTGAAAACAACTGAATGGTCTAACCCCATTAGATACACCAATAATGTTTGAAAATCGTCCAAAGAAACGCAACCCCCCACTTGATCAACTTCTCCCATTGCAACCAAACTGATGCATAGGCCGACCACGTACCTCTACTGTCCGATTGCCGAATCAGGGATACTGACACCCCAAGGCCACGCTCCAGAGCCACTGGCGGCAACAAAGCCCTTTCTCTTCCGCTCCTGGAACCAGTCGACAGAAACTGACCCACTGGAGACGAGAAAGAGAATCTGCCACTGAATTATCTACCCCAGGCACATGTACTGCTACAAAACAGGAATTTAACTCCAACCCCAAAGAACCAGATGCCGCAACAATCGCAACACCGGCAACGACATAGCTGTTTGCGTATTTATAGCCTGTACCACCCCTAAATTATCACAACAAAATCGCACGCATTTGTTACGTAATAGGTTCCCCCACAACTCAATCGCTACTACAATTGGAAATAGATCCAGCAGCGCCAAAATTTGTTAAGAAACCTGTCGTACGTCATACCTCCGGCCAAGGACCCACACTCCACTGCCCTTGGCAAAAGGACCCATAACCGCACGCATCAGTATACAGTTCCAAATCAAAACTTGACACCGGCACCTCCATCCAAACTGAACACCCATTAAACTTGCCCAAAAAAACGATCCCACACCTCCAAGTCATCCCGTATTTCCGCTGACAATCTCACATAATGAAACAGTGCTGTCACCCCTGCCATCGCCAAAGCTAAATGTCTACAAAAAATCCGACCCATTGGCAAGATTTGGCAAGCAAAATTTAACTTCCCCAAAACTGACTGAACCCTCTTAAGCTGCACCTTCTTAGCCCGTCGCATAGAAGCCACCTCCACATGTAAATCTGACACCTTGTCCTCCGGTAACTTACATTCCATCTCAACAGTGTCAATAACTATACCTAGAAACTTGACCGACGCGAATGGTCCCTCCGTTTTTTCCAGGGCAAGCGGAACTCCGAATGATGCGGTCACTTGCTCCTTTGTATGTAGCAAAGTGGAACATACCCGGGTCCCCGCCGGGCCTAAGAACAGGAGATCATCCAGATAATGCAATGCGGAATTCCATCCTGACTCCTGTTTCACTACCCACTCCAAAAATTAGCTGAATGTCTCAAACAATGAACAAGAGATTGCACATCCCATAGGCAAACAACAGTCAACATAAAATTGACCCTCCCAATGAAAACCCAACACATGAAAACCACTCAGATGAATCGGCTTCTATACCCGTTTTTGCTAAAAGAGCTCCCCGACCAAAACACCGAATCCAACTCACCGCCACGTCAAAACGAAACTGAACATAACTCTCGCTCAATCCCATCATTGACCGAACTCCCAGCCGGGTATGAGAGATGGTGAATGAGCCGGTATTTGCTTGGCTCCTTTTTAGGAACCAAACCAAGGGGAGACACCCTCAACCCTGGCAAGTGAGGCACAGAAAAAGGCCCTGCTATGCGACCCGCTCTCAATTATTTCTCTATCTTTTGCTTCACCACCTCTGGCCTAGTCAATGCTAAAATCAAGTTCCTAACAACCGCCTTAGATCCAACCGACTCGCAAGGAATCCGAAACCCCTCCGTAAAACCCGAGCGCAACAATTCAGCCGCTTCTCTATTTGGGTACCTCTTTAGGAATGGCAACATTGCGTCCACTTTCACCAGTGTCGTTCCTCTTCTGCAAAGCCTCAAATCCCCTACCCCTACCTCGCTTGAAACAACGGGACAAACTATGCACCCCCCCACATCCAGAGCATCTGTGATCAAATCTGCAATCAGAAAGGAACTTGCAGAACCCTTCATTGTTTTACCAACAACACCCTTTACTACCACCTGCTGACGAGTCCGAGGCCAAGGCTCCCCGGGCCCACCGCGAAAGGGATGCATCCCTGCCTTTGGAGCAGCCATCAAACTCATCCAAAGACTGATGTCTTTGTGATCCCATATGATACTAGGCTGCACCGCCTTCTGCTGCCGCCTTCTGCAGCCTCTCCAATGGCGTCCATATAGCAAAACAACGCAGAGCACTGTTTGGGAACTTTTCCCCCACCACACTAGCCAAAATCGCAAATGCTTGCATCCAATTCATAAACGTACGAGGTATCAAACTGTAACGCCGCCTTTCCTCCTCTTCCTTATTGCTCTCGTCTGGTTTTACCCTATCTAAATGAAACTTCTCCAGCGGAAGCAATGAAAAAATTTCTACATATTCTCCCTTCCAAATCTTTTCCCTGACTTCCTGCTTCAAATTGGCCCCCAGGGGCCCTTCAAAGCACACATAAACTTCCCCTTTTGCTGCGTCCGCCAACCTTACATCTTTAACCACTGCAACTTTTTCGCTACCCCCTGCTACCACACCCAGAGGCCCCGCGACCTCAGGCCCATCTGCTACCAACTCTGGCCTCCTTCCACCTGAACTCTGAATCTCCCTTAATGTTGCAAGCACTGGCACCCACGCCATAGCTGTAGAAACCCCTGAACTAGACCCCAAGCACGACACCAACAACCCCGCCAACAACTCCTGTGCCATCCCTCCCGCATTCTTAACCCCAGTTACTCCTGCATTACTCTCCCCTGACCCCACCGGACCCACACGCTGTACCCCTGTCGTCTAGTAACCAGGCCGTCTCTGAGAAGGCCTCTCAGCAGCCGCTGGACTTTGTCGCGCAGATCTTTCTTGGGCCACCGGAGTAGATGTATCCGCAGGAATAGGACAGGTGCGTGACGTCGCTGTGTCGTCCAACCTCTCCTGGGTTTCCCATGCATCTTGACTCCATTCTCCTTCCTCTACAGATCTGGCAGCCGGAGGAACCCCTCCTTCCCCCGCGATCCAGAAGGGGCAGGGCCAGCATCCTCAGACAAGGCATTACCCAACCCTTCATCATCTGAAAAATCTGTACCAGCACCTGCAGAACACTGGTGTGTGGGCGCCCTCTTGTGTACACTCCTAGTACTCCTTGCAGCAGACTGGTTCCTTACTTCATTTGGCTCCCTGCCATCTCTAGCCGCACTAACTAGCAGAGGGGGAGGAGCTTCCCCTGCTACACTCTCTCCGGCTCCTGTAGAAAGCTGCCGGCCATCACTACTAGGCCGCAACGCTCTCCTCCTCTCCCTGCTCCTCCTGATGTCATGGCTCTCGCCTGGAAAAGCCGCTCCTTGGCTCAAAGAGGGAACCACCTGCTGCCTGTGGTCCCACTCACAGGTATACCCTGTCCTGTGGCTTGCCCCCGGCTCCAATTCTCCTACTGGAGAAACACCGTCGCCTGCACAAACCCCCCACGCTCTCTGGGAGAGCCGGTTCGGGAACACCCCTGCCCCTCTCTTGCTGATCCCTGCCGCTGTGCCAGATTCCTCCCGCTGCGGCGGTGGACCGATACCAGAATTCGCCACCCGACGCACCGGATGGTCCCTGTTGGGGCCTGCACCGGACCTTAGAGGTCATTTCTGGGCTCAAGAGCATCGGTGGCAACGACCTCCGAGCGCTTGCCCTCAAAGGATTAAATACTGGGGGTGCCACTGGCCTATGAAGAGCAGCCTGTAGAGACTGCTGTAACCATCCCACTCCATGTTCCACTGCCGCAGCCCTAACCGCCGCCATCAGTTCTTCTAAATTGGATATGATGACCAACTTACAAACTATCTCCTGGTCAATTGACTAACTCCGCCCCTAACTCCCTTAAATACTGCCCACCAACCTGCACTGCCCCACCCTCTGCTCCACCAATCACTACCTATATCCCTTTTCTTTAAATTATTTAACCCTTTTCTTGCCTACTACAACTTCCCCCTAAGTCAATACGCCATTCCGCTACGGCTGCGCCCTGCTCCATCGCTCTTTCTCATGAAGAATCAGTCAAGACTCCCCCTGCCCCCGGAAAGCTTCTTGCAAACTCTGCTGCAACCATTTCTGACCATGCATGCAGGGAAGACATGCTAAAGTCTTTATAACTGACCCTCCAGAAAGTTAGGTACCACTCCCATGGCCCGCAGGTTAAATACTGCATACCAGCTCAAAGTCTTAGGCCTCTTTCACACGGGCATTGCGGGAAAATGTGCGGGTGCGTTGCGGGAACATGCACGATTTTTCCGCGCGAGTGCAAAACATTGTAATGCGTTTTGCACGCGTGTGAGAAAAATCGCGCATGTTTGGTACCCAAACCCGAACTTCTTCACAGAAGTTCGGGCTTGGGATCGGTTTTCTGTAGATTGTATTATTTTCCCTTATAACATGGTTATAAGGGAAAATAATAGCATTCTGAATACAGAATGCATAGTAAAATAGCGCTGGAGGGGTTAAAAATAAATAAAAAATAATTTAACTCACCTTAATCCACTTGATCGCGGAGTCCGGCATCTCCTTCTGTCTCCTTTGCTGAACAGGACATTCATTACAGGAAAATGACCTGTGGTGACGTCACTCCGGTCATCACATGATCCATCACATGATCCATCACCATGGTAAAAGGGGCTGGTCTCAGAAAGGAACTTTGGTGCAACAAGGGCAATGTAATGCCCTCATTACAGCAAAGACCTAATTTGCATATTGAGAAAAAAATATAACTCAGGAACAGAGCCTCAGATCAACAAAAGGAAAACAGCTTTTTAACCAGATGAACCACAGCTATGTGCCTATGCAAACAATTGGAAGGGGAGGTCACTGGTGACAGATTCCTTTTATGGTACTGTAAGAGGCAGCCCTGAATCAACCAGCAGCATTTCCAGCACTTATATCTATGCAGACTGTCATGTTTCCCTATGGCCACCAGAGGCCAGTGTGACTAAACAGGAACCTGAGTTGTGCTGGCCAAAGGCTAAGAAAGAGTTAAGAAGTTTTTCCCGGGCTGTTCTAGAAGTTGCTGGGGGCCTTGCTGAGATAACAGGGAGAGATGGACTGCTGAGAGATAACAGTAAAAGACTGGAGCAGCAGGAGGCTATATAAGCTGAGATTTTCCTGACAGCTGTGGAGCTGCACACAGAGGACTTCTCTGTGTGTTCCAGAGGAGTGGGACTGTGTGTAGAAACCAGTACAAGCCGGATCCTTCCTGCCAGAGCTGGAACTCACAAGAGATCTGCATCTGTTGTGACCAGAGAGAGAAAGACAGCCAAGCAAGCGACCTGGATCCAGACTGCATCTTTTTGTACCCAGGAGAATCTGCAGAACTGTGAGTGGCACCGGTGCTTTCCTGTGATAGGTTATAGAGTCAGGGGCTTAGTCAGTGCGCTTTAGAAGCGTCCCCTGGGTAGCAGGGCTAGATAGGAAATTGGTAGTGAGAGTAGCCTGCAAGCTGACTGCTTACTGTTTAGCTCATTCTATGTATATGCAAAACTCCATTGCCATTGTTGTTGATTTATGTTCACCTGTTAATACCATTCCTGTCTTTGACCCATTGTGCCTCTGGTGCAGTGGTACTGTATTGTTACTCAGGTTTTCCGGAAGTTTCATTTTGCTCCTTAATAAAGCTGGCTTTTGCTTCAGTCTCCTTGTCCGCTGTACTGTACTTGAATCCTGCTTTGCGGTCTCTCCCTCCTCTGACCGCTACAAGTGGCGCTGCGAGCAGGGTACAGTCACAGAGATGGAGGCGGCTGAAGGCAATGTGCATAATTCTAATGTGAGCACCTCAGGCAATGGTGGAACCCCTGCAAGGGCCCTCTCTATTGGCACGTTGTTTAACTTGCTACCTAAATTTGATGGCCAGAACATGTCACTGTCGGACTGGGTGTCAAGATTACAGAGCGCTGCTAGGATTTACAATGTCAGCCCAGAACTACAAGTAGAAATCGCTTTGGCCGCTCTAGAGGGTGAGGCCCGACAATATGTCCTACTACAACCGGAAGCCACGCGCAATACATTAAAAGAGAGTGCGATTCCTGGAAGAAATATACGGTGAAACAGCCAGCGCAGGGCACTTCAGGGTGAAATTCTTTTACCGAATTCAGCGGGAAGACAAAGGTGTCTCGCAGTATGCAATGGCGCTACAGGAAGTGTTGGCCGAGGTGCAGAAAAAAGAGGCGGATGGAGTAACCACCATGGGAATTGCAGATCGGATCCTACGAGAACAATTCATTCTGGGACTCTATAGCACTCCCCTGAAACGGGCCCTGCAGGAACGAGTTAGGGTGGACTCTACACTAACCTTTAGACAAATATTAGCAGAGGCACAGAGCAAAGAAGAAAGTTATGTGTCCAGAGTGATATGGACCCAGACCGTCACCTCCCCCGGGGTTTCAAAGAGCGAAGAGGTCCTAGTCAGAGTAGTACAAGACTTACAGAGCTCTCTGAGTGCTATGCAAGAAAAGTTGACACACCTGGAAAAACGGATGGAGTCGCACTATACCCCTGAAACTGCCTACCCGGCCCGACAACAAATTTATCAGGCGCCCCCGTGGGTTCCTATATCAGAATATCCTTACCTTAATTTACCTTCTCAACAAGCTCCTCAATATCCTCCAAGGAGGCCCGTCAAGTCCTAAGGGCACCCCCCATATGCAGACAAGGAGAAGGCCATCAAGGGGCACAGTGTTGGCGGTGTGGAAATTATGGACATTATGCCAGAGAGTGTCGGAGTGATGTGGCTAGACGCCCAGAGCCACCGTTAAACTTCCTGCCCCCGCAGTAGTGGGGCATTCTGCGGGGGAGGTGGAGAGCCAAGATACCCAGTATGGCTCCGACCACCTGGTCGCAGGGTGTCCCACCATTCGAGCTGAATTTGAAGGCATTCCGGTCGACTGCTTAGTGGATACCGGGTCACAAGTAACGACTATGTCTGAGTCACTCTTCTACCGTTACTTCCAACCGCTGGCCAAGCCAGAGCGAGAGACGCTGGTCCGGGTTACAGCGGCCAATCAACAACAGATCCCTGTCACAGGAGTCGTGTGGATGAATGTACGGCTATGTGGGCTAGAAATGGGACGGAAAGGTATCCTGCTGGTCCCTGACACGTTCAAAGAAGATGTGCCTGTGATAATGGGCATGAACATTCTGCAAGAATTAGATCAGATAATGTTCACCAAACGGCGGGCCAGGCTATTGGAAGCAAACCACTCCGCACAAACCTACTCAGAAAGCGTTTCAACGGCTGATACGATTCTGTGGGACACAGAAAAGTGTCCCAGCACACCAGTCTGTGGGAACGATCCGAGCGCCAGGAAAGGCTACCCTCACCATCCCCCCTGGACAGGAGACCGTGTTGACGTCACCCGTGGGAACCTTCCGCAATATTGAAGGTATGGAGGTGTTCATCGAACCGACGTCCCTAGGAGAGTTGGGTCAGGTTGTCCTGGTGGCCCGGACACTGGGAGTGGTCCAGAATGGACGAGGACCCATAAGAGCTGTGAATATGGGAAATCTAGAAGTTTCCTTGACGCTAGGAGTGGAACTGGCTCGTGTGTACCTACATCGGGGAGAAGTATTGAGTCGGAGAGAAGTGACTCTAGCTCTGGTAGGTGATGCTGTTTGGACCCTGGCAGTTACTGCCAGTGTAGAAGAGATGCCAACCCCAAAATGGAATGGGAGAACCATCTTGGATCAAATGGAAATAGATGTTGTGGCGAAACCAACCTCGCCACTGGGTTTTGGAGAGGCCTGTTTATCAGCCTCTTGCCCCAGGATTATGGGCCCTCTCATTAGCCCATGCAAAACTTAAACCCCATGGCGATTTGACTGTGTTTGTGGCATCTGAGCGCTCAGATCCAAGCCATATGGGGACATGTGGGGTTTTGAGATGTGTGACAGAATCATCTGTCTGTGTAATTGTATTGTATGTTATGTGAGGGTACCCAGTTAGCTCATTTTATTGTATTCATGTTGTCTGAGTGCCATTCACCTAATAATATGCACTCAGACTTGAGCTGTCTGGGAATGTGTTAAATGTCTATGTGTATTGTAAAGGGTGGGACATTGTATGTTTGAGTAAGTGATGTCTGTTCCATTGTCCCCACGTGTGTATTGGTGATTTCTCTTTGTCTTGAGAGATAATTGGATTACGCCTCGGGTGTCTCCAGGGCAGAGAGGAAGAAACCATGATGCATTGTGGGGATGTATTGTCTCTGTAAAACCTGCTTGAGCCAGATTGCCATGCTGCCAGCCAGGGCCCAAAAGATACTTTTACTAACTTTTCAACCCCTGGTCTGATTCATGCCATTTTGTAATATGTTGTTCCCCTGAATGGATTGATTGTGAATATGTAATTTTTATGTGAATGTGATGTATGGTTTTAGAGTTATGAAAGTTAGGTAGAAAGTATGTTTTAACTGTATGTGTAATTGAGTTTCCTCTCAGGATAAGGGGAGGGAATATGTGGGATGTAACTGATATGTGATTGGTTGTTTTATACCTCCCTGTGGGCGGACCTGTATTTGAAAAGACTAATAAAAACCAGGCTGGGTGTGCCAGCACCTCAGACCACTGCTTGACCCTCAACACGGAGCCTTGTCTCGTTATTGGGGGGATTCACTGTATGCTGTTAGTGACTGATTGCCAGGAGTGTAAGCTGATTCCTGTTCGTCTGCTAGCAGCTATTCGTGAGGTTCCAGTTTGGAGTGCTACTTTGTATCCAGTTCGGGAGTTTGGTGTATCCTGCAGTAGCTGTGCCTGTCTCTCAGAAAGGGGCTTATCGCCTAAACGGATTTTAACCCCTTGTCTGCTGAAGCGGTCCGTTACATTGGTGGCAAGCAGCGGGATCGTTCCTACAGCCAGAAGGACAGCTACAGGAGACACCATTTTTTGGGATTCTACAATTTAAAGGCAACGCATGTCCCAGTACAGCGACCCTAAAAGCAACAGGATGGAACCAGCAGTGTTATACGAGGAGGAGGACCTGGATGGCCGGGATGCATTAAGGAAAGGCATCTGGTACCAGGCCCTGGATAGTGTACAATACCAGCAGGGTGAGAGTCTCCCCAGTGAAGAGCAGCGGTTGCAGAAGCAAGTGGCCCTGCGGATGCCCTTCCTGGGAGAGCAGCCCCTGGAGGAATGGGTGAAGGATCTAGAGCACCGGGTATGGCAGGAGCTATGACTGGAACATATTGGCGAAAGTCTCAGCTTTTAATACCTGCATGTATGACTTCCCAGTATAGTCAGTAGCATTTCTGTTTGGTGCATTTCCTCTCTGTGTTTCATATGTTTATTTGCTACATTCTGTGTAGTTTGCTCTTGTGGTGCATGTGGACCGCGTCGACGTCCTCCATTGTATGCATATTTTGCTGGGGTTAGTCGATTATTGCGGTCCACATGCGGTGGGGCTGCTCCCCCAATAAAAGACACGCCACAGTGTCAGGGGCTGAGCAGCTCCTCCAGAATTGCCACTTCATTTCTGTGTTTTTGTCTTGTTAGATTTGAGTGTGTTTGGACACTCTGTTGCACCTGGTAACTTCCATCACATGGTCTGGCATAGGTGTGGCTCACGGCCTGGCCTCATTCACATTGTACTACCACAGTATTCATGCTGGGCCTTTGTGTGGAGGCTTGGCTGTGTGCTGAATTATATCACCCCCAGACCATGTTCACACCATAGTTAGAGTAGCGGCTAGGACCCTTTGCCATGCTGAGTGACCGTGACGTGGTGCATTGATGGGCTCCGATATCTTCCTGACTGGAACATATTGGCGAAAGTCTCAGCTTTTAATACCTGCATGTATGACTTCCCAGTATAGTCAGTAGCATTTCTGTTTGGTGCATTTCCTCTCTGTGTTTCATATGGCTGGAGGATGCCTACCAGGCGCTTTGGTGGTATATGGCACAGTATATACCATGGACAGCCGAACATGACAAGCCAGAGGGAGAGGCGTTTAATGGTCCTGGCTTGTTATGGGAGTCCTTTGCAGAGCCTGACTTCGGGAGCCCTGCACAGTCCAGACTTCAGGACATTTTCTATGAGAGGGAGGCTAGGCATGAGTGGGATGACCCCCATGAGGTAGAGCAAGACCTGGCTCACCTAGCAACCCTGGAGTGGGAACTGGAGCAGGACTACCGAGATCTCTTCCACTCCATTGAGAAGGCTCAGCAGGACGGTAAGGTGACAGACCCAGATCCAGACCCATTCAGCTGGGCAGATATTGTAGCGTGTTACTGGGAAGGACCCCAGGTGGCCGGTAGAGATGGGACCGAGGTCTCTCCACCGGTCCTGCAGGGAATTGGGAGCCCAGTCTCCATTCCCCAGTGGCAGTGTGAAGTGCAGGGAGAGGAGAGCAGCGTCCTCCCTCCCAAGCGGCAGGCTGAGTTACAGGGGGCAGAGGTAGTTGTTCCTGCCCCCCAGCAGCAGAGTGATATGCCGGGAAGGCAGTGTGAAATGCAGGGAGAGGAGAGCAGCGTCCTCCCTCCCCAGCGGCAGGCTGAGTTACAGGGGGCAGAGGTAGTTGTTCCTGCCCCCCAGCAGCAGAGTGATATGCCGGGAAGGCAGTGTGAAATGCAGGGAGAGGAGAGCAGCGTCCTCCCTCCCCAGCGGCAGGCTGAGTTACAGGGGGCAGAGGTAGTTGTTCCTGCCCCCCAGCAGCAGAGTGATTTTTTGGGAATTGGGAGCCCAGTCTCCATTCCCCAGCGGCAGAGTGTCCAGCAGGGAATAGAGAGCCCAGTCTCCTTTCCCCAGCAGCAGGACACTGTATTGGGAGCGGAGACGGTCGGTCGCCCTCCCCAGCGGCTGGAAGTATGTATGGGAGAGGAGCTCGTTACCCCCTTTCCCCAGCGGCAGCTTAACGCACCAGGGGGAGACAGTAACCCCCACAACAGTGCAGATAGGACCGTGGTCTCTGCACCTACGGCACAGGGGGTAGAGACAGTCGGTCTCCCCCTCCAACAGCCAGACTCTAAGCCAGGGAGCAACACAGAGACCGGGAGTGCCAGCTTCCAGCATAACCTTGGTGGACTCACTGGACAGAGACAGGCTACCAAATGCAACAGGTCCAGTATTGGGTTGTGGGTGGGCTGCCAGACTAACTCAGGTACCGACCGGCGTGAGGTCAGGTATCTGGTTAGTCTTCCCTGGGGGGGGGAGATGTGTGGCGAAACCAACCTCGCCACTGGGTTTTGGAGAGGCCTGTTTATCAGCCTCTTGCCCCAGGATTCTGAGCCCTCTCATCAGCCCATGCAAAACTTAAACCCCATGGCGATTTGACTGTGTTTGTGGCATCTGAGCGCTCAGATCCAAGCCATATGGGGACATGTGGGGTTTTGAGATGTGTGACAGAACCATCTGTCTGTGTAATTTAATTGTATGTTATGTGAGGGTACCCAGTTAGCTCATTTTATTGTATTCATGTTGTCTGAGTGCCATTCACCTAATAATATGCACTCAGACTTGAGCTGTCTGGGAATGTGTTAAATGTCTATGTGTATTGTAAAGGGTGGGACATTGTATGTTTGAGTAAGTGATGTCTGTTCCATTGTCCCCACGTGTGTATTGGTGATTTCTCTTTGTCTTGAGAGATAATTAGATTACGCCTCGGGTGTCTCCAGGGCAGAGAGGAAGAAACCATGATGCATTGTGGGGATGTATTGTCTCTGTAAAACCTGCTTGAGCCAGATTGCCATGCTGCCAGCCAGGGCCCAAAAGATACTTTTACTAACTTTTCAACCCCTGGTCTGATTCATGCCATTTTGTAATATGTTGTTCCCCTGAATGGATTGATTGTGAATATGTAATTTTTATGTGAATGTGATGTATGGTTTTAGAGTTATGAAAGTTAGGTAGAAAGTATGTTTTAACTGTATGTGTAATTGAGTTTCCTCTCAGGATAAGGGGAGGGAATATGTGGGATGTAACTGATATGTGATTGGTTGTTTTATACCTCCCTGTGGGCGGACCTGTATTTGAAAAGACTGTAATAAAAACCAGGCTGGGTGTGCCAGCACCTCAGACCACTGCTTGACCCTCAACACGGAGCCTTGTCTCGTTATTGGGGGGATTCACTGTATGCTGTTAGTGACTGATTGCCAGGAGTGTAAGCTGATTCCTGTTCGTCTGCTAGCAGCTATTCGTGAGGTTCCAGTTTGGAGTGCTACTTTGTATCCAGTTCGGGAGTTTGGTGTATCCTGCAGTAGCTGTGCCTGTCTCTCAGAAAGGGGCTTATCGCCTAAACGGATTTTAACCCCTTGTCTGCTGAAACGGTCCGTTACAGATGTGAAGGCTCTCAGTTCATACCAATGGCAAGCAGTTGAAAACATGCTGTGGGAGAATCAGGCTGCATTTGCCCGTCACGCCGATGACTTTGGCTGCACGGATGCTATCACACATGAGATACCGACGGGGGACACTCCTCCAATTCGGGAAAGATATCGGCAGATTCTGCCCAAGTTGTACCAGGAAGTGAAAACATTGTTGAAACAGATGATAGATTCCGGAGTGGTGCGGGGTAGCCAGAGCCCTTGGGCGGCCCCAGTGGTGCTTGTTAAGAAGAAGGATGGCACTATTCGGTTTTGTGTGGATTACCGGCGGTTAAATGTATGCACCGAGCGAGACTCATATCCTCTGCCACATATCGAGGAGTCTCTGACTGCTCTAGGACGAGCCAAATACTTCTCTACCTTGGACCTGGCGAGCGGGTACTGGCAGGTACCAGTGGCCGAGCAAGACAAGGCAAAGACGGCATTCATACTCCCCATGGGACTATTCGAATTCAACAGGATGCCATTTGGGCTGACTAATGCCCCGGGGACCTTCCAGCGGCTGATGGAGAGATGCCTGGGAGACCTGAATTTTGAAGCCACTCTGATATACCTGGACGATATCATCGTATACTCTGCTACTTTTCAAGAACACCTGAATCGGCTAGGGCAGGTACTCGAGCGACTGCGATCCCATGGCCTGAAGGTAAAACCAAAGAAGTGTCATCTCTTCAAGAGGGAGATCGAGTACTTGGGCCATAGGGTGTCCCAAGACGGAGTGTTGCCGTCCCAAGACAAAGTGGCTGCAATACGACAATGGCTAGTGCCCAGAACGCTGCGGGAGTTGAAGGCCTTCCTTGGACTGACCGGGTACTACCGGCGGTTCATCAAAGACTATGCCAAGATAGCGGGCCCTCTGAATGAGTTGTTGAGAGGAACGGCTGGGCAACCCAAGGGCCAAAATATTACCTGGGGGCAGAAGCAGGAAGAGGCCTTCCAGGCCCTGAAAGAAGCTCTGACATCGGCCCCCATATTGGCTTATGCCGACTTTGATAAACCATTTCTCTTATCTACTGATGGCAGTCTCTACGGACTCGGGGCAGTCCTGTCGCAGGTACAAGATGGACATGAGAGGGTGATCGCCTACGCCAGTAGATCCTTGCGAGAGACAGAGCGAAACCCCCACAACTACAGTTCCTTCCGGCTAGAACTCCTTGCCCTGGTGTGGGCCATGACGGAGAAGTTTGCAGGATATTTGACAGGAGCTAAGATCTTTGTACGGACTGATAACAATCCCCTGGCCCATCTGGACACTGCCAAGTTGGGAGCCCTGGAGCAACGCTGGGCAGCTCGCCTTGCAAAATATGACTTCTTAATTCGCTACCGTTCTGCTACGAGGGAACACAAATGCCGATGGCCTGTCGAGGGTTACTTTTGAGACCCCAGTAGGGGATGTCGATGAACAAAAAGAAGATGAAACTCCGGATTTCCGCAAGTTCGTTCTGCCCACAGTTGCGGCCCAGACAAGTGGGGAGGCCCGTAAGCTACCCAAGGCATTGAGGAGGACTAATGAGGACTGGGGCCGATTACAGGATGAAGATGTTGGACTGCGGCAGATGAAAAACTGAGTAACCCAGTGAAGGAAGCCCAACAGAGAAGTAAGGGCTGACCTAGATGCCAAGATGAAGTCCGTTCTGCATCAATGGGAAAGACTGGAAATGCACGGAGCTGTTCTGTACCACAAGTGGCAACAGCCTAATGACCTAGAGGCGAGGTGGCAAGTAGTCATACCTGGAAGCGTGGCATGTGAGATAGCCAAAGAAGCCCATGAATTTGGAGCTCACTTCGGGCCCGCCAAGACTTACCAGTGGCTGCAGCGTTATGTGTATTGTCCGCGACTGGAGGCAGTGGTGGAGGAAGTTTGCTGACAGTGTCGAGTGTGTGAACTCGGAACAGAGGGCACCCCTCCAGTCTTTACAGACCAAAGAATCGCTGGAATTATTGATGATAGACTACCTCCTCGTGGGACAATCATCAAGACGTCCACAGTACTGCCTGGTCATGGTTGACCACTTCTCCAAGTTTGCAGTAGTCTCCCCAACTCGGGATCAGACGGCTGAATCCGCAGCACACGCTATCTGTCAGGATTTCATCCGGGTCTACGGGTGTCTAAAGTAGATCCACTCAGATCAAGGGGCGTGCTTTCAAGGGAAAGTAATGGAGGAGCTACACCGACTGTACGGTATTGAAAAATCCAGAATGACCCCCTATCATCCCCAAGGGAATGGAGCCTGTGAGCGCTTCAACCGGATGCTGCTACAAATTCTGAGAACGCTAGAGGAAGACAAGAGGGCACACTGGCCTGATTACCTGCCGGAACTAGTCTGGGCCTACAATAATCGGGTCCATACCACCACCGGTTACACCTCGTATATGTTACTGTTTGGGAGAGCTGGTAGAGAAATCGTTGAATTGAACCTGGAACAGCCAGAAGACCTAATGGAGCGATCAATCACCTCATGGGTGAAAGAACACCGTCAGCAACTCCAAACCATCCGCCGTTTGGCAGGCCAGCGGTTACAGGAGAGAACTCATACGGACCGTCCTCCAGTCCAGGAGGTGCCACTGAAGCCTGGAGACCGGGTCCTGGTACGAGAGAAACGCCCCAGAGGCAAATTCAGTGAGCGTTGGGAAGTACAGCCATACAAAGTGATCAAGAGAGTGTACCCTAATGGTCCGGTTTACAAAGTGCAAGTTGAAAATGAGGAGTTTGCTTCACGGACTTTACATAGGAATATGCTACAGCCATGCCGGTCCGCAGATCCTGCACCTATTCAGAGGACACCTTCTACTCCTGCCCCATACCCAGAATGTGTTATCTCAGATGGAAACGAATGTGAAGACTGGTGGACCGTTCCTGACACTGCGGAAGGTCCCCAGGCCGTAGGTGATGAGGCTCCTGCTACAGAACCACTACCGTCTCGCAGTGAGGAGGAACCCGCGACCACACCCAGATCTCCTGCTGTAATGGAAGAGCCCAGGTTAACAACTCCCAGTGGTGAAAGTCAGGTCCTAGCAGATAGTCAAGACCTCCGGAGATCCAGTAGATCTACTGCAGGGGTTCCACCAAACATGTACGCTGATGATGATTTCATTTGGTCTGCCTGTAGGTATTGTGGACAATGTTGTACTGCCGTTTAAATGTTCCATTAACCCCTTTGTTTTCCATGGACTATATAGCGGGGCCGCGGATGGCCACCTTTAAGTGGGGAGGCATGTAAGAGGCAGCCCTGAATCAACCAGCAGCATTTCCAACACTTATATCTATGCAGACTGTCATGTTTCCCTATGGCCACCAGAGGCCACTGTGACTAAACAGGAACATGAGTTGTGCTGGCCAGAGGCTAAGAAAGAGTTAAGAAGTTTTTCCCGGGCTGTTCTAGAAGTTGCTGGGGGCCTTGCTGAGATAACAGGGAGAGATGGACTGCTGAGAGATAACAGTAAAAGACTGGAGCAGCAGGAGGCTATATTAGCTGAGATTTTCCTGACAGCTGTGGAGCTGCACACAAAGGACTTCACTGTGTGTTCCAGAGGAGTGGGACCATGTGTAGAGACCAGTACAAGCCGGATCTTTCCTGCCAGAAGTGGAGATCTGCATCTGTTGTGACCAGAGAGAGAAAGACAGCCAAGCAAGCGACCGGACCTGCAGCCAGACTGCATCTTTTTGTACCCAGGAGAATCTGCAGAACTGTGAGTGGCACCGGTGCTTTCCTGTAATAGGTTATAGAGTCAGGGACTTAGTCAGTGCGCTGTAGAAGCGTCCCCTGGGTAGCAGGGCTAGATAGGAAATTGGTAGTGAGAGTAGCCTGCAAGCTGACTGCTTACTGTTTAGCTCATTCTGTGTATATGCAAAACTCCATTGCCATTGTTGTTGATTTATGTTCACCTGTTAATACCATTCCTGTCTTTGACCCATTGTGCCTCTGGTGTGGTGGTACTGTATTGTTACTCAGGTTTTCCGGACAGTTTCATTTTGCTCCTTAATAAAGCCAGCTTTTGCTTCAGTCTCCTTGTCCGCTGTACTGTACTTGAATCCTGCTTTGTGGTCTCTCCCTCCTCTGACCGCTACAGTACCATTCCAACACGTAGTCGATAAATGTTGTGCAAACCCACAAGTGGAACTTTGACTTGTCCAGTATAATCTCCGTAAATAAATTATTAAATCTGCACTCTGTTGCTGTCCCCTTTTTTCTATTACCTGCAGCTGCCTCCTACCCCATATTACTGGTAGAGACTCACATTTTATGTGACATCATGTAGAATCCTTTGTTCGTTTGTCAAGTGCTCACAGTAACACGTGTTTTACCTCCAGCTCATTCTTGAGCTCACCGATCCATGCCAGGGCCCTGAGCAACTGGGCAAGAAGAAAAAAATAAAACCAGGTGGAGTCCTGCCCCTGAAGCTTTGTGGGAGCATGAAATCAGACGTCACATGATTGTTGCATACAAGTTCCTCTGTATTTCTGAACATCACTGCTTTATTGTATTAATAAAGGTTGAATTTATCTGGAAAATATCCACACAATAATCTGGAAAGAAACCAGAAAGTTCAGGAAAATGTATTGTTCCCTTTGTACATACGTGTAGCTAGAGTAGGTGCTGAGGTGACAGTCGCATGCAGGCCCCAATGTCTAAAAGAGATCACCCCATAAGAAGACACCACAATTATAAATTGTAGTTGGGGGCCTGTTTTGCATTGGGGTCTAGGGGTTTGAACTCCAGAATCTATATTTTAGGGCTTTGATGTGGTGGGATCTGCACCATTTTTTAAAACTATTATGACTGGAGGTTGCAATTATGTTATAATATTCAGTTGTAATAGGGAGGCTGGAACGGCCAGACGGAGTATTGTAGGACGGGTTAGGCTACTTTAACACTTGCGTTCGGAGCGGATGCGTCTGGTGTCTGTACAGACGGATCCGCTCCTATAAGGCAAACGCTTGCATCCGTTCAGAACGCATAATTTTTTCAGATCTGATTTTTCACTTCGTGAAAATTCAGATCCGACAGTATATTCTAACACAGAGGCGTTCCCATGATGATGGGGAAGCTTCAAGTTAGAATATACTAAAAGAACTGTGTACATGACTGCCCCATGCTGCCTGGCAGGTGCTGCCAGGCAGCAGGGGGCAGACCCCCCTCCCTCCCCTGTATTTAACTCATTGGTGGCCAGTGCAGCCGCCCCCCCCCCCCCCCCCCCCTGTTTTTAACTCATTGGTGGCCAGTGCGGCCGCCCCCCCCCCCCCCTGTTTTTAACTCATTGGTGGCCAGTACGGCCGCCCCCCCTCCCCACCCTGTTTTTAACTCGGATCCGTTTGCAATTGCACCATATTGTGTCAGTCAAACGGATCCGTCCCCATTGACTTGCATTGTAAGTCTGGACGGATCCGTTTGGCTCCGCACGGCCAGGCGGACACGAAAACGCTGCAAGCTGTGTTCGGGTGTCCGCCTGCTGAGCGGAACGGAGGCCAAACGGTGCCAAACTGATGCATTCTGAGCGGATCTGCATCCACTCAGAATGCATTGGGGCTGTACGGATCCGTTCGGGGCCGCTTGTGAGAGCCTTCAAACGGATCTCACAAGCGGAACCCCGAACGCAAGTGTGACAGTAGCCTTATAGAGAAACATAAGAATAATATATGAATGCCATGTGATTGACATAAAATATAATTTTAGTAAAGGTCTTGTTGATTGTCCAGACATCATTCTGATTAATGGGTTTTCTTTCTGAGCAGTTTAATGCTTGAATCCCCTCCCCTGTCCATGTTCTTCAGTCTTAATTACTGAGGACAAATTCTTTCAGCATATAATCTAACGTTTTTTTTGTTGTTTTTTTTTTTTTACAGAGCAACGTCTCCAACAAAAGGAACAACATCAAACCAGCGGCGAATAAAGAGGACACAGCCGCCTCCAATAAATGCAGGAAGTTCTATACTGAAGAAGCAGGTCAGCACGTTCATTCATCATGATTAGCGCTGCCAACCTAATTACTTCTGGAGGAAACAGTAATTAGCTGAAGTCTCACCTCATTAATAACCACCTTCTTGTTGCCTGTATTTGTATCTGATGGTCGGGAATAGAACAAGGTGGATATCGGATTTTAAAGTAATTGTGCAACGACCGCTTCAAGTTCAGTCATTAAGATCTGTGGTGGCAAAACATACTGATATTGAATGATTATTACTGTTATTGTACCATATAAGGATTCTTGTAGATATCAGTGTATATTATGTGGCATATCCGACAACCAATAACCCCACCCCTAGCCACTCGCAAACCATCACCAATAGCTCCAACCATATACACACCTTAATCTCAACCTATAACATCAACCACAACAACATTATAACCTCAGTCTATAACCCAAACTACACCAACCCCCCAACCTCATTCTGTAACTCCAACCACACCAAAAACCTATCTTCAGCCTATAACTCTATCAACACTAACACCATAACCTTGGCCTGTAACCCTAATTCCACTCACCTGCTAACCTCAGACTATATATCTAATTACACCAACATGCTGACTCTAGCTTATAACCCTAATCATACCAATATACTGCCCTCAAGCCAACATGATCCCAGTCTATAACCCTAATCACACCAACATGCTAACCTCAGCCTATAATCCTTAAACTCACCAACACACTAACTGCTGTCTAAAACTCTAAACAAACCAACACCATAACCTTAGTCTATAACCCTAGTCACACCTACATGCTGCCCTCAGCCTATAACTAATGAACCCAACATGCTGTCCTCGGCCTATAACCCTAACTACACCAGCAGTCTAACCTCTAGCTGGTGGACAGATGGCCTTAAGTTCTCCTGCAAAATGTCTTGATAAACTTGGGAATTCATTTTTCCTTCTATTATAGCAATCCGTCCAGGCTCTGACGCAGCAAAGCAGCCCCAAACCATGATACCCCCACCACCATACTTCACAGTTGGGATGATGTTTTTATGTTGGTGTGCTGTGCCTCTTTTTCTCCGCAAATAGTGTTGTGTTTTTCTTTCAAACAACTCAACTTTAGTTTCATCTGTCCACAGAATATTTTGCCAGTACTGCTGTGGAACATCCAGGTGCTCTTGTGCAAACTGTAAACGTGCAGCAATGGTTTTTTTGGACAGCAGTGGCTTCCTCTGTGGTATCTTCCCATGAAATCCATTCTTGTTTAGTGTTTTACGTATCGTAGATTCACTAACAGCGATGTTATCATATACCAGAGACTTTTGTAAGTCTTTAGCTGACACTCTAGGATTCTTCTTCACCTCATTCAGCAGTCTGCGCTGTGCTCTTGCAGTCATATTTACAGGACGGCCACTCCTAGGGAGAGTAGCAGCAGTCCTGAACTTTCTCCATTTATAGACAATTTGTCTTACCGTGGACTAATGAACAGCAAGGCTTTTGGAGATACTTTTATAACCCTTTCCAGCTTTAAAGGGCTTCTGTCAGCCCACTAAACCGTTTTGTTTTTTTGGGCTTAATAATAACCCCTACACTGCGATTTATCCATACATAAGTAAAATAATAATTTTGGTTCAGTAGAATTTGCTAAAACCCTATTTTTATAATATGTAAATTACCTTGCTACCAGCAAGTAGGGCGGCTACTTGCTGGTAGCAGCCGCATCCTCCGATGGTAATGACGCCCCCTCTGCTTGTTGATTGACAGGGCCAGGGAACTGAATAGTTCTCTGCTGGCCCTGCCTGTTTTCATTCAATATCTGGCGCCTGCGCCGCGGCCGTACCTATCTTCAATCGGCGCAGGCGCACTGAGAGGCGGCCACTCACTCGGCCACTTCATCCTCAATGCGCCTGCGCCGATGACGTCCCATCTACACCCGGCGCAGGCGCATTGAGGATGAAGCGGCCGAGTGAGTGGCCGCCTCTCAGTGCGCCTGCGCCGATTGAAGATAGGTACGGCCGCGGCGCAGGCGCCAGATATTGAATGCTAACAGGCAGGGCCAGCGGAGAAAGATCCCGTCCGCTGGCCCTGTCAATCAACAAGCAGAGGGGGCGTCATTACCATCGGAGGATGCGGCTGCTACCAGCAAGTAGCCGCCCTACTTGCTGGTAGCAAGGTAATTTACATATTATAAAAATAGGGTTTTAGCAAATTCTACTGAACCAAAATTATTATTTTACTTATGTATGGATAAATCGCAGTGTAGGGGTTATTATTAAGCAAAAAAAACGGTTTAGTGGGCTGACAGAAGCCCTTTAAGTCAACAATTCTTAATCGTAGGTCTTCTGAGAGCTCTTTTGTGTGAGGCATCATTCACATCAGGCAATGCTTCTTGTGAAAAGCAAACCCAGAACTGGTGTGTGTTTTTTTTTATAGGGCAGGTCAGTTGTAACCAACACCTCCAATCTCATCTCATTGATTGGACTCCAGTTGGCTGACACCTCACTCCAATTAGCTCTTGGAGATGTCATTAGTCTAGGGGTTCACATACTTTTTCCACCTGCACTGTGAATGTTTACATGGTGTGTTCAATAAAAACATGGTAACATTTAATTCTTTGTGTGTTATTAGTTTAAGCAGACTGTGATTGTCTATTGTTGTGACTTAGATGACGATCAGATCACATTTTATGACCGATTTGTGCAGAAATCCATATCATTCCAAAAGGTTCACATACTTTTTCTTGCAATTGTAGAACACTACACATATTCATTGGAGTACAATTTCTGAAGTTCCTTAAATTTTCTAAATTCCTGCAAGTAGATATGCAATGCACTATATGTTTAATAACTTGAAAACACTGTTGTACACTCAATAATTTTAAGAAATCTATGAATTTGTTCTCAGAAAAAGTTAAAAATGCTATATACGAGTTATGTATGTCCTGGAAATGGAGAATCCTGTGCAAGTGTAAAAGGTAATACAAGAAACTTAAAAAGTGCAGCTGCTTTTTTAGTGCTTGTCTTGAAGGGGTTGTCTGGAAATAAATAATGTTTCACAGTTGCCCGCATCCTGATTCTGTTATGGAAAGATTCATACTTACCTGCAGCTCTGGTCCTGTGTGCCAGCTCTTTTGTGCCCATCTTCTGGTCTGTGGCCTTTTTAGTTCCTTCCCGAAATGTGCATAATCATCAGCGGTGTCCAGAAGAGAATCATCACCACTGATCACCAGTCATTATCTGTGGCAGAGCTGGTGACCATGCCCATGCTGGGGAGGAAGTAAGCAAGCTGTGGACCAGAAGATGGACGTCAGTGCACAGGATCAGAGCTGTCGGTAGCAGTTAAGTATGAATCTTTCCATAGCGGAGGCAGGCTGTGGGCTAATGTGAAAAGTTACTTATTCCTGAAAAACACCTTTAATATGGTCTTCCTGTTCTGTCTAGCAGTTCTGAGATTACTGCAGTCATTTCCACTACAGAACTTCCTCCTCTGGTCTTTACTACTTGTGCAATTCACATTTTAAGGCACAAGTAACTAAGGGCATTGCAGCATCATGAAGATACCTAGTATAAGGGACAAGGAGAACACAGGAGAGTTGAGGACTGATTTTCTATCATCACTAGAACACCCTGCCTAACACTGATTATAGTATAAGAACAGGAGAGAACACAGGACAGGTGAGACCTGATTATCTATCACCATTAGAACACCCTGCTTATAACTGTTAATAGTATAAGGGCAGGAGAGGTGAGAACCGATTATCTACCTTCACTAGAACACTACAAAATGAACAGCAGGTGGCAAACGAGAGCAAAACAAATCCCCAAAAAATTATTTAAATATATAAATGCTAAAAAACCAAGGTCTAAGCAGGTAGGTCCCTAAATAATGATAAAGAGAGTTTAGTCCTGAAGATACAGAAAAGCAGAGTTACTAAATGTTTTTTTTTAGCTCTGGATATACAAAAGAAGAGAAAGGAGCTGATATTGGTGGTGCTGGGGGTGTTAGTACATCCAGTAATATACTCAATTGGCTAACTGTAGATATGGTCCAAACTAAGTTAAATAAGGTAAATGTGAACAAATGGATTACACCCAAGAGTGCTTAAAGAGCTCAGTTCAGTCATTGTTGTGCCCTTGTTTATAATTTTTAAAGATTCTCTAGGTATTGGTACAGTGCCAAGTGATAGGCACCAGGCAAATGTGGTGCCCATATTCAAAAAAAGATCTGGGTCCTCCACATGTAATTATAGACCAGTTAATTTAACTTCTGCTGTGGGAAAAATGTTTGAAGGACTCTTATGTAACTACTGTATATACAGGAGTATGTAACCTAAGTTAGTCAGCACTGAGAGTTTCACATCAACTCCCTCCCCTGAACCAGATGTATAGCGGTCAGTAGAGAAATGGGCTTTAAGCGGCACATTCCGAAAAAATCTCTAATACTATTATTCTCAGTATGAAGCAGTATGAACTGTACCACAAAAAAAGATACAGTCTTGGACATTGAGAAATCTAATTTGATCTTCTAAGATGCTTTCCGTTTTCATTTTAGTAATTGTTTACTCGGTCATCACGGCAATGTGACGTCAGCATCTGGTTGTTTGGCGGGTTATTTAAATGTGTTTGTCTCGGGGAGTCTTCACTGTTTGACAAAGGCACAGGTTGTGCCGAAATGCATCACAGATATGTGGCAATAAAGAAATACTTTGCAAGATACCAAGCATGAGTGCTGGTCCTTTTCGCTTACTATATACAGGAGTATGTGACTGTTAATAATAATATCATAAGTGATAACCAGCATGGGTTTACCAAGGACAGAAGTTGTCAGACTAACCTGATTTGTTTTTATGAGGAGGTGAGTAAAAGCCTGGACAGTGGGGAAGCTGTGGATGTAGTGTGTCAGGATTTTGCAAAGGCTTTTGATGCTGCCCCTCATAGACGTTTAATAGGTAAAATAAGTTCTATAGGCTTGGAAAGTATAGTTTGTAATTGGATTGAAAACTGTCTGAAGGATCGTGTCCAGAGAGTTGTGGTCAATGATTTCTATTCAGAATGGTCCCGAGTTATAAGTGGTGTACCCCAAATTTCAGTGCTGGGTCCTCTATTATTTAATTTATTCATTAATTATATTGAGGATGGGATTAAGAGCACTATTTCTATTTTAGTGTCACGGATCAGATGCTGTGAACCCAATGTGCCACTGACTGGCTATACTCTGAAGGGTCGTGTCTAAGCAACTACCTGGTTTTCACTAGAGCCTCAGAAGGTGAGGATAGACTTGAGCCATTAGGGTAGTTGCCAGGGTCTACTCCAGATCAATCCCTGAGTCAGTGGCAGCTGGTCCAGGCGGAGCAGGAGGTACCTGAGTAGGTACCAGAAGTTCAATTGTAGTCAGGCGGGCAGAGACGTTACCAGGAGAAACGGTGCAGGACCAAAGGATAAGGCAGACACGAAGTCAGACAGGCAATAGGTCAGGGCAGGCGGCACAGGTACATGTCAGGCAATCCGGGTCGGCAACAGGAGAGACAAAGCAAGCAGGCAGGGATCAGACGATAAGCAGAGTCCAGGAACGAAGTATAGATCAGGAGCACACGAGAATATCAGGAACCAGCAAACTCAAAGACCTTCAAATACATGCAGGAGAGGCAGAGTTGGTCAGCGAGGTCACCTGACCTAACCCACACAGCCCATGGAGTGATGCGCTCCGCCCTTAGAGCAGTGTAACACAAAACCAGCCGAACTCATGCTGTGTCCGGGCTTAGTGGAAGCTGTGGAGCAGAGTCCTCAAAAGCAATGACACCTACAGAAACAGAGCCCAGGGCCGCAGCGCTGAAATAGGAAGCACTGGCCACAGGTCACTGCTGAGCGCGGCGCCCGGGACCACGGCAATAAGCGGGGGAACAGTGGTGTACAGCAGGCGCTATTACATTTAGCAGATGACTCTAAGCTATTTAGTACTGTGAGTCTATGGGAGATGTCTATAAGCTTACTTGAACACTCTGAGTGATTGGGCATCAACTTGGCAAATGAGGCTCAATGTGGATAAATGTAAAGTTGTGTTCTCTCCATCTACTAACCGATCCAAGCCTGATATCTCCCTCTCAGAGTGCGACCCCATCATCACTCCTAGGCAGCATGCCCGCTGTATCAGGGTGACGTTTGACACTGATGTTTCCTTCGCCGCCCAAAATTTTATCTCTCACCCACTCATGTTGCCTGCACCTCAAAAACATCTCTAGAAACCGCTCCTTTCTCACTATGGAAACAACAAAAACTCTCATTGTTGCCCTGATCATTCCCATCTCAATTACTGTAACTCACTATTATTTGGCCTCACCAGACTCCAATCTATCCTTAATGCAGCAGCCAGGGTCACCTATCTGGCCAACCGCTGGCTCCCCTCGGTGCCAGTCATTGTACTGGTTTCCCGTACAGTATAGAATCCAACTTAAACTGCTTGTCCTCACCCACAAAGCTGTCCACAGTGCTGCACCTCTCTAGATCTCTTCCCTCATCTCTGTTTACCACCCTACCCGTGCTGTCCGTTCAGCCAATGACTTACGACTGACTTCCCCCATAATGTGACCCTCTCACTCCCGGCTCCAAGACTTCTCCCAAGCTGCATCAGTTCTCTGGAATGCCATTGCCTTACCCCAAGAAATTAGGTTAAATCACAATAAACACAGTTTTGGGCGCTTCCTAAAAACACATCTTTTTAGGGTGGTCCATCACATCCCCTTCTCTCCATATATAGACCATTTATCATTTCCTGGACGTGATCCTCCACCAAACTCTCCACTGCACCCATGCACCCAGAAGCACTACAGATTTCTGCTCCTGACAGGCTCATGCAGCTTTATATCTGCTCCCCTATTCTCCCAAGATGGCTGGACCATTGTAAAGAACAAGCACTTTTACCTTTTGTGTCACCTCATCTCCTCATAGATTGCAAGCTCTTGCGAGCAGGGCCCTCATTCCTCTTGCTGTAATTATTGACTTGTCTGTTGCTATGTTTTTTATGACTGTTTGTACATGAACCCCTGAACTGTAAAGAGCTGCGGAATATGTTGGCGCTATATAAATAAAGATTATTATTATTATTTTTATTAGTTATGCATCTTGGTAGTAATAATCTCTGTGCATCATATACAGTGGATATAAAAAGTCTACACACCCCTGTTAAAATGTCAGGTTTCTGTGATGTAAAAAAATGAGACAAAGATAAATCATTTCAGAACTTTTTCCACCTTTAATGTGACCTATAAACTGTACAACTCAATTGAAAAACAAACTGAAATCTTTTAGGTAGAAGGAAGAAAAAATATAAAAATAAAATAATATGGTTGCATAATACTTTGTTGAAGCACCTTTTGATTTTATTACAGCACTCAGTCTTTTTGGGTATGAACAGTGGCGTAGGGATCGCCATAGCAACCATAGCAGTGGCTATGGGGCCCTACACCACTGGGGGCCCGTCCGGGCCGCCTTCTGTTGATTTTTTTATTTTTTTTTATTTACATACACACTACACACAGGCAGCCAGGCCCGAGCCGCGGACCGCCCGCCCACTACACTAGACTAGTGTAGTGGGCGGGGCGCGGGCGGTCCGCGGCTCGGGCCTGGCTGGGGAGGAGTCAGGACTAGAGCAGGGCGCACGCAGGGGCGGGTCGACACAGTGGCTGGGGAGGCTCCAGCCAGGCCACTGAGTAACTCAGAAGATCCGATGGTATATTCTAACCCCCAGGCGTTCCCATGGTGACGGGAACGCTTGCCCTGGGGGTTAGAATATACCATCGGATCTGAGTTTTCACGAGCTCAGTGAGATCGTAAAAACTCAAATCCGATGGTATATTCTAACTCCCAGGCATTCCCATGGCGACAGGGACGCTTGCCTGGGGGTTAGAATATACAGGGACACGCCGCTCACAGCAGTATATTTATAAACTAATCAGTAACTACTTTAACTTTAATCATTGCTCATTGCTGATCTCTTTACTTGGATTATTTGGATATCTTACTCTGTCTTAGCTCCGGTAACAGCAGGCAGTGCGGGCGGCGCTCACTCACTGACGTCACGCGCCTGCTCCTCCCACTAGGCGGCGCAGGCGCGTGACGTCAGTGAGTGAGCGCCGCCCGCCCGCACTGCCTGCTGTTACCGGAGCTAAGTGATTAAATGGCCTAAGAGAAAAGGGGAGAAGGCGCTCATAGGTGGTGGTTGACAAGATATGTTGTTATTTGTTCCTAGCCAGAGTGAGTGGTTGCTACTCACCTTGGTTAGGTTGTGCTTTTGGTAGTGCAGTTCTGGTGGAGGTAAAATCGTGGGGTGATGTGGGTTGGTGCAGCCGATTAACGTCCAAGTTGACCATGGGCGGGAGCCGAGCCGCCACTTTGGTGCGAATTGTGGTGTATGGGGAGGGGGCTCGTCTGCACTGGGTTCATGCAGTGAGCGGGTGGACACAAGGCGCAATTCACAACCCAGTTGAGGATACGAAGTATTTTTTATTTTTTGATTAGCAAAGACGACGCGTTTCGGGGTACGCAGACCCCTTTATCAAGTCTGTATCCTTGTCACCGTAGGCTAATTGGAGGTCACTCTTGTTAGAGATCCCTTATTTGGGGGGTGTACGGCGGTCCGCACTGCTTGGTGATGCGGCCGGTGAGTGTCCTCTAGTGGTAGCGCTTCTGCACGTGTAGCCACTGGCTACAAAATAAGGGATCTCCAACAAGAGTGACCTCCAATTAGCCTACGGTGACAAGGATACAGACTTGATAAAGCGGTCTGCGTACCCCGAAACGCGTCGTCTTTGCTAATCAAAAAATAAAAAATACTTCGTATCCTCAACTGCGTTACCGGAGCTAAGACAGAGTAAGTTATCCAAATAATCCAAGTAAAGAGATCAGCAATGAGCAATGATTAAAGTTAAAGTAGTTACTGATTAGTTTATAAATATACTCCTGTGAGCGTCGGGGAGGGGGATCTGTGGATGGCACTGTTTAGGGGGGATCTGTGGATGGCACTGTTTAGGGGGGAACTGTGGATGGCACTGTTTAGGGGGGAGATCTGTAGATGGCACTGTTTAGGGGGGAGATTTGTGGATGGCACTGTTTAGGGGGGAGATCTGTGGATGGCACTGTTATGAGGGGGGGGATCTGTGGATGGCACTGTTTAGGGGAGGGGAATCTGTGGATGGCACGGGGGGGGGCATAATTCTTTTTGCTATGGGGCCCATGCATTTCTAGCTACGCCCCTGGGTATGAGTCTATCAGCATGGCACATTTTGACTTGGCAAGATTTGCCCACTCTTCTTTGCAAAAACACTCCAAATCTGTCAGATTGTGAGGGCATCCCCTGTGCACAGCCCTATTCAGATCACCCCACAGATTTTCAATCGGATTCAGGTCTGCGCTCTGGCTGGGCCATTCCAAAACTTTAATCTTCTTCTGGTGAAGCCATTCCTTTGTTGATTTGGATGTATGCTTTGGGTCGTTGTCATGCTGAAAGATAAAGTTCCTCTTCATGTTTAGCTTTCTAGCAGAAGCCTGAAGGTGTTGTGCCAATATTGACTGGTATTTGGAACTGTTCATAATTCCCTCTAGCTTAACTAAGGCCCCAGTTCTAGCTGAAGAAAAACAGCTCCAAAGCATGATGCTGCCACCACCATGCTTCACTGTGGGTATGGTGTTCTTTTGGTGATGTGCAGTGTTATTTTTGCGCCAAACTTATCTTTTGGAATTATGGCCAAAAAGTTCAACCTTGGTTTCTTCAGACCATAACACCTTTTCCCACATGCTTTTGGGAGACTTCAGATGTGTTTTTGCAAAATGTAGCCTGGCTTGGATGTTTTTCTTCGTAAGAAAAGGCTTTCGTCTTGCCACTCTACCCCATAGCCAGTGGCGTACACACAATCCATGGGGCCCCTGTGCGAAACTGATCCAGCCACCAGATCAATCATCAGCCCAAAGACCCCCCCAGTCATCCCCCATGCCCATCAGACCTCAGATCAGCCCAAAGACCCCCCCCATCAGACCCCCCACTCAGCCACCAGATCAATCATCAGCCCAAAGACCCCCCCAGTCATCCCCCATGCCCATCAGACTTCAGATCAGCCCAAAGACCCCCCCATCAGCCACCAGATCAATCATCAGCCGAAAAGACCCCTCAGATCAGCATCAGCCCAGGCCCCAATCCCATTAATAAATTCATCAATAAAACCGGGCTGGTCATTGCAGGCCAGGGGGGCCCTCACTACTCGAATCAGTGCTGAGGCGGGCTTTTCCTGCCAGCTCAAACCCCCCCTGTCATTTGCCAGGGGCCAGGGGGGCCCTCACTACTCCAACTCCAGTCAGTGCGGCTTTTCCTTACTTACCGACTGTCTCCTCGGCGCCGGCGGTCCTCGCTCTCCGCCTCTCTCCCGTCCGGGTCCCATCTGCTGCGTTCAGGTCTAGTCTCTCTCCTGTCCGGTTCCCGTCTGCTGAGTTCAGGCACGCGCACATGTTCCCGCGAGACCTGCCACAGGAGTTCACAGGTCTCGCGGGATTGACGCCGACGCCGTGCTCGCTCCTGCCCGGGCCCGGCGCTGACAACTGAGTGCTGACCGCAAGAGAGATTAGTGCACCTGCAGGGGCCAGGGGTCCACAGGCGGCCGGGCCCCCTGCGACCCCTATATGTACGCCACTGCCCATAGCCCAGACGTATGAAGAATACGGGAGATTGTTGTCACATGTACCACACAGCCAGTACTTGCCAGATATTCCTGCAGCTCCTTTAATGTTGCTGTAGACCTCTTGGTAGCCTCCCAGACCAGTTTTCTTCTCGTCTTTTCATAAATTTTGGAGGCACGTACAGTTCTTGGTAATGTCACTGTTGTGCCATATTTTCTCCACTTGATGATGACTGTCTTCACTGTGTTACATGGTATATCTAATGCCTTGGAAATTCTTTTGTACCCTTCTCCTGACTGATACCTTTTAACAATAAGATCCCTCTGATGCTTTGGAAGCTCTCTGTGGACCATGGCTTTTGCTGTGGGATGCTACTAAGAAAATTTCAGGAAAGACCAACTAGAGCAGCTTAACTTTATTTGGGGTTAATCAGAGGCATTTTAAATGATGGCAGGTGTATGCTGACTCCTATTTAACATGATTTTGAATGTGGTTGCTTAATTCTGAACTCAGCTACATCCCCAGTTATAAGAGGGTGTGCACACTTATGCAACCACATTATTTTATTTTATTTTATTTTTGTTTTTATCCCTCCACCTAAAAGATTTCAGTTTGTTTTTGAATTGAGTGGTACAGTTTATAGGTCACATTACAGCACAGAAACCTGACATTTTAACAGGGGTGTGTAGAATTTTTATATCCACTGTGTCCTATGGCGATGTAACACTGGGAGAGTCACTTTTAGAGAAGAATTTGAATGTCCCTGGGCTCCAATCCATAGAAAGGATGCTTTGGAACTGGAAAAAGTACAAAGGAAAGCGACTAAACTGGCCTTGAGGGTCTTAGTTATGAAAGATTAAAAGAAATACATTTATTTAGTCTTGAGAAGAGACGTCTAAGGGGGGACATGTGTAATGGGGTTCCGAAGGTACACTGGGTCCCCCATTAGCCGCAGACCTGCTGCTTAGCTTCGGGAACGAGGATCTGTGTTTTACCTCGTTCCCAGGGCGGCTTTACTAGCTGGGTGGCTCCCTGCTCCTAAGTCTGCCTTGAGCGCCGAGCTGATCACTCGGTGCTCGACTGGTTGGTCTGTCGGTCATGTGACGCTGGCCACGTCACATGACCCTCACTCCCCACTATAAATACAGGCAGCCTGCTGGCCACAGGTTGCCTGTTAATTTAGGTTCCACCTGTGATTTGGTCTTTCCTGGCGTACTTACCTCCTGCTGAATTCCTGACGATCCTCTGCCTGCTCCTTGTGTACTTTGCTGCTCTCCTGGTATTCTGACCCCGGCCTCCTCCTGATGATCCTCTGCTGACTCCTTTGGTACTTCACGTCTCTCCTGGTATTTATGACCCCGGCTTCTCCTGACAATTCTCTGCTTGCTCCATTTGTACTTTGTAGCTTTCCTGGTATTGACTCGGTCCATTCACGTCCTGTTGTTTGTCTGTCTGTCATCCCTGCACTTATTTCAAGTTAGGGATTGCCGTCCAGTTGTCCCCTGTCATTAGGACTCGCGAGGCAAGTAGGCAGGGCCAGGGGTAAGGGTGGAGCGCAGTGGTCACTTCCCTCCCCCCTGTGTGTGTGTGTACGCGACCGTTACAACATGATTGACCTATACAAATATATAAACGGGCCATACAAAAAAATACGGTGAAAAACTGTTCCATGTAAAATGCCCTCAAAAGACAAGGGAGCCCTGCCTCCGACTGGAGAAGAAAAAGTTCAGTCTCCAGAAGTGTCAAAGCTTCTTTACTGTAAGAACTGTGAGTAGACTTCCTCAGGACATGGTCACAGCAGGAACAGTGGACAGTTTTAAAAAGGGCTTAGATGACTTCTTAAAAGTAAATTACATTAATGCTTATGAAAATGTGTAGAAATATGAGTCTCACTACCTACTGAGATTCACATCCCCACCTACCCCTTGGTTGAACTTGTGAACTTATGTCTTTTTTCAACCATATTAACTATGTAACCGTGAAACCCAGTTTATCACTGTTTATAGTATAAGGGACAGGAAAGAACACATGAGAGGACTGATTATCTATCACCACTAGAACATCCTGCTTATAACTGTTTATAGTATGTGGACAGGTAAGAACACAGGAGGTGAGGAGGACTGATTATCTATGACCACTAGAATACCCTGCTTATCACTCTTTATAGTATAAGGACTGGAAAGAACACAGGAGAGGTGAGGACTGATTTTTTTTTCATCACTAAAACACCCTGCTTATCACTCTTAATAGTATAAAGACAGGAGAGGTGAGAACTGATTATCTATCCCCACTAGAACACCCAGCTTATCAATGTTAATAGTATAAGGACAGCAGAGAACACAGGAAAGGTGAGGACTGATTATCTATCACCACTTGAACACCCAGCTTACCACTGTTCATAAGATAAGGACTAGAGAAAACACAGGAGAGGTGATGAATGATTATCTATCATCACTAGAACACACTGATTATCACTGTTATATATATATGGACAGGAGAGAACAGAGGAGAGGTGAGGACTGGTTTTCTATCACTACTAGGACACCCTGCTTATCACCTGTTATAGTATAAGAACAGAAGAGGTGAGAACTGATTATCATCACTAGAACACCCAGTTTATCACTGTTTACAGTACAGGTGAAATGAATATGCTGCAACGTTCATTTATTTCAGTAATGCAACTTAAAAGGTGAAACTAATGTATGAGATAGACTCATTACATACAAAGCGAGATATTTCAAACCTTTATTTGTTATAATTTGGATAATTATGGCTTACAGCTTATGAAAACCCCAAAGTCACAATCTCAGGTACCCTTTGCTCAGGGGGTATGGATTAATTAGCTGACTAGAGTGTGACACTTTGGGCCTAGAATATTGAACCTTTTCACAATATTCTAATTTTAAGTTGCATTAATGCAATTCCTTTTAAGTTGCATCACTGAAATAAATGAACTTTTGCATGATATTCAAATTTTTCAAGTTTCACCGGTATTAGGGACAGGGGAGAACACGGGAGTGGTGAGGACTGATTATCTATCACCACTAGAACACCCAACTTGTCACTGTTTATAATTTAAGGACAGGAGAGAACACAGTAGAGGTGATGACTGTTTATATATGACCACTAGAACACCCTGCTTATCACTGTTTATAGTATAAGGACAGGAGAGATGAGGACTGATTTTCTATCACTACTTGGACACCCTGCTTATCACTCTTTATAGTCAGACAGAAGAAGTGAGGACTGTTTTTCTGTCATCACTAGAAGACCCTACTTTTCACTATTTATAGTATAAGGGATAGGGGAGAACACAGGAGAGGTGAGGACCGATTATCTCCACTAGAACACCCTGCTTATCACTGGTTATAGTATAAGGACAGAGGAGAACACAGGAAAGGAGAGAATTAATTATCTGCCATCACAAAAAACCCAGCTTATAACTGTTTTTGATAATAGGGGTCTAATGGTGGATTTATACCGCACAATTGTGGGGCCAATTATCGAGAACGAACGTTACTACAAACACTAGTTCCCAATAATAGGCCCATTTAAATGTGCTGCCAATAACCTGATGAACGAGTGTGTGAGGTAGAGGTGATTGCTGCATGTAAATACAGCTCTTCACTTCCACTGTCTAACAGACAACTATCAGGAAGAAACGGTCCCTTCCTGATAATTGCCTGACCCGTCTGTGCATGTAAATGCGCCTTTAGATTGATAGAGCATAAAATATATTTATGATTACCATTTCTAAACTTTTCTAAATTCCTATGAAAGTTTATAAATTAATAACACAATATTAATAAAAAGATAATTTTTTTTTAAGCTACAGTCTATAATTTTCTACCGACTGACTTCACTCAAAACTAGCTTTAGCTTTTTCTCCACAGCCCTGCTAAGCACACCAAGCCTCAGCCCATAACTTTAATCACACCAAAGTGCTGTCCTAAGCCTGTGACTGTAATCACACTAACACACTGACTTATTCTATAGTCCCAACCACACTAATACCTTGATCTCAGTTTATAGTGGACAGTACTTCCATACATACGGCAATGTATGGAAGTCACTGTGACTCTGTGGTAATAAAGTCTCCTGCATGCTTTTATGTGTACATGAAGCCTACAGAACGTATTTAGCTGTGGCTGCTTTGATCTCTTTTCCGTTGTTATATTCTGCTTGGTCTTATTTTTTATTTTTTTTCATTACAGAGCATAAATTAAGTTCAACCACAGAATCCAGCGCACTTCTTTTATTTCACCACTAGATGGCAGCATAAGACCCCTAGATCACCCAGTTCCACAATAATTGATTGACTGAATGTTTTCTATTCTCTAAAATTGCCCAAAATATCAAAGATGCAATAAATATTCAAATTCTCAATGCCATAAAAGTAAAATCTGAGCGTAAAATAGTTCAGATCAATTCCAGTTGTGGTTTTATATTTCAGTAAATCAGAATATGAATTATGGCAGAATGAGCGTCGATTACATTACAGTTGGCTCTTTGACACGTATGCTACTCACATTATGTGTTCAATAAAGCAACAAGCACACAGTGGTCAGATGGTCAAGAAAAGCCATCCGCAAAGCGACGGGTCATGCCGCTGTGCTAAATCATTGCCGGTGTCCTGTCATTTATTAAAGGTGAAACACATTATTTAAATTGTATTATTCGTTGTGGACGAATCTGATCCAGCATTTTAATAATAAGTTTTATATAAAAAGTTTGAAGAGAAATTTCCCAAAAAGGAAAAAAGTCCTCCAGGAATCGCCACCCCAGCCAGAGCCATTATTATATGACACAAATCTTTCCAGAGATCCTGAATGGTGCATTAATTAGTAGTGTTAAGAATAACATATTTCCCTACATGACAGGAAGGTTACTCACTAGCCTTGTGACTGGCTGATAGCCTGTATATGATAAGCTGACGGCAGGGGCGTAACTACCATAGCGGCAGACTATGTGACTGCTATGGGGCCCAGGGCAATAGGGGGCCCAGTCTTGGTTGGCATCATCCCCTCTTCTACTGGAGATTGGGGATGAGCGAATCGACTTAGGATGAAACAACAAATAACTTCATGAATTAATTTGTACTGTAAAAGAAAAAATTTCCCGAACTCGGGTTCGGTTCCAAGGTATCACTTGGAACCGAACCCGAGTTCGGGAAATGTTTTTTTTTACACTTAAACTTGGTCAGGACTCTATCCTTTAAAGAAACAACTTTTAGCAAATGAAGCAGTGGAAAAATGCCCCAAGCGTCATTGAAAAGGGGTTTAGGCGGAAACCCTTCTGTCCTGTGTGGGGGGCCTGGTTTGATCCCTGCTATTGGGCCCTTACTTCTCTATGTACGGCACTGGCTGTGCACTGTCTTTTATTCTGGTCTTCAACCTGTGGCTCTCCAACTCTGGACAAACTACAACTGATGACCTGATTGCCACAGAATAAGGGTCCATTCACACGTCCCTAATTTGGGTCCGCATACGTTCCGCAATTTGCGGACCCATTCACTTTCAACGTGGCATTTCCGGGATCCGCATTTTCGGGATCCACATCCGTTTTTTCGGGATCCGTTTTTTCGGCATCCGCAATTCCGTTCATGAAAAAAATAGAACATGTCCTATTCTTGTCCGCAATTGTGGACCAGAAAAGGCATTTTCTATTATAGTGTCTGTGATGTGCGGTCCGCAAATTGCGGATCGCACATTGCAGGTGTCCGTGTTTTGCGGATCCGCAAAACACTTACGGACGTGTGAATGGACCCTAAAGAACACTGGTTTAATACAACCTTCTAATTTGGCCAAGCTAGGAAAGACTAGCCTAGTACATATTCTTTGCAATTTGAGATGTCAGTGCTCTCAGATAGTGATTGTATATCCAATGCAGATGGAGAAGCATGAAGTAATCTGTTTGGGAGCCTTTTCTGTCCATCTCATGGTCCATCATCTACAGTGCAGGTCATCTAAAGGCTCATGCACATGGCAAAAATACATTGGGCACCATATTGTCCACTGAAAGCAAACAGATCCAATACGACTACACCCTGAGAATATCTTTATTATACCATTTCACATGTCGGTGATGACATATGTGACAAGATAGTCAGTGGTTCATATGTGAAGTTGTCCGAGAAGGATACGTGTTTGGTCCGTGTGTCCGTTTTTTGCCCTCCGTGTGTCATCCGTATTCCAGAGCATTTCCTACAAATGGTCCATGAAAACCACAGACCAAACACCGATGCCATCCATGTCGTGTCCATTGTTTTCACAGACTCATAGCCTGTAATGTGCACACTAAAACAGGGCGTGTTTCCTCTGTGGTGTCACCAGGGGACCTTGGTCTGTGGAAAACCACTGAAATGTGAATACACACATTAAAGTCTATGGAAACGTGCGCGTGCTTCACTGACGTGTGGAACAGGCCTTATTTGAACAAGCTCTGACCACTGACTCAGGAGCTCCCTGGAACCAATTTATACTCCTGCAAAGTAACCAGCTGCTGAATCAATGTCGTGTTTGTCCAGATTTGTCTCATCCAGTGGACTGTTATGAAAACTACAACTCCCAGCATAGTTGGCCTGGCATGATTGGAACTGTAGATTCACTTAAACAGGTGGAAAGCCACTGATCTACTACTCCAACACTTTGGGGGGAATTTATAATTTGCGTTCGTTTTGGTGTCAATTTTAAGCCTGTCTTTGGCTTGTAACGTTGCACCAAATTTATGAAATGGCTTATAGGTATTTGGTGCGAGTGCAATGCGGTGTACACCTTTTTCTGTCGAAGTACACCACAAGGTTTACTGGCATGGATATGCAACTTTTTTGCAACATTTCAAAAAGTCACACATCTATAATAATGAGACTTAAAGAGGACCTTTCATCTGGCAAAAAATTGTGAACTAAGTGTCATGATATATACAGCGGCGGCCAGGGATCTCACTACACTTACCATTATCCCAGGGCGCCGCTCCATTCTCCTGCTATGCCCTCCGGTATGTTCGGTCACTTGGTTATAGTAGGAGGAGACTGCCCTTGTTCTCCTGGCCAATCGCAGCGCAGAGCTCACAGCCTGGGAGAAAAAAAACCTCCCAGGCTGTGAGCTCTGCGCTGAGATTGGCCAGCGCTACAGCCTGGGAGAAGAAGACGCCCAGGAGAACAAGGGCAGTCTCCTCCTACTATAACCAAGTCCCCTAAGTCTCCTCCTACTATAACCAAGTGACCGAATGTCGCAAAAATATGCACCAAATGTCACACACGGGCATCACTTACAAAAATTTTATGCTACAAAACTGGTGAAGCAGACTTGATCAATGCCCCCCTTTGTTACTTGTAAAGATGCAAAATATCTGAGCAATTTTTGAGCTATGCTTACACTTATGGCCACTAGATGGCAGTACTGAGCTAAGTGAAAACCAAACTTCAGAAAGTTTACTTGGGCATCATATAATGAAGAGAATGTGACAAGCATAATCTTATAAATGATGAGGATATAAGTCTCAATCCTGCAGGATCTGGATATAAATTATCATTGATTTTAACATTATTTATTTTAAAAAAACCTGGCAAGAGAAGTTTTTTCCTCCTGCCAAACGTCTCCTCAGTAAACAGTCGTCCTTCGCACAGATTGTTCACTGAACTCGTTAGGACTGACAAATTGATGGCTGCTTCATAAACAATTCCGACAGAAGACGGAGATTCAATTTGTAAAAAGGCTTTCATGTTTTTGTTTTTTATCTTTATTTTTTTCCAGGTAAAAGAAATGTAAATTCTTGGATTATTAAAAAAAAATCTCTTTGAACAAAAACTACGAATCAAATTTCTATAAATTAAACTTTTACATTTTAGTTTATTTTTTTTCTTTGCCTCACGTCATCAGCAACCTTCAGATATTCTGAAGGAGTTGCGACCTGGGGCTGCCAGGAACTCAGCCTTGTGATGTCCTCTATAAATGACTATTCTTATTTGTTCTGATAATAATCATTTGATAGTCAGTTAAAATGCTTTTCATGCTTTTTTCTGCCCCATTACTCCTAAAAATTTTATTAGGTGTCAACAGCTCTTATACAGTATAAGGGCGCATTCACACGAACGTGGTTTGGTTCTGCATCCGAGAACTGAAAGTCACTGAAGAAGATTCAGTCAAAGAGGGAGACGGGTTCAGGAAACTATATTAAAGGGGTTATTTGAGATAATTAAAAATGTTGGATATGTCGCAAATGGCATAAAATAAAAAATGAGGGTATACCGCTAAGGACAGTACTTGTCTGCAGCAGTCATGTGCTAGATACCTGCTGGGTGTATGTAAGCAAGCAGCAGGAGGACTGGACCGGAGGAGCAGAGAACAGTGCTGGAGGAAATGGTAAGTATGAACTCATTTTGTATTTTAAGCCATTTAGGGTAATATCCGACATTTCTTATTATTATAGAAAAAACCTTTAATGTGTGAACCCTGAAACGTTGCACAGTATGGCATAGGATTCAGCTAGCATCCTCAGAATGAAAGGAAGGCCTGCGAGCCACGAATTGTGCTAAGAAACAATAAAAAGTTGCAAAGTACAGATCGTGCTTCTAAAGAGTGAGTACTTATATTTCCTCACCAAGATTCATTGACTGTCATACGGGTAACTAGATTGTGGGTGACTGTGATTGCAGAGCCAAAGTGTGGCCTTGAGTCAGACCATGAGTGTTGCTCCACGTGGGAGCTGTTTGCATTGATTTCACTGCCTGCCCATAACTTCATCCCATTTAAAGGTGTTTTCCGAGATTTAGGTCAGTATCTGATCGGTGGGGGTCTGACACCTGGGACCCCCACCGATCAACTGTTTGAGAAGGCAGCGGTGCTCACAGTAGGCCTAGTGACAAAACATTTATCGGTCACACGGCCTAGGCACAGCTCAGCCCCAAAGGAATTATACCAAGCAGAGCTGCTATACAATGTACGGGGCTGTGTTTGGTGAGCACGGAGAAGGCAGCAGTGCTCACAGGAGCGCCGGTGGATTCTCAAATAGCTGATCGGGGATCCCGAGTATCAGACTCCGACCAATCAGATAGTGATGACCTATTCAGAGGATAGATCATTACATTAGTATTTAAATATCCGAAAATCCTTTTAAGTCAGTAGAGAAGGGATGGGAAGCAGGATGAGGCAGGAAGTGTACAGAGACCAGACAGCACAGGAATGATTCCGCACATTCAGCAGCTAATAGTAAGTTTTCCATCTCACCACAACTACTTAATTCATATACTCCTCAGTACATCTCCATAATGTCCTGTGTGTTTCTTCCTATTCTGAGTGAGTGTTAGGGTCAGTTCACACAGAGTCTTTTGGTGCTGATTTTACAGCATTTCTGCCTTAAATTCTGCTCTTGGGGCAGAATCAGCGCTGATTTTCCTATTCAAATTAATAGGAAGCAGAAAAAAAATGCACATATTTGCGTTTTGCCACGCGTAAACATGCCAAAAAAACACTTGTGGGAAAAGTACTATAGAATTTAACAAAGTAAAAAATCTGCCTGACAAATGCTTTACAAAAACCACATCCGAAAACGCACCGAATTTTGAGGCATAAAAATGTGCTTGGAGTCAGCGCTGTATTTTGAAAATCAGCCATGTGAACTGACCCTTAGAGAGCAAAATCTTCTGTCTCCATGTGTATTCTATTGACAGTCAGGATGAGCAGCTAGTCTCCACCCACCAGCTCAGAGACAACTGAGAACTAGAGATACAAGTCATATAATGGTCAGGTCTAATCCTATCCCTCATGCATACACATATTGCAGCTTATTCCAAAAAGTTATCTAAAAGTTTACATAGCTTTAAATAATTCTGTAGAAGCTTGTGTGAGCCTTGTGTACATCTGTTTAGGTTGATCTGTCATTTAGCATTCGGTTCTTTCTTCCTCTATGATATGGTTCACCTAATGCAGCTGCCCTTGGCTTTACAAAGACAAGAGGGGGAAGAATCTCCTCATACTGGATTTCCTCTGTTTTGCACCCTAAAGGCAGGAAGTGATAGATTGTGACATAGAACTTCTGTCCCCTAATTCACACTGCAGAGTTTTAGTGTATTCCTATGTTATGCAGCTTCACACTGCTGTCGCCTGCCTCCTGCTTGTGATTGTTTTTGCCATGTCAGATATTACAAGGAGGAGGCAGCCGAGAAAAGTGTGAAGCTGAATCTCATAGGATACACTACAGATTCTGCGCACAGTGCGCACATGTAGTATAGACAGTTAGTGTGGACGAGGGGAATTTTATAAGGCAGCAGCTCATCACTGTAGGAACTCAACTACTATATCACTGCAGTCCTGATCTGTTATATAGGGAAGAAATGATATCTTCAGTACATACACTGCGTGCAGAATTATTAGGCAAATGAGTATTTTGACCACATCATCCTCTTTATGCATGTTGTCTTACTCCAAGCTGTATAGGCTCGAAAGCCTACTACCAATTAAGCATATTAGGTGATGTGCATCTCTGTAATGAGAAGGGGTGTGGTCTAATGACATCAACACCCTATATTAGGTGTGCATAATTATTAGGCAACTTCCTTTGCTTTGGCAAAATGGGTCAAAAGAAGGACTTGACAGGCTCAGAAAAGTCAAAAATAGTGAGATATCTTGCAGAGGGATGCAGCACTTAAAATTGCAAAGCTTCTGAAGCGTGATCATCGAACAATCAAGCGTTTCATTCAAAATAGTCAACAGGGTCGCAAGGAGCGTGTGGAAAAACCAAGGCGCAAAATAACTGCCCATGAACTGAGAAAAGTCAAGCGTGCAGCTGCCAAGATGCCACTTGCCACCAGTTTGGCCATATTTCAGAGCTACAACATCACTGGAGTGCCCAAAAGCACAAGGTGTGCAATACTCAGAGACATGGCCAAGGTAAGAAAGGCTGAAAGACGACCACCACTGAACAAGACACACAAGCTGAAACGTCAAGACTGATTTTTCTAAGGTTTTATGGACTGATGAAATGAGAGTGAGTCTTGATGGGCCAGATGGATGGGCCCGTGGCTGGATTGGTAAAGGGCAGAGAGCTCCAGTCCGACTCAGACGCCAGCAAGGTGGAGGTGGAGTACTGGTTTGGGCTGGTATCATCAAAGATGAGCTTGTGGGGCCTTTTCGGGTTGAGAATGGAGTCAAGCTCAACTCCCAGTCCTACTGCCATTTCTGGAAGACACCTTCTTCAAGCAGTGGTACAGGAAGAAGTCTGCATCCTTCAAGAAAAACATGATTTTCATGCAGGACAATGCTCCATCACACGCGTCCAAGTACTCCACAGCGTGGCTGGCAAGAAAGGGTATAAAAGAAGAAAATCTAATGACATGGCCTCATTGTTCACCTGATCTGAACCCCATTGAGAACCTGTGGTCCATCATCAAATGTGAGATTTACAAGGAGGGAAAACAGTACACCTCTCTGAACAGTGTCTGGGAGGCTGTGGTTGCTGCTGCACGCAATGTTGATGGTGAACAGATCAAAACACTGACAGAATCCATGGATGGCAGGCTTTTGAGTGTCCTTGCAAAGAAAGGTGGCTATATTGTTCACTGATTTGTTTTTGTTTTGTTTTTGAATGTCAGAAATGTATATTTGTGAATGTTGAGATGTTATATTGGTTTCACTGGTAAAAATAAATAATTGAAATGGGTATATATTTGTTTTTTGTTAAGTTGCCTAATAATTCTGCACAGTAATGGTCACCTGCACACACAGATATCCCCCTAAAATAGCTAAAACTAAAAACAAACTAAAAACTACTTCCAAAAATATTCAGCTTTGATATTAATGAGTTTTTTGGGTTCATTGAGAACATGGTTGTTGTTCAATAATAAAATTAATCCTCAAAAATACAACTTGCCTAATAATTCTGCACTCCCTGTACAGAGGAACAAGGAAGATGGAGGTTGCTGAAAAGAGGAGGTGTCTGAATGCTGCCAGGAATAATTTGATAGATGCTGATAATTTTCCTCAACACAGGAGTGCTCTAGACCAAGAGTGAGTCACATGATGATCGAGCCACGTGTTCCAGGTGAATGACGTCGACGGAGGAAAATGACAGAAGCCAGCATACAGGTTAAAACTCTACCATGATCCCAAATTGGGAGTGTCCTAGTCTCTTTATTTATAATCATTCCAAGGGTGTAACCTCTTAAAATATTGACATAATTGGTTAGTATTCTATTAGCTTTCTATTTTCTATTAATGGGTTAATTGCTGAGACCATGCTTCTTTAGCAAGAAATGCATATTGGCTACTTAGCACGTATAAACCTTATCTTATCTCATCACACATTGCTAACTTCAACCGCTTTTAGCTTATGTCATCATCGTCATCTTCTTCTTATGGTGCACACAGAAATTAAACACAAAAAGTCTTTCAAAAGTCTCTCTGTAAAATGGAGTCTCAGAAAAGCTGGGTATCTCCCCAACATTTCCCTCCTCTTGTTTCAATTTCTGAGGGCGCTGAAGAATCTCTTCACATGGTAGATGTTTCCTCTGAAGGCTCCATTGTATCATTTGTGTATCTAACTACTAACTTACCTAAGAAAATAAATTACACCTTAGACAGCCCATATATAAGAGTAAACAGATAAGCTGCATAGACCATGCGATGCAAGCATCGATTCCGGTCTGTCTAGCTGTTGTCATTTTTCCTAAGCATTCATACATTTTATAAAATCACACAAGGAACACAAGCACACACTATCTAAGTGGATGTAGGTGCAGCATTGTTGCCCCATGCATCATTGTCCATAGTTCTGGATACACCTTTTTCTGCTCCTGTGTTGGAATCTCTAGGAGCCGGTAGGTCAGCTATACCGCTAGGAGCATCAGCAGTAAGCCTAAAAGTTTCTGCGTAGCTGTGGTCCTCAGTTGTAGAATCAGGAAGGTGAGCATCATCTTGGGCGTTGCTGTCCCTTGGTTGGACAGTGCTGTCAATCATGGCATATCCCTTGATCAATATGGTACAGCCTGGAAGTGTAGCTACTTGGAGTAGGCCTGGAATCGCCCAGAAGGTCCTCTTCTGGTCACCACTATGATCACTTCGGTGATGGGAGGCCTAGGACGGACACCTGCTTCTGGCCAAGGATACGCCTTCATCCGAACTTCCACTTAGGTCCCGAAGCTACTTAATACAGAACAGAAAGTGATAAACAGTGCCACCTGGGTGATTCCATCTGAGACCACAACTATAGTGTCTCCATACTGTTGAGAGTGTGCAGAGCATATCCAACAGTCAGTAGCATTCAGCTGCTTGGCAGTCTGCTGATGTAGTTGCCAGATGGAATTGGTACGCTTCCCTCCTTTCACCTGTGCACAAAAACATAAAATACAAAGAAACAGGCATTGTGGTAGTCTGCTAATCCAAGTTACTCTCACAACTGGTTGGATCCGTAACAGTAGGACTGCTTTCCTGTTCGTGACTGCCTGTCTTCAGAACCTTTTTGCAGTGGCTTGGATGGACCCACACTGGTCTCCCGTTCAGCTTAACGGTGGTGGGTGTGGTCAGTTGCACCTGATATGGACCATCAAACCTTGGCTGCAAGGTCTTTCTCACGTGCCTCTTCAGAACTACCCAATCTCCAGGAACCAGAGCGTGTGTACCTTCGAGAGAATTAGGATCTGGTATAGAAGAGAAAACACTTGAATGCACCTTTGACAAATGTTCATGCAACTCTACCAAGTATGAAGTCAGGGTAGAGTAGTCTGCTTGTAGCTGTTGGGGAAAATATAAACCTGGCTTTAAATTTCTAAAGGACTAAGCTTTTCTTGTCCAGTAGGACTAGTGCGGGTGGCATATAACACCACCGGCAAAGCTTCTACCCAGTTCATAGAACTGTGTGAATCTAAATATTTTTGCAATTTTAATTTGATTGTCCCATTAAGTCTTTCCACCTTTCCGTTGCTTTCCGGGTGATGTGCAGGGCTTGTGTGATCCCTAGGGTCTTCAGTATGTGTCCCATTATCTCCCCAGTGAAATGAGTACCTCTGTCTGACTCTATCACCTCTGGAATCCCATATCTGCAGACTACTTCTGACAATATTTTCTTAGCAGTGTTTTTGGCCATAGCCATAGTTACTGGCCAGAAGCTTCTGGCCAACCTGAGAATACATCAATGGCTACAAGGACATACTCATATGTGCCCACTTTGGGTAGCCGTATGTAGTCCACATGCACTCTTTGAAATGGGTACAAAGCTTTGGAAGTGTGTTTCTTGGGGGTCTTTATGAACCTCCCAGAGTTATGTCTGGCACATGTAAGACAACCCTGAACAAACTTTTCAAAGAGGGTCCGAATTCCAGGTGCAAACCAATGCTCTAAAACTAGTGCGCTCATAGCTCCTTTTGACAAATGAGTAGAGCCATGTGCAAAATTGGCCATCATTGGATACAAACTCTGAGGCAAACATATTCTGCTGTTTACCTGCCAGAGCTCTCCTGCCTTTGTGGCATCCATACCTTTTTGTCTTGAGGCGTTATCTGAGCCTGTCGTTCTTGCAAGAGCGATAAGTCTGGCATAGTTGGCAAAGACATTGTCAGGAGTGGCAGACCAGCTGCTTGTTTGGCTGCTGGGTCTGCTTGAGCGTTTCCTATGGATAGCTGATCATCTTTCTTCACGTGGGCTGGCACTTTAATAATGGCTACCTCTATGGGCAGCTCTAGGGCCTCTATGAGGCTCTGTACTGCTTCTGAATTCTTAATTGGTTTGCCCGATGAAGTCATAAATCCCCTAGTTTTCCAGATAACACCAAAGCCATGTGCTACCATGAAAGCATACCTGGAATCTGTGTAACAATTAATTCTCAGTCCCTTACCCATTGTACATGCGTCAGTGAGTGCTTTCAACTCCGCCTCCTGTGCAGAAGAACAGGATGGGAGTGGTTTTTGTATAATTACCTTACCATCTTGGATTACCGCATACCCGGTGACAAAGTGTCCTTGTTCATCATTCCACCATCTGGAGCCATGTACAAAATACTCAGCATCAGGGTTAGTTAATGGTATTTCAGTAACATTTGGTAACCATTTTGTTTCTGCAATCTTCAATTCATGACAGTCATGATTAGCAATTGGATCAGACATTTCTACTACTCCCACTTAACCCTCCTCTTCTAAATCCACTGGCAACAGAGTAGCTGGATTTAGAACAGTACATCTCTGTAAGGTAATGTGTGGGACTGAGTAGTGTCATCTCATATTTTGTAATTATGGCTTGGGACAAATGTTTCAACTTGGTGGTGCGTAGTAGTTCAGCAACTGAATGTGGTACTTGTAATGTAAGAGGGTGTTGTAGTACCAAGTCTTCTGTTTTTAGCACTAATTCAGAGGCTGCAGCGACAGCTCTGAAACAAGTAGGTAGTGCTCTAGCAATACTATCTAGACTGGTAGAATAGTATGCTATGGGCCGCATACAGTCCCTAGTGTTTCTGTGTCAGTACACCTGAGGCAAATCCCCCTTGTTCATGACAATAGAATGTTAAATTTTGTTTGTAATTGGGGATGCCCAATGCCGGTGTTGTAGTGAGAGTTAGTTTTAATGCATGAAATGCACTCACAGCTTCTGGTGTTAGTTCAAAAATCTCTACTTTGAGGCAGTCATAGTGGTTGCATCATCTGAGAGCAATCCTTAATCCAAGGGCAGCAGTATCTGACAAGGCCAATAAAGGCACGCAGAGCCCTTGGAGTAATTGGCAGGGGGTGCTGCTGTATAGCACTAACTCTCTCAGGTGTAAGGTGTTTAGTACCTGGAGAAATACAGTGACCTAGGAAAATCACAGTATATTCACAAAGTTGCAGCTTCTCTTTGGAAGCTTTACAACCATTTTCAGCAAGGCAAATAAGCAAAGATAAAGTTTCCTCTTAAGACTCTTAAGTTTCCTCAGGACTGTGGCAACAAAGCAACAGATCATCAATATATTGTAAAAGAACAGTGTCCGGATAGGCCGGCTGCCAGGACTGCAACACAGAATGTAGAACAGTAGAGAAAATATCAGGAGAATTGGCAGCCCCTTGTGGTAAAAACGACCCATGCATACTGCTTGTGACGAAAGTGAAAGCAAAATAGGGCCAGCATTCTTCATGTAAAGGGACAGAGAAGAAAGCATTTGCAAGATGTGGCATCTATGGGTACTTTGTTTAACAGTGTGTGCGGATTGGGCACTTGTGGTGTATTTATGACAGTTACAGAATTTATTGCCCTTAAATCATGTACCATACGATAGATTGGAAGCTGACCCTTCACAGTCTGTCTCTTCCTCACAGGAAATAGAGGCGTATTGAATGGGCTTTTTATAGGGATTATTAACCCTTTCCCCAACAGATCTTTTAGATAATTTGCAATAGCATCTTCCTATGAAGAATTTAGTGGGTACTGACGTACACATGGTGGCTTAGTGCCAGCTTTCAGCTGTATGACTACCGGAGTTACGGAGTTAGTGGCAGTCTACCAATGTCTGTCTTAGAAGTTGCCCTCCAAATGTGATGGGACAGCCAGGGGGGTTTAAATTTAGAGGTAGAGGAGGCACTAAGTGTCATTAAGAACATAAGTGCTCACAGAGTTTCTTCAGGCACAGGGGCTGTGATTTGGGGTTTTCCTGAAGAGAAATAGATAAAGTATCATGAATGTTAAGTTTAACAGGCTTTGTTAATGGGAGTTTAACAGACGTTCCCTCAACCCTTTGACAATAGATGCAATCTGAGGAGATAAGCTCTTCAGGGCACATATTTTTCTTGTATTAGGGTATGGGCTTCTCCTGTGTCTACCAAAAAGTCAATTGAATTCCCTGTGTCCTCACATGTGGATGTGATGATTAGTTGTGGACCTGGGGATGTGTCAAGGGGGTAGTTAATGTTGAGGGAACTCACAGGATTGCTGTCACTTTATTGAGAGGTCTGGGCAGTAGCCTGACCTCTCTGGGGACATTTGACTAAGTAATGCCCCTTTTTCCCACATGTTACTTGGTCCCAGTTACGTACCTTTTTCTGGAACCTACCCTTTGGCTTGAAGGGTTGATTAGCCATTATTGGCTTCTTTTTATTTTGTAAGTCTAGCTCAGCTCCCTTTGCTATGGCCACTAGGTCAGGGAACCGGCATGTCCGCCAATCAGGAAGAGCCTTTTTTACAGCATCCTGTATGGGTGCTTTTAATCCAGACATGAATGTATGTTTTAGTAGTCTCATGTCCTTACTGTCTCATACCCATAGTCAAGCCAAAGCTGTTCTAAAGCTGTGGCGTAGTCAGCTACAGTCTGCTTAGCGTCTTGTGTTTGCGTCATAAAGGTATGTCGTGTCTGGGTTTTGTTGTCCACACTTAGGATATGTCTGCCCCCCCCCCCCCCCCCCCCCGGGCCATTAAATGGAGGTGGTGCTGTTGGAGAGAGATCTTTTTGTGGGTTATGGGGGCTAATAGACCGTACTTCATGAAGGATGGTTAATTCTTTTGTTGGCAATTTAATCACATCCCATATTTCATACATGGTCCCTTTGTCATTGTCTTTTGCCTTATGGGCAGTCATAGTCATTCCCTGGGCTACATCATACCACATTGTGGCCTGGTCATATTTGTTTATGGTCCTCCAACCACCCTTAAAATTAGTAAGAAATTTCTGCCATACTGATTCATCCAATGTTCCATTCACACCTGCTTCCACTTTCTTTAACATTTGTCTACAGTCTTTGGTTGCTTCAGTGGCCTTTACACATTGCATAATTTCAATTGCAGAGACCCATTTCTTTGCTTCCTTCTCAGAGGAACACTTATTCTGTGTAGCCCCCATCCCGTGGTGAATTACAACAGTGCTGTTGGACACACTTCCGAGGCGGCACCACTTTCTTCAACTACCAGAGGTGCTGTGAGCACACTTCCGAGGCAGCACTATCCACTGGTTGGCAACACTACAGTATAGTCTAGCCCATACACAGAGTAACTCACACGTCCTCTCTGGGGTTACGCGCTGGAAACCTCCTAAACCCCTCTACCTTCTTTCTATGGCACAGGAAGCGCACAAACAATGCTATGCAAATTATTATAACTGCAACCAGCCAATTCAAAACTGGTATCATAATATCCAAGCATGTATACAATATGCAGCACAGGAGTTAGCAGTAATTCAGTAATTCTTAATCATACAGTATCAGCAGGCACTTAGTACATGTGAAATCTCACAACATGACATAATATTGGAACAACCCCTGACCTCTGGCGCCTTTTCAGGTGCCAACAAGGAACTGCTTGATTCAGCTTCCTAGATTCAGCTTATATCAGCCACTCACACATTCGTGCATTCATACGCCTAGAGACAATTTGCACATATAGGTGAATTAAAGCAAACATTCACCAAGAACACGATGCAGGCACCACGTTCACACACCACACTGCAGATCAGAGCTCAGGAGACAGGCAGTAACACAATGGGTTACTTACCGCAGTCTTCCTGGGTCCTGGTCTCCGTATCAGGGTCCGCAACTAGGAGCGTTGTTGTTGTGCCCGCATTCTCCACCAGAAAATGTTGTGGCAGACCAAGAGTGAGTCACATGAGGATCAAGCCACGTGTTCCAGGTGAATAACGTCGACGGAGTAAAATGACAGAAGCCAGCATACAGGTTAAAACTCTGCCATGATCCCAAATTGGGAGTGTCCTAGGCTCTTTATTTATACCCATTCCAAGGGTATAACCTCTTAAAATATTGACATGATTGGTTAGTATTCTATGAACTTTCTATTTTCTACTAATGGGTTAATTGCTGAGACCATGCTTCTTTAGCAAGAAATGCATATTGGCTACTTAGCACGTATAAACCTTATCTTATCTCAACACACATTGCTAAGTAAAGGTTTTAGCTTATGTCATCATCGTCATCTTCTTATGGTGCACACAGAAATTAAACACAAAAAGTCTCTCAAAGGTCTCTCTGTAAAATGGAGTCTCAGAAAAGCTGGGTATCTCCCCAACAATATATTGATGTTCTATCCTCAGTATCTGATTGGTGGAGGTCCGACTCTCGGAACCCAAGCCGATCAGCTGCGCAAAGAGGCCACAGTGCTCCGTGAGTCCTTAGGCCTCTTCCTAGGCCATGTGACGTCACATTCATCAGTCACATGGGCTGGCCCAGGTGAATGGGGCTGAGCTGCGACACCAAGCACAGCCGCTATGAAATGTGCTTGGTGAGCTGGGAAGAAGCCACAGAGCTTACCACAGATCTGGTGAGTGCTGAAGCTTCCTCAAACAGATGATCAGAATTTAAATGTCTTACACCCCCCCCCCCCCCCCCCCCCACACACACACACACCTGCTCTGTGCCCCCTATTCAACATAAGATCAGGGGCAAAGGGTTATTGTTTTGGGACCTTTTGGAAAACTCAGTAACAATCGCTTGTTTTTGGCACTGGGAGATATTCACTTTTAATTTGATCAGCTGCTGGGGTGCACCAATTAACATCTGGCAGGATCTTCACCGAGCGCCGTCCGGCAGATATTTTGGCAGCAGGAAAGTACATTCATTTCTGTACCCTCTGTATTGCCAGACAAGAGCAAACGATGAGAAAATGGGATTAAAAAATATTCTGTGCCCATGCTGCCAAGTAGAGGAAGAAAGGACAAGAGAATAAATTGAACTCATCCACCAAAAATAGCATCCAACAAAACTGATGGTTAGTGTCCACCATGGAATTGGCGACTTACTCAGTAATCACCAATAAGTTACACATCCTGGCAACCAAGGAACTGACAACACTCTGTATATAGTAAGGTCATACCCTCAAACCAGGATCGAACACAGTGTCTAGATATTAGATAGATAGATAGATAGATAGATAGGTAAATGATGTAAGATGATAGATAGATAGATAGATAGATAGATAGATAGATAGATAGATAGATAGATAGATACAGATATGAGATAGATAGATAGATAGATAGATAGATAGATAGATAGATAGATAGATAGATAGATAGATAGATAGATAGATAGATAGATAGATAGATAGATACAGATATGAGATAGATAGATAGATAGATAGATAATAAATAGATAATAGATAGATAATGAGATGATAGCTAGATAGATAGATAGATAGATAGATAGATAAATGATGTAAGATAGATAGATAGATAGATAGATACAGTACAGACCAAAAGATTGGACACACCTTCTCATTCAAAGTTTTCTTTATTTTCATGACTATGAAGGCATCAAAACTATGAATTAACACATGTGGAATTATATACATAACAAACAAGTGTGAAACAACTGAAAATATGTGGAGATTCTAGGTTCTTCAAAGTAGCCACCTTTTGCTTTGATTACTGCTTTGCACACTCTTGGCATTCTCTTGATGAGCTTCAAGAGGTAGTCCCCTGAAATGGTCTTCCAACAGTCTTGAAGGAGTTCCCAGAGATGCTTAGCACTTGTTGGCCCTTTTGCCTTCACTCTGCGGTCCAGCTCACCCCAAACCATCTCGATTGGGTTCAGGTCCGGTGACTGTGGAGGCCAGGTCATCTGGCGCAGCACCCCATCACTCTCCTTCATGGTCAAATAGCCCTTACTTTCAAAGTTAGATAGATAGAAAGGTGATAGATAATAGATAGATAGCAGGTAGAAAGACAGTTAGATAAGAGAAAGAAAGATAGATAGATAGATAGATAGATAGATAGATAGATAGATAGATAGATAGATAGATAGATAGATAGATAGATGATAGATAGATAATGAGATGATAGATAGATATCTAGATAGATAATAAATAAATAGATGATAGATAGATAGATAGATAGATAGATAGATAGATAGATATAGATAATGAGATGATAGATAGATAGATAGATAATAGATAGATAGATAGATAGATAGATAGATAGATAATAGACAGAGATTATATAGGTTTATGGACAAGCAGACAGACATGCAGATAGATGATAGATGGATAGATAATAGATAGATAATAGATAGATATATAGATAATAGATAGATAGATAGTTAGATAGATAGATATATACAGTTGCAAGAAAAAGTATGTGAACCCTTTGGAATGATATAGATTTCTGCACAAATTGGTCATAAAATGTGATCTGATCTTCATCTAAGTCACAACAATAGACAATCACAGTCTGCTTAAACTAATAACACACAAAGAATTTAATGTTACCATGTTTTTATTGAACACACCATGTAAACATTCACAGTGCAGGTAGAAAAAATATGTGAACCCTTGGATTTAATAACTGGTTGAACCTCCTTTGGCAGCAATAACTTCAACCAAACGTTTCCTATAGTTGCAGATCAGACATGCACAACGGTCAGGAGTAATTCTTGACCATTCCTCTTTACAGAACTGTTTCAGTTCAGCAATATTCTTGGGATGTCTGGTGTGAATCGCTTTCTTGAGGTCATGCCACAGCATCTCAATTGAGTTGAGGTCAGGACTCTGACTGGGCCACTCCAGAAGGCGTATTTTCTTCTGTTTAAACCATTCTGTTGTTGATCTGCTTCTATGCTTTGGATCGTTGTCCTGCTGCAAGACCCATCTTCTGTTGAGCTTCAGCTGGTGGACAGATGGCCTTAAGTTCTCCTGCAAAATGTCTTGATAAACTTGGGAATTCATTTTTCCTTCGATGATAGCGATCCGTCCAGGTCCTGATGCAGCAATGCAGCCCCAAACCATGATGCCCCCACCACCATACTTCACAGTTGGGATGAGGTTTTGATGTTGGTGTGCTGTGCCTCATTTTCTCCACACATAGTGTTGTGTGTTTCTTCCAAACAACTCAACTTTGGTTTCATCTGTCCATAGAATATTTTGCCAGTACTGCTGTGGAACATCCAGGTGCTCTTGTGCTAACTGTGAATGTGCAGCAATGTTTTTTTTGGACAGCAGTGGTATCTGTGGTATCCTCCCATAAAATCCATTCTTGTTTAGTGTTTTGCGTATCGTAGATTCGCTAACAGGGATGTTAGCATATGCTAAAGACTTTTAAGTCTTTAGCTTACACTCTAGGTTTCTTCTATAACTCATTGAGCAGTCTGTGCTCTTGCAGTCATCTTTACAGGAAGGCCACTTCTAGGGAGAGTAGCAGCAGTGCTGAACTTTCTCCATTTATAGACAATTTGTCTTACCGTGGACTGATGAACAGCAAGGCTTTTGGAGATACTTTTAGAACCCTTTCCAGCTTTATGCAAGTCAACAATTCTTAATCGTAGGTCTTCTGAGAGCTCTTTTGTGTGAGGCATCATTCACATCAGGCAATGCTTCTTGTGAAAAGCAAACCCAGAACTGATGTGTGTTTTTTATAGGGCAGGGCAGCTGTAACCAACACCTCCAATCTCATCTCATTGATTGGACTCCAGTTGGCTGACACCTCACTCCAATTAGCTCTTGGAGATGTCATTAGTCTAGGGGTTCACATACTTTTTCCACCTGCACTGTGAATGTTTACATGGTGTGTTCAATAAAAACATTGTAACATTAAATTCTTTGTGTGTTATTAGTTTAAGCAGACTGTGATTGTCAATGACTGTGATTGTGACTTAGGCCTCTTTCACACTTGCGTTGTTGGGATCCGGCATGCACTTCCGTTGCCGGAGGTGCCTGCCGGATCCGTAACAACGCAAGTGTACTGAAAGCATTTGAAGACGGAACCGTCTTCCAAATGCGTTCAGTGTTACTATGGCAACCAGGACTTTAATAGCGTCCTGGTTGCCATAGTAGGAGCGGGGAGCGGGGGAGCGGTATACTTACCGTCCGTGCGGCTCCCGGGGCGCTCCAGAGTGACGTCAGAGCGCCCCATGCGCATGGATGACGTGATCCATGTGATCACGTGATCCATGCGCTTGGGGCGCCCTGACGTCACTCTGGAGCGCCCGGGGAGCCGCACGGACGGTAAGTATGCTGCTCCCCCGCTCCCCGCTACACTTACCATGGCTGTCAGGACTTTAGCGTCCCGGCAGCCATGGTAACCACTCTGAAAAAGCTAAATGTCGGCTCCGGCAATGCGCCGAAACGACGTTTAGCTTAAAGCCGGATCCGGATCAATGCCTTTCAATGGGCATTGATCCCGGATCCGGCCTTGCGGCAAGTCTTCAGGATTTTTGGCCGGAGCAAAAAGCGCAGCATGCTGCGGTATTTTCTCCGGCCAAAAAACGTTCCGTACCGGAACTGAAGACATCCTGATGCATCCTGAACGGATTTCACTCCATTCAGAATGCATTAGGATAATCCTGATCAGTATTCTTCCGGCATAGAGTCCCGACGACGGAACTCTATGCCGGAAGACAATAACGCAGGTGTGAAAGAGCCCTTAGATGAAGATCAGATCACATTTTATGACCAATTTGTGCAGAAATCCATATAATTCCAAAGGGTTCACATACTTTTTCTTGCAACTGTAGATAATAGATAGATATATAGATAATAGATGGATAGATAGATAGAAAGAAGAAAGGTAGATAGATAGATAGATAGATAATTGACAGAGAGATTATATAGGTTTATGGACAAGCAGACAGACATGCAGATAGATGATAGATGAAGTGATGACACTCTATATATATAGTAAGGTCATAACATCAAACCAGGATCAAACCCAGTCTCTAGATTTATACAGTACATAGATGGATGGATGGATGGACGGACGGACAGAAGCCCTCAGTGCAGCACTGCCCACTGATTTATGACCTCATAGAAATCTCTTCTTCATTCTTAAAGGGGTTATCCGATATCTAAAATATCTCCCCCAATGCCCGGACCCCCTGCATGGCTGCCGCGGCATCTCCCTATCACTCAGATAAAAACATCCGGTGACGTGGTAGCAGCCAATAGCAGGCCGCGACAGGGACAAGCCCCCGCCTTTTGATCCGAGCGACGGGGAGATGCAGCGGTGGCCATGCGGGGATCTGGAGCGACGTGGGAGCTGGGGAGCAGGTAAGTATAATCCACACAAGGGGCCCGGGCATTGGGGAAAAGGGGGTTAAATATCAGATAACCCCTTTAACACAAAAGATGCCATTATTTCAGGTTGGGTTATTGGTGCTGGGTTGGCCACGCTCGTGTACTAGATTCATCCTTCACCCTCTCAATTTACATTTCCTGCATTTGGTCTGCAGAGTAATTATTGTGACCTTTCGGCATCTGCTCCCTCCTCACATGTCAGCTCATCCTCTTCACAGCGCTTGAGATGAATCTGCATTATAACTTATTAATCACCAGAGACTCCGCTTTATAAACACTGCAATTGGCGGGAGACGGACAATACATCACAAGACATAAAGAAAGTTCTGCGCAGAGAAGTGGGAAGCACAATCAATCCAGCAAAGGAGTACAATGTGCACTTTATTCAGTCCAATATAATATAATGCCTCATAAAAACGACATACGGTAATTGGACTACGCGTTCCAGTGAAGTGCCTTATTCATAGGCTACTCCCCTTTTAAAACACTTGAACAATCACATGATCCAAAATGGTTAAAGGGGTTGTGTCACTTCAGCAACTGGCATTTATCATTTAGAAATAGTTAATATAAGGCACTTACTAATGTATAGTGATTGTCCATGTTGCTTTCTTTGCTGGCTTGATAGATTTTTTCATCGCATGATACAGCCCGGCCCCCTGTTACTGACATCACTGAATATAATAAACGGCTATTCCATCTATTACTGCTGACAACCAGCCTCTATATCATGCCTCAGATGTTGTCACAGCCCCGCCCCCTGTTACTGACATCACTGAATATAATAGTAATATAATTACACTGTGATCAGACATGAGATCCACACACCTGATACTACAGTAACAGCTATTCCATCTATTACTGCTGACAACCAGCCTCTATATCATGTCTGAGAGGTTGTCACAGCCCCGCCCCCCGTTACTGACATCACTGAATATAATAGTAATATAATTACATTGTGATCAGACATGAGATCCACACACCTTATACTACAGTAACAGCTATTGCATCTATTACTGCTGACAACCAGCCTCTATATCATGTCTGAGAGGTTGTCACAGCCCCGCCCCCTGTTACTGACAACACTGAATATAATAAACGGCTATTCCATCTATTACTGCTGACAACCAGTCTCTATATCATGTCTGAGAGGTTGTCACAGCCCCGCCCCCTGTTACTGACATCACTGAATATAATAGTAATATAATTACACTGTGATCAGACATGAAATCCACACACCTTATACTACAGTAACATCTATTCCATCTATTACTGCTGACAACCAGCCTCTATATCATGTCTGAGAGGTTGTCACAGCCCCGCCCCCTGTTACTGACATCACTGAGTATAATAGTAATATAATTACATTGTGATCAGACATGAGATCACACACCTTATACTACAGTAACAGCTATTCCATCTATTACTGCTGACAACCAGCCTCTATATCATGTCTGAGAGGTTGTCACAGCCCCGCCCCCTGTTACTGACATCACTGAATATAATAGTAATATAATTACATTGTGATCAGACATGAGATCCACACATCTTATACTACAGTAACATCTATTCCATCTATTACTGCTGACAACCAGCCTCTATATCATGTCTGAGAGGTTGTCACAGCCCCGCCCCCTGTTACTGACATCACTGAATATAATAGTAATATAATTACATTGTGATCAGACATGAGATCCACACACCTTATACTACAGTAACAGCTATTCCATCTATTACTGCTGACAACCAGCCTCTATATCATACAAACGCAAAAACACAAATGCAATAGCACTCTGCAACCAGCACTCTGCCCTGCCTCTATGCTGGATGTTGAATGAGGCTTTTACAGCGCCTACCAGTAGCCATTTGGCTCCAGGAGAAGTATATAGTGGGCTCAGCATGCATGTTGGTACTTGCATCCCTGGATCCGATGAAAGCTGCCACGGCACCGGACGGGGTTAAAAGCAGAGTGTGCCTGGCGTGCATGCTGTACCTGAGCTCCTTGGACTTTGTGTGGCTATCATGGCCCATAACAGGTAGGTACTAGTGTTAGGGACCACTCATAGAGGCGACCTTGACGTGGTGAGTGGCTTATTACGCTTTGGCCAAAATGTACACCAATGCCTCATTCAGCATCCAGCATAGAGGCAGGGCAGAGTGCTGGTTGCAGAGTGCTATTGCATTTGTGTTTTTGCGTTTTTATGTGTATTTCGCCATAGCGATGTGCACCTGCATACAGGGTTGTGCTGACTGAACCCCCCACAGCCTCTATATCATGTCTGAGAGGTTGTCACAGCCCCGCCTCCTATTACTGACATCACTGAATATAATAGTAATATAATTACATTGTGATCAGACATGAGATCCACACACCTTATACTACAGTAACAGCTATTCCATCTATTACTGCTGACAACCAGCCTCTATATCATGTCTAAGAGGTTGTCACAGCCCCGCCCCCTGTTACTGACATCACTGAGTATAATAGTAATATAATTACATTGTGATCAGACATGAGATCCACACACCTTATACTACAGTAACAGCTATTCCATCTATTACTGCTGACAACCAGCCTCTATACCATGTCTGAGAGGTTGTCACAGCCCCGCCCCCTGTTACTGACATCACTGAATATAATAGTAATATAATTACATTGTGATCAGACATGAGATCCACACACCTTATACTACAGTAACAGCTATTCCATCTATTACAGCCCTAGTATAGAATGCGGCCTTAGAAAGATCAGCTGTTAATGGCCGTACAAGGTGTCCAGCTTGGAAACATTGTGTGCGGTAGCTATTAGGCCATATTATATGATAAGAGGAGAGGCAGAGCACTATTACCTTACAGATCTGACATTTTCCCTGAAATTGTTCATCTTGCAAAAATTTTGATTTATGAATAATAAAATGAAATTTGGGATGAACTCACTGCTCAAAAACCTGCTCTAGTGGCTGCTGCAGCATTACCTGATTCTGTGTACGTGTCTGCCGCTTACAAGCTGCCATTCAAATATATTACTAGCGTAATAAGGATGATTGCTCTTGCAGCAAAAGGCACATGAGTCAGACTACACCACCGGTCACTCCGTTGTGCACACATTATGGCCTCTTGCACACGACCGTATGTATTTTCCGGTCTGCAGAAAACGGATCCGCAAAAAATACGGATGAGATTCGTGTGCATTCCATATTTTGCGGAACGGAACAGCTGGGCCCTAATAGAACAGTCCTATCCTTGTCCGTAATGTGGACAATAATAGGACATGTTCTATGTTCTATGGGATCGCGCAGTAAAACAGAGGGCACCGCACAGGCGCGAGACTTGGGAAAGCGAAGCCAAATTGTGGGCTGTCACTCAAAGGCAAGAGGGGGTGTAGTTACCTTGACTTGAAGCAAGGAGGCCGCTGCCCCCTTGACTTCAAGCTGACATGCTAATTCGCGCGGACGGAGGATAAAAGATCGTTTTCTGACCTTATGCAGCATCGGACTGCAGGATGAAAAGTATGATTAGTATCACACTGCGGACTACCCTGAGGTACTGCTGGCGGGTTTACATGCATTTAGGAGGTGACAGGTTCCCTTTAAGTCCAAAGTCACGCAGTACTTCGATTAATAACATCAGGCTTTGATTCTACGACTTTAAAAAGATTTTAAAGCAGGAATCTGAAGTCAGCTTCTAAATCTTAAAGGGAAAATCCACATCTGAGACTACAGGTAATTCACAGTTTTAGGCCTCTTTCAGATGGGCGTTGCGGGAAAATGTGCGGGTGCGTTGCTGGAACATGCACAATTTTTACTCGCGTCAGAAAAATAGGCATGTTTGGTACCCAAACCCGAACTTCTTCACAGAAGTTCGGGCTTGGGATCGGTGTTCTGTAGATTGTATTATTTTCCATTATAACATGGTTATAAGGGAAAATAATAGCATTCTGAATACAGAATGCATAGTAAAACAGCGCTGGAGGGGTTAAAAAAGAATAAAAATAATTTAACTCACCTTAATCCACTTGATCACGCAGCCGGCATCTCTTCTGACTTCTTTCTTTGCTGTGTGCAACAACAGGACCTGTGATGACGTCACTCCGGTCATCACATGGTCCATCACATGATCCATCACCATGGTAAAAGATCATGTGATGGATCATGTGATGACCGGAGTGACGTCACCACAGGTCCTGTTGTTGCACACAGCAAAGAAAGAAGTCAGAAGAGATGCCGGCTGCGCGATCAAGTGGATTAAGGTGAGTTAAATTACTTTTATTCTTTTTTAACCCCTCCAGCGCTATTTTACTATGCATTCTGCATTCAGAATGCTATTATTTTCCCTTATAACCATGTTATAAGGGAAAATAATAATGATCGGGTCTCCATCTCGATCGTCTCCTAGCAACCGTGCGTGAAAATCGCACCGCATCCGCACTTGCTTGCGGATGCTTGCGATTTTCACGCAACCCCATTCATTTCTATGGGGCCTGCGTTACGTGAAAAACGCACAAAATAGAGCATGCTGCGATTTTCACGCAACGCACAAGTGATGCGTGAAAATCTCCGCTCATGTGTACAGGCCCATAGAAATGAATGGGTCGGGATTCAGTGCGGGTGCAATGCGTTCAACTCACACATCGCATCCGCGCGGAATACTCGCCCGTGTGAAAGGGGCCTTAAGCTCTTTTTAACTCTTATGTATACTCCATTCACACCTAGAGCTGCAGTCACTATTCTGCTGATACACCATGCCCTGTTCTAAACTTCAGACTGTGTGGACTACAGTGATCTTGAATGAGGTTGAGGTGTGACTTACAAGTTGTCGCAGCTGCTACCCCTGAATCACAAACAATCAGTACTGCTCGATTTTTGGTCATTCTGGGTCGCAGTCATGGTAACTCGCGAGCCGCCCAGCAACCCCACTCAGTTCAATGGCTGCACTGCTACACAGTCATATCTGGCTGTGCGACGGGTGTCGAGGCCAAGCTTACTGCAATTCTTAGGTGTTTTCAACTTATGCTTACCTGCCTGTGATTTTATCAAAAAAAGGAAATTGATAAATGAATATGGAGGTGCTGCTTTTTCTTTAATGTATATGCTTTTAACTATACAATGTCCTAGTCTCCAGTTACATCCAGAGCTGCATTCACAATTTTGAAGTACTGCTCCTGTAATGTTGAGCTACTTTGTAAATATTCCACATGGGGTTATCCAACGAATAAAAAATAAAAAAATGTCTGGAGTAATGCACACCATTAACTATGTCAATGCAAAAATGCTGCTCTCCAGTGTAAGTTTCACCCTTTTTCTCTTTGTTACTCACCTTTCTGTAGCTGTGGTCTCATCACTTTTCTGTGGATGGGTAGTAGCTCATCACATGTGGCGATGAAGCACCTGCACCTCTTAGGATGCATTGCTATGAGCTTGTGTCACATAGAAAATATTCCCTCATACACAGCCCCAGCAACACCACTAATAAATAGCACTATGGTATGTAATACACCCACCCAAATTTCCTTCTCCACTGTCTATATACAGTACAGACCTAAAGTTTGGACACACCTTCTCATTCAAAGAGTTTTCTTTATTTTCATGACTATGAAGGCATCAAAACTATGAATTAACACATGTGGAATTATATACATAACAAACAAGTGTGAAACAACTGAAAATATGTCATATTCTAGGTTCTTCAAAGTAGCCACCTTTTGCTTTGATTACTGCTTTGCACACTCTTGACATTCTCTTGATGAGCTTCAAGAGGTAGTCCCCTGAAATGGTCTTCCAACAGTCTTGAAGGAGTTCCCAGAGATGCTTAGCACTTGTTGGCCCTTTTGCCTTCACTCTGCGGTCCAGCTCACCCCAAACCATCTCGATTGGGTTCAGGTCCGGTGACTGTGGAGGCCAGGTCATCTGGCGCAGCACCCCATCACTCTCCTTCATGGTCAAATAGCCCTTACTTTCAAAGTTTTCCCAATTTTTCAGCTGACTGACTGACCTTCATTTCTTAAAGTAATGATGGCCACTCATTTTTCTTTACTTAGCTGCTTTTTTCTTGCCATAATACAAATTCTAACAGTCTATTCAGTAGGACTATCAGCTGTGTATCCACCTGACTTCTCCTCAACGCCACTGATGGTCCCAACCCCATTTATAAGGCAAGAAATCCCACTTATTAAACCTGACAGGGCACACCTGTGAAGTGAAAACCATTTCAGGGGACTACCTCTTGAAGCTCATAAAGAGAATGCCAAGAGTGTGCAAAGCAGTAATCAAAGCAAAAGGTGGCTACTTTGAAGAACCTAGAATATGACATATTTTCAGTTGTTTCACACTTGTTTGTTATGTATATAATTCCACATGTGTTAATTCATAGTTTTGATGCCATTAGTGTGAATCTACAATTTTTATAGTTATGAAAATAAAGAAAACTCTTTGAATGAGAAGGTGTGTCCAAACTTTTGGTCTGTACTGTACTGTATATATATATATATATATATATATATATTTCTATAAAATGTAAAAGTAGGGTGAATGAGTGAAAGGTGTGTGAACAGCTTCATCTGCTTCACTAGGAGACACTACACCAGCACTGAGGAGAGTGGGAGACAGCGGGGAAGCTACTCAGCATGTAGGTCCATCACTGAATGGAAGAGAAGGTGGATCAGAATTGCAGCCATTGGAGAAACAGCAGCAGGCGCTACTAGAAATCAAAATGTAAAGCACAAAATAGAATAAAAAAATAACAATATTTTTATAGCTTGTATATTGCAATAGTACTTCATTTGAAATGCCTAGTAGCACACTTCATGGCATATCCCCTTTACTCTCCTACTGATACCAAGTTTCATCATGTGTTATAGTCCAGTCATATCCAGAGCTGAACTGGTCATTGTATTCACATTATGTATGTAGGGTTGACCTTGAGTAACATCATGGGTGGTGGTTTGTGACTCAGTTCCCACATGAGCTTTGTAACTCTCCTGTACATGTGACATATCTTGTGGCGGGGGTCCTCACACTAAGGGTACTTTCACACTAGCGTTAAAGTTTTCCGGTATTGAGTTCCGTCCTAGGGGATCAATACCGGAAAAAAAAAAAACTTCAGTTTTATCCTAATGCATTCTGAATGGAAAGCCATCCATTCAGTATGCATCAGGATGTCTTCAGTTCAGTCCCTCATGCTGCGGTATTTTCTCTGGCCAAGATTCCGGAACACTTGCCGGAATGCCGGATTCGGCATTCATTTCCATTATAATGTATTAATGCCAGATCCGGTACCAAGTGTTCCGGAAAACCAGATCCGGTTTCCCGGTCTGCGCATACGCAGACCTTTAAAAATGCGAGAAAAAAAAATACCGGATCCGGTTTTCCGGATGACCCCGGAGAGACGGATCCGGAATTTCAATGCATTTGTTAGACGGATCCGAATCCGGAAACAAATGCTATCCGTTTGCATACGGATTTCCGGATCCGGCAGGCAGTTCCAGCAACGGAACTGCCAGCCGGAATCCTATAACGCAAGTGTGAAAGTACCCTAACCATGACATAATTACACCGGGGTTGTCTCACTTTAGCAAATAGCATTTACCATGTAGAGAAAGTTAATACAAGGCACTTACTAATGTATTGTGATTGTCCATATTGCTTCCTTTGCTGAATGGATTCATTTTTCCATCACAATATACACTGCTCGTTTCCAAGTGATATGACCTGTGATCCACTTGTACACTATAGGTTATAGCGCAGGAGTATGAGACAGTACTGATGTGATACATTTGGTTACGTTTTTAATGCAGTGATGGATCACCCACATTGCTTATACAGATTTGCAGGATTCTCAGAAAGCTGGGTGATTCTGCTGACTGATGCTCTCCCCCACCTTCCTGTATTAACATCGCCCCTTTCTATTAAACAGCTGCGACCTGCTTTGTGGGGGCAGAAGGTTCCTGAACTGTTAGGAAGGTGAACACGTGTTCCTTAATCAGCACTTGTCGCTCAGCCGCTTTGTGCGCTGCTCAGTCCCTTCGGCAGCTGAATAAAATACACAGACGGCGAAGGTGATCATTATAAAATCACAAGCTGACGTTTATAAGAAGGACGCCCCACAACCATATTTAGCTGAAAGCAGCAAGATGTGAACCCATGAAAAAGACGACTGGGACATTATTCCAAAGTTCTCGGAAGATAGAACCCCAAACATTAGCGAGAAATCCTTCTAAAGTACAGCAATCAGCACTGGACGTCATCTGCCAGGTTGTACAAATCCTATCCGTCAATTTCTTTGTCATATTTGTTCCTGAGAAAGCTGGGTGATATCTACCATAGCTTCCAATACAGCTCTCAAATGGCCATCATTCAGTTTTCCTAGACTTCCGAATAGAGATGAGCGAATTTCATGTTATGAAATTCGTTCACGCTTCGTTTTGTGGTAAAAGCAGAATTGAGTTATGGATTCCGTTACACGGACCATAACGCAATTCTATGACGGAACGCATAACGGAATGCCTTTAGAGGCATTTCGCTATTCATTCCGTCATAATAGAAGTCTATGGCCTGCATAACGGATCCGTCCCCTGCATAACGGAAACGGGCCGGATTCTATTATGACGGAATGAATGCCTCTAAAGGCATTCCGTTATGCGTTCCGTCATAGAATTGCGTTATGGTCCGTGGTAACGGAATCAATAACTCAATTCTGCTTTTACCACAAAACGAAGCGTGAACGAATTTCATAACATGCTAGTGGTAAGCCACACTGTGTGCAAAAAATACCAGAAAAACAGCAGTTATTCTGGCATATTATTATTTTTTTACCGGTAATGAAACGCCAGTGCCATATTCACGTGTGGAGACCCTTATAGCTCTCCCTCACTCTTTATGCATCCACATTAATATTTTTGGCCAGAAATCTTAAAAAAAAACTCGTCAACAATTTCTGTCAAAGCAGTAATGGTGGCAATATTGGTTTCCACCAAGCTTTCCCCAGAGGCAGATATATTTAGGAAGCTGCTGAAGATGTGACCGATGAGCCACATTTACATTCATATTATTTAGGGAGAAACGTCTCAAGAAGTCAAACACGATTTTCTGAGTGAATCATGGTTTGTAGAGTGAAACTAAATCGCACCTCCTCATTCCTATACTATTGACTACTGTATGTAATAAGCAGCATTTCTTATGATAAAACATGGCTATACAGCGGTTATATCAATCATTTGCTGTGCACTATTAGGAGGCAATTAGTATACAGTTTGATCAAAGAGCATAGGCCCACTTACCGCGACAAGGTTTCCTCCTGTTAAGTGGGAACCTACTCTAACCATAGCGCAGTGCCGTGTGGCGATCACCGTGTCTGCACACTGCTCCAGCAGGCAATGGGATCCAGCAGCCAACCAGCCGCCCCGCTGTACAGCGGAGCCACTAGGCCTCGGATCCCACAGCTCCACCAGCACAGCACAGAAACAACGACGGCCGCCATCCAGCGCCGCATGTGAACTGGTGCTAAAGGATCACCTGTTCACAGCTTCTCAGGAACTCCAACTGAGATGTGGTAGGAATTAAAACCCCTGTGCAGACTACTTCTAATTTAAGTACAGAGCACCTGTGTCACTGGGGAGGAGTGCTGACTTAGTAGGGGGGGAGAAAGACTATAGAACGAAAAAATCATGGTTTGTAGAGTGAAACTAAATCGCACCTCCTCATTCCTATACTATTGACTACTGATTGATAGCATCGCTGTATAGCCATGTTTTATCATAAGAAATGCTGATAATTGATAACAGTTGTATATCAGAAGCATAGGTATGAGGATGTGCGATTTAGAGATTCTCTCTACATATTCATACAATTTATGCTATACCATTCTTTCTTTCCCCCCTCCCCTGAATCAGCACTCCTCCCCATGTGGCTCAGGTGCTTTTTAAATTAGCAGAAGTCTGCAAAGGGTCTATAAATTCCTACCACATCTCAGTTGGAGTTCCTGAGAGGCTGTGAACAGGTGAGCCATTTGCACCAGTTCACATGCGGCGCTGGACGGCGGCCGTCTCTGCTTCTGTGCCGTGCTGGTGGAGTGATGGGACCCGGGGCCCATGTGGCCTCACTGTACAGTGGGACTGCTGTGCGGCTGCTGGATCCCATTGCCTGCTGGAGCGGTGTGGAGGCGTGGTGGTCGCCGCACGGCTCTGCGCCATGGTTAGAGTAGGTTCCCACTTAAACAAGAGGCAACCTTGTCGCGGTAAGTGGGCCTATGCGCTTTGATCAAACTGTATACTAATTGTCTCTTTATAGTGCACAGCAAATGATTGATAGCATCGCTGTATAGCCATGTTTTATCATAAGAAATGCTGATAATTGATAACAGTTGTATATCAGAAGCATAGGTATGAGGATGTGCGATTTAGAGATTCTCTCTACATATTCATACGATTTTCTGAGTGGTTTGGTTTTTACGTGGCTCTCGGGGTTGTTTTTTCGTGCTCCCCAAGAGGCTTTAATCAACTATGATATGCACATTAAGCTCATAAGAGACTTGTCGTTGGTTTTGGAGCCAGCAGTGGAGTTTTCGCGGCTGCTGTTCCTTTCAGAGGGACTTGCGGGAGTCGTTATTGTGTAGTCCGGGACGACTGATGCAAAGTAAATGAAAAGTGCAAATTTGATGGCGAAGACAGATGAGAGGGAAAGTCTTTTAACAAAGCTCCTGTAAAGAGGCTCAACGTGGATGGCGCGGCCACCATTCCTAATCAGGCCATCTGCTGGAGAGCGCACATTCCTTTCATGTTCATCCAGGATTGCAACATACATTTTAATAACATTTGGTTTGTCAACCTTAAGCCTCTTGCACACGAACGCGCCGTGTTTTTGCAGGTCCGCCAATTAGCGGATGTGCAAAACACGGATGCCGTCCCTTTGCCTTCCGCAATTTGCAGAATGGAGCAGACGGCCCATTATAGAAATGCCTATTCTTGTCCGCAAAACAGACAAGAATAGGACATGATCTATAATTTTTGCGGGGGTCGCCGAATGGAGCAACCGGTGCGGACAGCACACGGAGTACTGTCCTCATCTTTTGTGGCCCCATTGAAGTGAATGGGGTCCGCACCAGAGCCTCAAAAAATGTGGCTCGAATGCGGAACCAAACCACGGTCATGTGCAAGAGGCCTTCAAGTGATGTTTTAAAGGGACAGGTGAGGTTCAGTACATGTGGTAAAAATAAACTGCAGGAATCACCACAAGCCTTTGAGAAGCTATGGGGGTGCAGATGTAGCAGTCATACACCGCCCCAGTTTTTGATGGGCCCCTATTATCCTGTGATAGATGGTTATAAGTGGGGGTGCTATCATAATAAATTTGGAGCAACCTGACCACACTTCTTTGCCATTGTATTCACATTTTGGCTGTACGTGGACACTTTGAGGTAGATTTATGGAACTGACTAAAAGCGAAAGTCTTTGTTGCCCATAGCAACCAATCACAGCGCAGCTTTCATTTTCAATTCTGCTCTTGAAACATGAAAGTTGTGTGGTGATTGGTGTCTATGGGCCACAAAGATGTGTGTGTGCTATTTGGCCTTATCCTCCACCTCTAAATAATATAGTATGAGCTAAGTATGCCATTTTCTCCATCGACAGTATAGTCTGTTCTTTTCTCTATAATTTTCCTTTTTTAAACCTTTGGCTGTGACCTAACTAAACCAATTGCCTCCCAGTGCAAAGCTAAATCCTCGCATTCTGTGAATGGATGAGATGAATGCAGCACTGTGCGTCCATATATGTCCCAGACAGAAATAACATAGGTGGAGCTCATGTCCCATGAGAATCCCTTTGTCTGACTAGAAGTGTGAAAGGTTTTGTTGACGGCCATCTTCCCGGCCTCTGACCTTCACCGGCGTATGACATAATAATAGCGCCATTGTCGAGTTCACGTTCATTAGACGAAATTAAGTGAGAGTGAAACTCAATGCTCGGCCAATTGAGACTTCACCTAAACACACAATCAAACAAGACCCAGGACAGACAGCGGCCACTACCCCCCCAATTACAACCCAATGAGCGAGGAAACACATGTCACTTCTCGTTCAGGCGTCTTATACTTCCAGATGACAGCGGGTAAGATTGGTGCGGCTGTTGTGGAAAATGAGATGATAAACGTTCTCGTGTGTTTTCTGTGAAACATGAAAAACATACAAGGACCACACGATTTCTATACATACAATCACTGGGCATGGTGGTAAGGATAGGAGCCCCATTGTAGGACTATATTAATGCTGCCCGCCGGAATATGGTAGAGAAAACACAACTTAACTCAAAACCACGTATAAATTACCATTTTATATTTTATTATGTTTATACAGTTTAATTCTTTTATTACTTATCTTTTTTACAATTGTCTCAAATTTTTTCTATCACTTTTCCACCCAGAGTGCTATCAGGTTGATTTAAGTACTTTTTCCACCCAATTTTATTATATTTATACAGTTAAATGTTTTTTTTTACTTACCCTTTTTGCAATTGTCTCAATTTTTTTCTATCACTTTTCCCACCCAGAGTGCTATCAGGTTGAGTTAATAATTATACATTTCACTTTTAGAATCTTTCTTTTTTTTTTTCCTCGACTACACTCTTTCTATCATATATCTATACATCATATAGATGGTCAGCCTTCAGGGTACTGCTGCAGTGTGCAGAGATTGGATTTACAGTGGGTTACCTGAAATAAAAAGGTTACCTATTGACTTTTTATAGAGAGTATCATGGGCATGCTCTGCGAGAGATACCAGGAGGGCCAGTTCTAAATGTACAGCTTCCTATCTGTCTTACATTTAGACATTTTCTATGCCTAAAGACATGCGTAGAAAATGGTGAATGAGACAGGCCAGGTCCCCTTCCCAGCCCAGGCCAACGTCCCACAATTGAGACCTGTCGTAGAGCAGGGCAAAGTCGCAGATAGCGTGCAACTAACCGTTGCGCTGCCATCTGCTGCTGAAATACGCCTAATAGGCGTATTTCAGTATAGTAAATGGACCCCTAGGTGTTTCTATCATCTTTTGACTTCTGTAGGGAAAAGCGTAGCAGAACAAGCTCTATGACATACAGAGGCCATGGTGTAGAGAGAAGCAGACGGAGCCGTTCTCATCAACTACTGATTTTCATGGAATAGTGCTGTGAAAATGTGCAGAGATCACTGTGCAATGAGAGGGATGGGGATAAGAAAACCAGTGGTGCTGTCTTTAATGGAAGAATAAGGGTACGGCCACAAGGTCAGGTTTCTGCATGCAGTTTTGGTATCCAAGACCAGGAGTGAATCAAAAAGAGGAGAACTCGTATCTGTCCTTTATACTTCTTCCTTTTATGATCCACTCCTAATTTTTGCTTTCAAAATTGCATGCAGAAACCTGACTGTGTGGTCATACCCTAAAAATGGCCCGACAATCATTAATTTATACACTGCTCAAAAAAATAAAGGAAACACTTAAACAACACTATGTAACTCCAAGTCAATCACACTTCTGTGAAATCAAACGGTCCACTTAGGAAGCAACACTGAGTGACAATCAATTTCACATGCTGTTGTGCAAATGGGATAGACAACAGGTGGGAAATTATAGGCAATTAGCAAGACACCCCCCAATAAAGGAGTGGTTCTCCTCAGGTGGTCCACCCAGACCACTTCTCAGTTCCTATGCTTCCTGGCTGATGTTTTGGTCACTTTTGAATGCTGGCGGTGCTTTCACTCTAGTGGTAGCATGAGACAGAGTTTACAACCCACACAAGTGGCTCAGGCAGTGCAGCTTATCCAGGATGGCACATCAATGCGAGCTGTGGCAAGAAGTGTTTGCTGTGTCTGTCAGGGTAGTGTCCAGAGTATGGAGGCGCTACCAGGAGACAGGCCAGTACATCAGGAGACGTGGAGGAGGCCGTAGGAGGGCAACAACCCAGCAACAGGACCGCTACCTCCGCCTTTGTGCAAGGAGGAACAGGAGGAGCACTGCCAGAGCCCTGCAAAATGACCTCCAGAAGGTCCACAAATGTGCATGTGTCTGCTCAAACGATCAGAATAGACTCCATGAGGGTGATATGAGGGCCGCGACGTCCACAGTGTGGGTTGTGCTTATCAGCCCAACACCGAGCAGGACGTTTGGCATTTGCCAGAGAACACCAAGATTGGCAAATTTGCCACTGGTGCCCTGTGCTCTTCACAGATGAAAGCAGGTTCACACTGAGCACATGTGACAGACGTGACAGAGTCTGTAGACGCCGTGGAGAACGTTCTGCTGCCTGCAACATCCTCCAGCATGACCGGTTTTGGCATTGGGTCAGTAATGGTGTGGGGGTGGCATTTCTTTGGAGGGCCGCACAGCCCTCCATGTGCTCGCCAGAGGTAGCCTGACTGCCATTAGGTACCGAGATTAGATCCCTCAGAACCTCTTTTGAGACCATATGCTGGTGCGGTTTGGCCCTGGGTTCCTCCTAATGCAAGACAATGCTAGACCTCATGTGGCTGGAGTGTGTCAGCAGTTCCTGCAAGACGAAGGCATTAATGCTCATGGACTGGCCCGCCCGTTCCCCAGACTGAATCCAATTGTGCACATCTGGGACATCATGTCTCGCTCTATCCACCAACGTCACATTGCACACAGACTGTCCAGGAGTTGGCAGATGCTTTAGTCCAGGTCTGGGAGGAGATCCCTCTGGAGACCGTCCGCCACCATCATCACAGGCGGAGCATGCAACAGGCGTTTTAGGGAGGTCATACAAGCACGTGGAGGCCACACACACTACTGGACCTCATTTTGACTTGTTTTAAGGGTCATTACATCAAAGTTGGATCAGCCGTAGTGTGTTTTTCCACTTCAATTTTTGAGTGTTGGACTCCAAATCCAGACCTCCATGGGTTGAAAAATTTATTTTCATTTTTTTATTTTTGTGTGATTTTGTTGTCTAGCACATTCAACTATGTAAAGAACAAAGTATTCAGAAGAATATTTAATTAACTCAGATCTAGGATGAGTTATTTTTGTGTTCCCTTTATTTTTTTGAGCAGTGTATAACATGACTAACTGCTCAGATGGGCAAGTGGTAAAATAAAACAAATATATATGAATCATTCATACTGTGGTGCTGGAAGATCTGGGCTAGAGATTAGCATTTCACCACTCCTGCTCTTAAAGTCTCTTTAGAGCTGGTTACACACATAGGGGAGATTGTTGTGACCCACATTTTGTACAATAGTCGATCTGTTCCTGCACTGGAGTGAGAATAGCCACGTTTATAATTGTGTCACATCTTAGGATGCCTATGTGCCAGAACTGAAATCTACTCCAGCCAGGAGCTGGAGTAGACTTGAGTCTGATGTGAACCAGTTTTCTAGTGCACATGTTGTTAAATATGTTTCGGCCATGGAGATCCCATCTGCTTCCCACCCCTTATCCCTCACTTTTTACAAAATTAGCAAGAGTCAGTGGCATACCTACCATGGAGTTAAGGACTGGATGCAGAACCAGAGTGTCTGTTGAACAGAGTTTGACTAGGGGCTTACTCCTAAAGGTATTAACTAAGTGGTCCCTGCTGCAGGGAAACAACTAGGCAAGCTGAAGGGTAATAACCAGGCAGAGGTCAGGTCAGGCAGTGAAGGGCCAACTCCAGAGAACAGGCAGAAGTCGGGAGTGGGCAGACAAATGAGAAATGGCACACCTTTGCAGGCACTAGCATACTAGAATCTACTGCTCAGGCAACTTTCCCACAAGGGAAGGTGCCTTAAATACTCTAAATTGGCCAGCCATAGGCTGGGGAGGACTAATGTGCATGCACAACTGGCCATTTAGTATGGGACTGTGCATCCCTAGGGCTACTGGAGAAGATGCAGAGCTGGCAGGAATTAAGAAGGCTGGAGCAAGCATGGAGAAGCAGTGCAGTAGGCCCACTAGGGGACAGGCAGTTGGATGCCAGTGGGCCCGCACTGCTGGAAGGATAGTAACAGAGGACACATGACTGGGGAATGCTAAGTAAAGAGAAACTTCTCCTGTTCCCAACATAAATTCACTCCATTTTCTTGAGTCACCAATATGTCAAAGCAAAGTGATGACTTAGAGCTTCCAGTGCTATCAATTGTAACTGTACAAAAACCTATGCACTGAGCTCCCTCAAAGGGGTTATGACATATCCCTGTTTTCACCCAGGCAGCCCCTCTGACATGAGTATCGGAGCATTTCATGCTCCAATGCTCTCCTGTGCAGTGCGCAAAAACACGCAGGGCAAAGGCTTTTTTTTGGACATCCGGTGATGTACCAGGCTCTCCATGTGTAAAGCTAGGCGGAGGCTTACTGCTAGGCATAAGTGACATCATCGGCACTAATGGACGGGCTTTAGCAGTGCCCTAGCCTGTAAAACGGCTAGGGCAGCGCTAAAGCCCGCCCATAAGTAAAATTATAAACAAACAGCCTTTGCCCTGCACGATACAGCCCTGAACCCGGACAACCGCTTTAAGTGGCGGCTGCAGGCAGCCAGTTTTATAACATACTGTGTGAAGGAAAGCAGGTGATTTATCAGTGTGTTCATGCCAGTTGTCTTGCGTAAATACATTGAGAAATATGGTGTTAAGAACAAGCACCATGTTTTTTGAATCCCCTTTGGGGGTAAGGTAAGGGGTAAAAGGTTTATTTTAAAAAAATTCCACATATTATATACATACAAAGTTTCGCCATAGAGCCCTATGAGATCTATGAATGCCCTTTGCAAGAGTGTTATAAAGGGGGAAAACTTTGCAAAATTTGACGCAACCTAGGACTATTTACACCTTTTCTATGCCAGTTTTCTGATGTTGAAAAAGCCTGACAAGCTTTACCCTTAGGATACCGGAGTTTTTTTTTTTTTTTTGTGTTTTCTTCCCTATCTTCCTTGAGCAATAACTTTTTTATATTTCCATTCACATAGCTGTATGATGGATTATTTTTTGCGGGACAAGTTGTACTTTCTAATGCCACCATTAATTATGGCATAAAATGTAGTGGGAAGCGGTAAAAAATATTCCAAATGGGGTGGAATTGAAAAAAAAACGCAATTCATCCGTTTTATGGGTTTTGTTCCTAAAGCATTCCATTTGTGGCAAAACTGACCCATGCCCTTCATTCTCTGGGTCAGTACGATTACAACAATACCCCATATGTATAGCTTTTTAATGTCTAAATAGTGTAAAAATAAATTTAAACTTTGAAGAAGATTTTTTATTTTAAAGGGAACCTGTCACCTGGAAAAGACAATTTACCCTAATCACAGTACCTTAAAGTATCTCTCATAGTGTGCCCAAAGATGTATTCATATCTTCTTTCTGCGTTGTGCTGTCTCATAAAATCGACTTATAAAACTGTGTTTGTCACCTTTTTGAAGTCGTACTGAAGTCATGGGGCAGCGGCCTCCTTGACTCAACCATCGGATAAGCCCGCCCCTATGCCGCTCCTCCGCATATTGATGGACATTTTTCCCTGTAGCCGTGACCGCGCTCTTCTCGCGCATGCGTCGTGCGTGCCCTGCCACAGCATGATCCCGGCTACGGCTTCCTCCCTCCCTGGCATATGCATGTTTACTGCGCCTGCGCTGCAGTGCAAGCAGACAGTGATTTTTTTTGTTTAAAAAATGATTTTATTGTGTAAAACTTGTGTAAAACTTACAATTAAATAAAATTTTAAAAAGTATACATATTAGGTATTGCCATGTCTGTAACGACCTGCTCTATAAAAATATCACAGGAGCTAACCCCTCAGGTGAACACCGTAAAACAATACAATAAAAAGGTGTCAGAAAAGCCATTTTTTTGTCACCTTACATCCTAAAAAGTGTAATACCAAGCGATCAAAAAGTCATACGCACCCCAAAATCATACCAATCAAACCAACATCTCATCCCGCAAAAAATTAGACCCTACCTAAGACAATCGCCCCCAAAAAATAAAATAAAAACTATGGCTTTCAGAATATGGAGACACTAAAATAAAATATTTTTTTTCAAAAATGCTTTATGTAAAACTGAAACAAACAATTTGGTATTGGCACTCCGTAACACAACCTACTCTATAAAAATTCCACATGATCTAAACCTGTCAGATGAACATTGTAAACAACAAAAAATAAAAACTATACCAAAACAACCATTTTTTTTTACCTTACCTCACAAAAAGTGCAAATAGACAGCAACCAAAAATCATATGTACTCTAAAATAGTACCAAAAAACAACTGCCACCTTATCCCATAGTTTCCAAAATGGGATATTTTTTGGGAGTTTCTACTCTAGGGGTGCATCAGGGGGGTCTTCAAATATGAAATAGCAACTTAAAATTATCCCAGTGAAATCTGCCCTCCAAAAACCATATGGCATTCCTTTCCTTCTGCGCCCTGCCGTGTGGCCATACAGCAGTTCACGATCACAAATGGGGTGTTTTCTGTAAACTACAGAATCATGCTAATAAATATTGAGTTTTTTTTGGCTGTTAAACCCTTGCTTTTGTTACTGGAAAAAATGGATTAAAATGGAAATCTCAAAAAAAGTGAAATTCTGAAATATTCATCTACATTTTATCTAAAAAGTTAACAAAATTTGTAAAATCAGTTTGAATACTTTGAGGGATGTAGTTTTCTAAAATGGTTTCTATTATGTAAAGCCCCACAAAGTGACTTCAGACTTGAACTGATCCTTAAAAAGTGGGGTTTTGGAAGTTTCGAAAAAATTTCAAGATTTGCTTCTAAACTTCGCCTTCTAACATCCCAAAAAAAGAACATTTTATTTACAAAATGATCCAAACATAATTAGACATATGGGAAATGTAAAGTAATACTATTTTAGGAGGTATCACAATCTGTTTTAAAAGCAGAGAATTGAAATATTAAAAATTGAAAATTTTTCTAATTTTTGGTAAATTTTGTATTTTTTTTTATAATATAAAGGAAATATTTCGACTCAAATCTAACCACTGTCATGAAGTACAATATGTGACGAGAAACAATGTCAGAATAGCTTGAATAAGTAAAAGTGTTTTAAAGTATCACCACATAAAGTCACATGTCAGATTTGCAAAAAATGGCCTGGTCCCTAAGGTGAAAAATGGCAGGGTCCTAAAGGGGTTAAACCTTATATTTTTATTTTTTTATATATATTTTTTAACAGTTTTCTGTTTTAAAAAAAATGTAATTATTTTGCAGCTCATATTTGAGTGTCCAATATCCAATTTTTATTTTTTCATTCTGAACAATCATGATTTTTTAAATCATTTATTACTGAGAATTGCTCATTTCTTATGTTGGCCTGCCACCTGGTGTCAAAATAAGAATTCAGCTTTAATACGTGCGAGGTGGTCGCCATGTTTGTCTATCGCTACCAGCGCCGTACATGTACGGTGCTGGGTAGCGAAAGGGTTAATAAATCTAGATGTTTACTTTAAAGTCTATCGTTGAAGTCTTAAAGCGTAAGTGAGCGTTCAACAAATTTTGCATTAATCTATAGTACATGAGGAATAACAACATTTCTGCCCATTATATGATTAGTATCTGCCATTTTTTAGCAGTTTTCCTCTTGTGCTTGCTGAATATCTAGTTTTCAATTCTCTCAGACATGGGTGGAGACTAGCTGCTATCCACAGTACAGAGAAAGTAGAGGAGAATCTTCTTCCTGTTTCACAGTCAGCCAGAAGCGGCCGGGATTAGGCTAGGGCTACACAACGACATTTGTCGCGCAACATATTTTATAATGCTAGTCTATGGTGTCGCACTGCAACATGCAACTGCGACACGACAGTCAAAAAAAAACATCCAAGATGGATTTTTGTGCGACTGTGGTGTCACATTCGCAGCATGTCGCAGTGCAACACCATAGGTTAGCCTTATAAAATATGTTGCGTGACATTGGTGCGACATGAATGTTGCGCAACACATATTGCAGTGTAGTTGTGCCCTATGTGTCACGCGACTAATGGAGCAAGTAATAGAGAAGTACTAACTGTATGCTTGTGTATGAAGCACTTAGGAAGTTTAGGCCCCTTTCACACAATTGAGTATTCTCGTGCGGGTGTTATGTTGTGATGCGAATGCATTGCGCCCGCACGGAGTCCGGACCCATTCATTTCAATGGGGCTGTGTACATGCGTGTTGGTTTTCACGCATCACTTGTGCGTTGCGTGAAAATCGCAGCATGTTCTATGTTCTGCGATTTTCATTGCAACGCTGGCCCCATAGAAGTGAATGGGGGCTGTGTGAAAATCACATCCGCAAGCAAGTGCGATGCGATGCGCGTTTTTCACAGATAGTTGCTAAGAGATGGTTTTCTGTATACCTTCAGCTTTTTATCACGCGCATGCAAAATGCATTAAATCGCATTGCACCCACACGATAAAAACTCAACAACTGAACGCGATCGCAGACAAAAACTGAACGCCCTTGCTTGAGAAATCGCAAATTTTTTCACTGAACGCATTCGCAACGCATCCGGACCTAATCCGCTCAACGGCTCGGTCTCCAAGTGGCCTATATCTCAGCCCATGTAGCTCCAGCAGTCTGCTTTGTCTGTTTGTATTCCTGCTCACTCCACCTTCCCCTCTCCATATACTAGCATTGACATATGTAATATGATCCTCCTGCAGAGATGGTCCCGTCGGATGAGGAAAAAGGCCTTTTTTCAAAATTGAAAAACAATAGCAAGGGGAAACGGGCTGTTAACAGCTGATAACAGGAGAACTAGACATTTCTCATTAACAAATTATTACAACGTTTCTTATGGTTGTTTGTACTAATGATTTCTGCAAAGTTGTGTGAAAAGTTAATGAGCATTAAAATTGTATACAGACATATAATTTTTTTTGCATTGAGTTTGTGTGTTTAGTAGCGTCTTGTGTCAATACACAGCATGCTCTGGGCATGAGTTTTTCCCTCCTTAGCAACTATGAGAGTTGAAAAACATTTGAAAATATGCCTGTATAAAAGCTAAACAAAACAGCAAAAACAAATATAAAAAAATATAAAAATGCATGCCAATTTTTACCGCATAAAATCAACCCCTCTCCCAAAAAAAGCTATGTGAGAAGGAAACATAAACCCTCCAGTTTATTGAGAGCAGGACTAGATCAGGATGCGTTTTTTTTTGCCTCTGGAGATAAGCATGAATGTCCTGTTCACTGACAACAAGCATAGACCTTAAAAAATGTTGATGAACTGAAACGTCAATTGGAAATTTGCAAAACTTATTATACAATAGGGGAGCTTTCTTTGCATATAGATTGCTCCCTTGCACACATAGGGCCACATTTATCATTACTCTGACAGCTCACTCCACTTTCACATATGGCTAAAGTCAGTTTTAGCCAAGTCAGATTTATGATCGGCCCTTTAAGACTGTAATCAATGTGGTGTGACGGTAGCAGGTTATCCGTCAGTAAGCAGTTTTAACAAAAGTCGCACGTCTTTACAAAAAGTCGCATGTTCTATTAAAAAGTCGCATAAGATACGCATGGTCCTCACTGGAGTGAAATTGCGCATTATTTTGGCGACTTTTCTGCAACTTTTTTTTTGCGCGAATAGTAAATCTGTCTAGAGATTCATTTACACAAGAAAACACACCCACTTTCAGAAAACTGGCGAGCATAGTGCAGAGCCAATAAAAGTCGCAAAATATTGCACAGTTGTAAGCGATTGCGCAAAAATGTGCAACTTTTTTACTCCATCATTCTGACTTGAGCTAATGATAAATCTGGCCCATAGAGTGTTCAAAAATAGTTCTGCTTACATAGTATCAAGATCCATGCCAGCCCCCACCTCCCCCCAAGAAGTAGGGGGCAACAAGACTTTCTTCTTTTTCACCCCTCCCCCTAGCTGCGTTACAGTCGTGACATTTGGCATTAAAGACTCACCTGCCAGGGTTGGGATTAGAAAGTGTAGCTATAGGAGGTGCAGAGATCAGTCACATCTAGTTTGTGAAGGAGCCCATGAGAAGACAGGTGTCCTGTTGTAAGATTTGTATTGGGGCCTCAGGAGCTCCATGTACTCCCTCTAGATAGGATCATCCTTCAGTCAGATTGCCTTGATCCTGGCAACGGTAACATGCTCCTTATGTTGCTTCATTGCTGTAAATCTTCTTCATTCACTTCTATAGGATTAGTCTCTGCCGTGTACAAGAGACGAGTATAAATCTGTATTTGGAATTGAACTTGTGTTGATTTTCTGATGAAAAGAGCCATTTTCCCTGATAGACTGTAAATTTGTTCGGCGGCGGTCGCTTTCAACAATGATAAGCGTGTCTGTGTGTTTTGTCGCTTGCCTCGTTTTGTTGTGTAGGAGTCTGGGGGCATTGTGGCGACTTATCAAAGATGCCTCCAACATTTCACTTTCTAATGCATCATTACTCCCCAATGCCCTTTATCTATTTACTGACGAGCGCAACAGGTTACAGATGGAAACCGTTCGCAGCTGAGATTCCGCAGAACGCCGCCGCTGCGCATCTTATTCAAATGTGTTTCTCTCTGTGAGTAATAAATAAAGAAGCTTTCTCTCTTTATTAGACGTCTCTGAAGATAATAGTAGACTTTCTTTCTTAGCTCTGCAATTTTCCATGCGTTTTTTTCATATATAAGAAAACACGCTTTTCCCGGCTAAATTTTCACTCGTTGAATTGCCTATAAACAAATATGTGAATTGTGTGAATTTTAATTTGTATAATTGAATTCTGGGCATTTAGGCACCATTACAATTCACTGGGAAATGAGGTCGTCTCACACAATGGCGGCCAAGAAAGGACGCGCTCCGCTCAGAAATTAGGCAGTATATATTGTCCGCGTTTGTTGTGATTTTAAAGGACTGTAAAAAACTGAGGTTTAAATTATCACTGGTGGATCCATTGTAGTCAGAGAATAGATTTATTGTTGAGTCCGACGTGATGATGACTGATATTTCTGGAATGTTCACAGTTTTTCACCCAACAACGTTTATGGCCATTTGCCACTGGTTTTGAAGTGTTTTTCTGAGGATATCCATGTATATGATGACTTTCTTAGGAAATATGAATTAGTTGTGAAGGAGTCTAAAGAGGAATGTCTACCTCTGAATAAGGGCTGGGTGGAGTTTCAAGGCAATCTGTCACCAGCGACCTCCCTATCTAACTGTTTGCTTAGGCACATAGCTGTGGTTTGTCGGATTAAAATGCTGTATTTTTGTTGTTGATCCGAGGCTCTTTTCCTGATTTATGACACTTTTTCTTTATATGCAAATTAGGCCTTTGGTGCAATGAGGGCATCATCGTTGCTCCTGTTGCACCTAAGCTCCACTCATTTATGTGGTCAGTCTCTCCTTCCCTGCTTTGATTGACAGGGTCAGGCAGTGGCAAAGCAGCCAGGGAGGGAGATTCCCTGTAACCCCTTAGTGACTACGCTAATTTTTTCATCATCGCTTTCCAAGAGCTATACCTTTTTTTTGTTTTTTCATCAGTGTACCTGTATGAGCGCTTATTTTTTTCACAACAGGTTGTAGATTTTAGTGCAACCATTTTGAGTACATATAATTATTGATTAAAGCGAGCTGTCTAGCCTAAACCCCTTTTGTTTACATCAGTAAAAGGCGTATTTGTGGTCACTAAGTTATGGGTTTTTCGCACAATACAAACCTATAGGATAAGGGATAAGCATCCGTTTAGTAGCGTTTTCCACTACTGGGACACCCACCAATCATGAGAACAAGGGTCCCATTCCCCCATCCTTATGGAGTGACAGGTTGAGCATGCACACTTACACTCCATTCACTCTCAAGGAGCCTGACAGAGATAGCCAAGCACTGAACTTCGGCTATTTCCCTCAATACAATAGACCCTTGTTCTCATAATCTCAGTGGTTGAAGCCCACTAGATATTCTTTTATGGAGTTTGAACAACTATCAGCGTTGTAGCGTTATCTACCAATTTTATCCCATCCATGTCCAGGGCTAGACATTGATGAAGACAATAATGAACAGAGTAGAATATATTTATTACATTGTGCTAATATGATTTGTCTGAGAATAGACAGAAAATCCATAATCATGTCATCGCATTGTTTCCGTGAGTATATCATTTTTATTTTTATAAAAGAATAAACTAGGGAAATACAAATCTTATTTTCCCTAAAATCCGATATTATATACAGTAAGTAGTATAATATAACACTTGACATGCAACCAATCAGAACATTTTACTACTGGATCGGCCTACCGCTTTGTTTCTGGGCATAGATCAATGTGTAATCAATTAGATCTACAAACCAACCTACAGAAAAAAACAATCAGATAATGAGTTGAGCACATTTCCAAGACTAGACCAGGCTGTAGGCCAACCCCAAAGTTTGGTCAGTCTACTGTATATTTAGAAATGTCCTATCAGGACATGGACTGTGGACACGGGCCAGCACTAGACCTACTGACTAGATCAGTGTAGACCAACCTGTGGCTAATCAGACTATTAACTTCTTATGATAAGAGTAAGATCAATCATCAATGAAAACATGAGAACCATAAAGACAATCAGAATTTTCTGAACACCATCAAAACATTCTGATCCATCTCTGGCTGATCCTAGAGAAAGTACAATAAAAACATTGACAACTTGACCAATCCTGTTAGTCCAGAGGGTGCTATTGCAACGAGCAGTGACACTGGGGTCAGTTGTGGCTGCCATGCAGTGGGTCAGATTTAGGTGTAATATAAGTTGTGACGCCAGTTTGCAGCTTGCGCAGGTACTGTAAAAGGGCCCTTTGAGATGGTATGGCTCATGTACTAGGTTTAGGAATGCCAAGGGGGATTATTGCTCTGTATTGTGTCAACGGGTGTCTCCTACCTTAGTACTGCTGGACTCCTGTATCCTGGCTCACATGCAACAAAATGAGTGTTTGTAAATAGGAGTAAATGTAGGAATGATGGAATTCCACACAGATAATAGGGTCCAACTTGTCTTTACTTGAGGTAATCTTATGCAGCTCTAGATCCATTACAATGTTACAGCTTTAGTCTAGGGTCCCAGCAGGTGTTGGCAATATGTGGCAGGAATTTATATCTATATTCTGCATCTGAACATACGCCTTTAAGATTCTGGCAGGTACCTATCTTCTGCTCTGTCTTGGGTTCTGCTTGGTTTGGGGCCTGACTAGCTATGGAGGTACTTATCTTCTCCTTGTTCTTGAATCTGTACTTACAGGACTGCTCGCAGGGAATGGTGTTTCGTCCTGGAGATCTAGTAGTTCTGCAGGTGGCTGCTTTCTTTGTCATCCAGCTGAGGTAAGAAACTCAGGCTGGGAAGGTTGCTTTAGGCCTGAATCCTTAGTTGGGGTCCCTGTTTCTGGGAGCTCCTATTCACACAGCCTACCCCAACAGGGGGGCTGGTGCACACTGCCTAAAAACTTTCTGTCCACCCTCTGAAGTAGGATCTGGGAACATTCAACTCCTCCTCAGATGGGGGAAGCTAGCCTGGAATGGTCTATTCCAGTCTAGATATACTAATCTGTCCTATAGACTATCTGCATATTGCTGCCACCTGGGGCTGGTGTACATTTGGAATTACAGCAAATATATTCACTACAGATAAATACAATGTCAGATTACATAGGATATTAACACATTCACATCTTACATCATGAAGCTGGGTGAAGAGAGTTTAGTGACATACTCTGGGATGTTACACTATCTATTAGATATTTATAGGACTAGACCAGTAGACAAGCTGACAATTCAAGAATCTGACAATTCATCTCAAGAAGAAGATGTGAAATTTGTGTCTTGATGAAGAGGTTGACATTTTCAGTGGTCAGACATATTCCATCACATGGACAAGATGCAAGATACAAAGTATTCACAGTTCAACTACATCACACAATGTAATCTTTTTAAATCCGTTTAGAGCAGAAGTTTCCATTACAATAAAAGCAAGACGGGCAACTCAGAACATTGATTGCCACAATCAGCCTTATGCCTTTATTTACTACGCTTGTAAATTACTTGTGTTTTCAACTTTATATACTTGTTTCTTTTGTTGTCCTGTGTGTAATGATTATTGAGGTGACTTCACAAAATCCAGATGTCAAACGGTGGCGGGTAGTATAATACAACTTTAAGTACAAAATATAATTATATGTACAACTGGTATAAATTATTCTTCTTGTATACAGTGCTATGGAGCATGCTGGTATAACCTGGGTATCTTCTGCATATAATTCTATATGTTACAGCTGTATAAGTTATACATCTTCTTGTCTATAGTGATATAGAGCATGCTGATATAACCTGGGTATCTTCTGTATATAATTATATATGTACAGCTGGTAGAAGTTACACATCTTCTTGTATATAGTGATATGGACCGTGCTGGTATAACCTGAGTATCTCTGTATAAAATAATATATGTACAGCTGGTATAAGTTATACATCTTGTATATAGTGTTATAGAACATGCTGGTATAACCTGGGTATCTTCTGCATATAATTCTATATGTACACCTGGTATTAGTTTTACAGCAAGACACGGAGGCTCCTATTGCTATCTCTTCCTTTACTGTCCACCAATAGCAGCAAAGAAAATTTACATAATGAACAATGTAACCATAGTAACCGATGTCCCTCCCCAGACAGCCCCTATAACAGGCAGCTCCTCCTCTGGGTCTTCCTCTTTCTTTGCTGCTGCCACCAGATAAGTGCTGCATTTTTGTTCTCTCATTACTATAGTCCCTCAGATCTCATTGTGATCCACAGGTTTTAGGGCATCATTGTTTTTGTCTGTTATCTATATTTATCTCTATGGTTCCCCTTATTTTATGCTCTGGGGGGTTTATTCTGGTCTGAGTGCTCCTCTCTTTGTGCCCGTTTCGGGGGGTCGTCCCCTCCCCCCCCCCCGTTATTTTTCTTGTGCTCAGTTCCCTTATCTGTTTATTATTCTCTGTGCCTCCTTATCGCTGCATTCGCTTGTTCCTCATCCCCCCCTTACCTGCGCTTGGCGCCCGCTTCTATCCTCGGATTCCTAGGCGCCCGGCGCTTCTCCTGTGACGGCCGGATCTTCTTTCTCCGGCCTTGCTGGGATTCGTGTGATCTCGCGAGATCCCGGCGGCCATTTTGGATCGCTACTCTCTACCACCTATCGTGGGATTTTGGCAGCCATCTTCAGTCCCTCATTGCTGCGCTCCGGATCGGCCGCCGAATCTCCTGCTCCTGCCCGCTTCGCTTTTGGGGTGCTTAAACCCTACCTTACCTCTGCCGCTTTACATTTGTGAGTACTGAGACAGCTTTATAGCCCCCTTTAGGCCCTATAGTCGCTTTCTTGGGGGTGTTTATATCTGCATTATGTCGGCCCCTGACCAGCCTTCCACCCAGGCCTACCCACATCCTCCTGAAGATGTCGAGGTTGAGAGGGATGACCCTCATTCCCTAGCGCTGCAGCAGTCTGTCTCCAGCGCTATAATGGCTGCTATGGACTCCATGTCCACTATGTTATCTGCAACCATTTCTCAGGCCCTTGCTGCACATCCTCCTAGAGAGGCTTTGCAGACTGCCCCTTCAAGGGATCCGCCATCCAACGCCATTGATGATCCTGTTTCACAGGACAATAGAACTGGTGTGCGTTCTGCCACCCATGAGAGCGTGCTAGGATCACGCAAGAGAGCCTTGCCGCGCCAGGCAGAAAGGGCGCGTACATGGAAATGTGCTAGAGCACAACCGGGCACTAATTCTGACTCTGATAGGGGTTCAGATGTAGAGGCATTTGCGGATCACAGCTATCCCTCTGAGGATGCCCCTGATCTGGGGCCGGACTCCAGGGGCCCCATACCCTCGACTTCCCTAGTCAAGGACTCAGCTTCTCCTGTGGTCGATTTAGCATCTGCCTTGGTTGACCCTTCTGGCGAGCTCATGTTCGACCCAGACCCCCTCCACCACCCTAGGTCGGCGGAGTGGCTTCCGTCGGACCATGTGGGCAAGTACCTGGTTCGTCACCCGCTGAGTAAAGAGACTCGAAATAAGCTACGTGCTGAGTGCCCGTGGCCCCTGGTCCCTAACAAGGTCTGCGACACTCTTGTGGTCGACCCTAAAATGACCCAGTTTTTAGCCAAAACCGGCTGGAACCCCCCGTAAAGGGTTGGACTCTGCCTTACGGAGCTTTCAGGACAAGCTCCTTGATGTTTTCGGCCCCCTAACTAAACTGTTAGAAATGGCTGAGGCGGCCAGAGCAGATGGCTCACCGATAGATCCCAAAGAGCTTCGTGGTTGGGCCCAAAGAGCGATTTGTATCGCTAGAAATGCCAATACATCTTTGGCCATTGAACGGCGTAAGGCCATTCTTTGACAGTAACAGGGGCCGCCTGTCCGGCCGATCCGCTTTTCAAGCCCGTGGCACGGGCCGAGGCTCCTTTCACCAGAGACCTCCTTTCCAGGATCAAAGAGGCTCCTCGCCTTTCTCCCGGCCAGAGGCGGCCATTGGCGTTCCAGGTCCTTCCGTGGGAACCCCAACTCCAGAAAACCTTTCGGTAAGTCTTCCCCCTGTGGGGGATTTTTCGGATCATTCCATCGGGGGCAGACTCATCATTTTTTCCGTGCCTGGTTAGACATTACATCCGACCCGTGGGTCTTGTCCACATTCAAGGGGTCCATATCGAGCTCATAGACTCCCCATACCACCTCCCCCCCCCCCCCCTCATTTTGCACTGTCAAGACCCCGATTGCTCTCAGGTAGACCTAGAGCTTGTGTCACTTTCCCACAAGCGGGCGATAGAACGGGCTCCTCCTTCTCCCGGAGAGTCCTCAGCAATATCTTTTTGGTTCAGAAGAAGGGCGGTCAGATGCGCCCGGTTATATACCTTCGGGCTCTGAATTCCATAGTGCGCTATCGCCACTTCAAGATGGAGGGGATTCACCTTCTCAGGGATTTACTTCTGCCGGGGGACTGGATGGTGAAATTGGACCTCAAGGATGCTTACCTGACGGTGCCAATCAGTCCAGAGACCTTCTCTGTTTTCTATGGAGAGGGGAGACTTGGCGGTTCACTTGCCTTCCTTTCGGTCTGTCATCAGCTCCTTGGTGTTTCAACAAATTGATGGGCCCGGCCATGTCTTGGCTTCGCAGTCGGGGCGTACGTTTGATTGTCTATCTGGACGACATTCTTATCATGCATCGTTCCAGGTTGACCTCGGATCTACTTTCACGCCTCGGTTTTCTCTTCAATCTGGAGAAGTCGTGCCTGATCCCTCTACAGAGGATGGAATTTCTGGGATTCACAGTGGATTCAGTGTCCGAATCCCTCAGCCTCCCAACGTCGAAGCTGCGCTCCATTCGGAAGGAGCTACGACACGCCCTGTCTGCCCCTCAGTTGACCTTGCGACACCTAGCCCGCATCATTGGCCTGCTTGCCTCTTCCATCCAGGCGGTGTTTCCGGCCCCGCTGCATTATCGCACCCTTCAAGGCCTGAAGATCGCGCACCTTCGCTCAGGTGCGGCGTTCGTGGATACTGTGACCCTGGATTCGGAAGCCCGGGAGGAACTCCACTGGTGGATCGACAACCTGGAAGCATGGAATGGCAAGGCAATTTTCGGCCTTCAACCGGAATTTACGGTAGAATCGGATGCGAGCCTACAGGGTTGGGGGTCCACTGCAACGGTATCTCCACGGGCGGCCGCTGGACGAGACGCGCCTTCACATCAACGTGCTGGAACTTCTGGCCGGTTCCTTCACCATTCGGAGGTTTACCAATGGGATGGCTCATGCCTGCATCCTCCTACGTATGGACAACGTTTCTGCTGTCCGTTACGTCAACCGTTTGGGTGGCACCCAGTCGGCGACTCTTGCTCGGCTTGCGAAGGAATTTTGGTCCTATTGCCTGTCCAGGGATATCGTGGTTCAGGCGGAATACCTTCCCGGCCTCCACAACACTCGGGCGGACCGGAGTTCCCGATGTTTTTACGGACAGCAGCGATTGAGCTGGCCCAGAGGATATTCTCAGCGATATCAGGGTTCTGGGGTCCTTTCAACAACACCGTAGACCTGTTTGCTTCGAGACTCAATGCACAACTTCCTCGCTTCTTCAGCTGGCGCCCGATCCGGAGGCGAAGCGGTGGACGCGTTCCTGCAGGATTGGTCGATGTCTCTTCTATATGCGTTCCCTCCGTTGCGATGATTCCGAGGATGCTGCTACAAGTTCGTCGCAAGAGGGCCGAATTGATCGTGGTGGTTCCGTTTTGGGGGACTCAGAGTTGGTTCCCGACTCTGTTAGAGCTCCTTGTGGACGTGCCCCTTCTTCTACCAGACCACGTGGATCTCTTTCGCGACCCCCGGGGGTTGAGTCATCCGCTCTAGCTCGAGGGATCCCTACGGCTGCTGGCGTGCCGAATCTCAGGATTCCTGGAGAGGTCGAGGATGCAACTAGACTCCTCCTGGACAATGCATGGGCTCCCGGCACCAAAAAATCTTATCGGGCAGCCTGGAGATCTTGGGCTAGTTGGTGCTTGGAACGGGACGTGGATCCCATTTCGGCACCTGTAAGTCATTTATTACAATTTCTTACCTCCTTGTTTGAGGCCGGAAAGGCTTATAGAACTATTAACCTTTTTCGGTCGGCTATTTCATCCACTCATCAGGGCTTTGAGGGTACGCCTGCGGGACAACATCCTTTAGTATGCCGCTTACTGCGTGGCTCTCGCCTTGCTCATCCTCCGCGTCCTCGGTTTTCGACCACTTGGGATGTCTCTTTGGTTTTGTCCTTTTTGGCTGCTTGGCCCAGCAATCCGGATCTTTCGTTGAGACAATTATCTGCCAAGTTGTTGGTGCTTTTCTGTCTTGTCTCCTGTAAACGGGTTTCTGATGTTCGGGCTCTGGATCATGATGCCAGATCCTTCACTCCAGAGGGTGTTTCCTTCAATATTTCTAGGCGCACTAAGACTAACATCAGGGAGGTTTCATATCCTAGTTTCCCGTCTTCTCCGTCTTTGTCTGGTGGTCTGCTTACGGGAATACGAGTCCTGGACTAGGGCCTATCGCTCTCCCTTGATCCCACAGCTTTTTCTTTCTATTCGCCATCCCTTTGGTCCGGTCTCCAGTCCGACTTTAGCTCGTTGGATGAAGTGGGTTATGTCACTTGCCGGAGTGGATACTTCTATTTTCACGGCGCATTCGGCGAGGGGTTGCAGCTGCCACCTCTTTGGCAATTTCAGGGGCGCGTCTAGAGGACATCTTACGTCTGGCTGACTGGTCTAGGATCACGACGTTCAGGGAGTATTATTTCCGGCCTCCTCCTCATATATTTGCTTCCGTGATTGCCCAGCCCTTTAACTAGCAATGGGAGCCTCCGTGTCTTGCTGTAAAACTTAATGATTTTCCTAGTCTATGACGTAAAGTCATAGTTTTATTAAAGACACTGAGGCGAGTATTGCCCACCCTGCTTTACGGCCCTCCCATTTAATTATTTATTCGGAGGAGGTTATGTTTTATTGTGTTTATTTATTGTTATTATAATTTGATGGATGGTTTTACAGTTCATTGCCGTTTATCGACTGCCTGACTTGCTTTGTTTCAGCCTGGTATTTACACTTGCCATGTTCTTTATTTTCATTTCAGGATGAGATTTCGCTGACTTCAAGGATCTACGTCCTTCTGTTTTTTCTTCAGAGGTGTTAGCCACGTTGGCTTTGATTGTGTGGTTCGGTTGGAGCTGTGCTGTTTCGCTTCCAGTTTCCGGTTCTAGTTGACGGTTCCAGTTGGTTTCCAGTGATGGTGTCAGGTGTCCAAAGAAAGAGGAAGACCCAGAGGAGGAGCTGCCTGTTATAGGGGCTGTCTGGGGAGGGACATCGGTTACTATGGTTACATTGTTCATTATGTAAATTTTCTTTGCTGCTATTGGTGGACAGTAAAGGAAGAGATAGCAATACTCGTCTCCGTGTCTTTAATAAAACTATGACTTTACGTCATAGACTAGGAAAATCATTAAGTTATACATCTTCTTGTATATAGTGTTATGAAGTGTGCTGGTATAACCTGGGCATGTACAGCTGGTATAAGTTATACATCTTGTATATAGTGATATAGAACATGCTGGTATAACCAGGGTATCTTCTGCATATAATTATATATGTACAGCTGGTATAACTTATACATCTTCTTGTATATGCAGTACGCAACCCTGCAGGGTATTGAGATGGTGAGGTCACGGTTAATAGGCAAAACAAGGGTTGCTCTTGGTTACTCACAGTTTATGAAAGACCCTGGGCAGACGTACAGCAGTGATGGAGAGGCTGGCACTTGGATCCTCTGGGGCACTCTCTGTATATAGGGACCAGGCCAGGTGGTAGGTGAGGTGCCCTAGGTGTTGTAGGTTTAATGTGCCTGTGGCAAGATCCCTTAAAGTTTGTGACGCCAGTGCCGGTAACGGTGGCACACCGATTTGTTGCAGTAATAATGGAGGAACACAAGTTGCAGTTAACCAAAACTTCCTTTTACTGAAACAGTTAACTATTTACAGTTCTTTGTTCAGTTCCACATGGACAAGAAGGTAACAGGCAGGCTTTACATCCAATGGCAGGCACAATGTTCTCGCAAGATACTCAGAGGGTTAAACACTTACAGATCAGGCTGCACTTTTCCTCAGAATCCTGTCTGTCTTTATCTCAAGGCCCGTATGCTGTATTGCTGGCTTTATCCTTGGTTAGGGAAAACTTCCTCAGGTATATATCTCCTTGCTTTGAATAAATCCTTCTGCCCTTCAGCTCTCTGTTTAGCTGGAACAATAGCTCTGCTCTGTACTCTTATAGGAACTTCAGGTTTCTCAGGAGGCAAAACCCTCTCCTGGTTGCAAACTTCTGAGCTTGCTTTGCTCAGGAACCTCAGGCAGGCTAGCCTCCTGGACTACTATTCTACCCTTTCCTGTCTGAACCTAACCATTTATATAAGGGGTTCCCTAGCTCCCTCTACTGTCTAGGAGGAGGAACTACACCCTTAATAGGCCTGGTACACAGGGGGGATTGAGGGTTTTATTGACATTGGGGGTCTGAGCTGAGTTCTGATTAACATTGGGAGGGTCATATTAGTGGTCTGAAAATATATATTTTTTCTTATTCCCTCCTCTAAAACCTAGGTGCATCTTACAGGGCGTAAAATACAGTACTTATTTTATGTATTTATTTGTATCTGATTTGATTTCATTATATTTCATTATTTCACTAACACCTTAGTGACCACCCATGCACCTTTTTACAGCAGATCCCTAAGAGGCCTTAGGCTGAGCCACTGCCTTTTTTGGGTAGCTTAGTGGTCTCCTGTAAAATGGAGAGTTGGGGTTTAGCTCTCAGATGAGAATCGGGCCTATGCTATAATGGCCTGGATTGCCAGGGTTCGGTTTAACCCCTTGGATCCCGCAGTCACTATTGAGTGGTTACAGAGTATGAGGACTCCCTCTTTTTTCCATCAGTACCCCACAAATAAGATCCAGCCCAGGCCTACTTTCAGAGTATTTGTAGCCGATTGTGCCTCTCTGATGCACCCTGCTGGTGGATGTCAGTATAGCACTCACAGAGAAATACATAGCATTGAATAAGCAATGCAATGTGTTATAGAAGTGATCAAAAGATCGCCTATTAAAGTACCCCGATTCCCCCGATGTGCCCCAAGCAAAGTGGGCCACTAGCCCCCCATCCCCTGCACACCTGGTACTTGGCACAGTAGAGTGACTGCACTACATATAGATAGGCAGTGTTCAGCATCTCAAATAGCCTAAACGTCCATATAAAAAACTGGGTAGATTATTTAACAGTTTATTACTATAGGTGCACTGGGTGGCTGAGATGACTTCTACAGTAGACACAACGTCAGGCCAGCTATTATCCTTGTTTTCTAGGCACCCTCCTTCTTGAGGCCGCAACAGGGTCCCCTATAATTAATCATCTTGTAGTGTCTTGCTCCTGCCTGTTGCTGTCTGAGAAGGTAATATTTGCATGTATCTGTGAATTTTACTAGTGGGCCCTAGACACCTCATTCTGACACTGGAGAGGACTACAACTCCCAGCATGGAGGATATCAGAGAGGGTGTATAGGAGGAGAGGACTACAACTTCCAAGGTTTCTCATGCTCACCAATTCTCCACTGCTGAACTCTGTCCCACCCTGTCATCACAGGTCCTTCAGCTCTTGCACTGTAGCAGATTATAGTGCCCTACCTGCAGCTCCCCTCACCCCCTTGAAAATCCCAGGCATATTTGGTGAATTATACATTTCGGCTTGACAATTTTTTTAGGTCCCAGAAAGAGGACATATCTGGAAAAAAAAGCATGCATGGTCACGCTAAAAACTGTTCTGAAGGAGGCTATGGCACTTGTGGGGCACTGTAGCTATCAATTATGGGGCATCGGTGGCGTACACACAATCCATGGGGCCCCGGTGCGAAACTGATCCATGGCCCCCCCCCCCCGGTCTCAGGAGGGGCATTTCCCCGGGTAATAGGAGATTATGGGGCCCCTGTGTCCCCACCCGCCCTCAAACCACACACACACACACAGCCCCACCCATAAATCGCACCCGTACCTCTTACATCCAGTGACGTCTCCTTCGATGTAGATGTTCTCTGTCCTCGTCTTCTCCTTTCAGACCAGACCACCATTTTTACGCCGTTTTTAATCTCTGCAGTTTGAAAAAAAAAATAATCTTAGTTTACTACTTTTCCATCATCCTACCATCTTCTGGACAAAACATCCTACTACCCCAATACTGTGCCCTGTGGTCCCCAATAGTGCCCCCAATTTTGTGCCAGTATCAAGTGCCAAACGCCCGTGTGCCAGTATCAAGTGCCAACCGCCCCCGTGTGCCAATATCAAGTGCCAACCGCCCTGTGTGCCAGTATCAAGTGCCAACCGCCCCCCTCATTTTCCAGTATCAAGTGCCAACTCCCCCCCTCATTTTCCAGTATCAAGTGCCAACTCCCCCCCCCATTTTCCAGTATCAAGTGCCAACCTCCCCCCCCCATTTTCCAGTATCAAGTGCCAACCCCCCCTCATTTTCCAGTATCAAGTGCCAACCTTCCCCCCCATTTTCCAGTATCAAGTGCCACCTTCCCCCCCCTCATTTTCCAGTATCAAGTGCCAACCTCCCCCCCCTCATTTTCCAGTATCAAGTGCCAACTCCCCCCCTCATTTTCACAGTGGGCCGAAGTGTACAGCCGGTTACTCACGGTTTAGCAGACGCCTCCCTGGGCTAGCAAGGCAGTGAAGGGGAGAACAGCACTGGATTCTCCGGGGAACACTCTATTACAGGGGACACCGGCCAGGTGGTGATCGAGGTGCCCTTGATGGTGACTGGGTTTCTGAGTACTTGTGTGGCTGGGCCCCTGACTTATGTAGTGTCGTGACGCCAGCACCTTGACGGTGCAAAATGTTGAGAGTGGTAGTGGTATGAAGTTAGAAGAATGAGGTAGGTTTAAATCCAACTAAGAACTTTACTATAACCAGGTTCTTGATAACAGTTTACATCCAGTAATAAAGCAGTCTCTGATACACATGCAAGTTCGATATGATTAATTCCAGTAACAGGCTGTGCTAGTAGTAATGTGTCAGGCTAGGGTAGTTAGTTATGTACTCACTGATATTCAGCTCTTTGCCTTACTTCAGTCTCAGTAGAGGTAGTTCAAGTCCTAGTCTTCTACACACAAGCGATGCAACAGAAATCTTATCTGTCCTTAGAATAACGGTGAGGCTGCCAGAAGCTAATAAGTCCTTCACCTAGATACAAAGGCGCCTAGAGCCCAGAATAATGGCTTTGTCTTTCCTTTGTCTTTGTCCACTGATAAACTTGACCGAGATTCACTTGCTACTCCTGAGGAGTGGATGGTAGAATAGAGGCTTTTCCTCTGCCTAACTTCCTGGCCTGGTACTGAGATCCAACGATGGCTCCTCTGGACCGTGGAGCCCAAGACAGAAAGCTGAGAGGAGAGGAGACCTCTCCTACCTCCTCCACACTCCTGTACTCAACCACTACATCTTCCCAACCTCCCTAACTAGGCCTGAAGTTGAACTGCACTATATATACTGTGGTGCTACCCCATCTAGTCGTGAGATGTATGTGGTGCACCTGACAGCCTGGTAAAAAGGAATTTCACATGATAATACAACAGCCTGATATTACAGATGACAACAACAAGCTTTTGCAGTTCCCACATAAGCTAGTGGGACGTTGCATAAGCATGTCCAGGCTGATATAATGTGATAGCAGAGCACACTACAGGGAGAAGGTATAATAGGAGAGGACTACAACTCACAGCATGTCCAGGCTGATATTACGGGATATCAGAGGAAGGGAGGGAGTATAAGAAGAGAGAACTACAGCTCCAAGCATGTCGAGGCTGATATAATGTGATATCAGAGAACATTATAGGGAGGGAGGTACAAGAGGAGAGGACTACAACTCCCAGCATGTCCAGGCTGTTATTATGTGATGTCAGAGAACACTACAGGGATGAGGTAAAAGAGGAGAGAACTACAAATCGCAGCATGTCCAGGTCTTTAAAATAGGATATCAGAAGACATTTCTGCAAGGGGTATAAAAGTAGAGGACTCCCAGCATGTCCAGGCAGATATTATGGGACATCAGAGGATATTTCAGGTATGTGGTAAAAGAGGAAAGAGCTACAACTCCCAGCATGTCCAGGCTGTTATTATGTGATACCAGAAGACATATATGATGTCTGTCCTCTGTTATCTGTCTTCTTGTGTCCCGATGTGTAAAGGGGGTTTGAATGGAGCCCAGCACCATCAGATGTCCAGGATCAGTCAAGAATAGAAGACAGCAAGAGGCAGTTGAGGGGAAGATGATAGTTGGGTGGAGGTCTGATGGTCTCCATAGCGTGGATTTGACAAGACAGCTCTGATCCACGTGCCCCACTACATCTTGTTTACACGGTGCAGTCTGGAAGGGGTTATATAAGAGCCACTGGTCCAGGTATTAGGTGTCGGCACCTGGACCAGTGACTGTCAGTTAGAGAACAAACCCGCTCCCCCAAAGCAGGAAACCCTGCAATTGTCGGGGGACCACAAATATATTGCGGTTATACAAACTGGAGAACACAGTGCAGTCAGAAAGGGGTTAATGGCCTTTGCAGTAAGGCACATTGACAGTCACTAAAGTCACTTCAGAACACTGCCACCAACATTACTCATAGACACCTGTGACATCACAAGCACGTGTGTCATAAGGGAAAAACCCTTATAAGTAGCAGGTGAGCGGCCATATTTGGTGCCGTACTTGATGTACTGAGGACCTTGAGCTTGACTATCCCCGCCCTCCACACCTTGATGAAATTTGGAGGCTCTAGCAGAAAGCCCATTGCTCAATGGCTGCTGCATTCCCTCCCCCTACAATTTATGTGGCAGCCACATAGTGGCATTACCCTCTAAGCCCAAGGGAAGGGCAGCCCTCCAGCCATGGTTCCCTAGATGTTTCCTCCACAGGGGGTTTTCTTCTCCTGAGTGCTGGAGGGTGACTCTCTTTGAGTCGGGAGTTTGCCATTTTTTTATATTTTAAATAAACAATTTGGCCATTTATCCCCCAGTTAGTATGTTCTGTGTCTTTAGGCCTCATGCACATGACCGTTCCGTTTTTTTGCGGTCCGCAAACCGCGGATCCGCAAATAACGGAAGCCGCCTGTGTGCCTTCCGCAATTTGCGGAACAGAATGGGTGCCCATCAATGGGTGGCCATCAATATAAAATGTTCTATAGATGGGGGTTCTACCTTTGGGACCTGTTCATATCTCCTGAACAGGAGTCTGAAGCAAACGGAGAGCACATTGCACATGCGCAGCGTCCTCTCCATTCATTGCTATGGGATTTCCAAAAATAGCGAGCACGCTCGGCTGTTTACAGAAGTCCCATAGCAAATGGAGAAAAAGCAGCAGAAGTGCGGCCACCTCTCCACTCGCCACTATGGGACTCTTGAAAATAACCAAACCACTGCCTAGCTATTTTCCAAAGTTCCATAGAGGTGAATGTACACTTAGGGTACCTCATCCTATGGATATGCCATAAATGTCCCAGATGGCAATATCCCTTAAAATGAAATTCATTATGAAATAACCAAGTTAGCAGAGCAGTGTTAGGAATCCCAGCACCGTTGCGTCGCCAGTCGCTGGTGGTGCCGAGGGTAAACGACTGTTCAGGTGAACACTGTAGGGCGAATGGATCAATCTACACCAGTTTTATGGTGTCGGAAAGTTTCAAATTTAGCTGCATGTGCCATTTGGTGACTAAATTGGAACACAATCTGGCCTAAATATATAAATGTTTATTACATATGTAATATTAGGGGATTACATAAAGAAAAAAAAAATTATAACCTAGGCGCACATCCCCCTTGAGGAATGGGTTCTTATTTATCAACGCTATCTACCAGTAAGTCTGCCTTCATTTCCCACAGCAACCAATCAGAGAGCAACTTTCGTTTTTCCAGCGTAGTTAAAGAAATGAAAGCTGAGCTCTGATTGGTTTCTAGGGGCAACAAGGACAGTGCTTGGTAAATGAGGTCTAACCCCATAATTAAAAAACACTGTGCCACACACTGCCAGCCACTGAGTCTACATAAGTGAAATCTACACTGCCCCTACAACTCCCAGCAATATTAGTAACATAGGAGCTATTCACACTGATGCCAAAGGTGACAACCATGGTGCCCCTACAAATGTCACAGTGCACACATAAGTGCTAGCCACAATGCCCATCTAACAAAACAACCAGAGTGTAACCATAAGAGACAGCCATTGACAGTGCCATATTAGTGCCAGTCAAAGCCCCAAAACATTTCATCCACTGCCTCCATAACTTGCCATAGTTTCATCGTTCCTCCACAAGTGCCAGTCACAGTTTCTGCATAACAGATAAATGTCCTATAAAGCTCAGCCAAAGCCCTCTATAGTTTATTTCCATATTTGTGCCATAATTGACAGCTACAGTGCCCCACAAGTGCCATAGCCTCCTTCAGAACAGTCTTTAGGATGACCATGCACCCTCTTTTTTCCAGATATGTCCTCTTTCTGTGACCTAAAAAAATTGTCAAGCCAAAATTTATAAATATCTGGGATTTTCAAGGGGGTGGGGGGCTCAGGGGCGCTGCAGGGTGGGCATTATAATCTGCTACAGTGCAAGAGCTAAAGGACCTGTGATGATGTCACCATCATGTGATCAGTGCATGAGGGGTCGGAGCTCAGCAGTGGAGAGGAGACGTGGGAAGGACCTGTGATGATGTCACTATTATGTGATTTGTGCAGGTTGGGACGGAGTTCAGCAGTGGAGAATTGCTGAAGTCATCTCCTCCTATACTCCCATTCTGAATTGTCATCTGATATCCCATAATAACAAACATGCTGGGAGTTGTAGTCCTCTCCAGTGTCAGACTGAGGTGCCTAAACGTAGATATAAAAAGTACATATAAAAAACTGGGTAGATTATTTAACAATTTATTATTATAGGTGCACTGGGTGGCTGAGATGACTTCTATTCCTTATGGTGAATGCTGTTAAAAAAATAATGTTTTTTGCTTGTTCGCCTCACAAAAGGTCAAATAAAAAGTGATCAAAAAGTGTACCCCAAAATGATACCAATGAAGTAAAAGTCATGCTACAAAAATCAATCCCTCCACAGAACGAAAAAAAAAAGTTATGGGTATTGGATTTTCTTTTCCCCCCCTTAAATCGGGTTTTTATTGTGCAAAAGTAGTAAAACGTTAAAAACGGTATATGTTTGGAAATACTGTCATTGTACTGACTGAAAGAATATAGCTATGGTATTATTTATGCCGCAAAATTGAACCTAAAAACTCAATGGCGGTATTGCAGTTTTTTTTCCCACTGCTCTTTCCAGAAAGAGTTAATAAACGTTAATCAGTAAGTTATGTATATCCCAAAATAGTGCCATTAAAAACGACTTGTCCTGCAAAGAAACAATCCCTCTTATGGCTACATCGACCAAAAAAATGAAAAAGTTATAGCCCTTGGAATGCAACCATGACAAAATGAAATAGAATCGCTTAGTCACTAAGGCCCAAGACAGGCCCGTCACTAAGGGGTTAATATTTGGCGTTGCCTATGTCATCGCCTTCTCCCTTTGTAGGTGGACTCCTGTATAAAATCACAGATTTTACAAGTTGTTTCTGGGTTTTCTCCTCCTTCGTGTCTCTGCCGCTCTCACATTCGTCTTCGGTAGCCGCGCTCTGTAATCTGCGAGCGGTTCAGGGCTAAATATAGCAGCTGCGGGTATTGATTTGATTAAGGAAGGTTTTAGGACTTGTAAATGTCACTGGGACCTGGTAAAATGAAGATGATTAAATCCTCCTGGTGATGGGGAAACTAACAAAGGGATTTGCAGCGGTTTCAGTAATTAATTCCCGTGTCATGATTTATATTAACTTACAGTACAAGTCCATTAGCTCCGAACTGTCATCTCTGCTACAGGAACTACCGGGTAATCACTACCACATTAAAGAATAAATTACTTTCTGGCACGGCGCCCAGTTCGCCATCGCGGCAGACATATGTGTTTAATAAAGTGGGCAGGAAGGGGTTAAGGCCAGAGTCTCTAGAAGCGCCGCACATTGGTAAATCATAATACGACCAACAACTTAATGAATCTCTTTGTTTCCATCATGTCTGCTTACAGCAAGCGTCCGCCTCCTGACAACGCAGCGCAATACATCAAACACGAAGACATAGCATCTGTCCTGCTCAATTTATTTACCTTACATTACTGTTAAAAAAACGGAAATTACATGAAAGGCTGTGTCTAGTAGGCAAATATTAATCCATGTATAAGGATCACTGCTTGCTGTCAACATAGGAGAACCCTCCAGGGGCTAAAAACTTCCTCTTACCTAACACTTTTAGCTGAGTTTGTTTCAGTTGTATCCACTGTACCAGGGCCCAAGCGCCAATGCATCTGTGCCAAATTCTCGATCCAACCACCCACACGCCCTTGGGCTAAAGTCTAAGGCTGGTTTCACACGGGCGTTGCGGATTGGGGCCGGATGCGTTCAGAGTGCGTTCAGTGAAACTCGCACTATTTTGCAAGCAAGTTCAGTCAGTTTTGTCTGCGGTTGCGTTTAGTTGTTCAGTTTTTTCCGCGCGGGTGCAATGCGTTTTTCACACAGACCCATTCACTTCTATGGGGCCAGGGCTGCGTGAAAAACGCAGAATATAGAACATGCTGCGATTTTCACACAACGCAGAACTGATGCGTGAAAAACAACGCTCATGTACAAAGCACCATAGAAATGAATGGGTCAAGATTCAGTGCGGGTGCTATGCGTTCACGTCACGCATTGCACCTGCGCGGAAAACTCGAAAGGGGCCTAAGACATATTTTACTTGCTGAATGGACCTTACATTCAGCGCTACCGACCATACACGAGCACGCAGCACATACCAGTGACGTGTGTAGACATGAGGGGATTCTTGCATTGATGCACCCCGTGGATTGATACACTGATACGTTTCGACAAACCCTCAGATATCACACTTGATCAGGGGACTAGTTCAAGATGTCAGGGAACTCAGGGACTGATACTTCCAGGTATTTTACTTTTATTAAGAGCTTATGCACGCGACCATTGTTGTTTTGCGGTCCCCCAATTACAGATCCGCAAAACACGGATACCGTCTGTGTGCAGTCCGTATTTTTCAGAACGGCCGGCCCCTAATAGAACAGTCCTATCCTTGCCTGTAATGCAGACAATAATAGGACATGTTCTATTTTTTTGCCCTGCGGACATACCATTTTTTGCGGCCCCATTGAAGTGAATGGTTCCGCATACGGGCAGCAAAAAAACGGAACAGACATGAAAAAAAGAATACGTTCGTGTACATGAGCCCTTAGATTGAAAATGTTCATCCTCTCAATGGTAGAGTCCCCATCCTCAGGTCAGAGGGCACAAGAGATTGCAAATTTGAAGCTGCCTGACAGTACTCTCCTCATTAAGCACTGGCCATATATACTTTTCCACAAGGGACTGTAGACGTAGGCTGTACAGTGGGGTTTTGTGACAGCTGTCCAAACCATAGGACTGCAGGACTCATGTATGGACTCATGTACACGGCCATAGCCATTTTGATCCGCAAAACACAGATACCGACTGTGTGCCTTCTGCATTTTGTGGAATGGAGCGTCCTGCTCTCTATAGAACAGTCCTTTCCTTGTCCGTGCAACTTGCGAGGCCACGGAATGGACACCCAGATGTGGACTGCCAACGGCATCTGCATCTTCTGAGGCCCCAGTTAAGTGAATAGGTCAACATCTGACCTGCAAAAACTGACAGAAAAAACTTTACCTTTAAAATGTCCTCCTAGTCTCCCACAATGTCCCCGAACACTCTGATCCCCATTGGGCTTCTTAGTGATATCACATTCATAGATTCTGTAACTGTTGCAGCCAATCACTGGCCTCAGCAGTCACGCATACATGAATGGCATGACTGGGGAGACCTTTTAAAGATGAGTAAGGGATTTTTTTTAAACTGTACAAAGCCCCATGCTCCCTGACAAATTTAAAAAAATCTTGGAGAGCCCTTTTAAGGGGGTACTTTTCCAGTCTTAGTCAGGATCAGGCTTTCTCTGTGCGCCTCTTTCTCTTTAAATCCCAATAACCAGATAGCGGCTTTTTATATATGAGTTTGTGGCCACGTGGAGCTGTGACCTTTTCCGTGTTCATTGCCGCTCAGCTTGATTTGTTTTAACATTTGTTATTTGAACTTAAAATGATTTATATGGGAGGATTTTGTGGGACTGCAGGAGATGTCACCACTTTATCACTGTCTGATAGGAGCTCCTCAGACGCCGTCCACTTAACAATTCATAACTGCGCCAATAAATATGTGTCACCAGAGCTATAAAATAATTGTGGGATATGCAAAAATTGTGCACACTCAGGATGAAAAATTTAATTACCACTGAAATCATTTTTATTGGTGTTTGGGAAGGAGAATCCTGACAGCAGAGAAGTCACTTCACCTCTCTGGGTCCACATCTGAGTAGACATGCCAAGTTAAATACATTGTAATGATGGCGTTCCTGTACCTGGATAGGGGTGACATCACTTCAGTCATTGTATAATGAGAACTTCTGCAATTTTCTAATAGACTTTGCTTTTCACATCATCAGCTTTAGGCCTCTTGCACACGACCGTATGTATTTTGCGGTCTGCAGAAAACGGATCCGCTAGAATTACGGATGACATCCGTGTGCATTCCGTATTTTGCAGAACGGAACAGCTGGCCCTTCATAGAACAGTACTATCCTTGTCCGTAATGCGGGCAAGAATAGGACAAGTTCTATCTTTTAGGCCTCTTGCACACGAACGTATTTTCATTCCGCTTCCGTTCTGTTTTTATGCAGACCGTATATGGAACCATTCATTTCAATGGGTCCGCAAAAAAAACGGAAGGTACTCTGCGTGCATTCCATTTCCGTATTTCCGCATATCCGTTCTGCTAAAAGATAGAACTTGTCCTATTCTTGTCCGCATTACGGACAAGGATAGTACTGTTCTGTGAAGGACCAGCTGTTCTGTTCCGCAAAATACGGAATGCACATGGATGTCATCCATATTTTTTGCGGGTCCGGTTTTTGTGGGTCCGTTTTTTGTAGACCGCAAAATACATACAGTTGTGTGTGTAACATCCCAGAGTTATGTTACTAAACTTTTTCTCCCCGCTACATCCTGTTAAGTGTATGTATATTGTCATCTTGTGTAATTTAACATTGCATTCTTCATTATGTGCATTTTCTAAGCCTGTTATATATATTATGCTGTAATTTTCATGTACACCAGCAGGTGGTAGCAATGTTTAGCAGGTCTTAGTTCAGTTTAGTGTTTCTAGACTGGAATAGTACATTCCAGTCTAGCTCCCCCCCTCTTTGAGCAGAAGTGGGCTGGCCCATGTCCTGTCTCATGGGGAGGAAAGGAAGTATAGTTAGTGTACCAGCCACCCCTGCTAGGGGAAGGCTGTGTTGGTAGGAGCTCCCAGAAATAGGGATCCCAGACCAGGATCTGTCTCGGCTGAGACCAAAGATCATCCTTCCCAGACTGAGCCTTCAGCCTCAGCTGGTTGACAAGAAAGCAGCACCTCCAGAACTACAGATCTCCAGGACGAAACATTCCCTGCGAGCATAACTGTGAGTACTTATCCAGAGACCAGGATAAGCCAAATTCCTCCTCAGCTAGCCAGTCCCACACCAAGCAGAAGATAGAGCAGAAGACAGATTCCTGCCATATTCTCCAGGCATATAATATAGAAGCAGAAGAGATATTGATCCCTGCCATACATTGCCAGAAACCTGCTGGGACCTAAAGACTAATGCTGTATCTTGTATGGATTTATGCTAACATTCAGTAAAGACAAGTTGAACTTTATTACAAGTCTGGATCTCATTCATTATTACCAAAATCCCTCAATTACTCCTACTAGCAACACTCATTTTATTGCAAGTGAGCCAGAATCCGGGGAGTCCAGCCGTACCAAGGTAGGAGACACCGTTGACACTACATAGAGACATTATCCCCACTCTGGCATTCCTCACCTGGTACGTGAGTTACAACATCTTAAAGGGCCCTGCAACAGTACCCTGCGCACATTGCAATTGGCGTCACGAACAAACCATAGACTTTTATACACTTATCCTGACCCACTGCATAATTGCCCACCGTACCACGGTCCTGCTCATTGCATGTGCAAGAGGCCTTAGCTGAACGGATATACGAAAATGGAAGGCACACCTTCTTTTTTCTTTGCGGACTTATTGAAATGAATGGTTCCGTATACAGTCTGCAAAAAAACGGAAACGGAATGAAAATACCTTTGTGTGCAAGAGGCATTATCAAGATTTTTGCTTGCTTCCAGGGAATGAAAAATCCATCCAAAGTGGAGCAACCCAGTTTTGTTGTGCTTTGTGCCTAGTTGCCATGTCATGGCTGTACTGGTCACACACATTGCACCATACAGTCAGGGGTGTAGCTATAGTGGGTGCAGAGGTAGCAGTCATTACCGGGCCCAGGAGCCTGAGGGGCCCAAAGACTCTTGTGCCACATAAGAAGACACCAGTATTATAGAAAGTGCATGCAGGTAAAGTTGCACCTCTGGCTGGAGGGAAGGGGTTAGGTCAAAAATTTGGCATGAGGAGGGGCTGTTTTAATTTTTGCCTCAGGCAACAGGAGGGCTATGTGCTCCCCTGCCCCTTGCCAAGAAGCACTGAGGGAAGGGGGGCCCAAGCTGAACTCTTGCACTAGGGCCCATGAGCCTTTTGCTCCGTCCTGCATACAGTGGACATGATATTGTGTGACCTCCATGCATGATTGCTGTTACCAAGTTATCCTTTATCCCCCACTGCTCCAGGTACATAGCTATTGTGGTATAGAGGTAGTCTTTCTGTCTGAGCTCATATCTGAAGACACCGTTATTATCAAGGTTACATGGGAGGTGGGGGCCTGGCCCAGAAGCTTTAAAAGGGTTGTCCCATCTGGACATTTGTGGCATGATATTCCATTTATGTGTGGGTCCGACCTCAGGGAGTCACTCCTATCCTATGTCATGAATGGGGCATCAGAGGTGGCTGCTCATTTACAGCTTTCTCCATTCACTTCTATGGGACTTCCAAAAATAGCTGAGCATGCTTACTCGCACGGTCGCACCTATTGGTCCTACCAGAAAAGTCCAGATGGGAATAACCCTTTAAGTTACACCTTTGCACATGTATCCAATGGTGGTGGTGGTGGTGTGGGCAGAGTGTCTGCTCTGCTGTCTTCTCCTGTCCTGGCCCCTCTAATTTCTGTCTCATGTCCTAATGGGATTGATTTTGTTCTTCCCATCTTGATGGCCTTTAAGATGACCTTCGTTTTGCTGCTACATTGAATAGTATGTGTTTATGTGTTAATATTCGCTGTGAAGCCGCAGTCATGTGACTCACAAGCATAAACAATTGGGGGTTTTGCTAAACGATATTAAATGTGAGGTGATAACGTTCTGCTCCCCCATCTTATCACTGATCTGTCAAGTCCCCCGGTATCTACCTTTTTATTTTCCCCCAGAAAGCAGCAACAATTCAAGCACAATCTTCTAGCTCCAGACAGGAATGGCCCTTTAAAAATGTAATTAAAATAATGGGGTCTCACCGGTCAAAAGTCCTCTTATTATTACGATTGTAGGTCTCATGGGGCCATTTAGGATTTCCTTTAATTAGTAAACGTTAAATTTAAATTTATAAATCCACTCATATCCTGAAAATAGAAGGTCAAAAAGGAAAGGTGGTAAGTTTTCTATTCATCAGTGCAATTAGTGAGTTCACTGATAATTTACTAATATGACTACAGTCTGGAGGATGATTCCAAGGCTGCACCTAGCACCTGTCTCCCTAACCAGATGCTTAGATCCCACAGATGCAACACTGACATAGATTATTCAGAATCTGAATGACTTGTCAGAGGGTTGAATATCAGCCCTTTACCTCTTACTAAGAACATGACAATATCATTTATAGTATAGGTTGCTATAAGTTATTGTTTGACCTCGTTGTGGTGGCGATACCACCTAGATCAGTGGTGGCGAACCTATGGCACAGGTGCCAGAGGCGGCACTCAGAGCCCTATCTGTGGGCACCTGCACCCTGGAAAAAGTCTATGGTGTACCAATATACCTTACACTTTTCCTGCAATTTATCAGTGCAGAAGAGCGATGGAGCGGGGGACACAGCCGTAGCGGAATGCGGCTTGACTTAGGGGGAAGTGGTAGGCTTGGAAAGGGTTAAAGGGGTTGTCCTGGTTCAGAGCTGAACCCGGACATACTCATATTTTCACCCAGGCAGCCCCCCTGATGTTAGCGTCCGCCCGGCTGTGTTTTCGGTGACGTCACTGGCTCTAATGGGAGTGCTTTAGCGCTCCCCTAGCCGTTTTATTGGCTAGGGCAGCGCTAAAGCCTGCCCATCAGTGCCGGTGACGTCACCGGGCTTCCTGGCACCCCAATGGAGAGCCCAGTTCGTATCCGTAGCTCCTGAAAATGCCTTTGCACTGCGCGATTTAGAGCAGGGCAAAGGAGAGCATCAGAGCATGAACTGCTCCGATGCTCAAGTCAGGGGGGCTGCCTGGGTGAAAATGGAGGTATGTCCAGGTTTAGCTCTGAACCTGGACAACCCCTTTAAGTATAAAAAAAAAAAAAAGGATGCAGGTTAAGGATTGGTCAATGGGAGGGTGGAACAGGGGAGGTTTGGTGGGCAGTAGTTAAGCAAGTGAAGGGCGAGGTTAGTCACTTGCCTGGTAGTAGGTGTGGCAGGCACAGCACTATGAAGTGCCTTTTGCGCTGTGGCATTAGAAGAATTTTGATATCTCAGACTTTTAGTCTGACCAGACTTTCTATTACTCTGTAATTCCTCTAGCACCGTTCTATGGAAACAGTAGATTTAAAGAGCACACCAAATGCTTCAAATAACTTCTTTAACTTTAACTTTTCTTTATATATAACACTGCCGCCTCAGCAGCAGATAGTCCATGTACAAAACACGTGTTGAAAAGATATCACAAAATGGCGGTATGCATAAGATGGTGGTTCAACTGTTCAATCTTGCCATTCAACATAAAATGGTGGATATATTTCTCTCTTCAGCATCTGTACTGTCACTTTGAGTTATTTGAGCACTTTATGATCTCTCTGAGAGGTATATCTTAGGTCTAACTAATAGTTCTACTTGCAGCATGCAGTTAGCAGTGACTATTTGCAGATTGGTAAACTCAGCTCTCAGTGGAGTGAATGTCTCTTCAGCTCCTGTCCCTGGTGAATAATGATTCTAGCAGCAGAAGCTGGGGGAATTCCCAGACAAGCTGTCTGTGAGGCTGGCTGTAATTGGTGAAAATTCTTGCTGTGTGAGAAGCTGGCTGTGATTGGTCTAGGCTTCTGCTCAGCAACAACAGATTAACACTATGCTTTCTGTTGTTTTTGCTGTGTCACTGAGCTTACCGTACACTATAAAATGAATCTTAAAGGCATATTATCTTTTCTGCTTCTGTGAATACAATATATATAACAGTCATATGACATCCAAAAATGATGTCACAGTAAATAACTCTGCTTTTGTCTTTAACACATAAACATAGGAACTGTATTAAGGGTATTGACAGGTCCAGCTGCATAAACATACAAGCTATATTAGCAACCTAGGACAGGTCTTAGCTGGCCAGCTACATAGGGTTTGAAGTTGGCAGCATGTCTGAGTTGGAGGAATTAATGGCAGCAGTGAGGGCTGCGGCTGTGAAGCATGGCGCAGAATGGCTGCAGCAGTCACTTCACGCGGCGCTACAAGGGACGGAGGGATCCCCGGTGGATCTATTAGTTCAGGCTCATGCTTGGAGGTCTCTTCTTCCGGCGTGCTGGAGTCCTGAGGTAACCCCCAGGGTTCGGCCCCCCTTGTGAAGCACCGGTAGGGACCCTCCGATGTGGCGAGCACAGCATCTGGCCCTGACCGGAGCAGGAGGAATCTGTTACGGCGGCGGGGAGCAGCGGGAGAGGGGCATGGGTTTGATTTGCCCGGCAGCGTCCTCCCTGCAAGAGAGCCAGAGCAGGGGGCGAGCCTCAGGGCAGGGCTTACCTGGTAGCGGGGCCACTTTGATCAGGCAGCAAGAGGGTCCCTCGGAGTGCAGAGGAGTGGCTTCTTCTATGGGGGGGCAGGGCAACGGTCCAAGCAGGGAGAGTAGGTCAGCACTGCGGCCCGGGGTAGGGGGGCAGCAGCTGCCGGCAAGAGGTGGAGTTAGTGTGGCAGGGGAAGCTCCTGCCCCTCTGCCTAGTAATGGTGTTTGTAGCAGTGCTAGAGGGGAAAGAGAACCAACAGCTGTCAGGTGCAATGCTGCAGAGAGGAGAACACAGGGATGCATAGGTGGGGCAGCTTTACACTAGCAATCACAGAGTGTCGTATAATATTGTGGAAAGCTATCACCAATAATATCACAGAATTTAAAGCTATCCAGCTTAAAATTTAACTTTTACTAGATAATATTTAAAAAGAGGATTAATTCCAAGTATTTCATGATATTATAGTATAACAAAAGCCAGACTGAAGGTAAATCAAGACCCACCGTTAGCATCTAGGCAGTAGGTCACTTTGTCGATAAAAGGTAAGAGATATGGCACTTACAGTTAGATGATTCCCTTATATAGGTAGATATATTTCAGGTGAGGTCAGGAGGAATTATTATCCCTATAGATGCCCTACGGTGTCTACCCCTGCCTACAGGCAGAGCACCTGCCCCGAAAGGGGCGACCCCACCTCTCGGTGGCTAAACCCTTTTCTTACCCTCACGTGACCCTAAGATGCTTCCTCACAGTTGGCTACTTGATTTCTAGATGGTATAAAGAGAGACTGTCCCGACGCGTTTCCCCAAGTAAAAATCCTTGGTTCATCAGGGGACCTTGCTGTTTAAATTCCCATAGCCGAAAGATGGTAGCTATATGCTGGCGATGATAAAGGCTGATGATATAGACACCGTAGACACCGTAGGGCGTCTATAGGGATAATAATTCCTCCTGACCTCACCTGAAATATATCTACCTATATAAGGGAATCATCTAACTGTAAGTGCCATATCTCTTACCTTTTATCGACAAAGTGACCTACTGCCTAGATGCTAGCTGGCAATGTAACGAAGGATACTGCAAGTTCCTTTCTGATTGCCGATTCAAACATGAATGCTCCGGATGTGGAGGCGCTCACAGTTTGTCCCGTTGTTTAAAGCAAGGTAGTGGAAAAGGATTTGAGGCTTCGCAGAAGAGGAACGACACTGGTGAGGGTGGACGTGATGTATCCAAATAAAGAGGGGACTGCACTGTTGCGCTTGGGTTTTACGGAGGGTTTTTGGATTCCTTGGGAGTCGGTTGGTTCTAAGGCAGCAGAAGGAATTGAGAGCGGGTCGCATAGTGGGATAGTTTTCTGTACCTCCTTTGCCAGGTTTGCAGGTGTCTCCTCTTGGTTTGGTTCCAAAAAAGGAGCCAAACAAGTTTCGGCTCATCCATCACCTTTCGTATCCCGCTGGGAGTTCTGTTACTGATGGGATTGAGCGGGATTTATGTTCGATTTCGTACACGTGGTTTGATGCTGTGGTGAGTTAGGTTTGGCGTTTTGGACAAGGTGCCCCTTTTAGCAAAAACAGATATTGAAGCAGCGTTCCATCTTTTGCCGATAGTTTTCATTTGTTGGGTTTTTGTTGGGAGAGTCAGTTTTATGTGGACTGTTTGCCTATGGAATGTGCAATTCTTGTTCTCTGTTTGAGACGTTCAGCTCATTTTTGGAGTGGGTAGTGAAACAGGAGTCTGTATGGAATTCCGCATTGCATTATCTGGATGATTTCCTGTTCTTAGGCCCAGCTGGTGCTCGAGCGTGCTCCACTTTGTTGCATACTATGGAACGAGTGGCAGCATCATTTGGGGTTCGGTTGGCTCCTGAGAAAACTGAGGGGTCTTCCATGTCGGTCAAGTTTTTAGGGATAGTTATCGATACTGTGAGGATGGAATGCCGGTTACCGCAGGACAAGGTGTTATACTTGCATGCAGAGGTGGTTTCGTTGCGGCAAGCTAGGAAGGCCCAGCTTCGGAGGGTTCAGTCAGTCTTGGGGAAGTTAAACTTTGCTTGTCGTATTTTGACAATGGGTCGAGTGTTTTGCAGGCGGCTGGTTTTGGCCACGGCAGGGGTGACAGCACTGTTTCATTATGTGAGAGTGACAGCGGAAGTGCGGGAGGACCTTGCAGTGAGGGATCGTTTTTTAGCTGAGTTTAATGGCTGTTCGGTTTGGATGGAGGCGCCGGTGTCAAGTTTCGATTTGGAGCTTTATACGGATGCTTCTGGGACTTGTGGTTATGGATCCTTTTTCCAGGGTCAGTGGTGTGCGGGTCTTTGGCTGGAGGGTTGGCGGATGGCGGGCTTCCTAACCAATTTGGCATTGGTGGAGCTATTTCCGATTGTGTTGGCTACTGAGTTGTGGGGGAACCATTTACGTAACAAACGGGTGCGGTTCTGTTGTGACAATTTAGGGGTGGTACAAGCCATAAATTCACAAACGGCTAGTTCATTGCCACTGTTACACTTGTTGCGCCACCTGGTTCATTGCGAGGGTCGACAATTCAGTGGCTGATTCTCTTTCTCGTTTCCAGTGGGACTGTTTTCGTCGAATGTTGCCGGTAGCAGACGAGAAAGGTCTGCCTTGTCCCCAGTGGCTCTGGAGGGTGGCCTTGGGGTGTCAGTGTCCTTGATACGGCGATCTGTCAGTAGTGGTACATGGGCAGCTTACGCATTAGTTTGGTCTCAGTGGGAAAAGCTGATAGATCAGGTGGGGGGATGCGTTTCTGCTGAAGATTTTTTATTTAATTTTTTATTTTAAATTTTTTTTATTTTCCAGATCATAATATTAATACATAAACCAATATTAGTCACATCGGTATGCCTAGTATGACAATCATAAACATCATTATAAGAAAATTCTACACATCATCCTAAGTACACCCCTGCGATAATATGAATAATAATTATATCAACCCCCCCCCCCCCCATTGGCTGTCGTACACTCCATTCATTGAAGTATAGAATAATATCAGTATTAAATATAGCTATGTAGTTCTGCGTGCAACTCTCCGTTTCCTTTCAATATCCTCATATACTCTAATTTGTTGAAGATATAAACCCCACTCCCTTGTCGAGGGCGGGGAGACAGAGCCCCAATACTTTATCAATATAGCTTTAGCCACCATCAATCCCCGCATCCAAATCCGTCTGACCTGGGGCGGGACTTCCACTTCTGACCCATAATCTCCAAAGATCACTATCAAAATCCCCGGGTTATAGTTCATTGAACACTCCTTTTGTAGGGTAGAGAAAACCTCATCCCAATATTTTCTTATTTTACTGCAGCTCCAAAGCAAATGGACATAGTTTGCGTTAACATATCCACATTTAGAGCAGCAACAATCCCGGTCTTTATTTTGGGGGAATTTTCCTGCTGAAGATTTTTAGACGTTATTGGTTTATTTGCTGGGGTTGTCTTTTGAGAGCGGTGCATAGTTTTCAGCGGTGTCCAAGCAGGTCGCAGTGGTGGGTTTTTGGTAGAGATTAGTGGATGTATCAAAAGGGTTTTTGGTACGCCAGGCTTTGAAGGGCTACCAGTGGGGTGCTCCCGCTAGGGACACTCGGCAGCTTGTCTCTTTTTCGGTGTTACAGAAGTTGTGTAAGGCCTCTTTCACACTTGCGTTGTCCGGATCCGGCGTGTACTCCACTTGCCGGAATTACACGCCGGATCCGGAAAAACGCAAGTGTACTGAAAGCATTTGAAGACGGAACCGTCTTCCAAATGCTTTCAGTGTTACTATGGCACCCAGGACGCTATTAAAGTCCTGGTTGCCATAGTAGGAGCGGGGATGGGGGGAGCGGTATACTTACAGTCCGCGCGGCTCCCGGGGCGCTCCAGAATGACGTCAGAGCGCCCCATGCGCATGGATGACGTGATCCATGCGATCACATGATCCATGCGCTTGGGGCGCCCTGACGTCACTCTGGAGCGCCCGGGGAGCCGCACGGAAGGTAAGTATACTGCTCCCCCGCTCCCCGCTACACTTTACCATGGCTGCCAGGACTTTAGCGTCCCGGCAGCCATGGTAACCATTCAGAAAAAGCTAAATGTCGGGTCCGGCAATGCGCCGGAACGACGTTTAGCTTAAGGCCGGATCCGGATCAATGCCTTTCAATGGGCATTAATTCCGGATCCGGCCTTGCGGCAAGTGTTCCGGATTTTTGGCCGGAGCAAAAAGCGCAGCATGCTGCGGTATTTTCTCCGGCCAAAAAATGTTCCGTTCCGGAACTGAAGACATCCTGATGCATCCTGAACGGATTTCTCTCCATTCAGAATGCATTAGGATAATCCTGATCAGGATTCTTCCGGCATAGAGCCCCGACGACGGAACTCTATGCCGGAAGACAAGAACGCAGGTGTGAAAGAGCCCTTAGATAGTAGAGGTAGTTTGTACGTCAAAGTATGAGGCTTGTTTGTTTCTGACGGCTTTTTCTTTGGTGTTTTTTTCGGGTTTCGGAATTGGTGTCTAGTAGTTGTAAGCGGGTAGAGGGTTTATTGCGGGGGGATGTGTGTGTGGGGGCGGATGGCTTAGATTGCTTGTTGAGTAGGTCAAAGACGGACCCAGTAGGAAAAGGGATGCAAATTAATTTACGCCCATTGTTAGGCTGTACGGTGTGTCCGGTTCGGTGTGTTGATGAATTTCTGCACTATCGTCTGGTGGGGAAGGAACCAGTGGCGTCTCTAGCTTTCAAATTTTGGGGGGGCACACTGGGGGCCAGGACAAAAGTAGGGGGGGCAGCTATAACAACGATACATTTACACAAGTACGCTTAGAAATGCTGCAATACTTTACCCAATACCTAAAACCGCAACAGGGAAGAAAAGTCCAGCTGTCTGTGGATGACACTTTTATAGAGAGGGGGATCTGTGGATGACACTGCTATGGGGGGGGATCTGTGGATGCCACATACCGTATATAGCATCTTATGCTATATGTGTCATCCACAGATCCACCCCATGACAGTGTCATCCCCATTTCCCCCTCCATAACAGTGTCATCCACAGATCTCCCTCCCTATAACAGTGTCATCCACAGATCTCCCTCCCCGCCTCTCACAGGAGTGTACATATATAAAATAAACATATTTCACATGAACACTTACAATTACTTGGCTTGGCCCTTGGGGATCTCGGACGCCACTTCAACACTTTGGCCGGGGGCTCGGAGGAGCTCATGTTGTGTTTTATCCTAATGAGAAAGATTTCATAATAAGGATTTGGAGAAGGGGCAGAGGGATAGCAGAGCAGGGAGAGGCTGGTGCTGCTACTAGGGGGTCATACCATGGGGGAGTAATAAAACCCATTATAATGCCCCCCAGTAGAAATAATTCTCCTTATAATGTGCAAAACATACCCCCTTATGCCCCCAGTTGAGCTAATGTCCCCCATAATGTGCCAGTATAAAATACCCCTATATAGTGCACCAGTAAATGCCTCCATAGTGCTCCTCTCCCCCCTTCCTGCTAGTGCCCCCCATAATGTACCAGTATAAAATGTCCCATATATCGTGCCCCAGTAGATGCCCTCAGTGTCCCCCATAATTTACAAGTATAAAATACCCCTTCTTAGTGCCCCCCGTAGATGACTCCATAGTACTCCTCTCTCCCCTTCTCCATAGTACCCACCATAATGTGTCCCAGTATAAAATGCTACTGTACAGAGCCCCCCATATAAAACACCCCTTCTTTGTGGCCTCAGTAGATGCCCCTATAGTGCCCACCAATACCGTGCCAGTAATAAGTGCCCTCAATAACGTGCCAGTAACAAGAGCCCCCCAATGTGCCAGTAATAATCCCCCCATCACGTGCCAGTAATAAGCCCCCCATCACGTGCCAGTAATAAGCCCCCCATCACGTGCCAGTAATAAGCCCCCCATCACGTGCCAGTAATAAGCCCCCATCACGTGCCAGTATTAAGCCCCCCCATCACGTGCCAGTATTAAGCCCCCCCATCATCATGTGCCAGTATTAAGTCCCCCCCATCATCATGTGCCAGTATTAAGTCCCCCCCATCATCATGTGCCAGTATTAAGTCCCCCCCCATCATCATGTGCCACTATAAAGTCCCCCCCATCATCATGTGCCAGTATTGTAATAAGCCCCCCCAATGTGCCAGTAACACTATTGTAAAAAACAAACAAAAAAAAAACACTTATACTTACCTAAGTGTCAGCGATGCGATGCAGCCTCTTCCTGTGTCCCACGCTGTAATGTAAGGCTCAGGCGGCACGATGACGTCATTGCGCCGGCCTCTGATAGGCTGCCAGCCTAGTACCTGCAGCCAGGGGCGTACATAAAAATCACTGGGCCCCATAGCAGGAATCTAAATTGGGCCCCCATTCCCCTTTTATAGCCCCTCCCTTTGTTCCATGAACTATTCTTGCTGCTGCGTTTTATAATTTATGCCATCAGGGCCGGATTGGGATTACAAAACAGCCCTGGCACACAAAAGAGGTATAATAGATGCAGATGTATATTATATACAGCAGTGTACAGTTATGTGAGGTACGCAGTATAATATATGCAGTGTGTACAGGTATATAGTATATTCCCTAGTGTTCTGATATGTGAGGTACAGGGTATAATAGATGCAGTGTGTACAGGTATATAGTATATACAGCAGTGTACTGATATGTGAGGTACGGGGTATAATATATGCAGTGTATACAGGTATACAGTATATACAGTAGTGTAATATGTGAGGTACGAGGTATAATAGATGCAGTGTGTACAGGTATATAGTAAATACAGCAGTGTATTGACACCTCGTACCTCAGATATCAGTACACCGCTGTATATACTATATATCTGTACACACTGCATCTATTATACCTCGTACCTCACATATATAGTATATACAGAAGTGTACTGATATCTGTACACACAGCATCTATTATACCTTGTACCTCACATATCAGTGCACTGCGGTATATACTATATATCTGTACATATTGCATGTATAATACTGTGTAATATATGCAGTGTGTGTGCATGTATGTGTGTGTATCTATATATATATATATATATATATATATATATATTACACACAGAGCAGTGTATTGATGTGAGACATACAAGGTATAATACTGAGATGCAGTGTTTATAGAAATATGTGGTCAGTTATACATTATGGTCACTGTGTGTGAGGTACATGAGGTAGTGGTCACTGTAACTGTCTGAAGTATTATACATGAGTGAGCAATGAGTAAAAACAGGGCATGGAGGGGGGGGGGGGGAAATGATGAGAAGTGGAGGACCTCCTCTTACCTCTCCATTCCAGTCTGTATGGATCAATGCAGAGCTGATTGTGAATGTATAATACTTGCTGTTAGGGGTTGAAGGACCTGTGATGATGTCATCACAGGTCCTGGCAAATATACCTTTGAAACCTAGGAACTACACCATTTTTGGTGCAGTTCCTTTGCTAGATTCTGCAGGACCTGTGATGTTGAAGATGATGTCATCACAGGTCCTGGCAGATGCACTGTTCTAACCTGGGAACTACACTTTACACTGTGCAGTTGCCTTACAGGACCTGTGATGACATCATCAAAGGTCCTTTAGCTTTAGAAAGATAAACAGGAGCAATTAGGGGGCGGGGCCTCTCCTCCACTTCGGGGCCTGCCTGCAGCCTATCAGAGGAAGGGGAAGGGACACGCCTCTCCCTCCCCTGCACCTCCGCTGGCATAGGCAGTTTACATTAGAGATGAGCGCAATGGAAGCGCTCATCTCCCTGTACCCGTCGGCAGCTCACTTGGGGGGGTCATTTTAGTTGGGGGGGCACATGGGGGGGCACAGCATGATGTAGGGGGGGCCGTGGCCCCCTCTGGCCCCCCCCTGGCGACGCCACTGGAAGGAACCTTTGTTAGTGCATCAGGATGGTACCGCTCTCTCCCGTTATCAGATTTTAGATGTCTTCCGGAAGTGCTTGACAGTTGCAGGTTGGCTGGCTGGGGAGTTTGCTTCTCATTCTTTTAGGATTGGGGCGGCTACAGAGGCAGCCAGGTGGGGTTTAGGTGATACAGCAATTAAGCGTGTTGGTCACTGGGAGTTGTCATGTTTCCGTTCTTATGTTCGCCCTCATCTGCTTTAAAGATTGTTGTTGGAGATGAGTTGTGTTTTCAGGTAGGAGGGTGGCGGTAGTTGTTTTATGTATGATGTGTTCCTTCTTTGTTTTGTTGCAGGGTCCTCATCGTGTTTGGCCTGGATATTTGGGCATTCTTATGTGTATTGGGGAGCCTTGAAAGCAGATGTTTGGCGGAATGGAAGACAGTTGAATTTTCGGACAGAGGTGTTACAAGTTCGTTGGATAATAAATTGGATTTGGTACGCCAATGGGTGGAGTTTTTCCGGGCTTGTTGGTAGTTTGGTCCGAGGTGGTAGCTTGTCGAGCATGGAGGTTTGCCAGATCAGTAGATTGCATTAACAAAGCTAGGTCGAAGTTGAACAAGGAGGTAGGGCGATTTGTGTGGCGGTAAGGGGGGTTTGTTGTGCGCCATAAGGAATTGGAAGAGGCGTCTGCTCAGTTTTTACGGGCAGACGGTGTTCATCTGAAAGAGATTGGGATGGACCTGTGGGCTCTGGGGTTGCAAGAAGGGTTGGAGACAGCAGTTCAGGTATGGCAGGATAAACATAGGAGAGGTGTCACAGATGTTCGCTTGTGGCAGGTAAAAAGGGGATCCTGGGAGGCAAAACTATTTGGAATAGTTGCATGACTCTTTGGGTGTGCATCTTAGGAGGTTTGGTGAGTTGAAGGCTGGGGGCTCCTGTTAGGGATTGAAGACCTGCAGGGGCATAATGTTGATGTTTGGTGCGCTTGGGTCGGTGAGTGCGGCCAAGGGTAAGGTTAAATTACAAGTGGATGATTGGGTTGCCTTCCAGGATCCCTCTTCATCAGGGGGTTATGAAGTTGGAATGTTTTGGCATTATTCAGTTACATGCAAGCTGTGTAAAGAAAATGTTATTATGGATAATATGTTAATAAATTGGGCGCTACGGTCTTTACACCAAAATGAAGTCTCTAAGTGTTTGTTAATGGGAAAAAGAAGGGTGGTGGTAAAGGTGGCCGAACTAATCTTCCATCCTAGTAAGGGTCCATTCACACGTCCGTAGTGCATTGCGGATCCGCAATACACCCGGCCGGCGCCCCCATAGAAATGCCTATTCTTGTCCGCAATTGCGGACAAGAATAGGACATGTTCTATTTTTTTCCATAGCAGCGGACCGGAAGATCGGCGGCGCGCTCCGGAAATACGGATGCGGAGAGCACATAGTGTGCTCTCCGCATCCATTCCGTCCCCATAGAGAATGAATGGGTCCGCACCCATTCCGCACAATTGCGGAACGGATGCGGACCACAATTGCGGACGTGTGAATGGAGCCTAAGTAACGGCACAAGTAGCACACTGAATGTAGGCAGGCTATTATAGCTAAATGATAAAGTACATGGACGATATGCTATATTGGACTGTAGTATTCAGGGTAAATTGCCGTGTTAGCACTTTACGATAAATAAGTGGGTTTTGGGTTGCAGTTTGGGCACTCGGTCTCTAAAAGGTTACCTAAACTTTATTGCCCATTGGACCTTATTTCGTGTTCCCCTGTACTTATAGCTATTTTTATTATTTAGTTTACATTTATCTTCCTCCTTACAATTTATACCTATAATTTACTACCAATTCTTATTACTAATATATTTTTTATACAATTTTGTTTATTACAGACAGAGATGCTTTGAAAAAGGTCTATCGGACCGAAACGTCTCCCACAGACGGATTTGGTTGATTTTTTGATTTTGATTTTTAAAAAAATAATTTTTTTGAATTTTAACATATATACCTGGTTTGGTATAAAGGAGCACTACATTAAACCTTCCTTAGCATATCAATTTGAGAGTGCGTGGTTTCATTCATATTGACTACAATGGGTTTATACCCTTATACCATGACACCTCCCCTTAGTGGAATGCATTTTCCATTTTTCTATTTGCTCCTGATTTCTTCATCGTCATCCTAGAATGAGAGCCAAAAATGTTAGTCTGGGCCAAAAAGATCCTCCATTTTCTGTAAGTAGACCTTACACACAGGTACGGTATGCCACATATGACTTGATGCTGCAGATTTTCTGTAGCAAAATAGAATGCGGAAAATCCGCAGCACAGAAAAGATTTAAACAGATATCATCAATATACTGCATAACAAATCCGCAGCATAAGTTGGCTTTCATGAGATTTCATAGGGCGACATCCTCTATAGTTCCACAGCAAAATCCACGACAAAGTTAAAAATGCAAAGTCTGCTGTGAACAATCCGTCACAATGGCTATACCCTAAGGGCTCATTTGCGGAACGGATGCGGACCCATTCATTTCAATGGGGCTGCAAAAGATGCGGACAACACACCGTGTGCTGTCCACATCTGTGGTTCCATTCCGCAGCCCTGCAGAGAAGATAGAACATATCCAAGAATAGGCATTTTCTATTATGGTTGCGGTTATGTGCGGTCTGCAAATTGCAGAATGCATATGGCCGATATCCGTGTTTTGCGGATCCGCAAAGCACTACAGTCGTCTTAATGGGTCTTTATAGTTATGTTACTCCTTGGTGTAGTGTTTTGCCCAATGTGGACACTGTTTGACTCTATATCTAACTTATGACACTCTATGGAAACTGTGCTGGATGATGTGGGCACCATTTGGCTCTATACCAGAACAGTATAGATTTATGTTGGCACACGCTACGCAGGCTCTAATTTGGCAAAGTATGGCATATGATGTGGACCCTGCAAGACATGACCTGGGCATTGTTTACTTCTATGGATTCATAATAAGACAGTATTGTCATTATGATCAATGTGACTAGCGCACATATGGCAGCACTGTTGCCATTATTTCCACGGAGGTGTCATTTCCACACACTAATTGTGATTGTGTGCAAAGTGTATAACCATGTGAGATTTTCTCCCATTTTATTTACAACCCATGGAACTGTCAACGAAATCCATACGATACGCACGTTCCTGTCCTTATTCGTCCTCTGAAAAGTAAATCATCAGTTAAACGGTTAAACTCCATCAACGTCAATAAATCCATTTTCCTCTAATAATGGAGATGAATCTCCTCGTGTGCGGATCATCATGTAACGTAAATCCGGGTGCAGGTTCACTTGTAGACTACGCTTTGTTTGTCAAACTCATTGTTTGTGAGGGAACTGTCTCACCTTCATTATTAACGCACCCGCCGTTTAATTCTGTTTTCTATAAGCAAGGAAAACAATGGCCTCCTCGCTCTGTAAGCTGTACAGAGGAATGCTATTCATCACCACATAATAACCGCTTTATACGAGACCCGATGAAAGGTGGAGCGGATTTATAGCTCTTATTGAAATAATATTTCATCTATTCCCAGCAGAACAAGAACAAGAGCAGTGAACCCTATGGACCCAGCAGTACAGCTGAGCTCTGGAGGTCAATGCAGAGTCCAGTCATGTGAGATCAACTGAGGTCACCGAAAGACAATGGTACCATCTATATCATATGCAGAAGTATTATAGTAGTTGTATTCTTGTACATGTGGGCAGTATTATAGTAGTTATATTCTTATACATAGGGGGCAGTATTATAGTAGTTATATTCTTATACATAGGTAGCAGTATTATAGTAGTTATATTCTTGTACATAGGAGTAGTATTATAGTAGTTATATACTTGTACATAGGGAGCAGTACTATAGTAATTATATTCTAGTACATAGGAGACAGTATTATAGTAGTTATATTCTTGTACATAGGGAGCAGTATTATAGCAGTTATATTCCTGTACATAGGGAGCAGTATTATAGTAGGTATATTCTTATACATAGGTAGCAGTATTATAGTAGTTATATACTTGTACATAGGAGCAGTATTATAGTAGTTATATACTTGTACATAGGAGGCAGTATTATAGTAGTTATATTCTTGTACATAGGAGACAGTATTATAGTAGTTATATTCTTGTACATAGGAGACAGTATTATAGTAGTTATATTCTTGTACATAGGAGACAGTATTATAGTAGTTATATTCTTATACATAGGTAGCAGTATTATAGTAGTTATATTCTTGTACATAGGAGACAGTATTATAGTAGTTATATTCTTGTACATAGGAGGCAGTATTATAGTAGTTATATTCTTATACATAGGAGGCAGTGTTATAGTAGTTAGATACTTGTACATAGGAGGCAGTATTATAGTAGTTATATTCTTATACATAGGGGGCAGTATTATAGTAGTTATATTCTTATACATAGGTAGCAGTATTATAGTAGTTATATTCTTACACATAGGTAGTAGTATTATAGTAGTTATATTCTTACACATAGGTAGCAGTATTATAGTAGTTATATTCTTATACATAGGAGGCAGTGTTATAGTAGTTATATTCTTGTACATAGGAGGCAGTATTATAATAGTTATATTCTTATACATAGGAGGCAGTGTTATAGTAGTTATACTCATACATAAGAACAGTATTATAGTAGTTATATTCTTATACATGGGGGCAGTATTATAGTTGTTATATTCTTGTTCATAGGAACAGTATTATATTAGTTATATTCTTTTCTATAGGAGCCTTTTTTTTTATAGTTGTTATATTTTTGTACATTGGGGCAGTATTATTGTGGTAATTTTCATGTACATAGGGTGAAGTATTATAGTAGTTATATTCTTGTACCATTATAGTAGTTATACTATAGAAGTTATATAGTCCTGGGCATATAAGACCCTGTCATAACATTCACCGTACGTGTATGGGGAAAGTCATCACTCTTAGGGCTGTTTCACACGAGCGGATGCCGTTCGTGGCATCCGCTCCGTGAAAGAGTGCCAAGACCCGATGCAGACTGCAGAGGCACGGAGCATTAACATGACTGATAATGCTCCGTGCCTCTCTGTGATCTCTTTACTACGAAATCACAGACAACTGTGATTTCGTAGTAAAGAGATCACAGAGAGGCACGGAGCATTATCAGTCATGTTAATGCTCCGTGCCTCTGCAGTCTGCATCGGGTCTTGGCACTCTTTCACTGAGCGGATGCCACGCACGGCATCCGCTTGTGTGAAACAGCCCTTAATATGGCACCTGCAAAGACCTGGGAATAATGACTGCAATCTGCAACAATGCCAAAATGGACAACTTGCCATTTTTTCGTCACTTCACCTCCCCAAAAAATTGGTTTGTTTTTGTTCAATTTCACCCCATTTTGAATTTTTTTCCAGCTCTCCACTTTATTGTATGCATTATTAAATAGTGCCATTAAAAAGTACAATAAGCCTTCATCCGGCTATGGGAATGAAAAATACAAAAGATCGAGAGCAATAAATGAAAACGCAAAAACTGGAAAATGCTGCATCATGATGTCTGTTAATGTTAAGAATGCAGAGACATTGCTAGGTTAAAACATTCGGGGCGGGGGCCCCTGATGTTTTGTCCCAGGCCCCGAATGTCCTGCCTGCCAGCCAGATACATCTGTATTGCCGTCCTCAGGAGGGCAAAACAATTGAATCTAATGCACTAGAAGAGCTGAAGGACCTGTAATGACATCACAGGTCATGTGACTAATAAAACAGGCAGTGGTTGAAAAGGACCTGCGATGATGTCACCATCATGTGACCAGTGCAGGAGAGGACGGTAGTGAAGAGGAGAAGTCCTGGGGGAAGAAGCTGTGGTGATGTCTGCTACATGAGGAGAGGTAAGTGAAGGGAGAGGCAGAGCAATGCTGGGAGTTGTGGTTATTTAACTGGTACTGTATGTTAGGGCTGAAGGGAGTGATGTTATTTACATGGAACTGTGTTTTGGAGGTGGCTGGGGAGGGGATGATGTTATTTACATGGGACTGAATGTTGGAGGGGGCTGGGGCAAGGTGATGTTATTTACATGGGACTGTATGTTGGAGGCGGCTGTCGGAGGGAGGAATGTTATTTACATGGCACTGTGCTTTGGAGGTGGCTGGGGAGGGAGTGGACCAAGAAAACCCCAAGAAAATGCACATCCACTAAGTAAAAAAGCAATACAAAAGTTTTATTAGGGTACAAAAGACACACGAACATAGTTAAAAATGGTATACAATATAATATAACAAATGAAATGCAATGGTACAAAATGAGATCAGACATTTACCCAGCTCCCACCAAAAATCACAAATATGGGCAAAATGTATGTAGTCCAAAATAGCAGCATAGAATAGTATACAGCAAACAGATACTAGCAATTGCACAATAGATGCATGATCAATAATGATGTGGCATCAAAAATCTTATACCTGAACAAGGTTGAACATACAAGGACTACCAACGTGGGCCTGGGTCAAAAGAGCAACGCCCCACGCATATCGGCGGTATTATCCGGCTTCTTCAGGGGTAAGTATCTAATGTGCCCCAAGATGCTATATATATGCTTAAGTAATAAGTAATAATTAATAATATACAAGAGTCGCTTAAGTGCAATAGGAGGAGAAAAAGGAGAGAAGTCTGTTGTGCCCCTGGGATCATAAATGGCTCACCGCGCATGCGCCAGTGGCGAATCTGAAAGAATATGAAGTGATCATGTGATTAAAGCTCACGTGTAATGCTCACCCCTTCCGGCAGTGGAACACAGATGCGGTCCACAAAGTAGGAAGTAGGTGCGCATGTTCGCGGACAAAAATCCCGCGATGCTTGTGACGTGGAGTCAGACTCTTTACGGTTTGTGAGAGCGCATTGCGATCCACTACACAGGCAATAGGGATGTTGGAATGTGGGGAGGGAGTGATGTTATTTACATGGGACTGTATGTTGGAGGGGGCTGGGGAAGATAGTTATTTTATTTACATGGGACTGTATATTGATGGTGGCTGTAGGGTGGAGTTATGTTATTTACATGGGACTGTATGTTGGAGGGGGTTGGGGGAGGGAGGGATTACATGGGACTGTATGTTGATGGTGGCTGTAGGAGGGAATGATGTTATTTACATGGGACTGTATGTTGGAGGGGGCTGGGGGAGGGAGTGATGTTATTTACATGGGACTGAATCTTGGAGGGGGCTGGGGCAAGGATATGTTATTTACATGGGACTGTATGTTGGAGGCGGCTGTTGGAGGGAGTGATGGTATTTACATGGAAATGTGTTTTGGAGTCGGCTGGGGAGGGGATGATGTTATTTACATGGGACTGTATGTTGATGGTGACTGCAGGAGGGAGTGGTGTTATTTACATGGGACTGTATGTTGGAGGGGGCTGGGGGAGGGAGTGATTTTTTTAACATGTGACTGTATGTTGATGGTGGCTGTAGGAGGGACTGATGTTATTGACATGGGACTGTATGTCGGAGGGGGCTGGGGGAGGCAGTGATGTTATTTACATGGGACTGTATGTTGGAGACAGTTGTGGGTTTGAGTGATGTTATTTACATGGGACTGAAAGTTGAGGGGGTGATGTTTACATGGGATTGCATGTTAAAGGCAGCTGGGGAGGGGGTGTTATTATTTACATGGGACTGTATGTTGAAGGCGGCTGGGGAGGAGGTGATGTTATTTACATGGGACTGTATTTTGGAGGGGGCTGTAGCTAGAGAGGGATGTTATTACATGGGACTGTATATTGGAGGGGGCTGGAGAGATGGTGTGATGTTATTTACATGGGACTCTATGGCGGAAGGAGGGAAATAGTGTTATTTACATGGGACTATATATTGGAGGGGCTGAAGGGAGAGGAGTGATGTTATTTACATGGGGCTGTATTTTGGAGGGGGTAGGAAAGATGGAGTGATCTTATTTACATGGGTCTGTATGGTGGAGGGAGGAATATAACTACAGGGGGCATTATAAATACTGGGGCAATTGAGGGTGAGCATTATCACAGTAGGGGGCAGTATAAATACTGGGGGCACTGTAGGGGTATTATAAATCCAGGGGACATTATAGGCGTTCTTATTTCTACTGGGGGCTCTATAGAAGGGACTCATAGATCTGCCTTATTTCTACTATGGCACTATGGGGGCCTTATTACTACTGAGGGGTCTGTAGAAAGCTTTATTACCACTGGGGGAACAATAGGGGGACTTATTTCTACTGGGGGCTCTGTGAGGGTATTATTAATGCTGGAGGGCTCTTCTACTAATAGGGGCACTCTTGGGGAGCGTTATCACGCTTGGGGGCACTGTAGGGGGCAGTATTACTAATGGAGGCACTCTTAGGGAGCATTATCAGGGTTTGCTTTTTAGGGGTTATGATCCTGAATACAGGTGAATCTCTGTGGGAATGGAGATGATGAGGAGACATGAGAGGAGGGTGAGGTGTGGCTAATGAGCAGCAGCACTTGAATGAGGTCTCCATTACCACAGCTCCAAATTACCACAGCCTGTCCTGTCTATCCTCTCTGTACTTCATGTCTCCTCATGAACTTAATTCTCCAGAGATTCAGCTAAAGTTCTTGTCATCTGTATTTAGGATGATAATCCCTGACAAGTAGAGAGGAGGATGGGGCAGCTCTTTACCTCAGTGTTGTAAAGTAACTTGTCCTCCTGTGTGATTAGGACAGGTATAATGTGAACTAATGGGACGGCGGCCATTTTTCTCCCCAGACAAAACAAGCCATTATCAATAATGAAAAGTATTTGAGAATATATTTATTATAAAGTAATATTTAAGTATTTTCATTTTCTTAATTCCCGGAGAACCTCTTTAAAGCATGAGATATAATATTGTGGGGATGTGCTCGTGGTAGGCTACGGTAGCGGCGGCAGTATTGAGGCAATCACAGTCTTTGTGATACACCGTGGCTTTATTCACACCAAAGGCATAACAGGCAATGAGCAGGTGCGTATCCACATAGTGCATAGAACAAAAGTCCTTCCATAGTAAAATAAACAGCAGGTTTGAGTCACCTTGTTTCTGGACAGACCACACCGGTCCTGCAGGCTTCTAGGCTACCTGCCTTTGTCTCCCTCAGGCCAGAGCCCCTTCGGCTTGTAGCACCACAGGTCCCAGGGCTATCCTTCAGTTTGTGCTGCGCCCAGTCTCTCCTTTACTAGCATCGACTCTGTCTGTCAAAATCTCCAGCACAGGAAGACACACCCCACCCCCCATCTTCAGCAGGCTGGGTTCTTCAAAGGCCCAGCTCCACCAACAACCTGGGCTGGCCGTGGGGAACAGGCACCCACCCTGCTCTTTACCTGTTCCCAGTAAGAACTGGCCCGGACACGCTGTGCCAGCAGCATTCCCCGCTGTAACCGCAATGATCCGGTTCTTACTCCACCGAGGCCAGGACCTCTGGTGGCACGTATCGTCCCTCCATTATTATCCCGGGGACTCTCCTACAATATATATATATTATATAAAGCTGAGTGTATGTATGTATGTCTGCTAAAGGAATCTGCACCTTCGCTTTTACAAACACAAAATTTTGACTCTGGGAAGTCATAGACTATGTTTTCAGTGGAAATTTTTCACCCCGCGCTTTCCAATTATTTGCCAAGAAATACGCTTAGTAACCTAACCGCCAAACTACAGGAGCCATTGTCTGTTGTGGCAGTGAGCCTGGATATTCATCAGGTTGTATATAGTAACCAATGACAGCTCAGCTTCTATTTTGCTACAGGTCATTATTATGAGCTCTGACTGGTAGCTATAGGCACCAAAGGACATTCTTAGTATAAGAGAGCTTATGTGTGAGTTAATATGATTTTGATTGTGATGCTTAGCCAACATTGTTGTAGTGGCTGATGTAACTCACATGACCTTAAGTGTATACTAATTCTGTGGGGTTTTATATACTGTCAATTAAAGACAATAATGCCCCTCTGTGGAGGTCACTGTTAAAGGAGCGAGCTGCTGTGAAGGTCAAAGTGAAGGGGGTGAGCTGCTGTGGAGGTGAAATTTTAAGGAGGCGGGGCACTGTGGGGTGGGGGGTTAGTGTAAAGGGGTGTGGAGGTCACTGCTAAGGGGGCGGGTTGCTGTAGAGGTCACTGTTAAAGGGGCGGGGGGTGTGGGGGGGTTATTGTTAAGGGGATAGACCACGGTGGAGGTCCCAGTTAAGAGGGTGGGGTGCTGTGAAGGTGACTGTTAAGGGGTAGATCGCTGTGGAGGGTCACTGTTAAGGGGGGCGGGCCGCTATGGAGGTCATTGTTAGGGGGGCAGGTGGGGTGTTGTGGAGGTCACTGAGGGCTGCTGTGGAGGTCACATTTTAAGGAGGCAGGGCACTGTGGGGGAATTAGTGTTAAGGGGTGGGGGGCTGTGTAGGTCACTGTTATGGGGATACTGACACACTCAAACATTAAATTAAATAGTGGAAATATACCCGTGCAAAGCCGGGTCATCCTGCTAATATATACAGGGAGTGCAGAATTATTAGGCAAGTTGTATTTTTGAGGATTAATTTTATTATTGAACAACAACCATGTTCTCAATGAACCCAAAAAACTCATTAATATCAAAGCTGAATATTTTTGGAAGTAGTTTCTAGTTTGTTTTTAGTTTTAGCTATTTTAGGGGGATATCTGTGTGTGCAGGTGACTATTACTGTGCATAATTATTAGGCAACTTAACAAAAAACAAATACAGGGAGTGCAGAATTATTAGGCAAGTTGTATTTTTGAGGATTAATTTTATTATTGAACAACAACCATGTTCTCAATGAACCCAAAAAACTCATTAATATCAAAGCTGAATATTTTTGGAAGTAGTTTTTAGTTTGTTTTTAGTTTTAGCTATTTTAGGGGGATATCTGTGTGTGCAGGTGACCATTACTGTGCATAATTATTAGGCAACTTAACAAAAAACAAATATATACCCATTTCAATTATTTATTTTTACCAGTGAAACCAATATAACATCTCAACATTCACAAATATACATTTCTGACATTCAAAAACAAAACAAAAACAAATCAGTGACCAATATAGCCACCTTTCTTTACAAGGACACTCAAAAGCCTGCCATCCATGGATTCTGTCAGTGTTTTGATCTGTTCACCATCAACATTGCGTGCAGCAGCAACCACAGCCTCCCAGACACTGTTCAGAGAGGTGTACTGTTTTCCCTCCTTGTAAATCTCACATTTGATGATGGACCACAGGTTCTCAATGGGGTTCAGATCAGGTGAACAAGGAGGCCATGTCATTAGATTTTCTTCTTTTATACCCTTTCTTGCCAGCCACGCTGTGGAGTACTATGACGCGTGTGATGGAGCATTGTCCTGCATGAAAATCATGTTTTTCTTGAAGGATGCAGACTTCTTCCTGTACCACTGCTTGAAGAAGGTGTCTTCCAGAAACTGGCAGTAGGACTGGGAGTTGAGCTTGACTCCATCCTCAACCCGAAAAGGCCCCACAAGCTCATCTTTGATGATACCAGCCCAAACCAGTACTCCACCTCCACCTTGCTGGCGTCTGAGTCGGACTGGAGCTCTCTGCCCTTTACCAATCCAGCCACGGGCCCATCCATCTGGCCCATCAAGACTCACTCTTATTTCATCAGTCCATAAAACCTTAGAAAAATCAGTCTTGAGATATTTCTTGGCCCAGTCTTGACGTTTCAGCTTGTGTGTCTTGTTCAGTGGTGGTCGTCTTTCAGCCTTTCTTACCTTGGCCATGTCTCTGAGTATTGCACACCTTGTGCTTTTGGGCACTCCAGTGATATTGCAGCTCTGAAATATGGCCAAACTGGTGGCAAGTGGCATCTTGGCAGCTGCACGCTTGACTTTTCTCAGTTCATGGGCAGTTATTTTGCGCCTTGGTTTTTCCACACGCTTCTTGCGACCCTGTTGACTATTTTGAATGAAACGCTTGATTGTTCGATGATCACGCTTCAGAAGCTTTGCAATTTTAAGAGTGCTGCATCCCTCTGCAAGATATCTCACTATTTTTGACTTTTCTGAGCCTGTCAAGTCCTTCTTTTGACCCATTTTGCCAAAGGAAAGGAAGTTGCCTAATAATTATGCACACCTAATATAGGGTGTTGATGTCATTAGACCACACCCCTTCTCATTACAGAGATGCACATCACCTAATATGCTTAATTGGTAGTAGGCTTTCAAGCCTATACAGCTTGGAGTAAGACAACATGCATAAAGAGGATGATGTGGTCAAAATACTCATTTGCCTAATAATTCTGCACGCAGTGTATATACCCATTTCAATTATTTACTTTTACCAGTGAAACCAATATAACATCTCAACATTCACAAATATACATTTCTGACATTCAAAAACAAAACAAAAACAAATCAGTGACCAATATAGCCACCTTTCTTTGCAAGGACACTCAAAAGCCTGCCATCCATGGATTCTGTCAGTGTTTTGATCTGTTCACCATCAACATTGCGTGCAGCAGCAACCACAGCCTCCCAGACACTGTTAAGAGAGGTGTACTGTTTTCCCTCCTTGTAAATCTCACATTTGATGATGGACCACAGGTTCGCAATGGGGTTCAGATCAGGTGAACAAGGAGGCCATGTCATTAGATTTTCTTCTTTTATACCCTTTCTTGCCAGCCATGCTGTGGAGTACTTGGACGCGTGTGATGGAGCATTGTCCTGCATGAAAATCATGTTTTTCTTGAAGGATGCAGACTTCTTCCTGTACCACTGCTTGAAGAAGGTGTCTTCCAGAAACTGGCAGTAGGACTGGGAGTTAAGCTTGACTCCATCCTCAACCCGAAAAGGCCCCACAAGCTCATCTTTGATGATACCAGCCCAAACCAGTACTCCACCTCCACCTTGCTGGCGTCTGAGTCGGACTGGAGCTCTCTGCCCTTTACCAATCCAGCCACGGGCCCATCCATCTGGCCCATCAAGACTCACTCTCATTTCATCAGTCCATAAAACCTTAGAAAAATCAGTCTTGAGATATTTCTTGGGTTAGTCTTGACGTTTCAGCTTGTGTGTCTTGTTCAGTGGTGGTCGTCTTTCAGCCTTTCTTACCTTGGCCATATCTCACTATTTTTGACTTTTCTGAGCCTGTCAAGTCCTTCTTTTGACCCATTTTGCCAAAGGAAAGTAAGTTGCCTAATAATTATGCACACCTAATATAGGCTGTTGATGTCATTAGACCACACCGCTTCTCATTACAGAGATGCACATCACCTAATATGCTTAATTGGTAGTAGGCTTAATTGGTAGTTCGAGCCTATACAGCTTGGAGTAAGACAACATGCATAAAGAGGATGATGTGGTCAAAATACTCATTTGCCTAATAATTCTGCACTCCCTGTATATATATATATATATATATATATATATATATATATATAGATAGAGAGCGAGAGAGAGAGAGAGAGAGAGAGTACTATAATGTTATTATTGTGAAGTAATGCAATAAGCTGGGATGACACATTTTGTCTTTGATTACTATTTCAGGTACTGCCTGTTCAAGCCCTGCTGGGCTACCATCAGTGTTAATGAAGGACAGATGTTTTGTAAGATCAGATCATTGATAGTTATCTGCTGATTGAAGGGGCTACTGATCTTAGGGAGTCTACATAGGATTCATGCATCCGATGCTTCCAGAGGCTTGGCTACTGGGTTACTTGTCACCTCCAGTTAGGCAAAATCAGACCCAGAGAAAACCCAAGGAGAAGGACGACAATCCTCCAAGCAGTGGTTTTAAATCTGTGCCTCCCCGAGCTATTGCAAAACTACAACTCCAAGCTGCCATAGATTGGAGACCACTGCCTAAGTAAATAATATAAATTTCATGGGGGTTCTTCTAGTGAGGCAAATCGGAATGGAGGCAAGAATGGGAGGAGTGGTAGTGGCTAATATGGTATCCAGGGGTGTACATAGAAATCATTGGGCCCCATAGCAAGAATCTGAATTGGGCCCACCTAACTCCGCCCACTATTCACCCCTTGACCCATCCTACCACCTGCCCTGGCTCCTCCCCTGCCACACCCCCGTTGTATTCCTACTGACCCAGAGAATGAAGGGCTGAGGTCAGTTTTGCCACAAAGGGAATGCCGTAGGAACAAAAGCCATAAAACTGTGAAGAAATTGCATTTTTTTTTTCAAACTCCACCCCATCTTAAATTTTTTTGCCCCCCTTCCCACAACATTGTATGCCATATTAAAGTACAACTTATCCCGCACTGGCTGTTGCTGATGACTTGAGAGGGCCAATCAGCAGCAGGATCTTTGCGCTGTTAAATGCTGATTGACCAGTGTAAAATGCAGTGAGCAGACACAGTGCCTGGGAGCCCGCAGCCTAGAAGAGGTTAGACCGGCAGCGGTCTCGCCAATGCGGGGGGTAGGGGGGGTTGTGGCACTGCTGGGAGAACACAAGTGGACGGCCCGCCTCAATACACCATGACATGAATAAACCGTCTTGTGCAAAGTAGACGTAGGGGGCAGGGCCTTCCATTCGCTCCGGGCCCCCCTGTGCCGCGTGCCCCATAGCAACAGCGTGTTCTGTCTATATTGGCGGTATGCCACTGATGGTATCCACATACAGTCAGGTCCATAAATATTGGGACATTGACACAATTCTAACATTTTTGGCTCTATACACCACTACAGATGTCGCAAACATAAAATTTTCCATTCGCGAACGGCGAACGCGAACTTCCGCAAATGATCGCGAACCGGGCGAACCGCCATAGACTTGAATAGACAGGCGAATTTTAAAACCCACAGGGGATCTTTCTGGCCACAATAGTGATGGAAAAGTTGTTTCAAGGGGACTAACACCAGGACTGTGGCATGCCGGAGGGGGATCCATGGCAAAACTCCCATTGAAAATTACGTAGTTGACGTAGAGTGTGGTAAGTTGAATTCTCAATGCGATTAATATAACCTGCATTAATCGCATTGTGAATTCAACTTAGAGCTAAGTTCCTAATGGTTGTATTGCTAGAAATGACGAATATAACGAATATAGCACTATATTCTCAATCTTCGTTATATTCTAGCAATACAACCGTAGTTTGAGGTGCTGCACATCTCGTATCATCTGAAGGCAATTGTCTATGCTGTGAAGATACGAGATGTGCAGCACCTGAAACTACGATACTGGAAGCCTGTGCTAGCATTTCTCCTGCGGTGTTGCTATCAGTGTGTGAAGAGTGGGAGAAGAGGGTTGCATTGACAATCCAACACAATGGGCAGCACATTGAACACATTTTATAAGTGGTCAGAAACTTGTAAATAACTCATGAAAGAATAAAGTTACGTTAAAACCAAGCACACCATTGTTTTTCTTGTGAAATTCCCAATAAGTTTGACGTGTCACATGACCCTCTTCCTATTGAAAAAATAAAAGTTGGATTCAAAATGGCCAACTTCAAAATGGCCGCCATGGTCACCACCCATCTTGAAAAGTTTCCCCCCTCACATATACTAATGTGCCACAAACAGGAAGTTAATATCACCAACCATTCCCATTTTATTAAGGTGTATCCATATAAATGCCCCACCCTGTACTTACTTCTTGTTTCACCGAGATCCTGCACCTGCGCACTCAGTCCGTCAGCCGGCGCATTCCTTGTACGGTATCACAGTAACTAATGCGCATGCGGCCGACGGACTGAGTGCGCAGGCGCGGGATCTCGGCGAAACAAGAAGTAAGTAGATGGGCGGTCAGAGGGAAAGGATGGGCGGGGGGAAGCGATGATAAGGCTAAGCTAGCTGGGCACCTACGAGGGTAACGCCGCCCCTGGGCACTTGCGAGCCATCATTTGCATATGCTACTAAGATGCTTTTTGCCGGTTTTATAAGTCCAGGATTGCTCATAAAGGTAAAGTTTTTATTAACAGTAAGGCTGCTAGAAAGCTATGGGAAGGGTTAAAAAGGTGAAACTTTGATGACAGACTCCCTTTAAAGCACATCTTGTTCATTTCATTTAAAATCCATTGTAGTGGTGTATAGAGCCAAAAATGTTAGAATTGCGTCGATGTCCCAATATTTATGGACCTGACTGTATACACAAGACACAGTAACATTCTGGCACCTTCTTCTTGGCTTCATCCTGCAAGAATTAGTTTAAAGGAGTTGGCCCATCTCGTACATTGGGGGCATATCCTTAGAATATGTCTCCAATGTCTGATAGGTGTGGGTCCAACCCCTGGAAACCACACCTATCTCTAGAATGCAGACCACATAGTGAAGGAGAGCGGACCACGCATGTGCAGCCCCCATTCATTCATCTCTATGGGACTGCCGAAAATAGCCGAGCAATGTGATAGAAATAAATGGAAGCGCATTTTCAGCTTCTTTATTGTTTCTTACTCTTGGAGCTGAAAATGTTTTGGGTGGACTCTCTATCCCTACTTAGGGATTGGTTTCTCTTTTTTATTTTTTCATAATTTTTATTGTTTATTTTAAATTTTTTGTTTGATTGTCTTACTCCCTACCTTGTCTTTGTCCTAATTGTGATCTGACCGCTGCTACATCGGACATTGATACATTTTTGACAATATCAATGTAATACAGAGATTTTACAGTCGACATTAATCGACTTTTGTTAATAGCAATGTATCTTCATTTAAATGTCCGCTATTTTACACATTATGTTGGTGATGTAGTCTTGTGTGACTTACGTCTATTATATTTATGTTTATGTTTACGCCGTGAACAAGGTTCGGGATGGACCGAAACGTTGGCCACTACTAACATATAGGACCCCCCCTATGCATAGGGCATCAGTTTTACACACTTGGAAAACTCCTTAAATAATATTGGCAGAGTTTGCTTACAGTGTCTCCCCTTTTGTGGATAATTGCTTGCTGTCAGTGAATGGAAATATGTCTGTTTACACGTAGAAACTAAAAAAAACTCTTCAAGATCAAATACATACTTCTCACAGCTGAAGGTTTGTTACAGTATATCAGTGCAGGTAAAAGTCTGTTTAGCTCACAGTGGGTTGTCTACGCAGCATAATTAAACATGTAGCCAGGCCATAAAGGGTTCAATGTGCTGGACATAATACTCAAGCCAAGGACGAGTGACTCAGCACCCAGAACAATGCCCCCTACCCCTCCCAGCCACGTTCCTTACTGTACATTACACACAAATATAGACATGTCCACACACTCCTCAGTCTATAACTATGGGAGGATCTGCCGCACCAGGAGGGTCATAAAGGAGAAGACGGGAGCAGATTTTACTCCACACGTTTGTTTAATACATCAGAAAGCGGCAATAAAACCAGGAAACCTCTGCCATGTGCGTGCAAGCTCCGGAAAATAAAATCCCTCATGAAAAAGAAGACACGCAATTCCGTTATTAACCAACTCCTATCTTTGCTGCGTAGCATCAGCAGCAAAACATCTGCATAAGCAATCAGGGTCACTGCATACAGGATGGCGGCATACCACTCGCTCAGTGTGGACACTGACTGGGAAATAGCCGCCATTTTTTAATGCAGAGTTAGACGCAGCTGAGGATAATAGACAAAAGTAACAGCAATTGTTTAGGGTGTTGTAAGTTTACCCCTAGAGCACATGGAATCCATCATGGCGGCCTGCGTTCTAGTACCGCAGTCTTTTATTGCTGTTGGATGAGCAGAGTGGATTTTTTTTCTTTATTTAATAAAAGCAAAAATGTGAAAATCTACTGATAAGCCAAAATAATAAAAAGTTAATAGGGAAGTGAGCGGCGTGCTCCGCTCCACCCCTCCATAATGCTGAACACATGGGGTTATGGCCCTAATCACCTTGTATATTCCTATTCATTTACATGACACATGATCTAATGGCGGAGAACAACAATCCCATTGTCACCGTAATTGAAAGCTTGGAGTTGAGAGCAGGCACAAACCGCAAGGCTGATTGCCGAGCGTCCCGAGCAGAAGGATCTATTCCCACACCTGCAGTTTCGCCATAACACTGACATTGTTAGCGGCATCTGGCTCTAATCAGAATAAAGACATTGAGATTCGGCTCCTGTGGACCATAAATCCAGAGTTACAGTCACTTTAAACGTTCCCCCTTCATTCTTATGGACAAGATAGATTTGTGGCTCCACTGTGTCTAACAAAGTGGAAACCGCAGCTGGAACAAGTTCCTGAGCAATTCCTACCTAGCCATTGTACTGTGGGCCCAAACAAAGGCGTATAGACGGCCTGCGAGGGCGTGGGCGTAGTCAGCGTGGAAACAGGGCAGCCACTGGATACCTTGTGTCTCACCAATTACATGCTGCCCGCAGTTATTTCATTTTCCATGTCTAGGCCAAACTCAGCGTGAAAAACTCTAAAATGCTGAGAATCGTATTCTCTGTGGAATGCAAACTCGTCCGCAACGAATATATATTTCAGGATCCCTGCATGTTACCAGTGAATAGAAACCTTCTAGATTTAATCTGAAATCCGATGTAATACTTCTCACACAACTGAGGGTTTGTTACAGTGTATCAATGTAGACCTTTTTGAGCTAAATAGATTAGTATAAGACTAGTTTCACAATAGCGTTTAGAAATCCGGCAGGCTGTTCTGGCAGGGAACGGCCGCCAGAACTCTCTGGATCCTGCATTGCCGGATGCTGTCTGAATGCCTGCCAACCCCATTACTGGGGACCGGCAGAGATCCGGCAGAAACCCGCCAAATATGCAAAAAATAGGCTGGACAAATACCGCTGCGCACAGCAGGAACAGCCTGCAGGATCTCTAAAAGGCTATCTTGCCCCTGAAATCCAGACAGTTGCTAAGCCATGTTCTCATCTGCGTTGTGAAATGTGGCAGGCTGTTTACTGCAGTGAGGGTAAAGTGGCAATTTTCTTCACCCTCAAAAGCCGGACACTGTAGCCACGCCCCTGAGACAGTCAAACCACACCCCCGTCCACAAGCTACACACCCCAGTTCTGGGAAGGGAAAGAAAAATAGACCTGGAAGATGGTGAGGTGAGCTGCAGTTAGGGTTGCCACCTGGCCGGTATCTCACCGGCAAGGCCGGTATTTTAGTGGCCTTGACGATGCCGGTAATTATTTTCCTATAAGGACTGCTACTAATGAGCGCTTCCATTGTGGAGCGCTCATTAGCGCAGCCTTTACCTCCCGCCCTTTCACACTTGCGTTAATAAAAAAAAAAAAAAAAACTCCTCCATTTGCTTGCACTGCGGGGAATGTTCCCTGCTGACTGGATGTGCAGGACAGGACCTGCGAGACATCATCACACTGGAGCGCAGGTCCTGTCCGGAGCTTCCAGTCAGCAGGGAGCGTTCCCAGTGGCACATTATTCTAACTGGGGGCACTAATGGGGGGCATTTGTCTTACTGTTTGCAGTAATGGGGCATTATTCTTACTGGGGGCACTAATAGGGGCATTATTCTAACTGGGGGAACTAATGGGGGGCATTATTCTAAGTGGGGGAACTAATAGGGGCATTATTTTAACTTGGGGACACTAATGGGGTTATTATTTTTACTGGGGGGCACTAATGGGGCTATTACTCTTACTGGGGTGCATTGATTCCGAAATGCACTAATGGGGGCATTAATATTACCCGGGGCACTAACTGGGGCATTAATATTACAGGGGACACTAATTCTGGGGGGCGCTAATGGGGGCATTACTATTACTGGGGGCAACTTTAATGCTGGGGGGCACTAATGGGGGCATTAATAATAGGGCTCATACCCACGACCGTGTGGTGGCAGGGCCCGTATTGCGGCACATAAACAGCAGGTCCGCAAAATACAGGCCCTGGACGTTCTGGCACCGGATCACAAATGCGGCCCTATTCATTTGAATGACTGACTACACTGATTATCTCCCACTAACTATCTGTATTATATACAGTACAGACCAAAAGTTTGGACACACCTTCTCATTCAAAGAGTTTTCTTTATTTTCATGACTATGAAAATTGTAGATTCACACTGAAGGCATCAAAACTATGAATTGAATTAACACATGTGGAATTATATACATAACAAACAAGTGTGAAACAACTGAAAATATGTAATATTCTAGGTTCTTCAAAGTAGCCACATTTTGCTTTGATTACTGCTTTGCACACTCTTGGCATTCTCTTGATGAGCTTCAAGAGGTAGTCCCCTGAAATGGTTTTCACTTCACAGGTGTGCCCTGTCAGGTTTAATAAGTGGGATTTATTGCCTTATAAATTGGATTGGGACCATCAGTTATGTTGAGGAGAAGTCAGGTGGATACACAGCTGATAGTCCTACTGAATAGACTGTTAGAATTTGTATTATGGCAAGAAAAAAGCAGCTAAGTAAAGAAAAACGAGTGGCCATCATTACTTTAAGAAATGAAGGTCAGTCAGTCAGCCGAAAAATTGGGAAAACTTTGAAAGTAAGGGCTATTTGACCATGAAGGAGAGTGATGGGGTGCTGCGCCAGATGACCTGGCCTCCACAGTCACCGGACCTGAACCCAATCGAGATGGTTTGGGGTGAGCTGGACCGCAGAGTGAAGGCAAAAGGGCCAACAAGTGCTAAGCATCTCTGGGAACTCCTTCAAGACTGTTGGAAGACCATTTCAGGGGACTACCTCTTGAAGCTCATCAAGAGAATGCCAAGAGTGTGCAAAGCAGTAATCAAAGCAAAAGGTGGCTACTTTGAAGAACCTAGAATATTACATATTTTCAGTTGTTTCACACTTGTTTGTTATGTATATAATTCCACATGTGTTAATTCATAGTTTTGATGCCTTCATAGGCATGAAAATAAAGAAAACTCTTTAAATGAGAAGGTGTGTCCAAACTTTTGTTCTGTACTGTATATAAGCTAACTAACTAACTAACTATCTAATGTAATTAAACAGTAAAGCAGAGAGCACAGCAATGACACTGCTGTCTCTCTCAGAACTCCATAAAACTACAGAAAATGGCTGCTGGGGAGGTTCTTATATAGTAAGAGATAGGCAACTTTCCTATTGGTTGCTAGGGATTTTGCTAAGCTCAGACAAAGACATTGCAGCCTTCTCATTGGCCCACAAGCAAGAAGGGAGGTTACTGATGAAAAAAAAATCTAGAATATTTGCGAATACGAATATATAGCAATCTATTCTACATCTTCGCAAATTCTCAAAGTGGCGATATTCTCGATTAAAATTCGCAATTCGAATATTCGCGCCCAACACTACTAGCCTTTCTGCTGCCTGAGGCAAAAACTGAAACGGCGCCCCAACCCCCAATGCCAATTTCCTAACCTAAGGCCTTCCCTCCAGCCCTACTGTTAAAGACATACTTGGAAAACATTACATACAGAGCTACAAAACATACAGGGTAATACAGTGCCACATACTGTTCCCACTGTGCTTCCCAATACTATACTGCAGAATCAGTTAATCCCCCTTCTGCTGGCCCCTCTTGCCCCTACCTGGTGCGTCTGTAACGCCCCAGAGTGGCATTACCACTTCTGCACCCTGCTATTATCTCTAAAGGGCTAACAAAACGTCATCTTATGTATTTTGATCAGGTCCTATACATTGTGCATTTCTAATGTTATATAACTGTTCATGTAATGCACCTGATTCACCAGCAGGTGGCAGCATAAATGACAGCGCTATACTTAGATAGAATGGAACTTTCCATTCCATTCTAACCCCCCTCTGTGGAGGAGTGGGCGAGTCCCACTTGCTGCAGGACAGGTGGGGACAAGTGAGAGTTAGTCTAGCTTATTCCCTCCTAGGGGACAGGTGAGCAGGGCACGTCTCTGCTGGACGTGTCCAGGCCAGCCAGAGCATCCTCAGCTCTGCTAGCCATGGAGGTGAGTTTGCCTGCCAGTTTTAATGCTAAAGCCTGCTGGGACAAGACAAAGCTTGAAGGTTGTTTCTGACGAACATTTATTCAAGTAAAGCTGCTGCTCAACTTCATACAAGGTCTGGACTCAAATTATTTCCTTCAAATCCCTCAATTATTCCCCCATTTATTGCTTCGGAGCCAAAGTCTGGGGTTCAGCCGTATCCAGGTAGGAGCACCGTGACACACATAAAGGGACATTTTAGGCCGAACTATACCACTCGGCATTCCTATACCTGGGTCGCATTACATAGAGGGCCGTAGGGGAAGGAACCTGTTGCACTGCCTGAAGCAATCGCCTCAGTGTGCCTCATTGGTGGTGCACCCCTGCCCAGCAGGCACGATGATGTCACCATATTGTGACCATTCAAGTGCAAGTGTGCATTCAACCATCTCTGCGTCCTCTGTCTTAGGCCTCATGAACACAAGCATATTTTCTTTCTGTGTCCGTTCCGTTTTATTTGCAGACTGTATACAGAACCATTCATTTCAATAGGTCCGCAAAAAAAACAACTGAAGTTACTCCGTGTGTATTCCGTTTCCGTATGTTCGTATTTCCGTTCCGCAAAAAAATAGAACATGTCCTATTATTGTCCGCATTATGGACAAGGATAGTACTGTTCTATTAGGGACCAGCTGTTCGGTACCGCAAAATACGGAATGCACACAGACGTCATCCGAATTTTTAGCAGATCTGTTTTTTGCGGACCGCAAAATACATACGGTTGTGTGCATGAGGCCTTAAACTTAAAAACTTTTAAGAAAGATGACTAAAAGAGCAAAATCAACCTGTCCCCTTATAAGCATTTCCCAAACGCCCCTCCAATGCTAATGCATGTGATACAATATTTGGTAAATGGGGAGAAGCCTCTGACTCAAATGTCAGAAGTTGTGCAGCAGCTTCATTACATGGGGTTCAGTATGACAGACATATTTTTCACTGGTGTAGCAGTGACAAAGATTTTTATTCACTTTAGGTTTGATGTAAATTTTTAAAATTAAAATAATTTTTTGTGACCAGTGATGAAATAAGAAGCTCTGACGTGACACTGTGGCTGATCCTATGTGATTATCAGTACAAAATATATGCCCTCCTGTGGTCAGATAGAAGTCAGTGATGTGATTTCTACATAATGACCTATTGTTTCTTTGGGGGCTGGTGTGACGTCACAGTGGGTGGGGGTGAGCTACAGCAGCTACTGAATCACGAATTTGCAGCTGTTTCCAATTTGTGTGCGAGTCGGTTTGGACAGAAAATTAAATAAGCATATCGAGCCGCAGAACAAGAGCGTGCCCCGCATTATTCTCATCACCGCCTTAATTCAATCAGAGCAGTCAGCAGCCAGACAATGTTACAGCAAGGCTGCCCCAATGACCTCGACACGTTGTAGCATCTACAAGGTGACGAAAGCGTTTTGTGCGTCAAGTCTGGACTCCACTGCGATATCACGCAGTGCAATTAAAGTGAGAAAATTACAGCCCTTTTTTGCGTGTATTAGTGGCAAAAATATATATATTTGCCATTCAGAGGTGCAGTTATAAGTTCTTCAGCCCTTTTTGGTGTGTATTAGTCGCAAAAAATATATATTTGCCATTCAGCGGTGCAGTTATATGTTCTAAAGCCCTTTTTTGAGTGTATTAGTGGCAAAAAAGATATATATTATTTGCTGTTCAGTGGTGTAGTTACATGTTCTAAAGTCTTTTTGGCGTGTATTAGTGGGAAAAAAAAGGCTTATTAGCCGTTGTGTGGTGAAGTGAGAAAATTACAGACTTTTTTGTGGTGTTTTAATTTCCTTTTTATTTATTTGATCTAACAGTATGTCAGACAGAGAAGTGCCAGGCCCTGCACAGGGGAGTGGCAGAGGCCTAAATGTTTCTGGCGCAGGCACAGGTCGCAGCAGAGTAAGGGGGCATGGCAGCAGGAGTTGCAGCTAGAGGCCTGAGCTCCCGGTGTCATCTAGCGGTTGTATCTTGACCAGCAACCCAGCGGTTCTTGAATGATTGACTCGGTCATCCACTTCGTCCCAAGTGACATCAGACACCCCCAGCCAAGAGTCGTGGGTTCGTCAGAGACAACCCTTAGTTGGCATGGCCCGGGAGCAGGCCCTCTGCCCTCACCTGTCCTTACCCTGCCTCTGTCCTTTTCTGTTCCCTTGGCCAGAGAAGTATTACATACTGTGGGCTCGGCTCCACTATACAGCGAGGACGAGCTACCAGAGGACAGTCAGCAGCTACTGGCCAGCCAAGATGTGGAGGAGACATCCACCGAAGCGGTGGATGTCTCCTCGGTAGGCGGGCAAGTAATGATGAGGAGAGTGGCATGGGAGCTGGTGTTGCGAGTGGTCAGGCTCCTGACCCAGAGACCGTTGAGGAGGACATCAGTGACATGCAGACAGCACTCGATGATGATGATGTCGCTGATCGCACTTGGGAGTCGGGTGAGTAAGGGGCTTAATCATCATCGGGAGAAGAGGGTGGCAGCTTGCCCGTGAGGTAGCGGCGGAGCCAGCAAGTCGCTAGCATGGCCGGGAGTCAGCAGAGTGGCAGCAGTGGGAGGTCAGAAGTCAAACGTGCCCGGGGTAGACCACCCGTTTCGCAGGAGCCTACCTGCCCAGAAAGTACTGGTGCATGGGTTCACGGAAGCAGCGGTGGTAGCAGTCAGTCAGTGCGGAGTGTTGGAGGTAAAATCACCAACTTGGCGGTGTGGCAGTTTTTTGTTAAGCCGCCGGAGGAGGTGAACATGTCCATTTGTAGAATCTGTGGGCAGAAGGTGAAGTGTGGCCAGGGTGGCAATGTTGGCACCACAGCCCTGCGTCAACATAAGGCTCCACCACCTCAGCTGAAGGGAGCTGTCTGTCCTTCCCATCATCTGCTGGTCCTGGTGCTTCTGCTCTTCCTCCTACTCCTCGTCAGTCATTCCATCAGCAATCGATCACCGAAGTGATTGCCAAGAGACAACAGTATGTGTCTACTCATCCAACGGCGCAGAAGCTAAATGTGCTCCTGGCCAAGTTGCTGGTGCTGTAATCCCTCCCTTTCCAAGTGGTGGACTCTGCACCTTTCAGAGAACTGATGTCTTGTGCCGAGCCGAGGTGGAGAGTCCCAAGCCGTCATTTCTTTGCCAAAAAGGCAGTATAACAAAATAATAGAAAAGACAGGTGCACTCTGCGGTCTTACTAAACCCTCAAACTGATTTTAAAATTAAGAGATTAGCCAACATATTATTATTATTTATTAATTATTATTAAAGCACAATTCATTCCATAGCACTGTACATATGATAAGGGGTGCACATACATAATACAGACAATTGCACTAATCATAAACAAGATGAGTTACAAACTGGTACAGAAGGAGAGAGGGCCCTGCCCGTGAGGGCTTACAATCTACATGGTATGGGAGAAGGACACAGTAGGTGCGGGTTAAGTTGGTCATGGCGGTATAGAGGCAGCAGAGTCACTGGTTGTAGGCTTGTCTGAAGAGGTGTGTTTTCAGGTTTCTTTTGAAGGATTCCACTGTCGGTAAGAGTCTGATATGTTGGGGTAGCGAGTTCCAGAGTATGGGGGATGCAGGGGAGAAATCTTGGAGTCGATTGTGGGAAGAGGCGATAAGAGGAGAGGAGAGAAGAAGGTCTTGTGAGGATCTGAGAGTGTGTGTGGGGGTGTATCGGGAAAGTAGCTCAGAGATGTAGGGAGGGGACAGGTTATGGACGGCCTTGTATGTATTTGTTAGTACTTTGAAGTGAATTCGTTAGGCAATGGGGAGGCAGTGAAGGGATTGGCAGAGGGGAGAGGCAGAGGAGTAATAGGGTGAGAGGTGGATTAGTCGGGCAGCAGAGTTGAGGATAGATTGGAGGGGTGCGAGAGTGCTAGATGGAAGGCCACAGAGGAGAATGTTGCAGTAGTCTAGGCGGGAGATAATGAGGGCATGTACAAGCATTTTTGCAGATTCAAAGTTAAGGAAAGTACGGATGCGGGCAGGGCTGGTGCAAGGATTTTTGCCACCCTAGGCAAAAGCTAATTTTGCCGCCCCTTGACACCGCCCCTTGACCACACACCTTTTCCCGCCCCTTTTTCAGCCACCTATTGCATGCAACATTTAACTATGGTCGTGTACCCTGTGCCAGTCTATGGTCATGTACCCTGTGCCAGTCTGACTATGGTCGAGTACCCTGTGCCAGTCTGACTATGGTCATGTATATATAATATCCAGCCATTGTCTGCCACCTAGTACCATCCCAGTGATGCCAATCACTCTGCGCTGTTCAGCAGGTTGGCACACAAAACACGAGCAGAGCCACCTATTTACTGCCAGGCGCCATTCAGCCACTGTCTGAAATCCTTTGCCACCAGGGCAACATAAAACAGTATGCTGCCTTGTGCCCTCTGCCAGTCTGGCACTGTCCTGCACCCTGTACCATTCATAGCCCTTTAGACAGTCTGTGCCACCTATTAGGCTCCATGTGCCACTGCTGGGCACCCTGTGCCAGTCAGAATCTATGGCCCCTAGTCAAGCAGCAGGTGTGCCCTGACCCCTGTACACAAGTGTGTGCCACCCTGCTGCCAGTCACTGTCCTGCAGCCTCTGACACCCTAGTGCAGGTTGTCAGAGTGCTCACCAGGTTCTGCTCCTTGCTGTGCTCCTGATCATGTGTCTTTGGCGCGTGATCCCGCAAGACCCACCTCTGGAGGTCACTGGTCTCGCGGGATTGCACGCCCGAAGTCAGGGCCGGTGCAAGGATTTTTGTCAACAGAAGCAAATCTACATTTCCCCCCCCCCCCTCATCATTTCACATTTCTGCCCCTCATGATTCATGTCCATTTCTTGCCCCCCCATGTGCTAATATCATAGTGCCATCCTCTCCCCCTGCCCCCTAATGTGCCAGTATCAAGTGCCTCTCTCCTCCCCCCTCCATGTGCCAGTATAATGGCGCCAATAGCCCCCCCCTCCCCCGTGGCAGTAAAGTAACAGTCCGGTATTTAAAAAAAAAAATAACACTTTCAGAAAAGTTTCTCCTGTGACTAAAAACTCACAACCTTTCACATCAGAAGCAAGGCATTTACCCACACAGCTATGAAAGCAGTGTAGCCAGTTACTTAAAAAAAAAAAAGTTAAGTAACAGTCCGGTATTAAAAAAAAAAAAAAAAAAAAACACTTTCAGAAAAGATTCTCCTGAGATTCAAACTCACAACCTTTTTCATCAGAGGCAAGGCATTTACCCTCACAGCTATGAGAGCTGTATAGACAGTTACTTAAAAAAAAATATATAAGACTTCTACTGTAGATAACTTTGATACTTAGTGTACATCCATACACATGACAGCTGCCCCAGTACACTGTGTATGGATGTAGCAGAGCTGGGTGTGTTGGGGCAGCTGACATGTGTATGGATGTACACTAGGTATCAAAGTAACCTACAGTAGGTCTTTTTTTTTTTTTTTTTTTTAAGCAACTGTTAATACAGACTTCATAGCTGTGAGGGTAAATGCCTTGCCTCTGATGTGGAAGGTTGTGAGGTTAAATCCCAGAAGAAACTTTTCTGAAAGAAAGCCTAAATGAGATTTAAATACACCAGGGTCTCGTAGCTGTGTGTCAGCTGCGTGCCGCTCTCTCTGCCTGAAGTGAACAAACTCATGCTTGCACTCATCGGAGCGCATCCGGCCGGCAAGTACAGGAACAGAAGGAGATGATGTCAGATGGATGACAAGTAGGGGGCTGGGCGCCGGCCGCCAGGCAGGGTGCGCTCTACGTGGTGGCCTACTCTGCTTATGAGTGGCGCCGGCCCTGGATGCGGGAGATGTTTTTGAGTTGGAGGCGGCAGGTAGTGGAAAGGGCTTGGATGTGCGGTCGGAAGGAAAGGGCAGAATCCAAGGTCACTCCAAGGCAGCGGACTTTGTTGACCGAGGAGAGTGTGCAGCCATTGATCATGATAAATAGGTCTGTTGGGGGGGTTGAACAAGATGGGGGAAAGATTATGAATTCTGTCTTATCCATGTTAGGTTTTAGAAAGCGAGAGGCGAAGAAGGATGATATAGAAGATAGACATTGTGGGATTCTTGATAGTAAGGTGGTGATGTCTGGACGAGAGAGGTAGATTTGTGTGTTGTCAGCGTAGGAGTGATACTGAAAGCCATGGGACTCTATCAGCTGTCCCAGGCCAAAAGTGTAGATAGAGAAGAGCAGGGGTCCTAGGACAGAGCCTTGTGGGACAATAACAGAGAGGGAATGAGACGAGGAGGTGGTGCGAGAGTGGGAGACGCTAAACGTCCGGTCTGTGAGGTATGATGTGATCCAGGAGAGGCCCAGGTCAGTGATGCCAAGAGATGAGAGAGTTTGCAATAGAAGGGAGTGGTCAACAGTGTCGAAGGCAGAGGACAGGTCAAGGAAGAAGGAGGACAGAGTATTGTTTCTTGGTTTTGGCTGTCAGTAGGTCATTGGTGACTTTGGTAAGGGCAGTCTAGGTAGAATGGTGGGTTGGAAGCCAGATTGTAGGCGGTCAAAGAGGGAGGAGGAGGGGGAGAGGTGGGAGGACAGTTCTGAATGGACATGTTGTTCAAGTAGCTTTGAGGCATATGGAAGAAGTGATATGGGGCGATAACTGGACAAGGAAGATGGGTCAAGTGAAGGCTTTTTGAGGATGGGTGTAATGGTAGCATGTTTAAAAGTAAAGGGGAAGACACCAGAGTTTAGTGATAGGTTGAAGAGATGAGTTAGGGCTGGGATAAAGACTGTGGTGAGGTTAAGGATGTGGTGGGATGGGATTGGGTCAAGTGCACAGGTGGTCAGATGAGATTTGGAGAGTAGAGTGGAGAGTTTTTCTTCTGTAATGGTGGAGAAGCGGGTTTTGGGAGAAGAGGACTGATCAGTTGTGTAGAGGGTCTGTGGGGACTGTGTAGTAAAGCTTTCTCTGATGTTGACTATCTTTTGTTTGAAATATTTGGCAAAGTCCTCAGCTGAGAAGAGAGGAGAGGGTGGGGGCGCTGGGGGACGGAGAAGGGAGTTAAATGTGCTAAAAGGTTGTTTAGGGCTGTGTGACAGGGAAAATATGAGAGATGAGAAGTAGGCCTGTTTTGCATCAGCGAGCGAGGATTTGAATATGAGGAGGGATTGCTTGTATGTGGTGAAATGATCTTTAGAATGGGATTTCTTCCATCGCCGCTCAGCAGCCCTGGAAGCTTGTCTGAGTTTTTTGGTCAGTTGGTGTGCCAGGGTTGTCTGTTGATTTTTCGGGTTTTGTTGTGTGTGAGGGGGGCAACAGTGTCCAGAGCTGTACTTATTGTGTTGTTAGATAGGGTGGTAGAAGCTTCTGGGTCTTGGAGGGAACAGATGGTAGAGAGTGGGAGAAGAGAGTCAGAAAGCAAGCGAAAGTCGAGATGTTTGAGGTTCCTGCGGGAGTGTGCTAGTGTGTGGACCGGGGGAGCTGCAGAAGAGACCGGTGAAGAGAAGGTGAGTAGGTTGTGGTCGGATAGGGGGAGAGGTGAATTAGAAAGGTTAGATAGGGAGCAGAGGCGGGTAAAGATCAGATCCAGAGTGTGACCATCTCTGTGGGTGGGAGCTGAAGACCACTGTGATAGGCCGAAGGAGGAAGAGAGTGACAGGAGTTTAGAGGCGGCTGAGTGGCATGTGTCAATAGGGATGTTGAAGTCACCCATAATGATAGTGGGGATGTCGGCAGAAAGAAAGTGTAGTAGCCAGGTGTTAAAGTGGTCAAGAAAGATGGTGGCTGGGCCTGGAGGGCGGTAAATGACAGCTACTTGAAGGTTGGAGGGAGAGTAGATGCGAATAGAGTGTACTTCAAATGAGGTGAGCGTAATAGAGGGTGGCAGTGGAGTTGGGCTGTAGGAGCAGGTGTCTGATAGGAGAAGACCAACTCCTCCACCATGTTTGCAGCCTGGGCGGGGGGTGTGAGTGAATTGAAATCCACTATAAGAGAGTGCAGCAGGGGAGGAGGTGTCTGAGGGTGTCAGCCATGTTTCTGTGAGACCCAGAAAGGAAAGGTTTTGAGAGATGAAAAGTTCATGAATGTACGACAGTTTGTTACAGACAGAGCGCGCGTTACATAATGCTCCTGCAAGAGGAACCAAAGGAGCAGGGGTCAGAGGAATGGTTATTAGGTTTAAGGGGTTTCAGAAATTTGTAGAAGGAAATTTGTAGTGGGACATGGAGGTGATAGTGGGGATTTGCTGAGGGGGTCCTGGATTTAGAGAGATATCACCAGCAGTAAGGAGAAGCAGAGAAAGTGTTAATAGATGAGAATAAGAGAGGGCATGAGGTGTCTGTGTGTGTTTGGGAAGGAAGTGTTTTATGTTGGCAAACATGTTTGTGCAAGCGGTCAGATGAGAAGGTAAGATGGAGGGAGAGATGAATAGTTCCTTGCTGGGTGAATGGATATGGGGGTATTTCAGGAGGTTGTGGAAAAGTAGGAAGAGTAAGAGGAAAAATGTAAACATTGTTAGCATTGACTATGCCTGCAATTACCTGTGGTCCAATTCAAGTATAATTCAGTCTGTGCACTTAAGAGTTGCAGTTGAGAGATGTTGCATTTGGAAAGACCTAGGACCTTAGATTTATACCACTCAGTGTTCAATCAGGTGTGACCAAGAGGGGAGGGGGCTACATTTGGCCTAATCAAGGAGGACCAGATACAGGGGTGAAATAGTCAATGTAAACAAATACTCAATAAATCCAGCAGGGAAGGAGACATTAATGCTTCAGAAAAGACATACCAGGATTTAGAAGGAGAGATAAGAGGGGGTGGACAATATCAGACTGTGGAAAAGCTGGGTGCAGCAGTTAGGTTCAATGCAGACATACCAGGATTTAGGAGAGATGAGAGGGGGTGGACAATATCAGACTGTGGAAAATCTGGGTGCAGCAGTTAGGTTCAATGCAGACATACCAGGATTTAGAAGGAGAGATGAGAGGGGGTGGACAATATCAGACTGTGGAAAAGCTGGGTGCAGCTGTTAGGTTCAATGCAGACATACCTGGAGATGAGAGAATTGGGTGATGGTCAGTAGGCAGTGATGACAAAGTGGATTCAATATCCGTAATATTACATTCTGGTATAATTCAGTCTGTGCACTTAAGAGTTGCACTTGAGAGATGTTGCATTTGGAAAGACCACGGTGTAGGACATGTCTGAGCCCGAGCACAGTCATATGGGCAATACCATATGTCTGTGCCATATGGGCAATACCAGTAGCCAGTGGGCAAATTACAGGAGCATGAGGCCGACTCACAAACAAACAAACACAAACAACTCACCAGTTACCTCCAGCATGTAACCATGCTAGCAATGGGAGGAGGGAGGAGTCTGCGAGTCCCACTCAAGACTGGCTGATATGGCCCAGTAGATGGAGAACAGGCACATTTAAATTGGAGTTTATACACCTCCAGGCATCTCTATATATACAAACTGAAAAGAATGGCGTGGTATAAGGCTACGGCTACGTCTACACAACGACATTTGTCGCGCGACAACTACACTGCAGTATTTGTAGCGCAACATTTTGTTGCACCAATGTCGTGCAACAATTTTTATAATGGCAGTCTATGGTGTCGCACTGCAACATGCAACATGCTGCGACTGCGACGCAACAGTCACAGAAAAATCCATCTTGAATGGATTTTCTGCGACTGTTGCGTCGCAGTCGCAGCATGTTGCATGTTGCAGTGCGACACCAAAGACTGCCATTATAAAAATTGTTGCGCGACATTAGTGCAACAAAATGTCGTGCGACAAATGTCGTCGTGTAGATGTAGCCTTAAACAAGCAGGAAGTGCTCAAACTCACATGCAGTTGTGCATATATATAGGGGAGCAAATCCTGCACTTGTGGCCCGTTGCTAATGACGATCCCCAGCAAAAATACATACAGTGGAGGATGCCCGCAGCGAACCACAAGTACCACAATAGACATCCTACACAAGATAGCAATTATGTGGATATGATAATATAACAATATAACAAAATAATAGCAAAGACAGGTGCACTCTGCGGTCTTACTAAACCCTCAAACTAACCCTTAGGTCTCTTTCAGATGGGCGTTGCGGGAAAAGGTGCGGGTACGTTGCGGGAACATGCGCGATTTTTCCGCGCGAGTGCAAAACATTGTAATGCGTTTTGCACGCGCGTGAGAAAAATCGAGCATGTTTGGTACCCAAACCTGAACTTCTTCACAGAAGTTCGGGCTTGGGATCGGTGTTCTGTAGATTGTATTATTTTCCCTTATAACCATGTTATAAGGGAAAATAATAATGATCGGGTCTCCATCCCGATCGTCTCCTAGCAACCGTGAGTGAAAATCACACCGCATCCGCACTTGCTTGCGGATGCTTGCAATTTTCACGCAACCCCATTCATTTCTATGGGGCCGGTGTTACGTGAAAAATGCTCAAAATAGAGCATGCTGTGATTTTCACGCAACGCACAAGTGATGCGGGAAAATCACCGCTCATGTGAACAGCCCCATAGAAATGAATGGGTCAGTATTCAGTGCGGGTGCAATGCGTTCAACTCACGCATCGCATCCGCGCGGAATACTCGCCCGTGTGAAAGGGGCCTTAATAAACCCTAAACCCCAAAAAGGCAGTACCAGCCCTGCACACGTATGTGGAACAGAAGGTGGGCCAGTACCAGTTGATGAAGGCATAACACCGAAATGCGTCCTGGTTGTTGGGACATTTCACTTAGGATGGAATAAAACAGATATATTGAAAAAGAATATACGACTGCCGGAATTTATTTTTATTTTTTAACTTTGTCAAGATGAATCAGGCATGGATCAGCCAGGATTTCCACCCACCAATGCCTGATGCATCAGACTAGATCATCCATGGTGCCACACCAACACTTTAACAAAAGAGACTGTTTCTTCTGGCTACCTGCCTCAGCTACTATTCTGATTCTGCCACCCGACTGATGCCTAGTGCTCCTTCTTTCACCCACCATCTTCAGCTGGTACTGGTATTGCCACCCACCTCCCCACTCTATCACTGGGTCACTCTGTGGTCTCCTGATGCTGCTGCCACCTCCACACTATTTCACCTTGCCACTCTGTGGTCTCCTGATGCTGCTACCACCTCCACACTATGTCACCTTGCCACTCTGTGGTCTCCTGATGCTGCTGCCACCTTCACACTATGTCACCTTGCCACTCTGTGGTCTCCTGATGCTGCTGCTGCCTCAGCACTATGTCACCTTGCCACTCTGTGGCCTCCTGATGCTGCTGCCACTTCCACACTGTCATTGCACCACCCTGTGGCCTCGACCTGATGCTGCTGCCGCCACCACCCCACTCTGTCATTGTGCCACTCTGTGGCCTCCTGATGATTCTGCTGCCACCTCTACACTGTCATTTTGCCACCCTGTGTCCTCCTGATGCTGCTGCCACCTCTACACTATGTCATTATGCCACTCTGTGGCCTCCTGATGCTGCCGCCACCTCCACACTGTCATTGTGCTACCCTGTGGCTTCCTCCTGATGCTGCTGCCACCTCCAGACTCTGTCATTGGGCTACTCTGTGGTCTCCTGATGCTGCTTCCACCTCACCACTATGTCATAGGGCCACTCTGTGGACTTCTCATACTGTTCCCACCCTCCCCACTTCATGACTGGGCCACTATTTTTCCTTTCGGCATGGCTGACATCATTTATTTGACCCTTCTTCTGATCTGTCAGAAGGAAGGAAAAATGAGACGCACAACGGATCCTGTCTATGTAAGAGCTGTAAGGCCTGCATGACATGGTCCCTATTTTGCATCAGAATTGGCTTGTGATTTGGTAGCCAAAAGCAGGAGTGGTTACAAAACAGAGAAGACATGCAAATATTCCATTCACGTGTCATCTCTGTTTTGGATCCACTCCTGTTTTTTTGGGCTTTAGCAATAGCTGCGATATGAAAGAGAAGATAATGTGTTTTATGATATGACATGAATTTTAACTTGTTTGTGAGTATAATAAAATCCTTATTTATTCAACTGCAGACACTGGATGGATATCTAAGTTGGGAGTATCAAAATCTTGTGTCGGATTATTAGGTTAACTGCATTGGAGGATAGTGCTATCTGCACCAACCGAATCAGCGCGGTCCCAAATTAGCGCACTGATGGATTACTGACCAAATGCTGACCCAGTGAATGCGGATGCTCCACAGACAGGATCCATTTTTTTGGGGTTATTGTTCTGACGGATCAGAGGAAGGCCAAAATACTGTAATCACTGACGTCAACACAAACTTACTGCTGACACCCTCTCCCCTCTGTTGAGGGGGCTCTACTTGTATAAGCGTTTAATAGAACAGGTTCTGTAGACATCTATGTGGAATCAGCTGGCGACGGTATAAAAGGAGTGCGCTTCTTCTTGACGCTAACATTGACCTGTAAGGCTGAGTTCACACTTGAGTTATTCGGTCGGTTTTGGCCCCGTGACTGCCCAAATAAGTGAAGTGTGCAGTGATTCTAAGAGCGATGCCTGTCATCTGCATGCAGGGCCGGTGCAAGGATTTTTGCCGCCCTAGGCAAGATAAAAATTGCTGCCCCCCCCCCCCCCCTTATCAGATGATCTGCCCATATCATGTTCCACCCCTTTCTCAGCTTTTAAATTAAAAGAACTGCTATGTTTCCCTTAGGGTTAATCCAGCTTCTTGTAGCCGTCTCTTTTTGCGGAACGGACTTGCGGACCCATACATTTCTATCCGCAATTCCGATCCTGAAAAAAATAGAACATGTCCTATTCTTATCCGCAATAGCGGACAAGAATAGGCATATTCTCTTAGTGCCGGCAATGTGCGGTCCGCAAAATGCGGAACGCACATTGCCGCTGTCTGTGTTTTGTGGATCCGCAAAACACACACGGATGTGTGAATGGACCCTAAATGTGAGGTAAATTAGTTTCCAATGTAGTATTAATAACTAAACAATTAAATAATAAACATATTGCATTGTCTACTTACCACCAGGACAATAAGATGATCTGGTCTCTGGCTGCAGTCTGGCTCTTGGTCTGGCTCTGGGGACTCCCTTGTCACTCTCTTCCCCCCCCCCTCCCTCCTTTGTCACTCTCATTATTCCACCCCCTTCCCCCTTGTCACTCTCATTATTCCACCCCCCCTCCCTTGTCACTCTCATTATTTCCCCCCCCTCTCCCTTGTCACTCTCATTATTCCCCCCCTCTCCCTTGTCACTCTCATTATTCCACCCCCCCCCTCCCTTGTCACTCTCATTATTCCACCCCCCCTCCCTTGTCACTCTCATTATTCCCCCCCCTCTCCCTTGTCACTCTCATTATTCCACCCCCCCCTCCCTTGTCACTCTCATTATTCCCCCCCTCTCCCTTGTCACTCTCATTATTCCACCCCCACCCCCCTCCCTTGTCACTCTCATTATTCCACCCCCCCTCCCTTGTCACTCTCATTATTCCCCCCCTCTCCCTTGTCACTCTCATTATTCCACCCCCCTCCCTTGTCACTCATTATTCCACCCCCCCTCTCTTGTCACTCTCATTATTCCCCCCCTCTCCCTTGTCACTCTCATTATTCCACCCCCCCTCCCTTGTCACTCTCATTATTCCACCCCCCCTCCCTTGTCACTCTCATTATTCCACCCCCCCTCCCTTGTCACTCTCATTATTCCACCCCCCCTCCCTTGTCACTCTCATTATTCCCCCCCCTCTCCCTTGTCACTCTCATTATTCCACCCCCCCTCCTTGTCACTCTCATTATTCCACCCCCCCCTCCCTTGTCACTCTCATTATTCCCCCCCTCTCCCTTGTCACTCTCATTATTCCACCCCACCCTCCCTTGTCACTCATTATTCCACCCCCCCTCCCTTGTCACTCTCATTATTCCCCCCCTCTCCCTTGTCACTCTCATTATTCCACCCCCCCTCCCTTGTCACTCTCATTATTCCCCCCCTCTCCCTTGTCACTCTCATTATTCCACCCCCCCTCCCTTGTCACTCTCATTATTCCACCCCCCCTCCCTTGTCACTCTCATTATTCCCCCCCTCTCCCTTGTCACTCTCATTATTCCCCCCCACCCTCTCCCTTGTCACTCTCATTCTACCCCCACCTCTAGTGTAGCGTGGCCGAGCTCTGTTCGAACCGCGGTACAGGAGCATTTGTTTCCTGTACCCGGCCGGACTGACAGGAAGTGCACACTAAGTGAGCACTTCCTGTCAGTCCGGCCGGGTACAGGAAACAAAAGCTCCTGTACCGCGGATCGAACAGAGCTCGGCCATGCTACATTAACAACAGCACAGAGCAGACACAGCAGGCGCAGGCAAGATTCTTAAGAGCGGCAAGCGCTCAGCCTCAGCCGCTCAGGCAGCGCAGCATGAGGGGCGCCGCCGGCCGTAGGCGACTGCCTAAATCGCCTTACTGGTGGCGCCAGCCCTGTCTGCATGTCATACTGACTCACAGTATTATTTCATTACCACAGCAGACTTCCTATGCGTGTTACTGCAAGGCACAATTGCAATTGCATTTTCTTTTCTTTTTTTCCTTTTTTAAAAATAATTTCTAAAAACATTTTTTACACTTCTTTTTATAACAAGCAATCATTGGATTGCTTTTCTTATAGACTCCAATGCACTAGCATTGGGGTTTATGAGCGTTTTACTGTATTTCTATGGAGCCCTGCTACAGGCAATTAGCAATTACTAAGCAGCAGCCTCCTGTCACACAGTAGGATAGGGGCTGCTGTTAACACTCTCTGGCTCCCCACGATCCCCGCCGGGGGGAGCCAAAGCACACCTGGAAGCACACGCTTCTGGGGTTTTAATAGAGGTGGGACGAATCCAATTTTTTTCAAATCCGAATCCGAAAAGGTTCTCGAATATATCGAATCTTTCGAATCTCGAATCCTATGAATCCTGTACATAATTGTGTGAACGGTGTAAGAAACAAAGTCAGACCGCGTCAGTTTGTCTGAACCTCCACCTCCCAGTCACGGTCGCACCCTATATGACTGCGATCGTTACGCCCCTGCTCCTATCACTACAGAACATACAGCGTAATACAGCGCCACATACCTCTTACATCCAGTGACGTCTCCTTTGATGTAGATGTTCTCTTTCCTCATCTTCTCCTTTCAGACCTTCAGACCAGACCACCATTTTTTAGCCATTTTTCGTCTCTGCAGTTTGACAAAAAAAAAAATCTTAGTTTACTACTTTTCCATCATCCTCCCATCTTCTGGACAAATCATCCTAACACCCCCAATACTGTTCCGCTGTGCTCCCCAATACTATACTGCAGAAACAGATAATACCCCTGATAATACTAGTACCACACAGAGCCCCCCATATAAAATACCCCTTCTTTGTGGCCTCAGTAGATGCCCCCATAGTGCCCCCCAATAATGTGCCAGTAAGTGTCCCCATAGATGCCCCCCTAATCATGTGCCAGTATCAAATGCCTCTCTCCTCCCCCCATGTGCCAGTATCAAGTGCGGAGTGCCTCTGTACTCCCCCCCATGTGCCGGTATCATAGTGCCATCTCCCCCCCAATGTGCCAGTATCATAGTGCCAATAAGAAGTGGCCCCACAGTGCCACCCAATAATGTGCCAGTAAGTGTCCCCATAGATGCCCCCCTAATCATGTGCCAGTATCAAATGCCTCTCTCCTCCCCCCCATGTGCCGGTGTCATAGTGCCATCTCCCCCCCAATGTGCCAGTATCATAGTGCCATCTCCCCCCCAATGTGCCAGTATCATAGTGCCACCCCCCCAATGTGCCAGTATTATAGTGCCATCTCCCCCCATAATGTGCCAGTATCATAGTGCCATCTCCCCCCCCCAATGTGCCAGTATCATAGTGCCATCTCCCCCCCATAATGTGCCAGTATCATAGTGCCATCTTCCCCCCAATGTGCCAGTATCATAGTGCCATCTCCCCACCAATGTGCCAGTATTATAGTGCCATCTCCCCCCATAATGTGCCAGTATCATAGTGCCATCTCCCCCCATAATGTGCCAGTATCATAGTGCCATCTCCCCTCATAATGTGCCAGTATCATAGTGCCTCCCCCAATGTGCCAGTAGTATCAGTGCCATCTCCCCCCATAATGTGCCAGTATCATAGTGCCTCCCCCCCCAATGTGCCAGTAGTATCATAGTGCCATCTCCCCCCATAATGTGCCAGTATCATAGTGCCTCCCCCCCCCCAATGTGCCAGTAGTATCATAGTGCCTCTCACCTCTCCTCCTCGCCAATGTGCCAGTAACAGATAAAAAAAAACAAAAACACTTTTACTTACCTCCGCTGTGATGCAGGCCTCTTCTAGCCTGTGTCCCGCGCTGTACGGCTCAGGCGGCGCGATGACGTCATCGCACTGCCTGCACCAGCCTCTGATAGGCTGCGGGCCTTGTGCTGGCAGCCTATCAGACGAACAGGGAAAGGAAACGCCTCTCCCTCCCCTGTCGCAGCAGCGAAGCGCTCATCTTCAAGAGTGCCCTGCCACCACCACCACCAGTCTGTGCAGCACCGGGATTCGTCGGATTCGTATCCGGTAAATTACGTCGGGATTCGAGTCCACGAATCCCACGAATCCAGCAAGATTCGAGGGATTCGACAAATCCCCCGTCCCATCTCTAGTTTTTAACATTCAGAGACCGTGGTCAGGATTGAGTAAAATGTCCGCGGTTGGCATTACCGCCAGTCGCAGACATTAGCCGCGGCTGTCTGCTATATGAAACGTGATTAAATGGCCAAAGAGAAAAGGGGAGAAGGCGCTCATAGGTGGTGGTTGACAAGATATGTTGTTATTTGTTCCTAGCCAGGGTGAGTGGTTGCTACTCACCTTGGTTGGGTTGTACTTTTGGTAGTACAGTTCTGGTGGAGGTAAAATCGTGAGGTGATGTGGGTTGGTGCAGCCGATTAACGTCCAAGTTGACCATGGGCGGGAGCCAAGCCGCCACTTTGGTGCGAATTGTGGTGTACGGGGAGGGGGCTCGTCTGCACTGGGTGCATGCAGTGAGCGGGTGGACACAAGGCGCAATTCACAACCCAGTTGAGGATACGAAGTATTTTTTATTTTTTTATTAGCAAAGACGACGCGTTTCGGGGTACGCAGACCCCTTTATCAAGTCTTGGTGATGCGGTCGGTGAGTGTCCTCCAGTGGTAGCGCTTCTGCACGTGTAGCCACTGCTACACGTGCAGAAGCGCTACCACTGGAGGACACTCACCGGCCGCATCACCAAGACTTGATAAAGGGGTCTGCGTACCCCGAAACGCGTCATCTTTGCTAATAAAAAAATAAAAAATACTTCGTATCCTCAACTGGGTTGTGAATTGCGCCTTGTGTCCACCCGCTCACTGCATGCACCCAGTGCAGACGAGCCCCCTCCCCATACACCACTGCTATATGAAACAGCAGGCACCCCGTGGCTATAGCACTCGCTCCGCTCAGGAACGGGTACCATCTTTAAAGTCCCGACGGCTGACGCATATAGCCATATGGCGGTTGGTAAGGGGTTAAAATGTCAAGCTAACATTTGCCGAACTGGTACAGCTTGCCAGTGGTGCATGTTCAGCGTGTGTCTATAACCATGAGCAGTATTTTTTTTAAATTCCAAAAAGAGAAAAAAGATGGATCGCATATCCACAAGCTCTGCATTGATCTGTTGTAGTATTTTTTAATCCTGGGCAGTATTTTTTGGTAAACAAAAATTGCCAAAAGCAGGCCTGTATGCTTTCTAAGGCTGCTTTCCCTTTCCGCTACTGAGAACCGTCATAGGATCTCAATAGCGTGGGAAAACACTTCCGTTTTGTCCCCATTCCTTGTAAATGGGGGCAAAACTGAACTGAACGAAATGGAGTGCACCAGAATGCATTCTGTTCCATTTGGTTGCGTCCCTATTGCGGACAGAATAACACTGCAAGCAGCGTTTTTCTGTCCACAATGTGATGCGGAGCAAGACGGATCCGTCATGACTGACAATGCAAGTCAATGGGGATAGATCCGTTTTCTCAAACACAATTGAAAATGGATCCGTCCATTAATGACTTTTAATAGCGTTCGTGACGGATCCGTCTTGGCTATGTTAAAGATAATACAACCGGATCCGTTCATAGCGGATGCAGATGGTTGTATTATCATAACGGATGATGGACCCAGCAAAAACACTGGTGTGAAAGTAGCCTAATGCCACGGCTAACATAGTCTGTGGAATGGTAAAACTGCAACGTTTCCTTCACAGAAAATAATGTAACACGAGCAGAACTGACAGATTCCGGTTATTTTATTCTCACTTGATGCTAAAAGTTTGAGCTACATGACAATAAAATAACAGGTAAATACAGTACGTTCAATTTCTGTGGTTTCCCTTCAGTTACTTCAGTCTCCTTCAGGTTATTATGGGTAATAGCCATCACATTTGAGGAAAAAGCCACATAAGGCCTCATGCACACGACCGTTGTTTTGGTCCGCATCCGAGCCGCAAAACGGACAAGAATAGGCAGTTATATCAATGGCTGTCCGTGCCGTTCCGCAAATTGCGGAACACACACGGACGCCATCCGTGTTTTGCGGACCGCAAAACACACAACGGTCGTGTGCATGTAGCCTAAATGTGAGAGACTGGGCTGCAAAAAAAAATATATAATGTTCACTATTTCTTTCAAATTCTCATTCACTGACATATAACGTGGCGGCTTCAGTAAATATGGAGTGTAGGAAATAAATGAGCCTTTGTCATTTTGCGGAGGTTTGATCTCATCATACCTTGGAAGGTTCAGTTTGTTTTATAATTACCTCTCATTATATGTTAGTACGACCTCCAGACCCGACCTGGATGTGACCCTATGACCCCAAGAAGCTTTGTGTAAGCAAACCCACTCATGTCTACAAGACACCATTGTGTTACCACCAGGAAAAGTGTTTCTCATTAATACATTCAGCTTTAAGAAAATTCATCGTCAGAAGTTAAAGGGCTTCTGCAGTTTTTTTTTAAACCGATGATCTATCCTCTTGATAGATCATTAGCATCTGATTGGCGGGGGTCCGACACCGATCAGCTGTTTGAGAAGGCAGCGGCTCTAGCAGTAGCGTCGCCGCCTTCTTGCTGTTTACTGCAGGCCCCGTGACATCACGACTAGTATCAATGGCCTGGGCGGAGCTAAGCTCCATTCAAACGAACAGAGCTTACCCCGGCCTAGGCCATTGATACTAGTCGTGACGTCACTGGGCCTGTGGTAAACAGCGAGAAGACCAGGCGCTACTGCCAGAGCCGCTGCCTTCTCAAACAGCTGATCGGCAGGGGTCCCGGGTGTCGGACCCCCGCCGATCAGATGCTGATGATCTGCAGAACCCCTTTAAGGATTTCCACCCAGGAATCTGTCCAGGCACAGCATCGATACTGATGACTAGGCTTGAGTGAATCAACCTTCGGATCATAGATCTAAAGTCGATTTGTTAAAATACTTTGATTTTATCGGTCTTTCCATACAGCGTTAAAATGTATTGGCTCTGTGGAGCCAAAGTTCGTCTCGCCCGAAGTCACATGAGTCTTTAGTGAATTACTACCGTATACATATCTGTGTATTAAAATAGAAATGGGCTTTGGTACTGGCCAGTGGCGGATCCAGTGGGGGGGGGGGCAACAGGGCAATTGCCCCCCCATCCCCCGAGCTGGCGGCGGCGGGGCACAGGGAGATGAATGCTTCCAATGTGGAAGAGCTGATCTCCATAGTCATCTGTATCGCCGTCCTCAGGACAGCGATACAGATGGCTGTGCTGAGGCAGGGGAGGGAGAGGCGTGTCCCTTTCCCTTCCTCTGATAGGCTGCCGGCCTAGTGCCTGCAGCCTATCAGAGGCCGGCTCAGGCGGCGCGATGACGTCATCGCGCCGCCCGAGCTATACAGCGCGGGACACAGGCCGGAAGAGGCCTGCATCGCATCGCTGACATGGAGGTATGTTTTTTTTGTGGGGGGCTGTTATTACTGACACAGGGGTGGGGGGCTGTTATTACTGGCACAGGGGGGGGCTGTTATTGCTGGCACGGGGGGGGGGCTGTTATTACTGGCACATGGGGGGCTGTTATTACTGGCACATGGGGGGCTGTTATTGCTGGCACATGGGGGCTGTTATTGCTGGCACATGGGGGGCTGTTATTGCTGGCACATGGGGGGCTGTTATTGCTGGCACATTGGGGGCTGTTATTGCTGGCACATGGGGGCTGTTATTACTGGCACATGGGGGGCTGTTATTGCTGGCACATGGGGGGCTGTTATTGCTGGCACATGGGGGGCTGTTATTGCTGGCACATGGGGGGCTGTTATTGCTGGCACATGGGGGGCTGTTAATACTGGCACATGGGGGGCTGTTAATACTGGCACATGGGGGGCTGTTAATACTGGCACATGATTGGGGGTACTATAGGGGCATCTACTGAGGCCACAAAGAAGGGGTATTTTATATGAGGCGCTCTGTACAGTACAATTTTATACTGGGACACATTATGGTGGGTATTATGGGGAAGGGGGGAGAGGAGTTCTATGGGGTCATCTACGGGGGGCACTAAGAAGGGGTATTTTATACTTACAAATTATGGGGGACACTGAGGGCATCTACTGGAGCATTTTATGCTGGTACATTATGGGGTGCACTAGGAGGAAGGAGGGTGTGGAGCACTATGGGGGCATTTACTGGGGGCACTATATAGGGGTATTTTATACTGGCACATTATGGGGGCACTATGGGGACATTAGCTCAAGGGGGTATTTTTTGCACTGTCACATTATAAGGAGAATTATTTATACTGGGGGGGCATTATGGTGGGCTTTGTTACTCCCCCATGGTATGACCCCCTAGTAGCAGCACCATCCTCTCACTGCTCTGCTATTCCTCTGCCCCTTCTCCAAATCCTTATTATGAAATCTTTCTCATTAGGATAAAACACATCAGCTCCACCGAGCCCCCGGGCCAATGTATTGAAGTGGTGTCCGAGATCCGCAAGGGCCAAGCCAAGTAACTGTAAGTTTTCATGTGAAATATGTTTGTTATACACATATAGCATACACTGTGCCACACAATATACAGTATACTGCTACACTGTGCCACACAATATACAGTATACCTCTACACTGTGCCACACAATATACAGTATACCTCTACACTGTGCCACACAATGTACAGTATACCTCTACACTGTGCCACACAATATACAGTATACCTCTACACTGTGCCACACAATATACAGTATACCTCTACACTGTGCCACACAATATACAGTATACCTCTACACTGTGCCACACAATATACAGTATACCTCTACACTGTGTAGTCTGTTCTATAAGCACCCTTGTTCTGTGGCGGCGGACAGAAAATAATCTGAAAGTGCCCCTCCCGAGACCAGGCTCTGGATCCGCCACTGGTACTGGCTCGTACCACTTTAGATTGCTATTTTAGATTGCTTTAGATTGCTATTTTAAATAGTTTTACAATACACAGATATGAATACAGTACTAATTCACCGAATTCTCACTTGACTTTAGGCGAGAAGAACTTTGGCTCCACGGAGCCAATTCATTTTAATACTGTACGGAAACAGCATTAAAATGAAAGTATTTTTAACAAATCGACTTCAGATCTCTGATCTGAAGGTTGATTCGCTCAAGCCTACTGATGACAATCATCAGGTTTACTTCATATCATGGATTCATCTTATTTAGGCCTCATGCACATAACCGTATCTATTTTGCCTGTGCATGGCGCAATTTTCTCACTCTCTTCACTAGAACTGCCTATGCTTGTCCACAACTTAGTCAAGAATAGGACTTGTTCTAGAATTTGAAACGGCCACATGGACAGCACATGGATGAGATCCACAAAAAAATGTGGATCAGACACAGACCAAAACTTTGGTCGTGTGTATGAGGCCTTATAGTCAGTGGCCCACATTTCCTAATGTGAGAACACCTAGGCCTTGTCATAAGGAGGAATGGTAACCAGAAAATGGGTGTAGCTTTGTGTAGAAGAATATTAAAACGGAGTCTTAGAGCGTTGGGGTCCCAGGTTTAAATTTGACCAAGCACACCACCTTCATGGAGTTTAGATGTTTTCCCCATATTTGCATGGGTTTCCTCTGGGTTTTCAATGCAATGGCAGCCCTGGAAAAGTGAGCAGAGGATGGGAGTGGTAGTGGCTCTAACACACGGATCACAGTGGCAATCCTCCCACCGATATCCCCTAGGGCCGTGCAGTGATAGGAGGGTGCACACTTTCTTTCCTTGGGGCACACCCTGATGTTGAGGCTCCAGCCTGATAATAGTTGGGGCGCACCAGGTGTTATATGTTTTCACAAGGTGCAAGGCGGTGTAGATGGAGGTGCAATGGCCGGCGAATGGTGTTGAAGTCAGTGACCAGGCCAGTTGGTGAAAATAAATAAGTTTCTCTTAGAATAGGAGTAGTAGTTCATCCAACAGTATCAAGGCACAGTTCCAAGACATATAACACAGTGCAGTTCTTCGCCAATAGCAATGTATGAATGAGTAGCAGCAATAATGGGGGTTATTGTACTCCTTCTGTCTGTATCTCTCTCTCAGTCTGGCCTCATGCACATGACGGTTGTGTGTTTTGCAGTCCGCAAATTGCAGATCCGCAAAACATGGATTGGCGTCCGTGTGCGTTCCGCAATTTGCGGAACGGCACGGACAGCCATTTGTATATCTGCCTATTCTTGTCCGCAAAATGGGCAAGAATAGGACGGGTTATATTTTTTTCGCGGACCACGGAACGGAGCAACGGATGTGGACAGCACACGGAGTGCTGTCCGTATCTTTTGCGGCCCCTTTGAAGTGTGCATGAGGCCTCTCTCTAAAGTCTTTTTTTTTGTATAGGTACTGTAATTCCCCGGCTAAGGGTTACAGATTGAAAATACAGCTGGCCAGACTGTCTCAAAGTGAGCAGGTTGTGCTGGCAATATTCTCTCTCACAGCTGCATAGTCTTTATCAGCCTGAAATGAGCACAATACCTTGCTGTCTGACTCCAATGCAGAGGCTTGCAGACTCTGGACCTTCTAGTTCTTCCTTTTCTTTCTCTCTCTGTCGCACTTTGACCAAAGCTGTAACTGTGTCAGAGAGATGATGGTTCTCTGGGACTCAGGCCTAGGACTGAGGAGCAAGCAGACATGTGTCCTCTCAGTAGCACAGCTAAGATCTATCTCTACACCGACTATGGGTGGGCCCAGGTCCATCTCCTAGCAACCTAAAGAGGCTGAGTCAGAGTTTTTAACCCTGACCTATCCATAAAATATTATTAAGTAGGCAAACACACTTAAATTTTAAATTTCACTTAACAACCCAGCAGTAAAACAATCAACCTTTTTGCAGTGACCCTATTCTGGAGTACTGCATGTTTTCCTCCCACTCTTCAAAGACAAAGTGATAGGGAATCTAGATTGTGATGTATGATGTGAGCACAATACAATAGACCCGTGATCAGATACAAACTGACTGTATAAATCACCATGATGCAGTCAGTTCGGGTCAGGGGAACCAAGGTTGGTCCAGGAGATGTGGCACTGAGCACGTTTGGGTGAAATAGGCCTAAGCCAGTAGGGGATTGGACGGAAAAGAGAAATATAAAGGAAGGATTATCTGTCTCCTTCCTGCTGGATCCACTTTTGGCTTTGGCTAAAAAAAACGATATCAAAAACTGCCACATGAAAACTGTGTATACAGCAAGGAAGCACTATGCCGCTTCCTGTCCCGGAATGGAGGTCATTTGTCTGGGAGACTGCAGGAGCTGACAGGTCTTTTTTAGACCTCGATTAGCTCTGCAGTGAGGCTGTACAGCATTGTATTGCATGGGGAGTGTGTTCCCCCTGTAACTGGGGCTACTATATCAGCCCCAATTACAGGAGAAATCAATAGTAAAAAAATATATATAATGTTAAATGTCCCCCAAAAGTCTTTTATGACCTTATGGGGGACACAAAGTGTAAAATAAAAATTAAAAAGGGTTTTTATAAAAATATTGAAATTTTACATGTAAAAAAAATCACCCTTTCCCCAATTACCGATGAGTAATTAAAAAATTGTTAAAAATAGAAGAAAAAAAAACATAACCATATTTGGTATCGCCACGTCCGTAACGACTGGTCCTATTAAAAATATCACATGATCTATCCGATCAGGTAAACGGTGTAAAAATAATAAATAAAAATTGTGCCAAAACCCCTATTTTTTTGTCACCTTCACTCTCCAAAAAACATATGGGGTCATTTATCAAACTGGTGTTAAGTAGAACTGGCTTAGTTGCCCATAGCAACCAATCAGATCCCACCTTTTATTTTTGACAGCTCCTTTGGAAAATGAAAGGTGGAATCTGATTGTTTGCTATGGGCAACCAAGCCAGCTCTACTTTACGCCAGTTTGATAAATGATCCCGATAATGTCACATCATCAAAAGTCTCTTATGCACTTGAAAATGCTACCGATAAAAGTTTCAGTCTGTCCTGACAAAGACAAACCCTTAGACATCTAAGTCCTGCATGCACAACTTTTGTCTCCGCTTCAAAAATCTTCCTCTGAATGGAAACCTAACAGACCCCATTATAGCCTAATGGGTCCGTAGGCTCCGTTCGGCTCAGTTAAAAAAATAGAACATGTCCTATTATTGTCTGCATTACGGACAAGGATAGTACTGTTCTATTAGGGGCCAGCTGTTCCGTTCCACAAAAATTTTGCGGAACGGGTGCGGACCTATTCGTTTTCAATGGGGCTGCAAAAGATGCGGACAGCACACAGTGTGCTGTCCACTTCCGCTCTGTGGCCCCGCAAAAAAATAGAACATGTCCTATTCTTGTCCGCAGCCACGGACAAGAAAATGCATTTCTATTATAGTGCCGGCCATGTGCGGTCCGCAAAACACTTGCGGACATGTGAATGTACCCTTAGTTGGCATAAAAATAGAATGTTATGAATGTTAGTATATGGCGATGCAAAATATAACACATTTTTAATAAAAAGGGATTTTATTAAGCAAAAGTAGTAAAACATGAAAAAAACTATATAAATTTGGTATTGCCATAATCGTTTCAATCTGCAGAATAAAGTTATCATATCATATATTCCACTGACAGAATTTCAGTTTTTGCCTACCTCACCTCCCAAAAAATGAGATAAAAAGTGATCAGAAAGTCAAATGTACCCCAAAATGGTGCCAATAAAAACTACAGCTTGTCCTGTAAAAAATAAACCCTCACACAGTAAAGTCAAAAAAAAAAAAAAAAAGTTATGGCTATTAAGAAAATTTGTTAGAAAATCCAGATGCCGCTCCTCAAACAGCAGTTTACGATCACAAATCGGGTGAACTGTATTCAGGAGAAAATGGATAGCAAATTTTGGGCCTAAAGCACCATTTTCTTGTAAAATAAAATGTAATGTTTCATTTTCACAGCCCAGTGTTAGGAATTCTATGAAACACCTGTTGAATCAAAGTGCTCACTACACCCCTTAAAAATTCATTGGGGGGTGTAGTTTCCAAAATGTGGTCACTTTTTTGGGAGTTTTCACTGTGGGGGTACCTCAGGGTCTCTTCAAATGCAGCATGGTGCCCAAAGACCATTCCAGCAAAATCTGCCCTCCAAAAACAATATGGCGCTCCTTGCTTGCTTCTGAGCACTGGAGTGCACCCATACAGCAATGTATGCCTATATGCGGGGTATTTATGTAAGTGTAGAATCAGGGTAATAAATATTGAGGTTTGTTTTTGTTGTAAACTCTTGATGTGTTACAGGAAAAAATTGATTAAAATGGAAAATCAGCAAAAAACAAAGAGAAATTTTGAAATTTCACCTCCATTTTGCTTTATGGCCTGTGGAATACTCAAAGGGTTAACAATATTTCTAAAATCAGTTTTGAATAGTTTGAGGGTGTAGTTTCTAAAATGGGGTAATTTATGGGTGGTTTCTGTTATGTCAGCTCCTCAAAGTGACTTCAGAACTGAATTGGTCTATAAAAAATAGATTTTGGAATTCAAAAAAATAAAATTTCTAAACCTTCTAATGTCCTAAAAAAATAAAATAACATTACCAAAATAACGCCCACATAAAGTAGACATATGTTGAATGTTAAATACTGTTAATTAGTAATAAGTAGAGTTGAGCGAACACCTGGATGTTCGGGTTCGAGAAGTTCGGCCGAACTTCCCGGAAATGTTCGGGTTCGGAATCCGAACCCGATCCGAACTTCGTCCCGAACCCCATTGAAGTCAATGGGGACCCGAACTTTTGGCCACTAAAAAGGCTGTAAAACAGCCCAGGAAAGAGCTAGAGGGCTGCAAAAGGCAGCAACATGTAGGTAAATCCCCTGCAAACAAATGTGGATAGGGAAATTAATTAAAATAAAAATAAAAAAAATAAAAATGAACCAATATCAATTGGACAGAGGTCCCATAGCAGAGAATCTGGCTTCACGTCAGCAGAGAATCAGTCTCTTCATGCCATAGCAAAGAATCTGGCTTCATGTCAGCAGAGAATCAGTCTCTTCATGCCATAGCAGAGAATCTGGCTTCATGTCAGCGCAGAATCAGTCTTCATGTCATAGCAGAGAATCAGGCTTCACGTCACCCACCACTGGAACAGGCCACTGTCACACATTTAGGCCCCGGCACCCAGACAGAGGAGAGCGGTCCCGTAACAGAGAATCTGGCCTTATGTCAGCGCAGAATCTGTATTCATGTCATAGCAGAGAATCAGGCTTCACGTCACCCACCACTGGAACAGGCCACTGTCACACATTTAGGCCCCGGCACCCAGACAGAGGAGAGCGGTCCCGTAACAGAGAATCTGGCTGTCATGGTCTTACCTGCTTGCTGCTCTCCTTCGTTTGACATGTGCTGGCGGCCATCTTGGTTTCTGGGTTTCTTGTAGCCTTCCACCCTGCGGCTCCTCCTTCCCCTGGGAGGAGCTGGATGCCTAGCTCATATATATAGGAGGTCTGTGGCTTCAGTTCCTTGCTTGGTCCTCTTGTGTTCACATGCTTCTAAGACTGCTGCTGCTTCTGGTTCCTGATCCTGGCTTCGTCTGACTACCCTGCTGGTTCCTGATCCTGGCTTCGTCTGACTACCCTGCTGGTTCCTGATCCTGGCTTCGTCTGACTACCCTGCTGGTTCCTGATCCTGGCTTCGTCTGACTACCCTTCTGGTTCCTGACCTCTGGCTTCGCAAAGACTCTGCTCGGTTTCACCATCCGTTTGGACTTTTGCTTTACAGCTTTATTTTTAATAAAGCCTTCTTATTTTCACTTATCTCTTGTTGTACGTCTGGTTCATGGTTCCGTGACATTAGGACCAAGCCATGAATTCTGACGGTACAGGGCCATCCTCGCTACCCACGCTGGTTGCCAGACTTGATCAGCAGGATCACCTGTTGGGTCGGTTCGCTGTGGCGTTGCAAACCCTGCTTGAACGCACGGCTCATTTCGCTCCCGTTGCCGATGGGTCGGTTGTCGCTCCTGGGCTCGCTCCTACTGCCGCTCCGGTTGTTGCGCCAGAGTCTACCCCGACACCTGTTGTTGCGCCTGCGGTGTTTCGGGGTATGACCGGTTCTGCCCCTCTTCCACAGCGCTTTGGGGGAGAGCCAACTCAGTGCCGAGGTTTCCTTAACCAGGTGGGCATTTATTTCGAGTTGCTGCCACATGCCTTTCCTACTGAGAGATCAAAGGTGGGCTTCTTGATCTCGCTGCTCTCGGACAAGGCCTTGGCCTGGGCCAGCCCTTTATGGGAGAACAACAATCCGGTGGTTGCCGAGTTTTCTGGTTTTGTTGCTTCTCTTCGGAAGGTATTCGATGTGCCGGCTCGTGCTGCCTCTGCTGCGAAGCTCCTTATGTCCATCAGACAGGGTTCACGATCCGTAGCTGAATACGCCATTGAGTTTCGTACCCTGGCAGCAGAGGCTCTGGTCGCTGCTTTCTCTCATGGTCTCTCGGATGCCTTGAAGGATGAGGTTGCAGCTAAGGACCTACCAGTTGAGCTCGAGTCTCTTATTTCTTTCCTGATTTTGATTGACACCAGACTCAGGGAGAGACCTTCCTTTAAGGAGAACCTGCGGAGGTCTTCTAACAGATTGGTGCCTACGTTTGCTGTCCCACCCGTGCCTCCCTCTCCTCCCACGCCTCCTGGGGATGACTTGTCTGGGGGTGAACCCATGCAGCTGGGGTTTGCTCACCTGTCCGAGGGGGAGAGGGCACTCCGGAGACGCGAGGGCCGATGCATGTACTGTGGTCTCGGTGGGCATTTTCGGTTGGCATGTCCGAACCGTCCGGGAAACGCTCGTACCCTGAGATCCTGTCGGGGGCAGATCTTGGGTGGAGTCTCCTCGTCCCCGGTTTCCCGTGTTGACAAACCACTGATCACTGTTGTCCTCTCCTGGGTCGGGGGCTCGGTGACGACCCAGGCGTTGGTGGACTCTGGTGCTGGTGGTTTGTTCATTGATAGTGTGTTCGCTGCCGCCAATTCCATTCCTCTGCAGGCTCGAGGTTCCCCACTGGCTCTTGAGGCGATAGACGGCAGACCCCTTCTGCCGCCACACGTGACTCATGAGACCCTTCCAGTGGGGATAGCCATTGGTGCCGTTCACAGAGAGTCGGTCTGCCTCCAGGTTATTTCGTCTCCACACTACTCGGTGGTCTTGGGGTACCCCTGGCTCCAGAAGCATAATCCGACTTTCGATTGGAGATCGGTCGAGATCCTCTCGTGGTCACCGCAGTGTGGGGCTAGTTGCATCCATGGGTCTGTCAAGTTGCTGTGTACTTCCTCGGACTCTCTGTTGCCTCCTGAATACGAGGAGTACCGGGATGTATTCGATAAGGTGCGCGCGGTTGCCCTACCTCCGCACCGCCCATACGATTGTGCCATAGAGTTACAATCTGGTGCCGTTCCTCCTCGTGGCAAAGTCTATCCACTGTCGGTAGCGGAGAATGAGGCCATGGAGGAGTACGTGAGGGAGGCGCTTTCACGCGGACACATTCGCAAATCTTCGTCCCCGGCAGGGGCTGGATTTTTCTTTGTGAAAAAGAAGGGCGGTGAGTTGAGGCCTTGCATCGATTACAGGGGTCTCAATCGCATCACGATCAAGAACGCTTACCCGATACCCTTGATTTCCGAGCTGTTCGATCGCCTTAAAGGGGCCACGGTCTTTACCAAACTCGACCTGAGGGCGGCATATAACCTGGTAAGGATCAAGGCGGGCGATGAGTGGAAGACCGCGTTTAACACCAGGACCGGTCATTACGAATCCTTGGTTATGCCCTTTGGGTTGTGCAATGCGCCCGCAGTCTTTCAGGAATTCATCAACGATGTTTTCCGTGACCTGTTGCAGCAGTGTGTGGTAGTCTATTTGGATGACATCTTGGTATATTCTGAATCCATGGAGGCCCACATTCTGGATGTCAGACGAGTGTTGCAACGGTTACGAGAGAACAAGCTGTTCGGTAAGCTTGAGAAATGCGAATTTCACCGATCCCAGGTAACCTTCTTAGGTTACATCATTTCCGCTGAGGGGTTCTCCATGGATCCTGAGAAGGTTTCGGCTGTCTTACAGTGGCCCCAGCCCAGTGGTCTTCGTTCCCTGCAGCGCTTTTTGGGCTTCGCCAATTATTATCGGAAGTTCATCAGGGACTTTTCCATGCTGGCCAAGCCTCTCACGGATCTGACCAGGAAGGGCAGTAATTCCCAGGTCTGGCCGCTCGAGGCCATCCGAGCTTTTGAGGCCCTAAAGTCCGCCTTTGTGTCGGCTCCGATTCTGTCGCATCCCAACCCTGGGTTGCCCTTTGTCCTCGAGGTGGACGCGTCTGAGACGGGAGTAGGCGCCCTTCTGTCTCAGCGTAGAACACCAGAGGGTCCTCTGCTTCCTTGTGGGTTTTACTCCCGGAAACTGTCTTCCGCGGAGTGCAACTATCAGATTGGTGACAGGGAGTTATTGGCCATCGTGCAGGCCCTTAAAGAATGGAGGCACTTGCTCGAGGGTTCGGTGGTTCCGGTTCTCATCCTGACGGACCACAAGAATCTGACCTACCTTTCTGAGGCCAAGAGATTGACACCACGTCAGGCCAGATGGGCTCTGTTCTTGTCACGTTTTAATTACGTGGTCTCCTACCTACCCGGTTCCAAGAACATCAGGGCGGATGCCTTATCACGGCAGTACTCCGAGCTGTCCAGGGAGGAGTCGATTCCGACTTCGGTCATACCTCCGAATCAGATCCTGGCCGCCATTCGCACCAGCCTGACCTCTCCCCTGGGTGAGCAGATTTTGGCGGCTCAATCTGGTGCTCCCTCTGGGAGACCCAACGGCAGATGTTTTGTGCCTGAGGAGTTGCGCACTCGGTTGTTGCGAACCTACCATAACTCCAAGACCGCGGGGCATCCTGGAAAGAATCAGCTGTCCTGGGCTGTTTCACGTCTGTTCTGGTGGCCTTCCCTACGTTCCGACATCGCCGCATATGTAGCGGCATGCTCCGTTTGTGCCCAGAGTAAGTCCCCTCGGCACCTTCCGTTGGGCCTTCTGCAACCCATAGCCACCGGGGAGCGCCCATGGTCACACCTGGGGATGGATTTCATTGTGGACCTCCCTGCATCCCGAGGCCATACGGTCATTCTCATGATTGTGGATCGGTTTTCCAAAATGTGCCACTGTGTTCCTCTCAAGAAGTTACCCTCTGCACAAGAGTTGGCCACGATCTTTGCCAGGGAGGTCTTCCGGTTGCACGGTTTGCCTAAGGAGATTGTGTCGGATCGGGGGAGTCAGTTTGTGTCCAGGTTCTGGCGCGCCTTTTGCTCCCAGTTGGGGATTCATCTCTCCTTCTCCTCGGCCTACCACCCTCAGTCCAATGGGGCCGCAGAACGATCCAATCAGGCCTTGGAGCAATTCCTTCGTTGCTATGTCTCCGATCACCAAGACAATTGGGTTGACCTCCTGCCTTGGGCTGAGTTTGCCAGGAACACGGCGGTGAACTCTTCCTCTGGGACGTCTCCCTTCATGGCCAATTATGGGTTCCAACCTGCCGTGTTACCGGAGGTATTCTCTCCCCAGGATATTCCGGCTGTGGAGGATCACCTTTCCGTCCTACGTGCTTCTTGGGTACAGATCCAGAAGTCCCTTGAGGTCTCTGCGCAGCGCCAGAGACTCCAGGCTGATCGCAGACGAGCGCCTGCTCCTTCCTACCAGGTCGGAGACCGTGTATGGTTGTCCACCCGCAACCTCAACCTTCGAGTGCCCACTCCCAAGCTGGCGCCTCGCTTTGTTGGTCCCTTCCGAGTGCTTCGCAGGGTAAACCCGGTAGCCTATGCCCTTGCGCTTCCTCCTGGCATGCGGATCTCCAACGTGTTTCATGTCTCCCTGTTGAAGCCACTGGTGTGTAATCGTTTCACTTCCTCGGTTCCTCGGCCTCGTCCGGTCCAAGTGGGCAATCGTGAGGAATATGAGGTGAGCAATATCCTGGACTCACGCCTGGTCCGCGGTCGGTTGCAGTTTTTGGTCCATTGGCGTGGTTATGGTCCAGAGGAGCGTTCCTGGGTTCCCTCCGCAGATGTCCATGCTCCTGCCTTGCTCCGAGCCTTCCACGCACGCTTCCCTCAGAAACCGTTTTGTGCTCCGCGGAGGAGGGGCCCTTGAGGGGGAGGTACTGTCATGGTCTTACCTGCTTGCTGCTCTCCTTCGTTTGACATGTGCTGGCGGCCATCTTGGTTTCTGGGTTTCTTGTAGCCTTCCACCCTGCGGCTCCTCCTTCCCCTGGGAGGAGCTGGATGCCTAGCTCATATATATAGGAGGTCTGTGGCTTCAGTTCCTTGCTTGGTCCTCTTGTGTTCACATGCTTCTAAGACTGCTGCTGCTTCTGGTTCCTGATCCTGGCTTCGTCTGACTACCCTGCTGGTTCCTGATCCTGGCTTCGTCTGACTACCCTGCTGGTTCCTGATCCTGGCTTCGTCTGACTACCCTGCTGGTTCCTGATCCTGGCTTCGTCTGACTACCCTTCTGGTTCCTGACCTCTGGCTTCGCAAAGACTCTGCTCGGTTTCACCATCCGTTTGGACTTTTGCTTTACAGCTTTATTTTTAATAAAGCCTTCTTATTTTCACTTATCTCTTGTTGTACGTCTGGTTCATGGTTCCGTGACACTGGCCTTATGTCAGCACAGAATCTGTCTTAATGTCATAGCAGAGAATCAGGCTTCACGTCACCCACCACTGGAACAGGCCACTGTCACACATTTAGGCCCAGGCACCCAGACAGAGGAGAGCGGTCCCGTAACAGAGAATCTGGCCTTATGTCAGCGCAGAATCTGTATTCATGTCATAGCAGAGAATCAGGCTTCACGTCACCCACCACTGGAACAGGCCACTGTCACACATTTAGGCCCCGGCACCCAGACAGAGGAGAGCGGTCCCGTAACAGAGAATCTGGCCTTATGTCAGCGCAGAATCTGTCTTCATGTCATAGCAGAGAATTAGGCTTCACGTCAGCCACCACTGGAACAGGCCACTGTCACACATTTAGGCCCAGGCACCCAGGCAGAGGAGAGAGGTCCCGTAACAGAGAATCTGGCCTTATGTCAGCACAGAATCTGTATTCATGTCATAGCAGAGAATCAGGCTTCACGTCACCCACCACTGGAACAGGCCACTGTCACACATTTAGGCCCCGGCACCCAGACAGAGGAGAGAGGTCCTGTAACAGAGAATCTGGCCTTGTGTCAGCACAGAATCTGTCTTCATGTCATAGCAGAGAATCAGGCATCACGTCACCCACCACTGGAACAGGCCACTGTCACACATTTAGGCCCAGGCACCCAGGCAGAAGAGAGAGGTCCCGTAACAGAGAATCTGGCCTTATGTCAGCACAGAATCTGTCTTAATGTCATAGCAGAGAATCAGGCTTCACGTCACCCACCACTGGAACAGGCCACTGTCACACATTTAGGCCCAGGCACCCAGGCAGAGGAGAGAGGTCCCATAACAGAGAATCTGGCCTTATGTCAGCGCAGAATCTGTATTCATGTCATAGCAGAGAATCAGGCTTCACGTCACCCACCACTGGAACAGGCCACTGTCACACATTTAGGCCCGGCACCCAGACAGAGGAGAGCGGTCCCGTAACAGAGAATCTGGCCTTATGTCAGCGCAGAATCTGTATTCATGTCATAGCAGAGAATCAGGCTTCACGTTACCCACCACTGGAACAGGCCACTGTCACACATTTAGGCCCCGGCACCCAGACAGAGGAGAGCGGTCCCGTAACAGAGAATCTGGCCTTATGTCAGCACAGAATCTCTCTTAATGTCATAGCAGAGAATCAGGCTTCACGTCACCCACCACTGGAACAGGCCACTGTCACACATTTAGGCCCAGGCACCCAGGCAGAGGAGAGAGGTCCCGTAACAGAGAATCTGGCCTTATGTCAGCGCAGAATCTGTATTCATGTCATAGCAGAGAATCAGGCTTCACGTCACCCACCACTGGAACAGGCCACTGTCACACATTTAGGCCCCGGCACCCAGACAGAGGAGAGCGGTCCCGTAACAGAGAATCTGGCCTTATGTCAGCGCAGAATCTGTCTTCATGTCATAGCAGAGAATCAAGCTTCACGTCACCCACCACTGGAACAGGCCACTGTCACACATTTAGGCCCCGGCACCCAGACAGAGGAGAGAGGTCCTGTAACAGAGAATCTGGCCTTATGTCAGCACAGAATCTGTCTTCATGTCATAGCAGAGAATCAGGCTTCACGTCACCCACCACTGGAACAGGCCACTGTCACACATTTAGGCCCCGTCACCCAGACAGAGGAGAGCGGTCCCGTAACAGAGAATCTGGCCTTATGTCAGCACAGAATCTGTCTTAATGTCATAGCAGAGAATCAGGCTTCACGTCACCCACCACTGGAACAGGCCACTGTCACACATTTAGGCCCAGGCACCCAGACAGAGGAGAGCGGTCCCGTAACAGAGAATCTGGCCTTATGTCAGCGCAGAATCTGTATTCATGTCATAGCAGAGAATCAGGCTTCACGTCACCCACCACTGGAACAGGCCACTGTCACACATTTAGGCCCCGGCACCCAGACAGAGGAGAACGGTCCCGTAACAGAGAATCTGGCCTTATGTCAGCGCAGAATCTGTCTTCATGTCATAGCAGAGAATCAGGCTTCACGTCAGCCATCACTGGAACAGGCCACTGTCACACATTTAGGCCCCGGCACCCAGGCAGAGGAGAGAGGTCCCGTAACAGAGAATCTGGCCTTATGTCAGCACAGAATCTGTATTCATGTCATAGCAGAGAATCAGGCTTCACGTCACCCACCACTGGAACAGGCCACTGTCACACATTTAGGCCCCGGCACCCAGACAGAGGAGAGAGGTCCTGTAACAGAGAATCTGGCCTTGTGTCAGCACAGAATCTGTCTTCATGTCATAGCAGAGAATCAGGCATCACGTCACCCACCACTGGAACAGGCCACTGTCACACATTTAGGCCCAGGCACCCAGGCAGAGGAGAGAGGTCCCATAACAGAGAATCTGGCCTTATGTCAGCACAGAATCTGTCTTAATGTCATAGCAGAGAATCAGGCTTCACGTCACCCACCACTGGAACAGGCCACTGTCACACATTTAGGCCCAGGCACCCAGGCAGAGGAGAGAGGTCCCGTAACAGAGAATCTGGCCTTATGTCAGCGCAGAATCTGTATTCATGTCATAGCAGAGAATCAGGCTTCACGTCACCCACCACTGGAACAGGCCACTGTCACACATTTAGGCCCAGGCACCCAGGCAGAGGAGAGAGGTCCCGTAACAGAGAATCTGGCCTTATGTCAGCGCAGAATCTGTATTCATGTCATAGCAGAGAATCAGGCTTCACGTCACCCACCACTGGAACAGGCCACTGTCACACATTTAGGCCCCGGCACCCAGACAGAGGAGAGCGGTCCCGTAACAGAGAATCTGGCCTTATGTCAGCGCAGAATCTGTCTTCATGTCATAGCAGAGAATCAAGCTTCACGTCACCCACCACTGGAACAGGCCACTGTCACAAATTTAGGCCCCGGCACCCAGACAGAGGAGAGAGGTCCTGTAACAGAGAATCTGGCCTTATGTCAGCACAGAATCTGTCTTCATGTCATAGCAGAGAATCAGTAGTAAGAAGATTGCAGCACACAGTTTTTCTTGTTGCTTTTAAATTTTAATTTAACATTTTTGTCATCACATAATTAGAGTTCCAGTGCAATTTTTCACAGCTATATGCATAGAAGAGAATGACCAGACGTTTCGGCCTTTCACGGCCTTCCTCAGTGGTCTTAAATCTATAAAAATAACATATATTTGTATGAATTATATGACATATGCATTAGGATCATGATTAGATGAGGACGAAACTAGAGAAAATCTTTGGTATATATACATTGAACATAAGGAAAGGAATTATTTACAGAGAATATAGAATAAAAACAATTGATGGTTTGTTGCCATCTAGGAGTGAACATGATTTCTTCAGCGATTATGTTTGGAATCAATAGAATTTAATATGCTGCTATAGGTAGATGTATTAATGTATGTGGTACATTACAGTGTCATAGTCGCACTGATGGGGGTATAGCCCAAGACAGGACACACTCGCACAAATTATCAAGAATTGAGCATAGATGATCCATCAGGTAGGTTAGGGGATCATGTGAAATGTCAATCTATATATATGTATATGGAGTCAGTGCAATGTGTCCTGAGTTGGGCAGTCCCCTGAGTGCAAGTATTACAAGCCATTATGAGGAGACAGTTCAACAGTCATTATAGCTGCCGGGTATAACATCCTGACCAAGCATGGCAAAAGCTACATGGGAAAACATAAAGAAACATAGAAAAGCCATAATGTTATATAGAGAGGACTCCCGTGGTTACCTTGGATGCTGTGTAGTAAGGCACTTGCGCTGGATGCACTGGACAGGCGCTCGTTTGGCGCCTTTTAAAGTAGCGAGGAGCGCCACTGTATAATGGGTCATAGGGTGCATCCGGTCACATGTTCAGGTCACATGTTACCGGGCCGGCGTGCGTTCCACTTGCGTGTCAGGCACGCAGGACAGCCGCTCCATATTGCGCATGCGCGAATACGTCACCAGGGCGGAAGTGCCATGCGTTCCACCTGCGTGTCATTCGCTGTGGCCGCGCGTATCATGGATAATCAGAGGGCAGGAATATCATGTCACGTGATACGGCAGTGTATAATGCAAAGTGGCTTAAATAGACACCCATGAGTGTCCGGATAGTAGGGACAAAATGTATATTACTGTATATTAGTAAAAATCCTTTGTGGGGATGAATAAGCACAATGTAATATACACAGTACACCACATCTACACATTAATACCATAGCATGCTTATATAGAAATTGACAAATAGAGACCTCCTGGTATATGGTTAATCTATAATGTCCCTGTCATAGTGGATAATAGGTGGGGTGGATAACAGGAAGGGAGGATAAGGAAGAGCCAGGGAAGGGGAAGGGAGGAAGGGGAAGGGGGAAGATAAAAGGGAAGGGGGGGGGGTTTGTTATCTCACCCTTGCAGGTCGTAATTTCAACGGGTCTGTAAGGAAAATAAAGAGTTTGTTAATCACACACAGAAATGATGCTCTTGACCATTACATTAGACATTAATAGAGAAATCACATTCCCGATTGAGACCATGTGGTGAGAGGGTCCCGAGTGTGTGGATCCAATACGCCTCTCTTTGTTTTAGAGATAGGATCCGGTTTCCGCCGCGTCTTAGAGGGTCGATTTGCTCCAATACCTGGAACCGTAATTGGGATACCCGATGGTTTTTTTCGTTAAAATGGTGTGGGACGGGTAAAAGGGTATGTCCGAGTCTAATGGTGGATTTGTGTTTACTTACACGATCGCGGACATGTTGAGTTGTTTCGCCCACATACGCCAGTCCGCATGGGCACTTCAACACGTAAACAACAAAACTGGAATCGCATGTAAAGAATCCCTTAATTTGGTATGGTCGTCCAGTTCTTGGGTGGGTAACGTGTTCGCCTCTTGTGACACTTGAACATTGAGCGCAATGTAGACAAGGAAATGTTCCTTGTCGTTGACTCTTTAGGAAAGTTTGTTTTGGTAGCTTGATAAGGCTACCAATGTCTGCCTTGACCAATTTGTCTCTGACATTGTGGGGTCTCTTATAGCACGTTAGTGGAGGTTCACTAAACTCCACAATGTTGGGGTATGCCTTCGTGAGTACTGGCCAGTGCTTTCTCAATGCCTGATGGATTTTGGGTATCAGTGGGTGGTATGTTGTAACGCAGGCTAGCCTCTTAGGTTCCTTATTACGTGGTTGGATTATTTCTGTGATGTTATTTAAAGTGGAATCAAGAAGTGTTTGTGGATAACCCCTTGTCTGGAACTTCTCTGTCATCTCCTTGAGTCTGATTTCTCTCACTTCAGTGTCGGTAACAATGCGGTTAACTCTTATAAACTGAGATTTGGGTAAGGAGTTTTTTGTGGCCCTGGGGTGGCAGCTGTTATAGTGAAGCAAACTATTTCGGTCGGTTGGTTTGTTATATAGATCCAATGTTATGTTGCCCACTGGGTCAAGTTTGACTATTGTGTCCAGGAAACTTATTTTTTCTTTGCTTGTCTGTATGGTGAAACATAATTCTGGATAGACAGAATTAAGGTCCTGGACAAATTCATCAATAGTGGTGGTGGGGCCCCCCCATATGCAAAAGATATCGTCAATAAATCGTAGCCACGTGATAGAGAATTGATTGAACAAGGGGTGAGTATATACGTGGTCTTCCTCGAAGGCTATCATGTAGGCGTTTGCATATGGTGGGGCCACATTTGATCCCATGGCGGTGCCTCTTTTCTGACCGTAGTATGTGTCACCAAACATAAAGTAGTTTTTTGTCAGTATAGTTGTCAATAATTCTATACAAAATTCCTGTTGTATCATGTCAAGATTTGAGTGGGTACATAGTAGTCTGGCCGTGGCTCGAATTCCCTTTTCATGTTCAATCGATGTGTACAAGCTGTTAACATCTAGAGTGATCAATGTGCAGTCCAATGGTTTATCTATCTGTTGTAGTTTGGAGATGAAGTCTGTGGTATCGAGGAGGAAAGATTTAGATGTTTTAATCAGTGGGGTGAGGATTTTTTCAAGATAAACGGCCAAGGGGGAAAAAACAGAATCTGTGGAGGCGACAATGGGGCGTCCTGGGGGATCTTGTAAATTTTTATGAATTTTGGGTAAGGTATAAAATACTGGTATTATGGGATCTTGTTTGGTAAGGAATGTAACGGTCTTGGAATCAATTATCTCTAGGCTGTTATATGTACTCAGAATATGGGAAATCAATTCTTGAATTTGTGTTGTCGGATTCTGTCGTAGGGTTTCATATGTTGTCTCATCATCTAATTGTCTCTTTATTTCACATATGTATTTAGTCTTGTCCATTACCACAAGAGCACCGCCTTTATCGGCTGGTTTGATTATAATGTCGCCCTGTGTTTGTAGTGAATCTAAGGCCATTTTTTCTTCTGCTGTCAGGTTATTGGTATGTTTGTAACGGCCTTGTTTGTGATCTTTTATGATTTCCTGTATGGATTTTTGGGCAAAGGAAATGAATGTTTCTATCGGATGTTTGTTGCGTGGTGGCATGAAAGAGCTTTTATTTCTAAGGCCTAGTGTCTCCAGGGATAATGCCCCCGATGGCTCTGAGGTGCTGGATGGTCCCGGTTCCGCCTCGCTAAAGTGTGCCTTCAGTCTTAGGGTTCGGTAGAACCTCTGGAGTTCTTGTTCAAGGGTAAATGTACTCAGGCTTGGTGTTGGGCAGAAGGATAGTCCCTTTTGTAGTATATAAGTCTGTGCAGGGGATAGGTTGGTAGAGGAGATGTTTACAACTAAGTTGTTCTCCTTACCTGTGATCTGGTCTGTACTTGGCTTCCTTGACCGTCTCCTCCCGCCTCTCCTGGTGCGCCTGGTCCTGGTCCCCGTCCTCTCCGTCGGTTGCCTAAAAAACGAGCTGGATGTTTGTAGCTTCCTGATCGGTCGCTATCTGATGAGGAACCGGAACGATGTTGGTATCTGTTATCCCATGAACTGTACTGCGGATTCTTTTTCCATCGGTAGACGTTATCAAGACGATAATCCTCCGCGTCGCGTACGAATTTTTGTCGCTTGTTCAGTTCGGTGTGTTTCTTATATTCACTCAGTTGTCTGTCAATCCTTTCTTTGGCTTTTTTCCAATCTTCCTCTGGTGCTGTTGTGGTTAAAGTTGTTTCTGTAATCTCAACTTTCTTAGATAATTCTTCTATAGACTTTTGTAATTGTTCTAGGGTGAGCAAAATTATATCAAAAGAGCACTTGTTTAGAATATTTTCAAAACGTGTGGAAAATTCTGTGTTATCGGAGAATAATGTGGGTCTTAATCTTGATCGTAGACCTCTCGGTATACGATTAGTACGGTAATATTCGGCAAGGGTACTACAGTGGAGCTCCCAACCTATCAGACGTTTTCGGTCTCTTTCGTAGTCTCGTATCTTCAGTTCATGACTGGGTATATGAAGGAAGTCGCTGGACAGGTTCACTCCCGATACAATGATGTTGGCAGTGCTGGTGTCATATGAAAACACATTTGTCATGTTCGTTAGGGTGCTGGTAACTCACAGTATCGCTTTCAGTGTTGAGTTTTGGAGTACCGCACTCCAGTTTGGTTCACTTGTGCCTGCAAGGACTTATTCAGTCGCGCTATAGTAGTAAGAAGATTGCAGCACACAGTTTTTCTTGTTGCTTTTAAATTTTAATTTAACATTTTTGTCATCACATAATTAGAGTTCCAGTGCAATTTTTCACAGCTATATGCATAGAAGAGAATGACCAGACGTTTCGGCCTTTCACGGCCTTCCTCAGTGGTCTTAAATCTATAAAAATAACATATATTTGTATGAATTATATGACATATGCATTAGGATCATGATTAGATGAGGACGAAACTAGAGAAAATCTTTGGTATATATACATTGAACATAAGGAAAGGAATTATTTACAGAGAATATAGAATAAAAACAATTGATGGTTTGTTGCCATCTAGGAGTGAACATGATTTCTTCAGCGATTATGTTTGGAATCAATAGAATTTAATATGCTGCTATAGGTAGATGTATTAATGTATGTGGTACATTACAGTGTCATAGTCGCACTGATGGGGGTATAGCCCAAGACAGGACACACTCGCACAAGTTATCAAGAATTGAGCATAGATGATCCATCAGGTAGGTTAGGGGATCATGTGAAATGTCAATCTATATATATGTATATGGAGTCAGTGGAATGTGTCCTGAGTTGGGCAGTCCCCTGAGGCACCGCCATGGGATCAAATGTGGCCCCACCATATGCAAACGCCTACATGATAGCCTTCGAGGAAGACCACGTATATACTCACCCCTTGTTCAATCAATTCTCTATCACGTGGCTACGATTTATTGACGATATCTTTTGCATATGGGGGGGCCCCACCACCACTATTGATGAATTTGTCCAGGACCTTAATTCTGTCTATCCAGAATTATGTTTCACCATACAGACAAGCAAAGAAAAAATAAGTTTCCTGGACACAATAGTCAAACTTGACCCAGTGGGCAACATAACATTGGATCTATATAACAAACCAACCGACCGAAATAGTTTGCTTCACTATAACAGCTGCCACCCCAGGGCCACAAAAAACTCCTTACCCAAATCTCAGTTTATAAGAGTTAACCGCATTGTTACCGACACTGAAGTGAGAGAAATCAGACTCAAGGAGATGACAGAGAAGTTCCAGACAAGGGGTTATCCACAAACACTTCTTGATTCCACTTTAAATAACATCACAGAAATAATCCAACCACGTAATAAGGAACCTAAGAGGCTAGCCTGCGTTACAACATACCACCCACTGATACCCAAAATCCATCAGGCATTGAGAAAGCACTGGCCAGTACTCACGAAGGCATACCCCAACATTGTGGAGTTTAGTGAACCTCCACTAACGTGCTATAAGAGACCCCACAATGTCAGAGACAAATTGGTCAAGGCAGACATTGGTAGCCTTATCAAGCTACCAAAACAAACTTTCCTAAAGAGTCAACGACAAGGAACATTTCCTTGTCTACATTGCGCTCAATGTTCAAGTGTCACAAGAGGCGAACACGTTACCCACCCAAGAACTGGACGACCATACCAAATTAAGGGATTCTTTACATGCGATTCCAGTTTTGTTGTTTACGTGTTGAAGTGCCCATGCGGACTGGCGTATGTGGGCGAAACAACTCAACATGTCCGCGATCGTGTAAGTAAACACAAATCCACCATTAGACTCGGACATACCCTTTTACCCCTCCCACACCATTTTAACGAAAAAAACCATCGGGTATCCCAATTACGGTTCCAGGTATTGGAGCAAATCGACCCTCTAAGACGCGGCGGAAACCGGATCCTATCTCTAAAACAAAGAGAGGCGTATTGGATCCACACACTCGGGACCCTCTCACCACATGGTCTCAATCGGGAATGTGATTTCTCTATTAATGTCTAATGTAATGGTCAAGAGCATCATTTCTGTGTGTGATTAACAAACTCTTTATTTTCCTTACAGACCCGTTGAAATTACGACCTGCAAGGGTGAGATAACAAAACCCCCCCCCCCTTCCCTTTTATCTTCCCCCTTCCCCTTCCTCCCTTCCCCTTCCCTGGCTCTTCCTTATCCTCCCTTCCTGTTATCCACCCCACCTATTATCCACTATGATAGGGACATTATAGATTAACCATATACCAGGAGGTCTCTATTTGTCAATTTCTATATAAGCATGCTATGGTATTAATGTGTAGATGTGGTGTACTGTGTATATTACATTGTGCTTATTCATCCCCACAAAGGATTTTTACTAATATACAGTAATATACATTTTGTCCCTACTATCCGGACACTCATGGGTGTCTATTTAAGCCACTTTGCATTATACACTGCCGTATCACGTGACATGATATTCCTGCCCTCTGATTATCCATGATACGCGCGGCCACAGCGAATGACACGCAGGTGGAACGCATGGCACTTCCGCCCTGGTGACGTATTCGCGCATGCGCAATATGGAGCGGCTGTCCTGCGTGCCTGACACGCAAGTGGAACGCACGCCGGCCCGGTAACATGTGACCTGAACATGTGACCGGATGCACCCTATGACCCATTATACAGTGGCGCTCCTCGCTACTTTAAAAGGCGCCAAACGAGCGCCTGTCCAGTGCATCCAGCGCAAGTGCCTTACTACACAGCATCCAAGGTAACCACGGGAGTCCTCTCTATATAACATTATGGCTTTTCTATGTTTCTTTATGTTTTCCCATGTAGCTTTTGCCATGCTTGGTCAGGATGTTATACCCGGCAGCTATAATGACTGTTGAACTGTCTCCTCATAATGGCTTGTAATACTTGCACTCAGGGGACTGCCCAACTCAGGACACATTGCACTGACTCCATATACATATATATAGATTGACATTTCACATGATCCCCTAACCTACCTGATGGATCATCTATGCTCAATTCTTGATAACTTGTGCGAGTGTGTCCTGTCTTGGGCTATACCCCCATCAGTGCGACTATGACACTGTAATGTACCACATACATTAATACATCTACCTATAGCAGCATATTAAATTCTATTGATTCCAAACATAATCGCTGAAGAAATCATGTTCACTCCTAGATGGCAACAAACCATCAATTGTTTTTATTCTATATTCTCTGTAAATAATTCCTTTCCTTATGTTCAATGTATATATACCAAAGATTTTCTCTAGTTTCGTCCTCATCTAATCATGATCCTAATGCATATGTCATATAATTCATACAAATATATGTTATTTTTATAGATTTAAGACCACTGAGGAAGGCCGTGAAAGGCCGAAACGTCTGGTCATTCTCTTCTATGCATATAGCTGTGAAAAATTGCACTGGAACTCTAATTATGTGATGACAAAAATGTTAAATTAAAATTTAAAAGCAACAAGAAAAACTGTGTGCTGCAATCTTCTTACTACTATAGCGCGACTGAATAAGTCCTTGCAGGCACCAGTGAACCAAACTGGAGTGCGGTACTCCAAAACTCAACACTGAAAGCGATACTGTGAGTTACCAGCACCCTAACGAACATGACAAATGTGTTTTCATATGACACCAGCACTGCCAACATCATTGTATCGGGAGTGAACCTGTCCAGCGACTTCCTTCATATACCCAGTCATGAACTGAAGATACGAGACTACGAAAGAGACCGAAAACGTCTGATAGGTTGGGAGCTCCACTGTAGTACCCTTGCCGAATATTACCGTACTAATCGTATACCGAGAGGTCTACGATCAAGATTAAGACCCACATTATTCTCCGATAGCACAGAATTTTCCACACGTTTTGAAAATATTCTAAACAAGTGCTCTTTTGATATAATTTTGCTCACCCTAGAACAATTACAAAAGTCTATAGAAGAATTATCTAAGAAAGTTGAGATTACAGAAACAACTTTAACCACAACAGCACCAGAGGAAGATTGGAAAAAAGCCAAAGAAAGGATTGACAGACAACTGAGTGAATATAAGAAACACACCGAACTGAACAAGCGACAAAAATTCGTACGCGACGCGGAGGATTATCGTCTTGATAACGTCTACCGATGGAAAAAGAATCCGCAGTACAGTTCATGGGATAACAGATACCAACATCGTTCCGGTTCCTCATCAGATAGCGACCGATCAGGAAGCTACAAACATCCAGCTCGTTTTTTAGGCAACCGACGGAGAGGACGGGGACCAGGACCAGGCGCACCAGGAGAGGCGGGAGGAGACGGTCAAGGAAGCCAAGTACAGACCAGATCACAGGTAAGGAGAACAACTTAGTTGTAAACATCTCCTCTACCAACCTATCCCCTGCACAGACTTATATACTACAAAAGGGACTATCCTTCTGCCCAACACCAAGCCTGAGTACATTTACCCTTGAACAAGAACTCCAGAGGTTCTACCGAACCCTAAGACTGAAGGCACACTTTAGCGAGGCGGAACCGGGACCATCCAGCACCTCAGAGCCATCGGGGGCATTATCCCTGGAGACACTAGGCCTTAGAAATAAAAGCTCTTTCATGCCACCACGCAACAAACATCCGATAGAAACATTCATTTCCTTTGCCCAAAAATCCATACAGGAAATCATAAAAGATCACAAACAAGGCCGTTACAAACATACCAATAACCTGACAGCAGAAGAAAAAATGGCCTTAGATTCACTACAAACACAGGGCGACATTATAATCAAACCAGCCGATAAAGGCGGTGCTCTTGTGGTAATGGACAAGACTAAATACATATGTGAAATAAAGAGACAATTAGATGATGAGACAACATATGAAACCCTACGACAGAATCCGACAACACAAATTCAAGAATTGATTTCCCATATTCTGAGTACATATAACAGCCTAGAGATAATTGATTCCAAGACCGTTACATTCCTTACCAAACAAGATCCCATAATACCAGTATTTTATACCTTACCCAAAATTCATAAAAATTTACAAGATCCCCCAGGACGCCCCATTGTCGCCTCCACAGATTCTGTTTTTTCCCCCTTGGCCGTTTATCTTGAAAAAATCCTCACCCCACTGATTAAAACATCTAAATCTTTCCTCCTCGATACCACAGACTTCATCTCCAAACTACAACAGATAGATAAACCATTGGACTGCACATTGATCACTCTAGATGTTAACAGCTTGTACACATCGATTGAACATGAAAAGGGAATTCGAGCCACGGCCAGACTACTATGTACCCACTCAAATCTTGACATGATACAACAGGAATTTTGTATAGAATTATTGACAACTATACTGACAAAAAACTACTTTATGTTTGGTGACACATACTACGGTCAGAAAAGAGGCACCGCCATGGGATCAAATGTGGCCCCACCATATGCAAACGCCTACATGATAGCCTTCGAGGAAGACCACGTATATACTCACCCCTTGTTCAATCAATTCTCTATCACGTGGCTACGATTTATTGACGATATCTTTTGCATATGGGGGGGCCCCACCACCACTATTGATGAATTTGTCCAGGACCTTAATTCTGTCTATCCAGAATTATGTTTCACCATACAGACAAGCAAAGAAAAAATAAGTTTCCTGGACACAATAGTCAAACTTGACCCAGTGGGCAACATAACATTGGATCTATATAACAAACCAACCGACCGAAATAGTTTGCTTCACTATAACAGCTGCCACCCCAGGGCCACAAAAACTCCTTACCCAAATCTCAGTTTATAAGAGTTAACCGCATTGTTACCGACACTGAAGTGAGAGAAATCAGACTCAAGGAGATGACAGAGAAGTTCCAGAAAAGGGGTTATCCACAAACACTTCTTGATTCCACTTTAAATAACATCACAGAAATAATCCAACCACGTAATAAGGAACCTAAGAGGCTAGCCTGCGTTACAACATACCACCCACTGATACCCAAAATCCATCAGGCATTGAGAAAGCACTGGCCAGTACTCACGAAGGCATACCCCAACATTGTGGAGTTTAGTGAACCTCCACTAACGTGCTATAAGAGACCCCACAATGTCAGAGACAAATTGGTCAAGGCAGACATTGGTAGCCTTATCAAGCTACCAAAACAAACTTTCCTAAAGAGTCAACGACAAGGAACATTTCCTTGTCTACATTGCGCTCAATGTTCAAGTGTCACAAGAGGCGAATACGTTACCCACCCAAGAACTGGACGACCATACCAAATTAAGGGATTCTTTACATGCGATTCCAGTTTTGTTGTTTACGTGTTGAAGTGCCCATGCGGACTGGCGTATGTGGGCGAAACAACTCAACATGTCCGCGATCGTGTAAGTAAACACAAATCCACCATTAGACTCGGACATACCCTTTTACCCGTCCCACACCATTTTAACGAAAAAAACCATCGGGTATCCCAATTACGGTTCCAGGTATTGGAGCAAATCGACCCTCTAAGACGCGGCGGAAACCGGATCCTATCTCTAAAACAAAGAGAGGCGTATTGGATCCACACACTCGGGACCCTCTCACCACATGGTCTCAATCGGGAATGTGATTTCTCTATTAATGTCTAATGTAATGGTCAAGAGCATCATTTCTGTGTGTGATTAACAAACTCTTTATTTTCCTTACAGACCCGTTGAAATTACGACCTGCAAGGGTGAGATAACAAACCCCCCCCCCCCCCTTCCCTTTTATCTTCCCCCTTCCCCTTCCTCCCTTCCCCTTCCCTGGCTCTTCCTTATCCTCCCTTCCTGTTATCCACCCCACCTATTATCCACTATGATAGGGACATTATAGATTAACCATATACCAGGAGGTCTCTATTTGTCAATTTCTATATAAGCATGCTATGGTATTAATGTGTAGATGTGGTGTACTGTGTATATTACATTGTGCTTATTCATCCCCACAAAGGATTTTTACTAATATACAGTAATATACATTTTGTCCCTACTATCCGGACACTCATGGGTGTCTATTTAAGCCACTTTGCATTATACACTGCCGTATCACGTGACATGATATTCCTGCCCTCTGATTATCCATGATACGCGCGGCCACAGCGAATGACACGCAGGTGGAACGCATGGCACTTCCGCCCTGGTGACGTATTCGCGCATGCGCAATATGGAGCGGCTGTCCTGCGTGCCTGACACGCAAGTGGAACGCACGCCGGCCCGGTAACATGTGACCTGAACATGTGACCGGATGCACCCTATGACCCATTATACAGTGGCGCTCCTCGCTACTTTAAAAGGCGCCAAACGAGCGCCTGTCCAGTGCATCCAGCGCAAGTGCCTTACTACACAGCATCCAAGGTAACCACGGGAGTCCTCTCTATATAACATTATGGCTTTTCTATGTTTCTTTATGTTTTCCCATGTAGCTTTTGCCATGCTTGGTCAGGATGTTATACCCGGCAGCTATAATGACTGTTGAACTGTCTCCTCATAATGGCTTGTAATACTTGCACTCAGGGGACTGCCCAACTCAGGACACATTGCACTGACTCCATATACATATATATAGATTGACATTTCACATGATCCCCTAACCTACCTGATGGATCATCTATGCTCAATTCTTGATAACTTGTGCGAGTGTGTCCTGTCTTGGGCTATACCCCCATCAGTGCGACTATGACACTGTAATGTACCACATACATTAATACATCTACCTATAGCAGCATATTAAATTCTATTGATTCCAAACATAATCGCTGAAGAAATCATGTTCACTCCTAGATGGCAACAAACCATCAATTGTTTTTATTCTATATTCTCTGTAAATAATTCCTTTCCTTATGTTCAATGTATATATACCAAAGATTTTCTCTAGTTTCGTCCTCATCTAATCATGATCCTAATGCATATGTCATATAATTCATACAAATATATGTTATTTTTATAGATTTAAGACCACTGAGGAAGGCCGTGAAAGGCCGAAACGTCTGGTCATTCTCTTCTATGCATATAGCTGTGAAAAATTGCACTGGAACTCTAATTATGTGATGACAAAAATGTTAAATTAAAATTTAAAAGCAACAAGAAAAACTGTGTGCTGCAATCTTCTTACTACTATAGCGCGACTGAATAAGTCCTTGCAGGCACCAGTGAACCAAACTGGAGTGCGGTACTCCAAAACTCAACACTGATAGCAGAGAATCAGGCATCACGTCACCCACCACTGGAACAGGCCACTGTCACACATTTAGGCCCAGGCACCCAGGCAGAGGAGAGAGGTCCCGTAACAGAGAATCTGGCCTTATGTCAGCACAGAATCTGTATTCATGTCATAGCAGAGAATCAGGCTTCACGTCACCCACCACTGGAACAGGCCACTGTCACACATTTAGGCCCCGGCACCCAGACAGAGGAGAGAGGTCCCGTAACAGAGAATCTAGCCTTATGTCAGCGCAGAATCTGTATTCATGTCATAGCAGAGAATCAGGCTTCTTGTCACCCACCACTGGAACAGGCCACTGTCACACATTTAGGCCCAGGCACCCAGGCAGAGGAGAGAGGTCCCGTAACAGAGAATCTGGCCTTATGTCAGCGCAGAATCTGTATTCATGTCATAGCAGAGAATCAGGCTTCACGTCACCCACCACTGGAACAGGCCACTGTCACACATTTAGGCCCCGGCACCCAGACAGAGGAGAGCGGTCCCGTAACAGAGAATCTGGCCTTATGTCAGCGCAGAATCTGTCTTCATGTCATAGCAGAGAATCAAGCTTCACGTCACCCACCACTGGAACAGGCCACTGTCACACATTTAGGCCCCGGCACCCAGACAGAGGAGAGAGGTCCTGTAACAGAGAATCTGGCCTTATGTCAGCGCAGAATCTGTATTCATGTCATAGCAGAGAATCAGGCTTCACGTCACCCACCACTGGAACAGGCCACTGTCACACATTTAGGCCCCGGCACCCAGACAGAGGAGAGAGGTCCCGTAACAGAGAATCTGGCCTTATGTCAGCGCAGAATCTGTATTCATGCCATAGCAGAGAATCAGGCTTCACGTCACCCACCACTGGAACAGGCCACTGTCACACATTTAGGCCCCGGCACCCAGACAAAGGAGAGAGGTCCCGTAACAAAGAATCTGGCCTTATGTCAGCGCAGAATCTGTATTCATGTCATAGCAGAGAATCAGGCTTTACGTCACCCACCACTGGAACAGGCCACTGTCACACATTTAGGCCCCGGCACCCAGACAGAGGAGAGAGGTCCCGTAACAGAGAATCTGGCCTTATGTCAGCGCAGAATCTGTATTCATGTCATAGCAGAGAATCAGGCTTCACGTCACCCACCACTGGAACAGGCCACTGTCACACATTTAGGCCCCGGCACCCAGACAGAGGAGAGCGGTCCCGTAACAGAGAATCTGGCCTTATGTCAGCGCAGAATCTGTCTTCATGTCATAGCAGAGAATCAAGCTTCACGTCACCCACCACTGGAACAGGCCACTGTCACACATTTAGGCCCCGGCACCCAGACAGAGGAGAGAGGTCCTGTAACAGAGAATCTGGCCTTGTGTCAGCACAGAATCTGTCTTCATGTCATAGCAGAGAATCAGGCATCACGTCACCCACCACTGGAACAGGCCACTGTCACACATTTAGGCCCAGGCACCCAGGCAGAGGAGAGAGGTCCCGTAACAGAGAATCTGGCCTTATGTCAGCACAGAATCTGTCTTAATGTCATAGCAGAGAATCAGGCTTCACGTCACCCACCACTGGAACAGGCCACTGTCACACATTTAGGCCCAGGCACCCAGGCAGAGGAGAGAGGTCCCGTAACAGAGAATCTGGACTTATGTCAGCGCAGAATCTGTATTCATGTCATAGCAGAGAATCAGGCTTCACGTCACCCACCACTGGAACAGGCCACTGTCACACATTTAGGCCCCGGCACCCAGACAGAGGAGAGCGGTCCCGTAACAGAGAATCTGGCCTTATGTCAGCGCAGAATCTGTATTCATGTCATAGCAGAGAATCAGGCTTCACGTCACCCACCACTGGAACAGGCCACTGTCACACATTTAGGCCCCGGCACCCAGACAGAGGAGAGCGGTCCCGTAACAGAGAATCTGGCCTTATGTCAGCACAGAATCTCTCTTAATGTCATAGCAGAGAATCAGGCTTCACGTCACCCACCACTGGAACAGGCCACTGTCACACATTTAGGCCCAGGCACCCAGGCAGAGGAGAGAGGTCCCATAACAGAGAATCTGGCCTTATGTCAGCGCAGAATCTGTATTCATGTCATAGCAGAGAATCAGGCTTCACGTCACCCACCACTGGAACAGGCCACTGTCACACATTTAGGCCCAGGCACCCAGGCAGAGGAGAGAGGTCCCGTAACAGAGAATCTGGCCTTATGTCAGCGCAGAATCTGTATTCATGTCATAGCAGAGAATCTGGCTTCACGTCACCCACCACTGGAACAGGCCACTGTCACACATTTAGGCCCCGGCACCCAGACAGAGGAGAGCGGTCCCGTAACAGAGAATTTGGCCTTATGTCAGCGCAGAATCTGTCTTCATGTCATAGCAGAGAATCAAGCTTCACGTCACCCACCACTGGAACAGGCCACTGTCACAAATTTAGGCCCCGGCACCCAGACAGAGGAGAGAGGTCCTGTAACAGAGAATCTGGCCTTATGTCAGCACAGAATCTGTCTTCATGTCATAGCAGAGAATCAGGCATCACGTCACCCACCACTGGAACAGGCCACTGTCACACATTTAGGCCCAGGCACCCAGGCAGAGGAGAGAGGTCCCGTAACAGAGAATCTGGCCTTATGTCAGCACAGAATCTGTATTCATGTCATAGCAGAGAATCAAGCTTCACGTCACCCACCACTGGAACAGGCCACTGTCACACATTTAGGCCCAGGCACCCAGGCAGAGGAGAGAGGTCCCGTAACAGAGAATCTGGCCTTATGTCAGCGCAGAATCTGTATTCATGTCATAGCAGAGAATCAGGCTTCACGTCACCCACCACTGGAACAGGCCACTGTCACACATTTAGGCCCCGGCACCCAGACAGAGGAGAGCGGTCCCGTAACAGAGAATCTGGCCTTATGTCAGCGCAGAATCTGTATTCATGTCATAGCAGAGAATCAGGCTTCACGTCACCCACCACTGGAACAGGCCACTGTCACACATTTAGGCCCCGGCACCCAGACAGAGGAGAGAGGTCCCGTAACAGAGAATCTGGCCTTATGTCAGCGCAGAATCTGTATTCATGTCATAGCAGAGAATCAGGCTTCACGTCACCCACCACTGGAACAGGCCACTGTCACACATTTAGGCCCCGGCACCCAGACAGAGGAGAGCGGTCCCGTAACAGAGAATCTGGCCTTATGTCAGCGCAGAATCTGTCTTCATGTCATAGCAGAGAATCAAGCTTCACGTCACCCACCACTGGAACAGGCCACTGTCACACATTTAGGCCCCGGCACCCAGACAGAGGAGAGAGGTCCTGTAACAGAGAATCTGGCCTTATGTCAGCACAGAATCTGTCTTCATGTCATAGCAGAGAATCAGGCATCACGTCACCCACCACTGGAACAGGCCACTGTCACACATTTAGGCCCAGGCACCCAGGCAGAGGAGAGAGGTCCCGTAACAGAGAATCTGGCCTTATGTCAGCACAGAATCTGTATTCATGTCATAGCAGAGAATCAGGCTTCACGTCACCCACCACTGGAACAGGCCACTGTCACACATTTAGGCCCCGGCACCCAGACAGAGGAGAGCGGTCCCGTAACAGAGAATCTGGCCTTATGTCAGCGCAAAATCTGTCTTCATGTCATAGCAGAGAATCAAGCTTCACGTCACCCACCACTGGAACAGGCCACTGTCACACATTTAGGCCCCGGCACCCAGACAGAGGAGAGAGGTCCTGTAACAGAGAATCTGGCCTTATGTCAGCGCAGAATCTGTATTCATGTCATAGCAGAGAATCAGGCTTCACGTCACCCACCACTGGAATAGGCCACTGTCACACATTTAGGCCCCGGCACCCAGACAGAGGAGAGAGGTCCCGTAACAGAGAATCTGGCCTTATGTCAGCGCAGAATCTGTATTCATGCCATAGCAGAGAATCAGGCTTCACGTCACCCACCACTGGAACAGGCCACTGTCACACATTTAGGCCCCGGCACCCAGACAGAGGAGAGAGGTCCCGTAACAAAGAATCTGGCCTTATGTCAGCGCAGAATCTGTATTCATGTCATAGCAGAGAATCAGGCTTCACGTCACCCACCACTGGAACAGGCCACTGTCACACATTTAGGCCCCGGCACCCAGACAGAGGAGAGAGGTCCCGTAACAGAGAATCTGGCCTTATGTCAGCGCAGAATCTGTATTCATGTCATAGCAGAGAATCAGGCTTCACGTCACCCACCACTGGAACAGGCCACTGTCACACATTTAGGCCCCGGCACCCAGACAGAGGAAAGCGGTCCCGTAACAGAGAATCTGGCCTTATGTCAGCGCAGAATCTGTCTTCATGTCATAGCAGAGAATCAAGCTTCACGTCACCCACCACTGGAACAGGCCACTGTCACACATTTAGGCCCCGGCACCCAGACAGAGGAGAGAGGTCCTGTAACAGAGAATCTGGCCTTATGTCAGCACAGAATCTGTCTTCATGTCATAGCAGAGAATCAGGCATCACGTCACCCACCACTGGAACAGGCCACTGTCACACATTTAGGCCCAGGCACCCAGGCAGAGGAGAGAGGTCCCGTAACAGAGAATTTGGCCTTATGTCAGCACAGAATCTGTATTCATGTCATAGCAGAGAATCAGGCTTCACGTCACACACCACTGGAACAGGCCACTGTCACACATTTAGGCCCCGGCACCCAGACAGAGGAGAGAGGTCCCGTAACAGAGAATCTAGCCTTATGTCAGCGCAGAATCTGTATTCATGTCATAGCAGAGAATCAGGCTTCACGTCACCCACCACTGGAACAGGCCACTGTCACACATTTAGGCCCAGGCACCCAGGCAGAGGAGAGAGGTCCCGTAACAGAGAATCTGGCCTTATGTCAGCGCAGAATCTGTATTCATGTCATAGCAGAGAATCAGGCTTCACGTCACCCACCACTGGAACAGGCCACTGTCACACATTTAGGCCCCGGCACCCAGACAGAGGAGAGCGGTCCCGTAACAGAGAATCTGGCCTTATGTCAGCGCAGAATCTGTCTTCATGTCATAGCAGAGAATCAAGCTTCACGTCACCCACCACTGGAACAGGCCACTGTCACACATTTAGGCCCCGGCACCCAGACAGAGGAGAGAGGTCCTGTAACAGAGAATCTGGCCTTATGTCAGCGCAGAATCTGTATTCATGTCATAGCAGAGAATCAGGCTTCACGTCACCCACCACTGGAACAGGCCACTGTCACACATTTAGGCCCCGGCACCCAGACAGAGGAGAGAGGTCCCGTAACAGAGAATCTGGCCTTATGTCAGCGCAGAATCTGTATTCATGCCATAGCAGAGAATCAGGCTTCACGTCACCCACCACTGGAACAGGCCACTGTCACACATTTAGGCCCCGGCACCCAGACAGAGGAGAGAGGTCCCGTAACAAAGAATCTGGCCTTATGTCAGCGCAGAATCTGTATTCATGTCATAGCAGAGAATCAGGCTTCACGTCACCCACCACTGGAACAGGCCACTGTCACACATTTAGGCCCCGGCACCCAGACAGAGGAGAGAGGTCCCGTAACAGAGAATCTGGCCTTATGTCAGCGCAGAATCTGTATTCATGTCATAGCAGAGAATCAGGCTTCACGTCACCCACCACTGGAACAGGCCACTGTCACACATTTAGGACCGGCACCCAGACAGAGGAGAGCGGTCCCGTAACAGAGAATCTGGCCTTATGTCAGCGCAGAATCTGTATTCATGTCATAGCAGAGAATCAGGCTTCACGTCACCCACCACTGGAACAGGCCACTGTCACACATTTAGGCCCCGGCACCCAGACAGAGGAGAGCGGTCCCGTAACAGAGAATCTGGCCTTATGTCAGCGCAGAATATGTCTTCATGTCATAGCAGAGAATTAGGCTTCACGTCAGCCACCACTGGAACAGGCCACTGTCACACATTTAGGCCCAGGCACCCAGGCAGAGGAGAGAGGTCCCGTAACAGAGAATCTGGCCTTATGTCAGCGCAGAATCTGTATTCATGTAATAGCAGAGAATCAGGCTTCACGTCACCCACCACTGGAACAGGCCACTGTCACACATTTAGGCCCCGGCACCCAGACAGAGGAGAGATTCATTCAACTTTGGGTTGCCCCACAATATAATGGTAAAATGAAATTAAAAATAGTATTGAATGAGGAAGTGCCCTGGAGTAGAATAATATATTGTTAAGGGGAGGTAGTTAATATCTAATCTGCACAATGGATGGACAGGTCCTGTGGGATCCATGCCTGGTTCATTTTTATGAACGTCAGCTTGTCCACATTGGCTGTAGACAGGTGGCTGCGTTTGTCTGTAATGACGCCCCCTGCCGTGCTGAATACACGTTCAGACAAAACGCTGGCCGCCGGGCAGGCCAGCACCTCCAAGGCATAAAAGGCTAGCTCTGGCCACGTGGACAATTTGGAGACCCAGAAGTTGAATGGGGCCGAACCATCAGTCAGTACGTGGAGGGGTGTGCACAGGTACTGTTCCACCATGTTAGTGAAATGTTGCCTCCTGCTAACACGTTCCGTATCAGGAGGTGGTGCAGTTAGCTGTGGCGTGGTGACAAAACTTTTCCACATCTCTGCCATGCTAACCCTGCCCTCAGAGGAGCTGGCCGTGACACAGCTGCGTTGGCGACCTCTTGCTCCTCCTCTGCCTTCGCCTTGGGCTTCCACTGGTTCCCCTGTGACATTTGGGAATGCTCTCAGTAGCGCGTCTACCAACGTGCGCTTGTACTCGCGCATCTTCCTATCACGCTCCAGTGTAGGAAGTAAGGTGGGCACATTGTCTTTGTACCGGGGATCCAGCAGGGTGGCAACCCAGTAGTCTGCACACGTTAAAATGTGGGCAACTCTGCTGTCGTTGCGCAGGCACTGCAGCATGTAGTCGCTCATGTGTGCCAGGCTGCCCAGAGGTAAGGACAAGCTGTCCTCTGTGGGAGGCGTATCGTCATCGTCCTGTGTTTCCCCCCAGCCACGCACCAGTGATGGGCCCAAGCTGCTTTGGGTGCCACCCCGCTGTGAACATGCTTCATCCTCATCCACCTCCTCCTCATCCTCGTCCTCCAGTAGTGGGCCCTGTCTGGCCACATTTGTACCTGGCCTCTGGTGTTGCAAAAAACCTCCCTCTGAGTCACTTTGAAGAGACTGGCCTGAAAGTGCTAAAAATGACCCCTCTTCCTCCTGGGCCACCTCCTCTTCCATCATCGCCCTAAGTGTTTTCTCAAGGAGACATAGAAGTGGTATTGTAACGCTGATAACGGCGTCATCGCCACTGGCCATGTTGGTGGAGTACTCGAAACAGCGCAACAGGGCACACAGGTCTCGCATGGAGTCCCAGTGATTGGTGGTGAAGTGGGTCTGATCCGCAGTGCGACTGACCCGTGCGTGCTGCAGCTGAAACTCCACTATGGCCTGCTTCTGCTCGCACAGTCTGTCCAGCATATGCAAGGTGGAGTTCCACCTGGTGGGCACGTCGCATATGAGGCGGTGAGCGGGAAGGCCGAAGTTACGCTGTAGCGCAGACAGGCGAGCAGCGGCAGGGTGTGAACGCCGGAAGCGCGAACAGACGGCCCGCACTTTATGCAGCAGCTCTGACATGTCGGGCTAGTTGCGAATGAACTTCTGCACCACCAAATTCAGCACATGCGCCAGGCAAGGGATGTGCGTCAAACCGGCTAGTCCCAGAGCTGCAACGAGATTTCGCCCATTATCGCACACCACCAGGCCGGGCTTGAGGCTCACCGGCAGCAACCACTCGTCGGTCTGTTGTTCTATACCCCGCCACAACTCCTGTGCGGTGTGGGGCCTGTCCCCCAAACATATGAGTTTCAGAATGGCCTGCTGACGTTTACCCCGGGCTGTGCTGAAGTTGGTGGTGAAGGTGTGTGGCTGACTGGATGGGCAGGTGGAAGAAGAGGAGGAGGAAGCTGAGTAGGAGGAGGAGGAGACAGGAGGCAAAGAATGTTGCCCTGCGATCCTTGGCGGCGGAAGGACGTGCGCCAAATAGCTCTCCGCCTGGGGCCCAGCCGCCACTACATTTACCCAGTGTGCAGTTAGGGAGATATAGCGTCCCTGGCCGTGCTTACTGGTCCACGTATCTGTGGTTAGGTGGACCCTGCCACAGATGGCGTTGCGCAGTGCACACTTGATTTTATCGGACACTTGTTTGTGCAGGGAAGGCACGGCTCTCTTAGAGAAGTAGTGGCGGCTGGGAACAACATACTGTGGGACAGCAAGTGACATGAGCTGTTTGAAGCTGTGTGTGTCCACCAGCCTAAATGACAGCATTTCATAGGCCAGTAGTTTAGAAATGCTGGCATTCAGGGCCAGGGATCGAGGGTGGCTAGGTGGGAATTTACGCTTTCTCTCAAATGTTTGTGAGATGGAGAGCTGAACGCTGCCGTGTGACATGGTTGAGATGCTTGGTGACGCAGGTGGTGGTGTTGGTGGTACATCCCATGTTTGCTGGGCGGCAGGTGCCAACGTTCCTCCAGAGGCAGAGGAAGAGGCCGAGGCGGCGGCAGCAGCAGCAGCAGAAGAGGCCGAGGCGGCGGCAGCAGCAGAAGAGGCCGAGGCGGCAGCAGCAGAAGAGGTAGCAGGGGGAGCCTGAGTGACTTCCTTGTTTTTAAGGTGTTTACTTCACTGCAGTTCATGCTTTGCATGCAGGTGCCTGGTCATGCAGGTTGTGCTAAGGTTCAGAACGTTAATGCCTCGCTTCAGGCTCTGATGGCACAGCGTGCAAACCACTCGGGTCTTGTCGTCAGCACATTGTTTGAAGAAGTGCCATGCCAGGGAACTCCTTGAAGCTGCCTTTGGGGTGCTCGGTCCCAGATGGCGGCGGTCAGTAGCAGGCGGAGTCTCTTGGTGGCGGGTGTTCTGATTTTGCCCACTGCTCCCTCTTTTGCTACGCTGTTGGCTCGGTCTCACCACTGCCTCTTCCTCCGAACTCTGAAAGTCAGTGGCACGACCTTCATTCGATGTGGGGTCTAGGACCTCATCGTCCCCTGCATCGTCTTCCACCCAGTCTTGACCCCTGACCTCCTGTTCAGTCTGCACACTGCAGAAAGACGCAGCAGTTGGCACCTGTGTTTTGTCATCATCAGAGACGTGCTGAGGTGGTATTCCCATGTCCTCATCATCAGGAAACATAAGTGGTTGTGCGTTAGTGCATTCTATCTCTTCCACCCCTGGTGAAGGGCTAGGTGGATGCCCTTGGAAAACCCTGGCAGCAGAGTCTTCAAACAGCATAAGAGACTGCTGCATAACTTGAGGCTCAGACAGTTTCCCTGATATGCATGGGGGTGATGTGACAGACTGATGGGCTTGGTTTTCATGCGCCATCTGTGCGCTTTCTGCAGAAGACTGGGTGGGAGATAATGTGAACGTGCTGGATGCACTGTCGGCCACCCAATTGACTAATGCCTGTACCTGCTCAGGCCTTACCATCCTTAGAACGGCATTGGGCCCCACCAAATATCCCTGTAAATTCTGGCGGCTACTGGGACCTGAGGTAGTTGGTTCACTAGGACTTGTGGCTGTGGCAGAACGGCCACGTCCTCTCCCAGCACCAGAGGGTCCACTAACACCACCACGACCATGTCCACGTCCGCGTCCCTTATTAGATGTTTTCCTCATTGTTCCCGTTCACCACAATTTTGAGAATGGCAAATTTGGGAATGCTTTTTCAACCCAGAACAAAAAGTCTGCTTTGACGGTCACTACAAATAACTTGACCAGCTAAAACTGTGCAGATTTGGTTGAATAGAGATGTGAGACCTGTTTTTTTTTTGCGCTGTGTGACAGTTATAGGTTTAATCACAGAATGACACTTCTATCAGCACGCTAGCGTGTGTCTTAGGTTTTTCTGAATGATACTATCAATAACTTTAATGGAAGATTTTCTTTTTGGGATAGATTTCAAGTAGGCCTGAAATACCACAAACTAGTTATTTTCAGAATGGCAAATTTGGGAATGCTTTTTCAACCCAGAACAAAAAGTCTGCTTTGACGGTCACTACAAATAACTTGACCAGCTAAAACTGTGCAGATTTGGTTGAATAGAGATGTGAGACCTGTTTTTTTTTGCGCTGTGTGACAGTTATAGCTTTAATCACAGAATGACACTTCTATCAGCACGCTAGCGTGTGTCTTAGGTTTTTCTAAATGATACTATCAATAACTTTAATGGAAGATTTTCTTTTTGGGATAGATTTCAAGTAGGCCTGAAATACCACAAACTAGTTATTTTCAGAATGGCAAATTTGGGATTGCTTTTTCAACCCAGAACAAAAAGTCTGCTTTGACGGTCACTACAAATAACTTGACCAGCTAAAACTGTGCAGATTTGGTTGAATAGAGATGTGAGACCTGTTTTTTTTTGCGCTGTGTGACAGTTATAGGTTTAATCACAGAATGACACTTTTATCAGCACGCTAGCGTGTGTCTTAGGTTTTTCTGAATGATACTATCAATAACTTTAATGGAAGATTTTCTTTTTGGGATAGATTTCAAGTAGGCCTGAAATACCACAAACTAGTTATTTTCAGAATGGCAAATTTGGGAATGCTTTTTCAACCCAGAACAAAAAGTCTGCTTTGACGGTCACTACAAATAACTTGACCAGCTAAAACTGTGCAGATTTGGTTGAATAGAGATGTGAGACCTGTTTTTTTTTGCGCTGTGTGACAGTTATAGGTTTAATCACAGAATGACACTTCTATCAGCACGCTAGCGTGTGTCTTAGGTTTTTCTGAATGATACTATCAATAACTTTAATGGAAGATTTTCTTTTTGGGATAGATTTCAAGTAGGCCTGAAATACCACAAACTAGTTATTTTCAGAATGGCAAATTTGGGAATGCTTTTTCAACCCAGAACAAAAAGTCTGCTTTGACGGTCACTACAAATAACTTGACCAGCTAAAACTGTGCAGATTTGGTTGAATAGAGATGTGAGACCTGTTTTTTTTTGCGCTGTGTGACAGTTATAGCTTTAATCACAGAATGACACTTCTATCAGCACGCTAGCGTGTGTCTTAGGTTTTTCTGAATGATACTATCAATAACTTTAATGGAAGATTTTCTTTTTGGGATAGATTTCAAGTAGGCCTGAAATACCACAAACTAGTTATTTTCAGAATGGCAAATTTGGGAATGCTTTTTCAACCCAGAACAAAAAGTCTGCTTTGACGGTCACTACAAATAACTTGACCAGCTAAAACTGTGCAGATTTGGTTGAATAGAAATGTGAGACCTGTTTTTTTTTGCGCTGTGTGACAGTTATAGCTTTAATCACAGAATGACACTTTTATCAGCACGCTAGCGTGTGTCTTAGGTTTTTCTGAATGATACTATCAATAACTTCAATGTAAGATTTTATTTTTGGGATAGATTTCAAGTAGGCCTGAAATACCACAAACTAGTTATTTTCAGAATGGCAAATTTGGGAATGCTTTTTCAACCCAGAACAAAAAGTCTGCTTTGACGGTCACTACAAATAACTTGACCAGCTAAAACTGTGCAGATTTGGTTGAATAGAAATGTCAGGTCTATTTTTTAGGCGCTGGGTGACAGGCTCAACTTGCCCCTGATGTAATATATGGCCAAAGAATAACCAGACTGTTGATGGTTAAATGCACTTCGGTGACACAGGCTCAGCCTGCAGCTGATGTAGTATATGGCCAAAAAATAATCAGACTGTTGATGGTTAAATGCACTTGGGTGAAACAGGCTCAGCCTGCAGCTGATGTAGTATATGGCCAAAAAATAACCAGACTGTTGATGGTTAAATGCACTTCGGTGACACAGGCTCAGCCTGCAGCTGATGTAGGATATAGCACAAAATAACCACACTATCGATGGTTAAATACACTTGGTGATAGCTCGTGCTGGCGCACCACAAGTCACAAAATGGCCGCCGGTCACCCCAGAAAAAAAGTGATCTAAAAACGCTCTGGGCAGCCTCAAAAAAGTGAGCAAGTCAATAATAGCACTTCAATGATCCACAGCTGCAGATCGATCACAGAATGAAGTCTTTTGGAGGAGTTAATCTGCCTAATCTCGCCCTAACGTCGCAGCTGCAACCTCTCCCTATACTGATCATAGCAGAGTGACGTGCGGCGCTACGTGACTCCAGCTTAAATAGAGGCTGGGTCACATGGTGCACTGGCCAATCACAGCCATGCCAATAGTAGGCAAGGCTGTGATGGCCTCTTGGGGCAAGTAGTATGACGCTTGTTGATTGGCTGCTTTGCAGCCTTTCAAAAAGCGCCAAGAAAGCGCCGAACACCGAACCCAGACTTTTACGAAAATGTTCGGGTTCGGGTCCGTGTCACGGACACCCCAAAATTCGGTACGAACCCGAACTATACAGTTCGGGTTCGCTCATCCCTAGTAATAAGTATTTCATGATATATCATTATCTGTCTTAAAAGCAGAGAAATTCAAATTAAGAAAATAGTGAATTTTTCAAAATTTTCAGTAAATTTGGGATTTTTAAAATAAATAAATAAAAAACATATTGACTCAGATTTACCATTAGGCTACATGCACATGACCGTATGTGTTTTGTGGTCCGCAAAAAAAAACGGATGACATCTGTATGCCATCCGTTTTTTTTGCGGATTCATTGTAACAATGCCTATCCTTGTCCGCAAAACAGACAAGAATAGGACATGTTCTATTTTTTTTCAGGGCTACGGAACAGACATACTGATGCGGACAGCACACGGTGTGCTGTCCGCACTTTTTGCGGACCCTTTGAAAGGAATGGGTCCGCATCCTATACGCAAAAAAAACAGAATGGACACAGAAACATAATACGTTCGTGTGCATGAGGCCTTAACATGACGTGCAATTTGTCAGGGAAAAACAATATCAGAATGGCTTGAATAAGTAAAAGCATTCCAAAGTTATTACCACATAAAGTGACACATGTCAGGTTTTCAAAATTACGCCTGGTCAGGACGTTGGCGACACTAAAATTCGGATCATAGGCACATATGGTCTGGCACACAGGGAGGTCCGAGATATATTGAAAAACCACTAGGGGATCCTCAAGTCGGATCCCGTGGTAGGACACTAAGGCTACTTTCACACTAGTGTTTTTTGCGGATCCGTCATGGATCTGCAAAAACGCTTCCTTTACAATAATACAACCGCATGCATCAGTCATGAACGGATCAGGTTGTATTATGTCTTCTATAGCCATGACGGATCCGTCTTTAACACCATTGAAAGTCAATGGGGGACGGATCCGTTTTCTATTGTGCCAAATTGTATCAGAGAAAACTGATCCGTTTGGCTCCGCTTCGTCAGGCAGACAGCAAAACGCTGCAGACAGCCTCCAGAGCGGATTGGTGACTGAACGGAGGCAAACTGATGTATTCTGAGCGGAACCTTTTTTATTCAGAATGCATTAGGGCAAAACTGATCCTTTTTGGACCGCATGTGAGAGCCCTGAACGGATCTCACAAACGGAAAGCCAAATGCGAGTGTGAAAGTAGCCTTAGGCCCCTTTCACACGGGCGAGTTTTCCACGCGGGTGCAATGCATGAGGTGAACACATTGCACCCGCCCTGAATCCGGACCCATTCATTTCTATGGGGCTGTGCACATGAGCGGTGATTTTCACGCATCACTTGTGCGTTGCGTGAAAATCGCAGCAAGCTCTATTTTGTGCGTTTTTCACGCAACGCAGGCCCCATAGAAGTGAATGGGGCTGCATTAAAATCGCAAGCATCCGCAAGCAAGTGCGGATGCGGTGCAATTCTCACGCACGGTTGCTAGGTGACGATCGGGATGGGGACCCGATCATTATTATTTTCCCTTATAACATGGTTATAGGGGAAAATAATAGCATTCTTAATACAGAATGCATAGTAAAATAGTGATGGAGGGGTTAAAAAATAAATAAATTTTAAAATCACCTTAATCCACTTGTTCGCGCAGGCCGGCTTCTCTTCTTTCTTCTTCTTTGAGGAAAAGGACCTGAGCGCAGTGACGTCACCACAGGTCCTTTTCCTCAAAGAAGAAGAAAGAAGAGAAGCGGGGCCGTGCGAACAAGTGGATTAAGGTGAGTTTAATTTATTATTTTTTTAACCCCTCCATCACTATTTTAGTAAGCATTCTGTATAAAGAATGCTATTATTTTCCCCTATAACAATGTTATAAGGGAAAATAATAAAATCTACAGAACACACCCGCATCCTATCCGGCCCAAATCCGTGACGCCCGTGTGAAAGAGGCCTTAGTAGGAGATCATCCCCTCATTACATACAGAAGGGGAAGCAACTTGAAGGACAAATTAGTACACAGTATGTACAACTCCCCTATTAAATCAACCTGGCTGACAAACAAACCACCAGATACTTTTAAATGTGGCAACTGTGTTGCCTATAAGGTAATTAAAAAGGGCAACATAATCACAAGTACTACCACAGGACGGGAATATAACATCAGATAGGTTATTAATTGGGGTGGTGTACGTGGCTACATGTATTTGTCAAAAACAATATGTAGGAAAGACAAAAAGAAAAATTCAGGAGACGTATAGGAGAGCATTTATTGAGTATCAACAAACAGGATGATACTCCCATAGTGCAAGACAACTTGGAATTCAATCCTGGAATGAAGGACCATATCAGATTCCAAGGAATGGAACATGTGAGAGGCTCACCGAGAGGAGGAGATAGGGACGATTTACACCAGTGGACGTTCACACTATAAAACATCTGGACTTAATGATTTTATATCTTATACGTGCTTTATTTAGTGTGGTCTGAGATCATCTATTTTCACACTATATGCGCACTAGACATTTAGTCTATCTGTAATATACATCATTATGCTTTAATTATATCATGTTTTATGTATATCAGGGCTTGACAAATTTCCTTGAAATCTAGGAGCCAGCTAAAAAAGTTAGGAGCCAGGCAGAGCCGCGTCATAAAGCCCCTAGTAGGTGCCCCCATAGTGCCCCCCCCCCCCACTTCTCCATAGAGCCCCCCCAATAATGCTGTATACCATGTTACATATACCGCCGCTCCGTCCCCGGACCCTATTGACTATAATGGGGACGGGGGTGGAGCTCCGTCGCAGCACGGCAGTTCGCGGTGAGAGGCCGCCGGACTAAAAAGTTGGACATGCAGTACTTTTAGTCCGGCGGCCTTTCACCATGCACTGCCGTGCTGCGCCAGAGCTCTGCCCCCATTATAGTCAATGGGGACAGAGCTGCGGTCCGGCGAAACAGCGGAAGGACGGATCCGACAGGGTGAACAGCCTGCCTGATCCGTCCTGCCGCAAGTGTGAAAGTAGCCTTAGTTCTATAGCTACTGAATGAGACAGAAGAAGGGATGCCTTTAACATATAGATCTCCTTGAGAAGCCAATTTGATCCTAAAGGGTTAATTCAAACTGTAATCTAAACTGTGTCCTGTCACTTCTCTTATCTCTGCTCAGGTCCCTTAATCTTATCACTGCTGCAAAATCATCAGCCACAGCCTCAGTGTAACCTGTTCTAGAGTCTGACTGACTGTTCTTTTAACTCATATAATCGAATGAGTCTCTAACTAATCGGATCTTTAGATTCTTAACCTGAGACTCATTCGATTCATTTCTATTCTAACTCCCTGCACTACTCAGACGGCTCAGAGCTGCTAGTCCTTGCCTCAGCTCTGATTGGTTGGTGGGCGGGGAGGGGCGGGGCTGGCAGAAGCAGCTTCCACTCTAGGATCAGATTACACTCCTCCCGAGTCCCTCCCCTCCCTGCTGCCAGCGTCTCTGCTATTGGTTTACCCTCTGCTATTGTGTGCTGTGACGGAGCTGTTTTTCAAACGGTGCTGCCTCCGGACAGAACGGCAGCTCCGCACCCATCGCACGGGCACCTTTGAAAACGGGCTGACAAATACCCAAGCGCAAGGACTAAATTCCCGGTCGCCATGGCGACCTGGCGCCTGGGATTTGTCGAGCCCTGATGTATATCATGTTTTATAAATACTGATATGGGACAGTCAGGCCCATTCAATTGTGTCCCCAGACTGTATAAGCTACGTGATGCCAACTAACATGTACCCACTGGGGCATATTGCTATATACAGAAGGCAGGGAGGATAGAGGACTTACCACTCCTCATCAATCACTCACTCCTCGCCGCTCTGGCTGTGCCCAGTGGGCGTGGCTCCATCTAAATAATAATATTTCCAAATGACCCACTGGACCCAGGAGGTCAATAGTACGGTTTCAATAGTCTGAGACTATAAATCCTGTTTCTGGCCGTTTTTTATTATTAAAACATAACTTTTATTTCTCTTTTGATAAAGAATATTGCCACAAAAACATATAAATTTTAAAACAGCATATGGAGGGCAAAATGCTATTAGGGGGCTATAGGTTTAGCAATCACTGCTTGTCTATAGGTGGGATGAGATTGTTATTTTATCTCTTTCAATGGAGTGCAAAGTGCGTGTCTGTAATGTCAGCCGACACCAGACACTCCGCAACTAATACTCTTCCGGATTATTACCCCACCTAAGGTGCTGTATTTATCAGTGTCTGATAGCTGCTCAGACACTCATAGCGGCTTCTACCGCCCGCACTTATACCTACTATCTGCCCCTATAGTGTGCATATGTATGCGGCGTCTGCAGATCGCCGTCCGGTTATTCATGCATTTGCCCTACCATAATTATTAAAAAACTAATAGTGCAGCTCCCCCGACATGTTTCACCGCGAGATGCGGCTTCTTCAAGGGGGATAAGGAGCTACTGACAACACGAGTGTTTCGTTTGTGAGATCTTATATATCTATAGGGCGGGTTCTCACCCTATAATGTCCAATAGGATTATCTCTCATGTTGATAAGCATACAAATGGGCCAATCCAGATGCGGATTAGTCAGTCACGATGGACTGGTTGTAAACTAATCACATTATTCCTTATGCGCTTGCGTTCGGCACTTAGTATCTTTTTGTTACAAATGTTATATGCGCATGCGCCAGGACTTCAGATTTTCCTCTCGGCCTCAGTGGCGTCAATGTGCGTGCGTAACTACTTAGAATTTTCTCACTATGTCGATGTTTAAATGCGCATGTATAAGGACTTAAACTTTTTCCTTTTCCTCTACTTTAGGGATCCACTTGCGCTTGCGTGAATAACATAGAGTTTTCTCCCGATCCACAAGGTAAAAGGCGCATGTGTCAGGACTTTGATTTTTTAGCCATTCTGTCTTAATAATATAAGTCCTTGAATTTCCTACTGAGCTCTTAATCTAGTTAATAGGTTTTAGTTTGAAACGTCTAATTCTGTGGGTCATCAGGACGCATGCACTACTACTTAGAATGTTTCTATTTAAATTTTATACTAGAGGCATATGCTTGGTATTATCAGGTAGGTTGCATGCGTTCACACTTAGATGATTGCAACCCCAGGCTGATGGATCAGATGCCTGTATCGATACTTGATGATTGAAATATCATGCCCATGTCCCAAATATATTCTATACTCCCTACCATACTCAATTACCCCAGATATGATTAAGACACATATACGTGCAAACTCTGACTGGACATGCTACCTTTATTCTAGCTGTTTTTGAAGTACAACCACTTATTTATTGTAATCTGGATATTAATGCCCTTTTGTTTTTTGCTTCTGAGCATTTGTTTATTTATTATTATTTTTGTTATTACCTTATATAGGATTATTTTTAGTAAAAAGAGTGATAATTTATCTGTTGCTTTTTTTTCCCTTGTAATCTTTCAGTTTTTATTTTATATAAACGCTGTGAAGGTGAATCCTTCATTCAAACCATTCGGGCTCATAGTATTCAGCCTCTGGATCCATCTTGCTTCATTCTGTAGGAGTTTCCTATCCAGGTTACCTCCTCTGGGACCCATACTTAGTTTTTCTATGCCCCAGAAACGTAGGACTGTTATATTATTGCCATGTATATATTTTATATGTCTGGCAATTGGTGTATCTTTCCTTGTTTCTATTGAGCTCATATGGCCAGAGATACGGCGCCTCAGTTCCTGGATAGTTTTGCCCACGTACAATTTAGGACATGGGCACGATGCTATATATATAACTCCTTTTGTCTTGCAGGTGATCAATTGTCTAATTGTATATTCCTTTCCATCCAATGGATTTATAAATTTTTTGATGCGTGGGATATATCTACAAAAGGAGCAATCCCCACACGGTGTTGATCCACAATATTTCTCTCTAATTTGATTTTTTTCAATTCCTTTTTCTTTTAGGTGGCTGTGCACTAGATGGTCTTTTAAGTTGGAGCTTCTTCTATAAGTAACGCTTGGATTGACGGTAAGTACTTCTCTAAGATCTCTCTCTGTCTGTATAATATACCAGTATTTTTGTAATATACTGTATATTTCTCTGTTATACCCGTCAAAGGTTCCAATACATCGAATGGTCTCATTTTTCTTGGGAGGGATAGTAGTTCATCCCAGATTAGCTCCCCATATCTATATGTTTTCCATGTTGTTAAATGGAGAGAGATACATTGTGTGGGGATATGTGGTATCCAAGGATACAACACATGTATGATAGTATATGTCTCCATACATCTCCATATTGGGTAACAATGTTTGTGTGGGACAGAAGGGCGACTATGTGATAAAATATTTAAGCTGACAGTAGCCACCCTCCTGCACTCAGCCGGATTTAAGTATTTTGGCGGATAGCCACGTTTTTAAAGATAATAATTTAAATAAACTAGTTTTTAAGCGTTCTTCTTCTGGCAGTAAGTCATTCGTTTTTGATGGTAACGCAAATGGATGCATCATTTCTAAGTCGGTCAGGAAGGGGTTAAATGGCCTGGTCTGAAAGTGGTTAAACAGAAGAAACCCAGGGCTTATGTATGCGATCGACAATAGCGTCGATCGTACACATTTAACCCTTTAGCCTAAAATATTGCGTGTGAACTTAACCACCTGGACTCCAAGCTGCTACATTTTAGGCTTTGCTCACACCTGCATTGGCATTTCCATTTTTAGGTTCCTTCATAGCAAAAGAAAAACTAGATTTGCGGCAATGGCGGATCTGACACATGACAGACACCTATGGCGCCAGACAGACACCATGACTCCAAAGGGGTCCGTCAAGTGTTTATCATTTTACAGGGAAAAAACAGGATGGCATTCTGGGATATTTTTCCCGAATTTTTGATGAAAGCTGTGATGGAGACTCCTAACACAGCCTTCAGTGCTGATGTGAATACAACCTAATCTACATTCATACATTGTAATAAACTGTCTGTACAGGAGCTAGATTTGTGCTGTTGGCATAATAATCTCACAGGGGATTGTCTACATGTGTACCAAACTCTCAGTAGTGTGAGCAAGACTAGATTATGACCTGTCTTTTGCTTCTGGATGTAAAACAGAATGTTCTCATTTACAAAAAGCAAGCAGAGATCTCAACAATGGTGAGGAATGGAGAGACTATTACAAAGTTGCAGAACTTTTCATTATACACAGATGCAGCTGTGTTCACCTCTTGCTCCTTCTTTTTGTTATATTAGGTATCTGTCAGTTATTGATTCCGTGTTGCCCCAGCCTCTACTGCTTTTAGGTATCTGTCAGTTTTTGATTCTGTGTTGCCCCCCCCCCCAACCTCTACTGCTTTTAGGTATCTGTCAGTTATTGATTCCGTGTTGCCCCCCCCCCCAACCTCTACTGCTTTTAGGTATCTGTCAGTTATTGATTCCGTGTTGCCCCCCCCCAACCTCTACTGCTTTTAGGTATCTGTCAGTTATTGATTCCGTGTTGCCCCTCCCCCCAACCTCTACTGCTTTAGGCCGAAGCATTCTTTGAATGTGGACAATTTCTGCTCATTACACAATGTGGAGCGGAAATACATTTATTGTACCACAACAGCACATAATTCAGAAACATTGTTCCCTGAGTCCCTTCCTCTAAAGCAGCCATGTACGATATTCGGCGCATCTACAAATAAAAGGCTTTTCCTTGATTATTTTGAGCGTATACGCTGACATATGAATTAGAGGCAGCGGACGGCGGCGATCTCACGCAGAACACATTTATTTACCTTCATTTGTAAAGCTTTTAAACAGTGCACGTCGACTCTCAGCTACTGGAAATAGCCAGCGCTGTGATGGCCGCAGATCTACGCTATCTGCAGCTCCGATCAATCAAAAACACTTTGTTTTATGAACTCAGAGAGGAAATCTTGGGCATTCTCCAAGTCTGATGGGAGACAGTCAATATTTCACTTAAGTGTAATAGATGGAGCTTGTGGAGACCGGAGCGAAGTAGATAGCGCAGCACTTAGAAACTAGCTTTCACTGTTATATGGAAGCAATTATCAGTGCGCAGCACCTGACCATGCCACCACCGCCATGATTACCACTCTGATTGCAGCGAGAATCAGAAATAAAAAGCCAATTTTCAGAATGTGAGTGACAGCCCTCCTATAAATTCACATGAAGTCACACTTTTCCGCAACTCAGCTACCCATCAACAAACACATTCCATAGGGCCCTGTCACAGCACTGCTATCAGAGCTAGTGTAGCAACCCACAGGGGGAGTTCTGGGAGGAGGATAGGAGTGGTAGTGATGGCACATATAGGAATAGCAGTGGTTCCCAGTAGCTGTCCTTACTCTTGCGCTACCCAGGGCCTTCAGCAGTGGATGGAGGGCACAACATTTCTTGACTTGGGGCATACCCTGGGCCTTTTGAGGACTCCTGCCTGATGGTAGTTGGGGTGCCAGTGATGGTGTATGGTTGGCAGAGTGCAAGGCAGGAGGGCAGGTGCAGGTCCTGTAAAAGGATGGAGGCAAAGACCAGGCCAAGTTTAGCGATAACAAAGAACTTTCTCTTTACTGAGGATGATGAAAGTTGCAGTACAAATGTCAGCAATAGGCACAGTTCCGAGGTATAACATAGAGCTTACTTTTCCAAATGGCTGTGTATGGGCAGCGCCAATGATGGTAGCAGTAGTTCCTGAATCTCTCTCTAAACACTTTGCAGTCTTCCCAAAGTGTCGGAGGATACAACCTGTTCCACATGAAGCAAAGTCCAAAGTTATCTTTACTGTCCCTGCACACTCACTCACACAGTCCACAGTCTGTAGAAACCTTTCTTGCTTTCTCTGGGGTTCAGTCTTCTAGTACAGTTTCTTTTTCTCTGGCAGTTTCTACACTCCACATGAATGGCATTTCCCTGTAGAACAGATTATCTTCCTTCACACAGGCTTCAACCAGATTCAAAAGCATCTGCCACAGGCAAAGCCAGACTGACTCTAAAGTAGCCAAAAACTAACCAGACAGGAGTGTGACCAGCACATCACCCTGGCAACTACACCAAGAGCCTGCCAGATTAACTATTTCCTTGGGCAGATGGAAGTGTATAAGGTGCAGGTGGACCAGCGGTATGCACACGACCATACACATGAGATATCTGTCCACCTTCTTATTCAGCTGCCAGCTTCTTTTCTGAAATGCCCCATATACACTGCTCAAAAAAATAAAGGGAACACAAAAATAACACATCCTAGATCTGAATTAATTAAATATTCTTCTGAAATACTTTGTTCTTTACATAGTTGAATGTGCTGACAACAAAATCACACAAAAATTAAAAAATGGAAATCAAATTTTTCAACCCATGGAGGTCTGGATTTGGAGTCACACTCAAAATTAAAGTGGAAAAACACACTACAGGCTGATCCAACTTTGATGTAATGTCCTTAACCACCTCAGCCCCCAGTGCTTAAACACCCTGAAAGACCAGGCCACTTTTTACACTTCTGACCTACACTACTTTCACCGTTTATTGCTCGGTCATGCAACTTACCACCCAAATGAATTTTACCTCCTTTTCTTCTCACTAATAGAGCTTTCATTTGGTGGTATTTCATTGCTGCTGAAATTTTTACTTTTTTTGTTATTAATCGAAATTTAACGATTTTTTTGCAAAAAAATGACATTTTTCACTTTCAGTTGTAAAATTTTGCAAAAAAAACGAGATCCATATATAAATTTTGCTCTAAATTTATTGTTCTACATGTCTTTGATAAAAAAAAAATGTTTGGGTAAAAAAAAAAAATGCTTTGGGTAAAAGTTATAGCGTTTACAAACTATGGTACAAAAATGTGAATTTCCGCTTTTTGAAGCAGCTCTGACTTTCTGAGCACCTGTCATGTTTCCTGAGGTTCTACAATGGCCAGACAGTACAAACACCCCACAAATGACCCCATTTCGGAAAGTACACACCCTAAGGTATTCGCTGATGGGCATAGTGAGTTCATAGAACTTTTTATTTTTTGTCACAAGTTAGCGGAAAATGATGATTTATTTTTTTTTTTTTCTTACAATGTCTCATATTCCACTAACTTGTGACAAAAAATAAAAACTTCTATGAACTCACTATGCCCATCACGAAATACCTTGGGGTCTCTTCTTTCCAAAATGGGGTCACTTGTGGGGTAGTTATACTGCCCTGGCATTCTAGGGGCCCAAATGTGTGGTAAGGAGTTTGAAATCAAATTCTGTAAAAAATGACCTGTGAAATCCGAAAGGTGCTCTTTGGAATATGGGCCCCTTTGCCCACCTAGGCTGCAAAAAAGTGTCACACATCTGGTATCTCTGTATTCAGGAGAAGTTGAGGAATGTGTTTTGGGGTGTCATTTTACATATACCCATGCTGGGTGAGATAAATATCTTGGTCAAATGCCAACTTTGTATAAAAAAATGGGAAAAGTTGCCTTTTGCCAAGATATTTCTCTCACCCAGCATGGGTATATGTAAAATGACACCCCAAAACACATTCCCCAACTTCTCCTGAGTACGGAGATACCAGATGTGTGACACTTTTTTGCAGCCTAGGTGGGCAAAGGGGCCCACATTCCAAAGAGCACCTTTCGGATTTCACAGGTCATTTTTTACAGAATTTGATTTCAAACTCCTTACCACACATTTGGGCCCCTAGAATGCCAGGGCAGTATAACTACCCCACAAGTGACCCCATTTTGGAAAGAAGACACCCCAAGGTATTCCGTGAGGGGCATGGCAAGTTCCTAGAATTTTTTATTTTTTGTCACAAGTTAGTGGAAAATGATGATTTTTTTTTTTTTTTTCATACAAAGTCTCATATTCCACTAACTTGTGACAAAAAATAAAAACTTCCATGAACTCACTATGCCCATCAGCGAATACCTTGGGGTCTCTTCTTTCCAAAATGGGGTCACTTGTGGGGTAGTTATACTGCCCTGGCATTCTAGGGGCCCAAATGTGTGGTAAGGAGTTTGAAATCAAATTCTGTAAAAAATGACCTGTGAAATCCGAAAGGTGCTCTTTGGAATATGGGCCCCTTTGCCCACCTAGGCTGCAAAAAAGTGTCACACATCTGGTATCTCTGTATTCAGGAGAAGTTGAGGAATGTGTTTTGGGGTGTCTTTTTACATATACCCATGCTGGGTGAGATAAATATATTGGTCAAATGCCAACTTTGTATAAAAAAATGGGAAAAGTTGTCTTTTGCCAAGATATTTCTCTCACCCAGCATGGGTATATGTAAAATGACACCCCAAAACACATTCCCCAACTTCTCCTGAGTACGAAGATACCAGATGTGTGACACTTTTCTGCAGCCTAGGTGGGCAAAGGGGCCCATATTCCAAAGAGCACCTTTCGGATTTCACAGGTCATTTTTTACAGAATTTGATTTCAAACTCCTTACCACACATTTGGGCCCCTAGAATGCCAGGGTAGTATACCTACCCCACAAGTGACCCCATTTTGGAAAGAAGAGACCCCAAGGTATTCGCTGATGGGCATAGTGAGTTCATGGAAGTTTTTATTTTTTGTCACAAGTTAGTGGAATATGAGACTTTGTATGAAAAAAAAAAAAAAACAGCATTTTCCACTAACTTGTGACAAAAAATAAAAAATTCTAGGAACTCGCCATGCCCCTCACGGAATACCTTGGGGTGTCTTCTTTCCAAAATGGGGTCACTTGTGGGGTAGTTATACTGCCCTGGCATTTTCCAGGGGCCCTAATATGTGGTAAGTAGGTAAATGACCTGTGAAATCCTAAAGGTGCTCTTTGGAATATGGGCCCCTTTGCCCACCTAGGCTGCAAAAAAGTGTCACACATGTGGTATCGCCGTATTCAGGAGAAGTTGGGGAATGTGTTTTGGGGTGTCATTTTACATATACTGTTGCTGGGTGAGAGAAATATCTTGGCAAAAGACAACTTCTCCCATTTTTTTATACAAAGTTGGCATTTGACCAAGATATTTCTCTCACCCAGCATGGGTATATGTAAAATGACACCCCAAAACACATTCCCCAACTTCTCCTGAGTACGGCGATACCAGATGTGTGACACTTTTTTGCAGCCTAGATGTGCAAAGGTGCCCAAATTCCTTTTAGGAGGGCATTTTTAGACATTTGGATACCAGACTTCTTCTCACGCTTTGGGACCCCTAGAATGCCAGGGCAGTATAAATACCCCACATGTGACCCCATTTTGGAAAGAAGACACCCCAAGGTATTCAATGAGGGGCATGGCGAGTTCATAGAAATTTATTTTTTTTGGCACAAGTTAGCGGAAATTGATATTTTTAATTTTTTTCTCACAAAGTCTCCCGTTCCGCTAACTTGGGACAAAAATTTCAATCTTTCATGGACTCAATATGCCCCTCACGGAATACCTGGGGGTGTCTTCTTTCCGAAATGGGGTCACATGTGGGGTATTTATACTGCCCTGGCATTCTAGGGGCCCTAAAGCGTGAGAAGAAGTCTGGAATATAAATGTCTAAAAAATTTTACGCATTTGGATTCCCTGAGGGGTATGGTGAGTTCATGTGAGATTTTATTTTTTGACACAAGTTAGTGGAATATGAGACTTTGTAAGAAAAAAAAATAATAATTCCGCTAACTTGGGCCAAAAAAATGTCTGAATGGAGCCTTACAGAGGGTGATCAATGACAGGGGGGGGGGGTGATCAATGACAGGGGGAGTGATCAATGACAGGGGGGTGATCAATGACAGGGGGGTGATCAGGGAGTCTGTATGGGGTGATCACCACAGTCATTGATCACGCCCCTGTAAGGCTTCATTCAGACGTCCGGATGCGTTTTGCGGATCCGATCCATCTATCAGTGGATCCGTAAAAATCATGCGGACATCTGAATGGAGCTTTACAGGGGGTTGATCAATGACAGGGGTGTAATCAATGACAGGGGGGTGATCAGGGAGTCTATATGGGGTGATAACCACAGTCATTGATCACACCCCTGTAAGGCTTCATTCAGACGTCCGGATGCGTTTTGCGGATCCGATCCATCTATCAGTGGATCCGTAAAAATCATGCGGACATCTGAATGGAGCTTTACAGGGGGTTGATCAATGACAGGGGTGTAATCAATGACAGGGGGGTGATCAGGGAGTCTATATGGGGTGATCACCACAGTCATTGATCACGCCCCTGTAAAGCTTCATTCAGACGTCCGTATGCGTTTTGCGGATCCGATCCATCTATCAGTGCATCCGTAAAAATCATGCGGACATCTGAATGGAGCTTTACAGGGGGGTAATCAATGACAGGGGGGTGATCAGGGAGTCTATATGGGGTGATAACCACAGTCATTGATCATGCCCCTGTAAGGCTTCATTCAGACGTCCGGATGCGTTTTGCGGATCCGATCCATCTATCAGTGGATCCGTAAAAATCATGCGGACATCTGAATGGAGCTTTACAGGGGGTTGATCAATGACAGGGGTGTAATCAATGACAGGGGGGTGATCAGGGAGTCTATATGGGGTGATAACCACAGTCATTGATCACGCCCCTGTAAGGCTTCATTCAGACGTCCGGATGCGTTTTGAGGATCCGATCCATCTATCAGTGGATCCGTAAAAATCATGCGGACATCTGAATGGAGCTTTACAGGGGGTTGATCAATGACAGGGGTGTAATCAATGACAGGGGGGTGATCAGGGAGTCTATATGGGGTGATAACCACAGTCATTGATCACGCCCCTGTAAGGCTTCATTCAGACGTCCGGATGCGTTTTGCGGATCCGATCCATCTATCAGTGCATCCGTAAAAATCATGCGGACATCTGAATGGAGCTTTACAGGGGGTTGATCAATGACAGGGGTGTAATCAATGACAGGGGGGTGATCAGGGAGTCTATATGGGGTGATCACCACAGTCATTGATCACGCCCCTGTAAGGCTTCATTCAGACGTCCGGATGCGTTTTGCGGATCCGATCCATCTATCAGTGGATCCGTAAAAATCATGCGGACGTCTGAATGGAGCTTTACAGGGGGTTGATCAATGACAGGGGGGTAATCAATGACAGGGGGGTGATCAGGGAGTCTATATGGGGTGATCAGGGGTGATCAGGGGCTAATAAGGGGTTAATAAGTGACGGGGGGGGGGTGTAGTGTAGTGGTGCTTGGTGCTACTTTACTGAGCTACCTGTGTCCTCTGGTGGTCGATCCAAACAAAGGGGACCACCAGAGGACCAGGTAGCAGGTATATTAGACGCTGTTATCAAAACAGCGTCTAATATACCTGTTAGGGGTTAAAAAAAACACATCTCCAGCCTGCCAGCGAACGATCGCCGCTGGCAGGCTGGAGATCAACTCTCTTACCTTCCGTTCCTGTGAGCGCGCGCGCCTGTGTGCGCGCGTTCACAGGAAGTCTCGCGTCTCGCGAGATGACGCATATATGCGTGACTGTGCGCAGCGCTGCCACCTCCGGAACGCGATCCTGCGTTAGGCGGTCCGGAGGTGGTTAAAACAAGTCAAAATGAGGCTCAGTAGTGTGTGTGGCCTCCACATGCCTGTATGACCTCCCTACAACGCCTGTGCATGCTCCTGATGAGGTGGCGGACGGTCTCCTGAGGGATCTCCTCCCAGACCTGGACTAAAGCATCTGCCAACTCCTGGACAGTCTGTGGTGCAACGTGACGTTGGTGGATAGAGCAAGACATGATGTCCCAGATGTGCTCAATTGGATTTAGGTCTGGGGAACGGGCGGGCCAGTCCATAGCATCAATACCTTCGTCTTGCAGGAACTGCTGACACACTCCAGCCACATGAGGTCTAGCATTGTCTTGCATTAGGAGGAACCCAGGGCCAACCGCACCAGCATATGGTCTCACAAGGGGTCTGAGGATCTCATCTCGGTACCTAATGGCAGTCAGGCTACTTCTGGCGAGCACATGGAGGGCTGTGCGGCCTTCCAAAGAAATGCCACCCCACACCATTACTGACCCAATGCCAAACCGGTCATGCTGGAGGATGTTGCAGGCAGCAGAACGTTCTCCACGGCATCTCAAGACTCTGTCACGTCTGTCACATGTGCTCAGTGTGAACCTGCTTTCATCTGTGAAGAGCACAGGGCGCCAGTGGCGAATGTCCAAACGTCCTGCACGGTGTTGGGCTGTAAGCACAACCCCCAACCTGTGGACGTCGGGCCCTCATATCACCCTCATGGAGTCTGCTTCTGACTGTTTGAGCAGACACATGCACATTTGTGGCCTGCTGGAGGTCATTTTGCAGGGCTCTGGCAGTGCTCCTCCTGTTCCTCCTTGCACAAAGGCGGAGGTAGCGGTCCTGCTGCTGGGTTGTTGCCCTCCTACGGCCTCCTCCACATCTCCTGATGTACTGGCCTGTCTCCTGGTAGCACCTCCATGCTCTGGACACTACGCTGACAGACACAGCAAACCTTCTTGCCACAGCTCGCATTGATGTGCCATCCTGGATAAGCTGCACTACCTGAGCCACTTGTGTGGGTTGTAGACTCCGTCTCATGCTACCACTAGAGTGAAAGCACTGCCAGCATTCAAAAGTGACCAAAACATCAGCCAGGAAGCATAGGAACTGAGAAGTGGTCTGTGGTCACCACCTGCAGAACCACTCCTTTATTGGGGGTGTCTTGCTAATTGCTATAATTTCCACCTGTTGTCTATCCCATTTGCACAACAGCATGTGAAATTGATTGTCACTCAGTGTTGCTTCCTAAGTGGACAGTTTGATTTCACAGAAGTGTGATTGACTTGGAGTTACATTGTGTTGTTTAAGTGTTCCCTTTATTTTTTTGAGCAGTGTACATGCTGGCTCCACAAAGGAATATGGCGTCTGGATTTAGCTTATATTCCTGAGAACAAAATGAACAGCCTGATCTTTTTCTTCCACAACATCTGCCTTCAGAGAAGAGTCAGGAGGCCCCATATACATTAGATCATCAATGGGTTCCCCCAAAATCAGCAGGTTCAGCCAACATTTATTTAAGGTGTATGACCGGCTCAAGACTAGATTGTAATTAAAGGGGTTCTCCAGGCTTTCAATATCAGATCGGTACTCTCACCGATCAGCTCTATGAGTCTACACCGCGCACACTGCGCTATGTCTACGGCAAAGCAGCAGCAAACAGGAAGACAGCATGTGTACACTGCGTGTGACTTCTCCTCATACAGTTTGACGGGGGTGCCTGAGTATAGGTCATCATAATTAAAAGCCCAGAGAACCCCTTCAAGGTTCCCTTTTACAGACAACAAAGGAGGATTAGCCATAGACCCCACAGGGAAATTTTCTGGTGGGCACCTGAGCCCTCCTCACAGCTGCCAGCCAGGTACACAATGATCTGAAGCTCTCAGCATTAGTTAATGCTAGAAATATAAGGTACTTAAGCACTTGCCGGTTGGCCACAGGAGCCTTCCTGAATTCAACTGCAGTTGAATACTGCAGCAGGGGTAGCTGTATTTTGTGCTGTGGTAATCGGTTCTGCTGGGGCGGTATTTTGTACTGCACTACAGTGTTGCTGGTCCCACCTACTTCTGTTGTCCCTGCCTGCCTGTGTTGATCCCGCCTTCTATCAATTAGTACCCACCTACAACATGGGTCCAGTTTCAGGATTTCCAGGGCCACTTTAACCCCTTCTACCCTGGGCCAGTTTTCACCTTCCTGCCCAGGCCATTTTTTGCAAATCTGACTTGTGTTACTTTATGTGGTAATAATAACTTTGTAACACTTTTACTTATCCAAGCTATTCTGAGAATGTTTTCTTGTGACACATTGTACTTCATGGCAGTCATACATTTGAGTCAATATACTTCACCTATATTTATGAAAAAATCCAAAATGTACCAAAAATTTTGAAAAATTAGCAATTTTATAAATTTCTATTTCTCTGCTTTTAAAATGTGATCAAGCGCCATTCCTGACAGGCAGCCACATAATGATAATAGACCGCTGAAGAAGGCCTTCAAGGGCCGAAACGTGTGGTCGCTATATCTATTGAATGTAATCACTTCCTATGACATAACTGGATCATGAACTTTATGTGATGTAATACCAATAAACATTATTAACTGCAGATTAAAGAGACTGTGTGCTGCAATTCTCTACTATTTAGCTATGACTTACAAGTCTTTGCTGGCACCACGACAACGGTGTGCGGTACTCCACCTCTACAGCATAGGTTGGAAGGCTGAGACCCAAGGGCCGAGGAAACAGGCCCCCCTAAAGCCTGCCGTGGACTGCTGGAGGCAGAACTCACATCAAGGTGACTTGTCTTATATGAACTTTCCAATTTGTGTGAAGTAACACCAAGATGTATATTCCATTGTGTGTGAAGTAAACACCAAGACTGCGAAGTAACGCATTGTTTTGTGCATTTGCCTCAAGTGTGAATAAACACTGAAGTTTTGCATTAAGAACTTGTCTTTTGCCTCTGTACTGCGTCCGCCTACCCTATCTACCAGAGCATAACCCTACAATTGGTGGAGGATGCGGGCAAGTGCAGTGAGGCAGGCGTGATCGCCAAAGTATTGTTGTTTTTCATTCAGTATTGTTGTTTTTCACGGTTGTATGTCTTGCATTAAACCCGCTAATTTTCAACCCATGCCCCTAAACAAAATGGAGGCCATAATGAAGGCTCTTCTGGAAGCTAACCAGCAGCAGCGAGAAACCAACCTGCAACAACAGGAGGCTAACAGGCAGCAGCAAGAAACAAACCAGCTGCTGTTACAACACGTTATGGCTATACAGACGGCAGGAACATCCCAAAGTGTCCATGAGGTCCGAAAGCAGTCCGTGCGGCGATCCCCAAGATGACACCCTTAGACGACATCGAAACCTATCTGGCGATGTACGAGAAGGTGGCCACAAGGGAGAAACTACCACGAGACCAGTGGGCTGAGGCAGTCGCTCCGTTCCTGGCATCCGATTCTCAGCGGGTGTATTTCAACATGCCAGACGATTAAGCAGCCGACTACCAGAAAGTAAAGGGTGAGATTCTGGCAAGACGGGGTGAATATGTTGGTCCGGGCCCAGTGGGTACAGCAGTGGGGGTTTACCCCGGCTGAGCCCGCGAGATCCCAGTATTATGACTTATTTCACCTCTTGCAAAAGTGGCTACACCCTGATGTGCTAAATCCCACGGCTATGCTGGATCGACTATTAGCTGATATGTTCTGGAGGGCTTCGCCACCCCCTCTCCAACACTGGATCGGCCAGGTGTCTCCTGGCAATGCCCTGGAGATGGTGGACCTGATGAAATGCTATGAAGCTACTAAGAATCTACAGGGGGGCTCTTTTGGGAGGGGGGCAGTCAACCCCGGAAATCTCCTCCCCAGGCCCGGAGATTTGAGCCGATGAAACCCACCCGGGATTTACCCATTATGGGCCTGGCTCCTTTAGTCTGCTGGCAGTGTCAGGAGCTTGGTCATGTAAGGGCTGACTGTCTTCATTGGGATGAGCCCATGGACACTAATTGTAGCTACAGTCAGTCGCTGTATGCCAGGAAACTGTGTGCAACAGGTACCCCGGAATTTCCAGACCACTTGTGCCAGGTGGAAGTGGGAGACACTCAATCAGAGGCGCTGCTGGACTCAGGGAGTCTGGTGACCCTAGTAAGGGCTTCCCTAGTGCGGTCCACTGAGTATACTGGATGGAAAGTTGGGGTGATGTGCATCCATGGAGACTTAATAAAAATACCCCACCGCACTAGTGTCTTTAACCACGGTAGCCATCAAGTGGACCCACGAGGTGGCAGTCTCCACAAATCTACACTACGAACTCATAATAGAGAGAGACTTTCAGGGCTTCCCGACCCTATGGCCGGTTGTGAGAGTTACTGATACCCGTGAGTCAGGGGTAAACCCTGGAGATTGGCCTTGTTCAGGACAAAGGCCAGAACCCTGGGAACCCAAGGCCGAAGGGCCAGCAGTAGGAGTGACCACCACTTCGGTGGAAGAGGGGGAGACAACCCCGCTGAGTGTTGTGGTGGGAGACATGGAGGACTTGCCACTGGGTCCTGGGTTGGCAGACCTCAAAGTTTCCGGGGAAAATTTCGGTACAGCACAACACCGGAACCCAACCCTATCCCGAGCCTGGGAGAATGTGGTAATAATTGAGGGTGAACCACAACAACCTGGGGCCGAGTCTATGTTTCCCTGTTTTGTGGTTCATCAGAATATGCTGTATCGGGTAAACCAGCTGCGCGGTAAACATATTGAACATTTGGTGGTGCCCCAAACTCGTGTTAGAGTTAGCCCACCAACATGTTCTCGGGGGTCATCTGTCACAACCAGACAGCTGAGAAGCTCTGACAGAAGCCTTTCAGAACCTCCTCCTTGAGTTTTCTTTGTTTTGGTTTCAGTTCCTCATCTCGTTAGCCTCTCTCAGCTGTCATGTAGTTGGACTGATTGCTTCCCTTTAAATTCCTCCCCATAATGCAGTAGTGTGCGGCCTTTACAACTTCCTGGAGTGTGTGTGCATGCTGTTCCTATATCCCCAGTCTTCTGCAAGATAAGTGCTGTATATTTATTTGTGATTTTCTGTTTGCTGGATCTTAGGAGACCCTGACTCCCTCCGTGTCTAGTGTAGGGAGCCGGTGGTCGTGTCCCCTCACTATTGTAGGGTCTTCAGGTGTTAGATAGTCGAGGTACGTGGATATGCGACCATCCACCTTTGGGGTGTTCGCATAGGCTGAGCAGTCAGGGAGAGTGTGCCAGGTCTCATGCAGGGGTCTCCCTTTTGTTCCTTAGTTGTGGATCCAGTGAGTCATAGATTATTTTGCATTGTCTTGTTTCCTGTACACCATCCGTGACATCATCTGGGAATGCAGAAAACACAGGACTGGATATTACAATGGTTTTACTGGCCCAATGTGTTTAGAGAGGTGGACGAGTTTTGCAAGTCTTGCCCGACCTGCCAAACAACTAGCCCACAACACCTTTTCCGCAGTCCCTTAGTACCTCTCCCAATCATCGAGGTACCGTTTGAGTGAATTGCTATGGACCTCATAGGTCCAGTACCGAAGTCCGCTAGAGGACACCAACACATCTTGGTCGTCCTAGATTACATCACTCGGTATCCGGAGGCGGTGCCACGGCAACATACATCGGCCAAACTTATAGCTAAAGAGTTAATGTAGATGTTATGTAATGAAGGTTTAACCAAACATTAAAAAACATGTTACAAAGAGTGGTGTCTAAGGATGGGAAGGACTAGGACCTCCTTCTACCCTATCTTATATTCGCAGTGCCAGAAGTGCCCCATGCCTCTACTGGGTTCTCGCACTTGGAACTGCTATATGGCAGACATCCTCGTGGTCTGTTGGACATAGCCAAAGAGGCATGGGAGCAACAACCCACCCCATATAAAAGTATTATTGAATACGTTACCAAGATGCAAGAACGTATGGGAACAGTGTTGCCTCTTGTAAGAGAGCATATGGAGGCAGCTCAGCAAGCTCAAAGTCGGCTCTATAATCGTCAGGCTTGGGTCCAGATCTTTTTGGTCGGATTTTGGTTCTAGTACCGACCGTGGACAGTAAGTTCCTGGCTAGGTGGCAGGGACCCTACAAAGTAATCGAAAAAGTTGGAGAGGTAAACTACTGAGCCTCAGGCAAAAGTCAGGTTAAAACCATACCGGGTACCTGAGGCTCGGCAACAAGCCATCTCGGAAGGAATGCAGCGAATGCTCCAACTAGACGTTATTGAGGAGTCTAAAAGTGAGTGGGCCAGTCCTATAGTTTTAATACCCAAACCGGATGGGACTTTACGGTTCTGTAACGATTTTCGTAAACTAAACGAGATTTTCAAATTCGATGTGTATTCCATGCCCCGGGTGGATGAGCTTATTGAGAGGTTAGGACAAGCCCGGTATTTTTCTGTTTTAGACCTTACCAAAGGGTACTGGCAGGTACCCTTGACGGAGGCTGCCAAAGAGAAAACTGCCTTCATCACACCAGAGGGGCTGTACCAATATAAGGTGTTACCCTTTGGTCTGCATGGCGCCCCTGCCATATTTCAAAGACTTATGGACATTGTGCTTTGTCCACATCGTCAGTACGCTTCGGCTTACCTGGACGATATTGTCATCCACAGTACCGACTGGGAAAATCACCTACCCAAAGTGCAGGCCGTAGTGGACTCCCTTCGGAAGGTTGGACTAACCGCTAACCCCAAAAAATGTGCGATAGGGTTAGAGGAGACTAAATACCTGGGGTATGTCATTGGGAAGGGAGTCATCCAAGTGAACAAAATAGAGGCGATACGGTATTGGCCCCGACCTGTCACTACTAGGCAAGTAAAGTCGTTCAAGGGAATGGTGGGCTATTACATGAGATTTGTCCCCCAGTTTGCTATGGTGGCCATGCCATTGACAGGGCTGTTGAAGTGACACAGGTTGGTGATGGTTCGCTGGGATGATCAGGCGGAAGGGGCTTTCTCCGCTTTGAAGTCGGCCCTGTGCGGGTCCACGGTTTTGATGACGCCCGACTTCAAAAAGGAATTTATAGTACAGACCGATGCCTCCGAGGTAGGCCTAAGTGCTGTACTGTCTCAGGAAGTCAAGGGGGAGGAGCATCCCGTGTTCCTCAGCCATAAGCTCACCCCAGCCGAGACCAGGTACAGTGTAGTGGAGAGAGAGAGTGCCTGGCTATCAAGTGGGCACTCGAGTCTCTCAGTTATTATTTGTTGGGGAGAAAATTCCGCCTGGTAACCGACCACTTCCCTCTCAAGTGGATGAGCCAGGCCAAAGACAGAAATGCCCGGGTTACCCGATGGTTCCTTTCCCTACAGAACTTGAAATTTACAGTGGAACACAGGGCAGGCCGGTTGCAGGGAAACGCGGATGCCCTGTCCCGAGTACACTGTCTTGCGTGTGTTAACCCCCACAGGGTTGAACAAATGAGGGGGGGGGGATTGTGACACAGTGAGGGGAATGGTCTGGGAAAACAGGTATTTTCCTCCCAGCGTGTGCTGCTGTCAAATACCGGACTGGATTTTAATTGCCGATCCGTGTTTTTGGCAGCACCTTAAATAGGCAGCTAAGCCCAGCAGCAGGATCTCTGTGTTGGGATCTGAGGCTTGGTGCCAGGTTGGAGGGCTGAGACCCATGGGCCAAAGAAACAGGCCCCCCTAAAGCCTGACATCAAGGTGACTTGTCTTATATGAACTTTCTAATTTGTGTGACGTAACACCAAGATGTAATTTCTATTGTGTGTAAAGTAAACACCACGACTGCAGAGTAACACATTGTTTTGTGCATTTGACTCAAGTGTGAATAAACACTGAAGTTTTGAGTTAAGAACTTGTCTTTTGCCTCTGTGCTGCATCCGCTTACCCTATCTACCAGAGTGAAACCCCACAGTACATATAATTTTTTGATCATTCCTTAAGTTATTACACTTTATTAGGCAAGGTGACCAAAAAATTGGTTGTTTTGGCACAGATTTTTATTTTTTTTACAGTGTTCAGCTTAAGGGTGAGGTCATGTGATATTTTTTATACAGCTGGTTGTTGCAGAGGCGGTGATACCTAATATGTCTTTTTTTATTTATTTCACTTTAACACAATAAAAGCATTTTTGAAACAACAAACATATTCTGAGAGCCATAGTTGTTGAATTTTTTGGCCAATTGTTTTATGTAGGGGCTCATTTTTTGCAGTATGAGGTGACAGTTCGATTGGTACGATTTTGGGGTGCATATGACTTTTTGATCGCTTGGTATTACACTTTTTGTGATGTAAGGTGACAAAAAATGGCTTATTTTGGCACAGTTTTGAATGTTTTTTTTACGGTGTTGAGCTGAGAGGTTAGGTCATGTGATATTTTTATAGAGCTGGCTGTTACGGATGCGGTGACACCTAATATGTATGTGTGTTCTTTTTTTTCAATTTTTTATTATTAAATCAGGGGACAGGGGCGTCTTTATTTTTTTTACTTAAAATTTTATTCTTTGCTAATAAATACACTTTTCTTTACTTTTTTAAACTTTTTTTTTAACTTTATTTCTGTCCCACTCTTGGGGGTCTGATCCCCTCTGCAATCCATTACAATACATCTGTATTGTAATGCATTGTCTGTTAGTGTATACACTAAGGCCTCTTTCACACGGGCGTCATGGATTTGGGCCGGATAAGATGCGGGTGCGTCGCGGGAAAATGCACGATTTCTCCGCTCAAGTCCAAAACATTTTAATGCGTTTTGCACGCGCGTGAGAAAAATCGGCATGTTTGGTACCCAAACACTGTTTGGGTTAGGTGTTGTGTAGATTGTATTATTTTCCCTTATAACATGGTTATAAGGGAAAATAATAGCATTCTTAATACAGAATGCTTAGTAAAAAAAAAACTTAGAATAATTTAAATCACTTGTTAGCGCAGCCCGGCTTCTCTTCTTTCTTCTTTCAGGACCTGGGTAAAGGACCTTTGATGACATCACTGCGCTCATTACATGGTCCATCACATGTTCCATCACCATGGTGATGGATCATGTGACGGACCATGTGATGAGTGCAGTGACGTCACCACAGGTACTTTTCCTCCTGCACAGTAAAGAAGAAGAAAGAAGAGAAGCCGGGCTGCGCGAACAAGTGGATTAAGGTGAGTTAAATTTTTTTATTTTATTTTTTAACCCCTCCAGCCCTATTTTACTAAGCATTCTGTATTAAGAATGCTATTATTTTCCCTTATAAACATGTTATAAGGGAAAATAATAATGATCGGGTCCCCATCCCAATCATCTCCTAGCAACCATGGTTGAAAATCGCACCGCATCCGCACTTGCTTGCGGATGCTTGCGATTTTCACGCAGCCCCATTCACTTCTATGGGGCCTGCGTTGCGTGAAAAATGCACAAAATAGAGCATGCTGAGATTTTCACGCAACGCACAAGTGATGCGTGAAAATCACCGCTTATGTGCACAGCCCCATAGAAATGAATGGGTCCGGATTAAGTGCGGGTGCAATGGGTTCACCTCACGCAGCTCAACAGTTGCCTAGGAGACCCAGCTTGGGCTGAATCTCCTAGGCTTCCATACAAGGCAGGTCCCCTTGTCACCCATTGGGTCCCAGTTAGAGCAGCCTGATGGGTACGGTCACTGCAAACACCTTCTATGCCATGGTCAGTGCTGACCTCAGCATAGAAAGGGTTAATCGCTGTAAAAGTCTGATCGTCAAATGACGGGAAGTCACCTGCCGCTATGATGTACTATTATGTCATTGGACAGGAAGGGGTTGAGGTCCCAGTCCGCTCCTGACAGACAATTATCAGGAATGAACACTTCTGTTGGAGGTCAGTGTTTCATCCTCGAGGATGTCAGTGAAGGTTCAGTTTTTGTCCCTGTGTCCTGTTTTTGTCCTCCATATGTCATTGGTTTTCCATGTGCTCTGCTAGGCTGAAAGGGGGATTTCCAGAGTATCTCCTAGCGACAGTCCTGAAATACAGACCGGACATGGATGTCATCCATGTTCTGTTCATGGTTTTCATGGACCCATAGACTTCTATAAGAGTGTTTGGTATGCCACATGAACCAAAGTGGCACATGTCCACTGACCCACAGTTATAATCAATGGATACGAGTGCTAACATGGAGAACATGGAAATCACAAGTCAGTGAGCCACCAACATGTGAATAAGCCCTTACATGTGCTATCACCAGAAACAGCATTCATACAGACACTCATCCCCAATAAGTGCACTGATCCACAGCCTCTGTAACCGAAGATGATGCGGTAAATGGATTTAAAGGGGATGTGCTGGTCATTAATATGAGATCAGCAGGGGTCCATCTGCTGGCAACCCCGCTGATCAGCTGTGTGAAGGGGTTGTGAGCCCTGCATCTGCTTCATTATTTACCTGCACACCATCCCCCTTGTAGCAGCAGCGCAGTGTAATTACAACACTTGTCCCATTTACCTAAATTACAGTGCACCACTGCTACAAGAGAGATGGCATGCAGGTAAATATTAAGACGATGCAGGGCTCACATCAGCGCCATAACCCCTTCAAATGACTAATCAGCGGGAGTGCTGAAATTGGACCCCCGGTGATCTGATATTAATGACTTATCCTGAGGACACGTCATCAATATTATGCCAACGCACAACCCCTCTAAACTGTGACAACTGTAATAGGCTGGATGTGGTATATATTTGTGCTGAATAGTCTTTATATGGCTCACAGCAGCAATCAGGATAATATGATGCTTGAACCGTCTGTGCAGCGCAGCAATTACTCATGATTGAGCAGAGGACAACTTCAGAACAATATTGTGCTTAGCCTCTGCATACACCAGGTGTCCTTTTCTGAAGATAACTTTCCTAATGATGCGGCTTGCCAGTGTTCTGCCAAAACGCTGTTTCTTGTACACATATTGGAGGGAAAGTATTATTGTTTTCAGCCATGCAAAAGTTGCAGAAGTTCCTCTACTTCTACAAAAAGTGGTTGGGTCACCTGCGGGCTGACATATCTATCAATATGTTCTCCAGAAAACTAGTGCACATTCCACCTGCAATATCATGCTTGGAACTTCCAAAGATGTACCAGAATTATTACCTCTTACATTAGAAATGCCAGCCAAAATCCACTACAAATACTCACAGCTTCTGAAGGATTCAGCTAAATCTGACATTCTGTGGCTGATAAACCCTGCACTGGGACCACACGAATGTAATGTCTCCTCTTGTCTCCTTTACTCTGGTACCTGGACTTTAGCTATGATTGAGGTGCACACATGTGCACACACTGGAGCAGCATTCCCTTCCTATTTCCTGTCTGGGCTGAATGTCCTTCTCTGGCCATTCTGACTGATGATCTGGTGACCTCTACTGTAGTCTGGATGCTCCTGTAACACACTGCTGTAACATATAAGTTAAATGTTACAGCAGTGTGTTACAGGGGCATCCAGAAGAAAACCAAGCTTCCCCCAAGCACTGTTTATATTGTCTAGAATGACTTTATTTGTTGAAGGATGAGCTTAATATTAGTACACCCTTCCTATCCCATCTTCCAGGATCTACATGATTCTGGAGGCTAAAGAACATTGTGAAAACCCAACTATATTATCAATTGGTGAGGTTCAGGGTGAGGAGTGTGAGTATGAGATGTGGGATGGAGCTGTTGGGGTTCACTGCAGTCTTTCTTCAATTTAACAAATGTTAAGCAGTCAGGTTTTTGCTACATAGTAACACCCAAGATCAAACTCTGGAATCCAGTGCCCTACATGAGGCAGCGCCTGCACCTGGGAGACTTGGGAAGCAGCAACGTTTGCATTGCGGGTTACATTGCGAGTTTCCAGAAATCTCCGACATTCTTCCATTCAGGTAAATGTTTATTTTTTAAAATGCTAAGCCTCAAGAATTTCATCAACATCAATTAAGGGCAGCCATACACAGGAAGCGCAAGGAGAGCACAAACGACACATTGTAGCTGCAAAATTGTACATGGACGAGGTCTGAGGGGCACACAATGGAGAAGTGTGTAAAGTTAGGAAACGTGCAGGATCCTTAGCTCACACTCTCTGAATATCAAGGTTTTATGGTCTTAGAAGAGATACAAAATGTAAGAATATGTGATTCTAGTGTCTAAGCATAACATTATTTATTGCTGTGGTGGTGGAGGTATTATGGGGGTGCCCACAGTAAAAGCAAAAGGAATCCTGAAGAGCATCCCCAATTGGTAATCACAATCAGGGTCAGTCTGGCCCAGAAGAGTAACATCAGATCCTTCAAGTTCTGGGGGGACCCAAAGATCCAGTAGCAAAAGATGTGGCGGTGACTTTGGCTCAATCACTGCCGCTAGGGTATACATCTTAGAAGATGAGTCACAGATAACCTATTACACATTATTGATGATATGCCTTTGCCTACAATGATATCAACAAAGATTATAATTTGATTAAAATAGGGGAGCAGATATTTTATATAGATGGCGGGTCCTACAGTGGATCCTTGGAGCACAAGTCCCACACTGTCAGCAGCACCACACACCTAGCTGTAGAACATCTGAACCCGGTTCAAATCAGTCCAACACCTCGCCTTACCAAGAAGTAGTGCTGTAAATCCTGACAAAGGCAGGTAGTGGCACTTGTGGGGGGAGGTTCACAGTTTGGCACTAAATTTCCTTTATGTCAGGTGCCAAAGCGGTGGTGAGATTTCCCTCTACCTTCTTCAGGCAATCATCCAAACTTAATCTGTTAACTTCTTGCCCTCATGAAAATGTAGTGTTCTTCCGATTCTATTTTGGGTGTTTTCCAGTGACGAGCACATGACCTGTGATTGAATCCATCTTCTTCTTAGGCATCCTTTTAATCTTCTCACTTTCCTTGAAAGGTTTAGCTATAGGGAGTTCAGAGGTAGGAGACAACCCCTGCATTGAAACCCAAAAGCCCCTCCGCCACATAGGAATATGGGTGGTATAATAAATGGCACATAGTACTGGGGGGAAACGGTGTTAAAGTAGGGGGAAACGGTGTTATAGATTTTGCATTATGTGCAGAAGCTTCACATTTACAACCCTGCTTTCCACCATAAGGGTTTCGTTCAAACGGATTCGTTCTGACACACAATGTAAGTCAATGGGGACGGATCTGTTTTCTATGACATAATCTGGTGGCACAATAGAAAACGGATCCGTCCTCCATTGACTTTCAATGGTGTTCAAGATGGATCCGTCTTGGCTATGTTAAAGATAATACAAACGGATCTGTTCTGAACGGATGCAGACGGTTGTATTATCTGAACGGATCCGTCTGTGCAGATCCACGACGGATCCGCACCAAACGCGAGTGTGAAAGTAGCCTTAACAGATCTCATCCACACGCTGCAGAACATTTATGCAATAGAATCTGCACAAAACTTGACATGTGGTGCAGATTTTAATTTTCAATATTAACAGAAAAGGGGGCACACTGAGAATATTGGAGTGAAATGTGAATAGCCCATTGAGTCCAATTGAGGTATACAGCAGGAAAGATGGACTATATCAAAAAGCAGCACATCCAAAAGATGTATAGTAATCTTTACAGAGTTTAAAATATTGTATACAATAAAGACCCTATGAGGTACACACACCTAATTCTCAATAAGAAAAATACTAGCACCCAGACAAACAAAAAATGGAGAAATATAATTCAATAAAATAGGACACAGTATACCCAATGTCAAAGATAAATAGACACCCATACAATATAGTGGAGATGTCCAGGTTAATGCATGCACATTTTTCTGCTCCATGCATATTACTGGTGGGCACCAGCTACTTCAGGGGTCTTAAAATAAAAGTGATGGCTGAGGCAGTATGTAAACATAAATAATTACAAATTAGCACACGTGTGAAACAGAAGCATGTGAGAAATGCCGAGAGCTCACAGGATGGATCTTTATGATGTACAATATTTTAACCTCTATGTCTTACTATGGCTATAATAAAGATTATTATATTTTACATTTTTGAGATGTGCTGTTTTATGACATAGTCCTTCTTTTCTACTGTATACTCAGATTTTAAACACTCAGCATGTAAATTTAAAGGGGTTATCGGAGACTAACAAATGCCCTCCATACGCCGGGCCCTTCACACTGAATTACCTGGCTCCCCACTCCCTGAGCCGCTCCTGGTCCCGGCTCCGCTGCTGCTGCTTCTCCCCGTGCGCAGATGAAAACATCTGGCCAGGAGCGGCTCAGGGAGCCAGGTAAGTATATGTAAGCCGTGTACCGGGTTGGGCTCCCCAGGATACAGCGAAGTCACGAACAAGGAAAACAACTCTACCACCAGCTTTTGCCAAAACAGAATTTTACTTAAATGTGGCAATGAACACAACCATAAATGCTGGGAACACACAATAAAGTTACATACACCCAGCCCGAAAGCTGAGACCCTTGTGCTGCACAGCGCGGTACAAAGCGCGGTAATTTACCTACTGGCGGGCACAACTAAACCGCCACACCTTACCTGTTATTACCCTAAAAAAACAAGAATAACTGTATGGGTGTGTGGTAGGGGCTAGCCTGCAGTACAGCACAACAGCTTGCAATCTTACAAAGCTCTACAGTATTCCCCGTCCCATAACTTGTAGCACGTGCCTGAATATTCCTCCTGAGCAAAACGTCAGCCTGGCCTGAGTTTGTGGGAAGTTTATCAGCTCTCCTATGTGAAATGTCCCTTTAAATTATGGAGTCCTTGCAATGAACTGCCAGCAACACTTGTGGTCTGACACAAACAGAAACCCTATCTAACTAACTACAGGCCTGGTCTCAGTCTCTAGGCGCCAACACTGTAATGAGATGTGTGCACGATCTTTCCAACCCGGGTCTGCTCTGCATCCGCTGGTGACTCTGAACAGAACAAATGCCTCTTCAACAAGCATGCGGTACCGCAGTGTATGTAGCTTTGCTCCTCAGCTCTCATCAGCATTCTGGACAGGATCAGGGTCTTGGACACGATCAGCTTCACTTAGCTGCAGCTCTGATCACTGAGGGATGCTCTCACACCTGGATGCTGTCGGATCCGCTGCTCACACAGTTCCTCAGACTCAGCTCCCTCTAAGATGGCTGCTCACTTTCTCTTCCTCTCCAGGCTCTGTGTGTAACTCCACCTCTCATGAATATGGAAATATATGCAGTCTGTAGCTGTGTTTAGGAAACAGCGGCATCTTGTGGCCAAACAGTAGAATGTCAGTCCAGATCATTTAATTTAATCTACACAAACAGTGTTCAGACAATGAGAGCTGTTTCCCCATCTCACATAGATTCAGTGTGAGGAGCCTGGAATATGGGGGCGCATTTGTTAGTCTTGGATAACACCTTTAAAGGGGGGGTGTCACTTCAGCAAATAGCATTTATTATGTAGAAAATGTTAATACAAGCCACTTACTAATATATTGTTATTGTCCATATTGCCTTCTTTGCTGGCTGGATTCATTTTTCCATCACATTATACACTGCTTGTTTCCATAGTTAAAGACCACCCGGCAATCCAGCAGCGGTGGTCGTGCTTTCACACTATAAGAAAAAGCACTAGCTTGTGTGAGCTTCCATGGTCCTGGCCACTAGAGCGTCTGGCCACCACTGGCAATGCACGACCACCACTGATGGATTGCAGGGTGGACGTAACCATGGAAACAAGCAGTGTATATTGTGATGGAAAAATGAATCCAGCCAGCAAAGGAAGCAATATGCACAATCTCAATACATTAGTAAGTGGCTCGTATTAACTTTCTCTACATAATAAATGTCACTTGCTGAAGTGAGACAACCCCTTGCTAAAGTGGGATTTCTGCCCACAGATTTTAGCCTTCAAAATGCAGAGGGTGAAATCTGCGGCATTCCCGTGATGGTATCTATAACAAAACACGCACCATCTGGTGCGGAATTTACAGCTGCAGAATTCTGATAAATATGCTGTTTGAAATCCGCAGATCATTTACGTATTGCTGTATCCTCACTGTGATCTCCAACAAGCTGGATCTTTTCATCATATATTAAGGACAAGCTGAGGCAACCATCTGCTTGTTGGTGCCTCCTGTGAAAGGTGGATGAGTCTGTGGGAATTTCAGACGTCCTGACCACTGTTATGTTTTCCTTATTTTATCCACTCTCCTTATTTTCAGGGGTCTTCACAAATCACTGTCACCAGTGACTCATTACTGGTATATAGTAGATATAATGGACAGTCGGTTACAATGGCTCCAGGTGTCCATCTATAAAATGATCCCGTTGTTTGCCAGGTGTGATTGATCCTGTTCAGCGGATGATAAGGACTTAAAATTTCCTTCAGAACTGTTCATTTTTTCATCAACAGCCGACAGACGAGCGATCCCAGATGTCTTTCATCAGAGATTGAGCTCCACAGGTGGGTGAATCCGCCCACATCTCAAGTACTGGCAACTTTCCTGACAAAAAAAATCAGCATGAGCTGCTAAATAAATGCCAGAATCAAGATATATGTAGCCATCTGATTTCTTTACACCATTGAGCCTACAAAACACTATATGGAAATTTCAGGCACCATCCTCCAGTCTAGACAATGCACCAGCATCCTCCCTGGTACACCCTAAATAGGACATCTCAACCTATATATATGATCTGCCCAGAAATATTTTTAATGAATGGATCATAGAATGTCCATTCTCCCCCGCCCTTCCCCCAGGGAGCTCATGACTCCTATTGGTGAGCTAGTAGCAGGGGCGTAACTACCATAGCGGCAAACCATGCTACTGCTATGGGGCCCAGGGCAAGAGGGGGCCTAGTCTTAGTTGGGATCATCTTCTCTTCTACTGGAGGTGAAAACTTGGTCAGGACTCTACCCTCTAAAGGAACAACTTTTAGCAAAATTGCCCAAGGGTCATTGAAAGGGGTTTAGGCGGAAACCCTTCTGTCCTGTGTGCGGGGCCTGGTTTGATCCTTGCTATGGGGCCCTTACTTATCTATGTACGCCACTAGCTAGTAGGCTGTATGTTATGATATTGTCTGGATGGGAACATCACATCTGACATAAGGCCAAGACCAATGTATGCAAACTATAACTCAACTTCATACAACAACAAAAAAAAATGCAGGTCAGGTTGTAGCTATACTGTAAATATCAATTAGTCTACAAATGTTACAAATCAGTCAATGTGAACCCAATGTGCCAACTGGTTTCAAGTAGGGCTAACCTTTAGAGCGTTATTCTGACGCTCCCCCAGTATTCCTGGGATCTGCACTTAACTGCGGGTTAGCAACCAGACCACTACATTCTGGGATAGTCCCGGTATAGTTGGCAGCTGTGCCACTGGGTCAGGGACGCTGGTGCAAGTATGGGATGTAAAAAAATAATAATTGCAGGACAACCACAGGTAGTCTGAACAGGCAGTCTGGAGGCACAGCATGGAGAGGATACCAGTGACCAGGAGACTGGATGGCATGGTGAGTGTCACTGCATCCACGCCCGAAGGGGACAGCAGGAGGGCGGCGGGCACGGACCACAAACCCAACAATATGGCTTATGACATAAGTCCTCTCCATCATCACCAGAGATGGACCAGCATTTCTCATGAAGGATTTATTGTTGTCTGCAAATGGGTATATCATGATATGTGATAAATTTTAGACAGGTATCCAAATAGAGGGACCCACTGTGGCGGTAGGGGGCTGGGCACTTACATATTTCACTTCACTTTTTGTCGCAATTGTATTTTTTCCTTCTTTTAAATCTGCAGTTTCTCTATTCGATGCCCTGTGATCCTTTAGTTTTGCTTTCTTGGATTGTGACAGACGTCAGCTCATTGCATAATTCTGCTTATTCCTCACAAGGTTTTGGAAACATCTTGGTTCCTTCACCTCAGATCCGCAAATACGCCATAATTGTGCAGTAATTGTGGAGTAATTGTGCCGTGCACCTGTTGCAAAATATCTCAGCAGGACGGTGTTTGCTTTTCTGGCATAACACTCAGAGCTTGTGTTTAGTGGAGTTATTGGTACTCGGCCAAGATATACAGTGAACCCCCAACATAAGAAGTCCTATTGATTCTCAGAAATATACAGCTACAAGTCAGAGACGGCAAATTAATGTGATTGGAGGGAGCTTCTGGTGGATTTCAGAGTCTGAACCTGCTCTGAGAGATCTTTGTTCTGCAGAATGGTGACAGTGTTTATCTTACTTAAAGCAGAAGGTCCCCAAAGATTACATAAAGGGCAGCTCCAGTCACAATTGATATTAACATCCCTGACACAGAATCAAGACTGAGCTACATACCAAAAACATGGCACAGAATAGTATTTCACTACCTATCTTCTAAATGTTAGTCTCATCAAACTTCTGTAAAAGAATACAACTACTGTAATACGACATCAGTGTACAAGAATATAACTATTATAATACTACCTCCCATATACAAGAATATAACAACTATAATATTACCTCCTACGTACAAGAATATAACTACTATAATACTGCCTCCTATGTACAAAAATATAACTTCTATTATATTACCCCTTATGTACAAGAATATAACTACTATAATACTGTCTCCTTTGTACAAGAATATAACTACTATAATATTACCCCTTATGTACAAGAATATAACTACTATAATACTGTCTCCTTTGTACAAGAATATAACTACTATAATACTGTCTCCTTTGTACAAAAGTATAAATATCATAATACTGCTCTCATGTACAAGAATATAACTACTATAATCTGCCCCCTATGTACAGGAATATAACTAATATAACATTCTCTGTGTATGCTAAGAATATAGTTACTGTAATTCTGTACCGTACGTACAAGAATATAATTACTATAATACTGCTTCTATGTACAAGAATATAACTACTATAATACTGCCTTCTATGTACAAGAATATAACTACTATAATACTGCCTTCTATGTACAAGAATATAACTGTCTCTGTGTACAAGAATATAACTACTATAATACCGCTCCCTATGTACAAGAATATAACTACTATAATACTGCCTTTTATTAACAAGAATATAACTGCCTCTGTGTACAAGAATATAACTACTATAATACTGCCTTCTATGTACAAGAATATAACTGTCTCTGTGTACAAGAATATAACTACTAAAATACCGCTCCCTATGTACAAGAATATAACTACTATAATACTGCTTTTTATTAACAAGAATATAACTGCCTCTGTGTACAAGAATATAACTACTATAATACCGCTCCCTATGTACAAGAATATAACAACTATAATATTGACAGCAGTTCCTGTAGCCAGCTTCACACTTGAACCCCGAGGCACGGAAAGTGCAGGACTGAACCAGTATTGCAGATCAGTGAGAAAGTCCAGCCTTTGGTAATGGTAAAAAACATCCGATATTTATTGTTTAGCGTTTCGGGTGTGTCCTCTTTGCACCCTTGGTCATAGAATAGTCATATTTTATGACTAAGGGTGCAGTGAGGACGCATCAAAAATGCTTCAGATAGACGAACACTGTTCTGTTTGTATCTATCTACATGTGGCTGATTTTAAAGATGATTGATTAAATATCAGATGTTTTTTACCATTACCGGAGGCTGGACTTTCTCGTTGATCTACTATAATACTTCCTCCGATATATACCGAAATACAACTACAATAATACTGCTCCCTATGTAAAAGTATATAGCTAGTATAATACTGCCTCCTATGCGCAAAAATATAATACTGTCTCTAGAGTTGAGCGAACCCGAACTGTAAGGTTCGGGTTTGTACCGAACTTTAGGGTTTTCGGCACCCGGACCCGAACCCGAACATTTACGTAAAAGTTCGGGTTCGGGGTTTGGCGATTTTTATGGCGCTTTTTGAAAGGCTGCAAAGCAGCCAATCAACAAGCGTCATACTACTTGCCCCAAAAGGCCATCACAGCCATGCCTACTATTGGCATGGCTGTGATTGGCCAACTGCACCATGTGACCCAGCCTCTATTTAAGCTGGAGTCACGTAGCGCCGCCCGTCACTCTGCTCGGATTAGTGTAGGGAGGGGCTGCAACTGCTGTGAGGGAGAGATCAGGGAGAAATCTTATGAAGATTCAGAACTGCTTCTTTACTCAGCGATCTACAGCAAATGTGTTTTGTGGGTGCAGTGCACAATTTTTTTAAGCCTGCCCTGAGCCAACTACGACTGAAAACGAACTTTTTTTCCTTCAGTTAGTCAATATCAATACATAATTGGCAGCCATTTTATGCAACGATAGTGCATCAGCACAGGCTATTTGCATGTCTGCAAGTCCAGAAATACAGCTTTTTGCTTACTGGGGTGAAAAAAATACATCTGTTTCATATACTGCACATATGGGATTAGACGTGCATAAGTGATTGTCACATTTAGGCCAGAAATACAGCTTTTTGTTTAGTAGGGTGAAAAAAATACATCTGTTTCATATAGTGCACATCTGGGATTAGACGTGTATAAGTGATTGTCACATTTAGGCCAGAAATACAGCTTTTTGTTTAGTGGGGTGAAAAAAATACATCTGTTTCATATAGTGCACATCTGGGATTAGACGTGCATAAGTGAGTGTCACATTTTGGCCAGAAATACGGCTTTGTGCTTACTGGGGTGAAAATAATACATCTGTTTCATATAGTGCACATCTGGGATTAGACGTGCATGAGCGATTGTCACATTTAGGCCAGAAATACAGCAAATGTGTTTTGTGGGTGCAGTGCACAATTTTTTTAAGCCTGCCCTGAGCCAACTACGACTGAAAACGAACTTTTTTTCCTTCAGTTAGTCAATATCAATACATAATTGGCAGCCATTTTATGCAACGATAGTGCATCAGCACAGGCTATTTGCATGTCTGCAAGTCCAGAAATACAGCTTTTTGCTTACTGGGGTGAAAAAAATACATCTGTTTCATATACTGCACATATGGGATTAGACGTGCATAAGTGATTGTCACATTTAGGCCAGAAATACAGCTTTTTGTTTAGTAGGGTGAAAAAAATACATCTGTTTCATATAGTGCACATCTGGGATTAGACGTGTATAAGTGATTGTCACATTTAGGCCAGAAATACAGCTTTTTGTTTAGTGGGGTGAAAAAAATACATCTGTTTCATATAGTGCACATCTGGGATTAGACGTGCATAAGTGAGTGTCACATTTAGGCCAGAAATACGGCTTTGTGCTTACTGGGGTGAAAAAAATACATCTGTTTCATATAGTGCACATCTAGGATTAGACATGCATAAGTGAGTGTCACATTGAGGCCAGAAATACAGCTTTTTGCTTACTGGGGTAAAAAAAAATACATCTGTTTCATATACTGCACATCTGGGATTAGACGTGCATAAGTGAGTGTCACATTTAGGCCAGAAATACAGCATTTTGGTTACTGGGGTGAAAAAAACCCATCTGTTTCATATAGTGCACATCGGGGATTAGACGTGCATAAGTGAGTGTCACATTTAGGCCAGAAATACGGCTTTTTGGTTACTGGGGTGAAAAAACCCTCTGATATACTGCACATCTGGGATTAGACGTGCATAAGTGAGTGTCACATTTAGGCCAGAAATACAGCTTTGTGCTTACTGGGGTGAAAAAAATACATCTGTTTCATATACTGCACATATGGGATTAGACGTGCATAAGTGATTGTCACATTTAGGCCAGAAATACAGCTTTTTGTTTAGTAGGGTGAAAAAAATACATCTGTTTCATATAGTGCACATCTGGGATTAGACGTGTATAAGTGATTGTCACATTTAGGCCAGAAATACAGCTTTTTGTTTAGTGGGGTGAAAAAAATACATCTGTTTCATATAGTGCACATCTGGGATTAGACGTGCATAAGTGAGTGTCACATTTTGGCCAGAAATACGGCTTTGTGCTTACTGGGGTGAAAATAATACATCTGTTTCATATAGTGCACATCTGGGATTAGACGTGCATGAGCGATTGTCACATTTAGGCCAGAAATACAGCATTTTGTTTAGTGGGGTGAAAAAAATACATCTGTTTCATATAGTGCACATCTGGGAGTAGACGTGTATAAGTGATTGTCACATTTAGGCCAGAAATACAGCTTTTTGTTTAGTGGGGTGAAAAAAATACATCTGTTTCATATAGTGCACATCTGGGATTAGACGTGCATAAGTGAGTGTCACATTTAGGCCAGAAATACGGCTTTGTGCTTACTGGGGTGAAAAAAATACATCTGTTTCATATAGTGCACATCTAGGATTAGACATGCATAAGTGAGTGTCACATTGAGGCCAGAAATACAGCTTTTTGCTTACTGGGGTAAAAAAAAATACATCTGTTTCATATACTGCACATCTGGGATTAGACGTGCATAAGTGAGTGTCACATTTAGGCCAGAAATACAGCATTTTGGTTACTGGGGTGAAAAAAACCCATCTGTTTCATATAGTGCACATCGGGGATTAGACGTGCATAAGTGAGTGTCACATTTAGGCCAGAAATACGGCTTTTTGGTTACTGGGGTGAAAAAACCCTCTGATATACTGCACATCTGGGATTAGACGTGCATAAGTGAGTGTCACATTTAGGCCAGAAATACAGCTTTGTGCTTACTGGGGTGAAAAAAATACATCTGTTTCATATACTGCACATATGGGATTAGACGTGCATAAGTGATTGTCACATTTAGGCCAGAAATACGGCTTTTTGGTTACTGGGGTGAAAAAACCCTCTAATATACTGCACATCTGGGATTAGACGTGCATAAGTGACTGTCACATTTAGGCCAGAAATACGGCTTTGTGCTTACTGGGGTGAAAAAACCCTCTGATATACTGCACATCTGGGATTAGACGTGCATAAGTAAGTGTCACATTTAGGCCACAAATACGGCTTTGTGCTTACTGGGGTAAAAAAAAACAACTCTGATATACTGCACATCTGGGATTAGACGTGCATAAGTGAGTGTCACATTTAGGCCAGAAACACGGCTTTGTGCTTACTGGGGTGAAAAAACCCTCTGATATACTGCACATCTGGGATTAGACGTGCATAAGTGACTGTCACATTTAGCAAAAGCGGGAGCAGGGTGCAAAAGCAGAGCAGCCGTCGCCACAACAGTTTGCCTGCTACTGGCCACCGTCACCAGGGATCGAGCACACCAAAGGCAGCTTCAAGGAGTTCCATGGCATGGCACTTCTTCACACAATGTGCTGACGACAAGACGCGAGTGGTTTGCACGCTGTGCCATCAGAGCCTGAAGTGAGGCATTAACGTTCTGAACCTTAGCACAACCTGCATGACCAGGCATCTACATGTGAGACACAGGCTGCAGTGGAGTGAGCACCTTCAAATCCAAGAAAGGGCTCAGGTCCCTCCTGCTCCCTCTTCTGCTGCTGCCTCGGCCTCTTCCTCCGCCTCTGGAGGAACGTTGGCACCTGCCGCCCAGCAAACAGAGGATGTGCCACCAACAATACCACCTCCGTCACCAAGCATCTCCACAATGTCACACGGAAGCGTTCAGCTCTCCATCTCACAAACCTTTGATAGAAAGCGTAAATTCCCACCTAGCCACCCTCGATCCCTGGCCCTGAATGCCAGCATTTCTAAACTACTGGCTTCTCCAGGAGAGCCGTGCCCTCCCTGCACAATCAAGTATCGGATAAAATCAAGTGTGCACTGCGCAACGCCATCTGTGGCAAGGTCCACCTAACCACAGATGCGTGGACCAGTAAGCACGGCCAGGGACGCTATATCTCCCTAACTGCACACTGGGTAAATGTAGTGGCGGCTGGGCCCCAGGTGGAGAGCTGTTTGGCGCGCGTCCTTCCGCCGCCAAGGTTTGCAGGGCATCATTCTTTGCCTCCTGTTGCCTCCTCTTCCTACTCGGCTTCCTCCTCCTCTTCTACCACCTCCTCATCCGGTCAGCGACAGACCTTCACCACCAACTTCAGCACAGCCTGGGGTAAACGTCAGCAGGCCGTTCTGAAACTGATGTGTTTGGGGGACAGGCCCCACACCGCGCAGGAGTTGTGGCGGGGTATAGAACAACAGACCGATGAGTGGTTGCTGCCAGTGAGCCTCAAGCCCGGCCTGGTGGTGTGCGATAATGGGCGAAATCTTGTTGCAGCTCTGGGACTAGCCGGTTTGACGCACATCCCTTGACTGGCGCATGTGCTGAATTTGGTGGTGCAGAAATTCCCCGACATGTCAGAGCTGCTGCGTAAAGTGCGGGCCGTCTGTGCGCGCTTCGGGCGTTCTCATCCTGCCGCCGCTCGGCTGTCTTCTCTACAGCGTTACTTCTGCCTTCCTGCTCACCGCCTCATATGCGACGTGCCCACCTTGCACATGCTGGAGAGACTGTGCGAGCAGCAGCAGGCCATAGTGGAGTTTCAGCTGCAGCACGCACGGGTGGGTCGCACTGCGGAACAGCACCACTTCACCACCAATGACTGGGCCTCCATGCGAGACCTGTGTGCGCTGTTTCGAGTACTCCACCAACATGGCCAGTGGCGATGACGCCGTTATCAGCGTTACAATACCACTTCTATGTCTGCTTGAGAAAACACTTAAGGCGATGATGGAAGAGGATGTGGCCCAGGACGAGGAGGAGGAAGAGGGGTCATCTCTAACACTTTCAGGCCAGTCTTTTAGAAGTGGCTCAGAAAGAGGATTTTTGCAACAGCAGAGGCCAGGTACAAATTTGGCCAGCCAGGGCCCACTAATGGAGGACGAGGAGGACGAGGATGAAGCATGTTCACAGCGGGGTGGCATCCAACGCAGCTCGGGCCCATCACTAGTGCGTGGCTGGGGGGATACGTGTGTTGGCTACCTATTCCTCCTTCGCCGCCGCTTCCACCTAGACCGCCACGTGAGCCTACACGGCCACATCCACCCTTTCACCGCCTCCTCAACCTCTTCTTCCTACATCATTCCTAATTTTTATTTTTTTAAGGTCTTTTATGTTTTTTTTTTATTCATTTCCCTATCCACATTTGTTTGCAGAGCATTTGCCATGCTCTTAAGCACATTTTGCTGCCTTTTGCAGCCCTCTAGCTCTTTCCATGACATTTTTACAGCCATTTTAGTGCTCAAAAGTTCGGGTCCCCATTGACTTCAATGGGGTTCGGGGTCAAGTTCGGGTCAAGTTCGGGTCCCGAACCCGAATTTTTTTTTCAAGTTCGGCCGAACCTGCCGAACCCGAGCATCCTGGTGTCTGCTCAACTCTAACTGTCTCCTCTATGTGCAAGAATTAAGCTAATGTGATATGGACAATGCCCCCCTGTGGATAATAAGAGAACTACAACCATTGATAATACTTTTCTGGTAGGATTACGTTCAGAATTTGTACAGCACAGTATAGAATATATCGAAGAATGGTCCGGGGGTGGGGTGAGGGAACAGTCCGCATTATACAATCACATAGAGAGAATCTGCCACTTCTTTCAGCTTGTTATGGGAAGAATGTGTAAAATGACATGAAAGCCGAACATACAGCAAATCAATTTGTTGGTAATGAAAGAGAAATTACAGGTGCATCAGCTCTCGCCTCCAGCGCTCTGCGGTGGTAAAGTTTGCAGAACTGGTTGGTATTATGTGTGCTCCTTCCCTAAGTGACCCTGAGTGCTAGGCCATTTGCTGACATAGCTATTGTGCGGAGGGATAATAACTGCTGCATTATGACCAGTAAGTGCCATTCTCCCAGCACTTTCCTCTGTATATTCCATCATTTTATCACACTTCCTTACATTACGCACATGCGTCCCTGGCATGCCACTGCTGCTCCACCACACTTTTCATAACTGCCCTCAAAATATATGCTATTAATTGTGCAAAACCCTCTTTAGGTAAGAAGCTGCATAGAAAAGTCTCTAACATGGAAGAGGGGGGCTTCACTGCAGAACATCACACCTGCAGAGGTGCTGAGAACAGGACATGTCGTATATAGAGATGGGAAACATCCAAGATGTCAACTGACCGGGGGCATGTAGATATCTACCTGCACACATCAGGTTTCCTATCCAACGAGGTACACAGCTCCACAGACAGTATCATACATGCTAGGCTTAGATACGGAAGTCCCAACGACATTATCATACATGCTAGGCTTAGATACAGCATCTCAGCAGGCAGTATCACACATACGATTAGGTACAGCAGCTAAGTAGACAGTATAACACAGGTGGTAGACTTAGGCCTCATGCACACGACCGTGCCGTTTTTTGCGGTCTGCAAACCGCGGATCCGCAAAAAACGGAAGCCGCCCGTGTGCCTTCCACAATTTGCGGAATGGAACGGGGTGGCCCACTGTAGACATGCCTATTCTTGTCCGCAAAACGGATGCGGACCATAACTACAATCGTGTGCATGAGGCCTTACCGTAAATATATACATTTGCTATAAGTAAGGATTTTGAGTTTTGTTCTTGATTTCCTGCCTTCCTTACCTTATTTCATTGATAGTCACCAGAGATCGGACCCCTGTGGGTGTCTTCTGTCGGTCCCTCTCAGCTGCAATGTTCCTTTAAAGCCATTTGAAGGACGCCATGTTCCAGGGAAAATTCATAAGTTGTGATGTTCTAGGAGAGAATCATTCGATTTCAAATTGTCCCCTCAGGCTGTTCCTCCTGTCACAGAAAGAAACACTGATCTCATGTACAATCTGGCCAGCGACCTCGGGCAGTTCAGGGAAATGTCACCCAAAACTGGCACATTGGTCAGCAGAGGCATCCTAACACAGAGTGACAGGAGGGTGACAGGGCGCTGGACACTGCACAGATCTCCCCAGCACAGACGGTCGGACCCAAGGCCTCATCTTCATCATCTGGAATCATTAGTGAAGTCCAATTAACAAATATGAAACTCTTGTTTTGACAGCGGCAAATTGTTTTTTGGCCTTTTCAATTATTGAAAGGAACAGAGGGGATATATCTGTCATGAAGTACAGAAAGGAGTGATGCTCTGCAGATTTTTAGTTGGTGGTGTGATAATCTGCAGAATACTGTATATCATGTGTCTGTCAGAAGGTAGAGTGGAAGAGCAATGTTCTGCAGATGAGTACTGAGGTCACTGGTGTAATAATCAGCAGGATATAGCATTATGTATCTGTAAGGCTCCATTCACACGTCCGCAAGTGTGGTCCGCATCCGTTCCGCAATTGTGCGGACCCATTCATTCTCTATTGGGACAGAATTGATGCTTAGAGCACTCTATGTGCTCTCCGCATCCGTATTTCCGGAGAGCGGCCTCGATCTTCCGGTCCGCAGCTCCGCAAGAAAATAGAGCATGTCCTATTCTTGTCCACAGCTGCGGACAAGAATAGGACTTCTCTATTTAGTGCTGACCATGTGCGGCCCGTTGTATTTTGGATCCGCAATACACAACGTACGTGTGAGGTAGAGGGGACAGTAATGTCCTGCAGATCTCTACAGAGGTCACTGGTGTAATAATCAGCAGAATAAATCACTATGTATCTATCAGCAAGTAGATGGCACAGAGCAATGTTCTGCAGGTCTCTATAGAGAGTGCAGTGGTGTAATAATTAGAGATGAGCGAATCGAAGTTGACGAAGTGGAATTCGATCCAAATTTCATGAAAAATTTGATTCGCACCGAATCCGAAATTCGTGGTAACGAATCACATTTTTTCCTAAAATGGCTGCTGCATGTGTGAGGACATGGAGCAAGGAACTCTGGGAAAGCAGGATTACCCATAATGCCATGCATGCAGCCAATCAGCAGCCAGCCCTGTGATTCCACAGCCCAATAAATAGCCTCAGCCATCTTGGATTCTGACATTTTCCAGTGTACTTAGTGCAGGGAGAGACGTCAGCAGCCACTAGGGACAGTGTTAGGAAAGAGTTCATTGTGCTATAAAAACGATTTACAAGTTATGGGAAAGATTATTCAAGGTGCAGGGAAAGGATAGGGATGAATCATTCTACAGCATTTATGTAGAATAGGGTTCAGTAGGGGAGGTTACAGCGGGGGTAATAGGAACAATCCTATTACACCTTGCTGAACTGACTGGGGATCCAAATTGCCATTATACAGCTCTGTAATTCCAGCAAACCGTTCTTGTTATTGTGGTGCAAGTGCTATTTGATACAGCCATTAACAGGATTTATTACAAGGAAATATTTCTATGTCTTATTTGCCCTTGTGCGGTGCATATGTTCTAAAGCATTTTTTGGCTTGTATTAGTGGGAAAAAAGGCTTTTTAGCCGTTGTGCGGGGAAGTGTGAAAATTATAGCCCTTTTTGGCGTGTATTAGTGGCAAAAAAACTAATTTATTTGCCGTTCAGTGGTGCAGTTATATGTTCTAAAGCCCTTTTTGTCATGTATTAGTGGCAAAAGAAAAATATATTTGTCGATCAGCGGTGGTTATATGTTCTAAAGCCTTTTGTGGAGTGTATAAGTGGAAAAAATATAAATATATTTGCCGTTCAGCGGTGCAGTTATATATTCTAAAGCCTTTTGTGTCATGTATAAGTAGAAACAAATACCGTAAGGGCCTATTTGCCTTTCAGCGGTGCAGTTATATGTTCTAAAGCCCTTTTTGTCATGTATTAGTGCAAAAGAAAAATATATTTGTCGTTCAGCGGTGCAGTTATATGTTCTAAAGCCTTTTGCCGAGTGTATAAGTCAAAAAAAGAAATATATATTTGCCATTCAGCTGTGCAGTTATATGTTCTAAAGCCTTTTGCGTTGTGTATAAGTAGAAAAAAATAAGGACCTATTTGCCTTTCAGCGGTGCAGTGATATGTTCTAAAGCCCTTTTGTGGAGTGTATTAGTGGGAAAAAAGGGCTTATTAGCCGTTGTGTGGTGAAGTGAGAAAATTACAGACTTTTTTGGCATGTTTTAATTTCCTTTTTATTTATTTAATCTAACAGTATGTCAGACAGAGAAGTGCCAGGCCCTGCACAGGGGAGTGGCAGAGGCCTAAATGTTTCTGGCGAAGGCACAGGTCGGAGCAGAGTAAGGGGGCGTGGCAGCAGTAGTCGCAGCGAGAGGCCTGAGCTCCCGGTTTCATCTAGCGGTCGTGTTTTGACTGGTTCGTGTTTTGACTGGTTGACTCGGTCCTCCACTTTGTTCCAAATGACATCAGACACCCCCAGCCAAGTGTTGGTGGGTTCGTCAGACACAACCCTTAGTTGGCATGGCCCGGGAGTAGGCCCTGTGCCCTCACCTGTCCTCAACCTGCCTCTGTCCTTTTCTGTTCCCTCAGCCAGAGAAGTATTATATGCTGTGGGCTCAGCCCCACTATACAGCGAGGACGAGCTAGAGGACAGTCAGCAGCTACTGGCCAGCCAAGATGTAGAGGAGACATTTGCTGCTTCCTCCACTAGGCGGGCAAGTAGTGATGAGGAGAGTGGAGTGGGAGCTGATGTTGTGAGCGGTGAGGCTCCTGACCCAGAGACCATTGAGGAGGACATCAGTGACGTGCAGACAGTACTCAATGATGATGATGCAGCTGATCGCACTTGGGAGCCGGGTGAATTAGGGGCTTCATCATCATTGGGAGAAGAGGGTGGCAGCTTGCCTGTGAGGCAGCGGCAGAGCCAGCAAGTCGCTAGCATGGCCGGGAGTCAGCAGAGTGGCAGCAGTGGGAGGTCAGTAGCCAAACGTGCCCGGGGTAGACCACCCGCTTCGCAGGAGCACGGGCTCACGGAAGCAGCGGTGGTAGCAGTCAGTCAGTGCGTAGTATTGGGGGTAAAATCACCTACTCGGCGGTGTGTCAGTTTTTTGTTAAGCCACTGTAGGAGGTGAACATGGCCATATGTAGAATCTGTGGGCAGAAGGTGAAGTGTGGCCAGGGTTCCAATGTTGGCACCACGGCCCTGCGTCAACATATGCAGCGTCACCATAAAGTGGCCTGTTAGAACCGTGGCTCCGATGTGGTGGTCTAGCCTGCCTCAGCAACCGCTGCGTCACCCAGTGGCACGCACCCAATTTCAGCAGTCAAGGCTCCACCACCTCAGCCGAAGGGAGCTGTCTGTCCTTCCAATCATTTGCTGGTTCTGATGCTCCTGCTCCCCCTCCTCCTCGTCAGTCATTCCGTCAGCAATCGATCACCGAAGCGATTGCCAAGGGACAACAGTATGTGTGCACTCATCCAACGGCCCAGAAGCTGAATGTGCTCCTGGCCAAGTTGCTGGTGCTGCAGTCCCTCCCTTTCCAAGTGGTGGACTCTGCACCTTTCAGAGAACTGATGGCTTGTGCCGAGCCGAGATGGAGAGTCCCAAGCCGTCATTTGTTTGCCAAAAAGGCAGTACCAGCCTTGCACACACATGTAGAACAGAAGGTGGGCCAGTCCTTGAACCTGTTGGTGTCTGCCAAAGTGCACAGCAGCGCCGACGTGTGGAGCTGTAACTACGGTCAGGGACAGTACAGGGAGTGCAGAATTATTAGGCAAGTTGTATTTTTGAGGATTAATTTTATTATTGAACAACAACCATGTTCTCAATGAACCCAAAAAACTCATTAATATCAAAGCTGAATATTTTTGGAAGTAGTTTTTAGTTTGTTTTTAGTTTTAGCTATTTTAGAGGGATATCTGTGTGTGCAGGTGACTATTACTGTGCATAATTATTAGGCAACTTAACAAAAAACAAATATATACCCATTTCAATTATTTATTTTTACCAGTGAAACCAATATAACATCTCAACATTCACAAATATACATTTCTGACATTCAAAAACAAAACAAAAACAAATCAGTGACCAATATAGCCACCTTTCTTTGCAAGGACACTCAAAAGCCTGCCATCCATGGATTCTGTCAGTGTTTTGATCTGTTCACCATCAACATTGCGTGCAGCAGCAACCACAGCCTCCCAGACACTGTTCAGAGAGGTGTACTGTTTTCCCTCCTTGTAAATCTCACATTTGATGATGGACCACAGGTTCTCAATGGGGTTCAGATCAGGTGAACAAGGAGGCCATGTCATTAGATTTTCTTCTTTTATACCCTTTCTTGCCAGCCACGCTGTGGAGTACTTGGACGCGTGTGATGGAGCATTGTCCTGCATGAAAATCATGTTTTTCTTGAAGGATGCAGACTTCTTCCTGTACCACTGCTTGAAGAAGGTGTCTTCCAGAAACTGGCAGTAGGACTGGGAGTTGAGCTTGACTCCATCCTCAACCCGAAAAGGCCCCACAAGCTCATCTTTGATGATACCAGCCCAAACCAGTACTCCACCTCCACCTTGCTGGCGTCTGAGTCGGACTGGAGCTCTCTGCCCTTTACCAATCCAGCCACGGGCGCATCCATCTGGCCCATCAAGACTCACTCTCATTTCATCAGTCCATAAAACCTGGCCCAGTCTTGACGTTTCAGCTTGTGTGTCTTGTTCAGTGGTGGTCGTCTTTCATCCTTTCTTACCTTGGCCATGTCTCTGAGTATTGCACACCTTGTGCTTTTGGGCACTCCAGTGATGTTGCAGCTCTGAAATATGGCCAAACTGGTGGCAAGTGGCATCTTGGCAGCTGCACGCTTGACTTTTCTCAGTTCATGGGCAGTTATTTTGCGCCTTGGTTTTTCCACACGCTTCTTGCGACCCTGTTGACTATTTTGAATGAAACGCTTGATTGTTCGATGATCACGCTTCAGAAACTTTGCAATTTTAAGAGTGCTGCATCCCTCTGCAAGATATCTCACTATTTTTGACTTTTCTGAGCCTGTCAAGTCCTTCTTTTGACCCATTTTGCCAAAGGAAAGGAAGTTGCCTAATAATTATGCACACCTAATATAGGGTGTTGATGTCATTAGACCACACCCCTTCTCATTACAGAGATGCACATCACCTAATATGCTTAATTGGTAGTAGGCTTTCGAGCCTATACAGCTTGGAGTAAGACAACATGCATAAAGAGGATGATGTGGTCAAAATACTAATTTGCCTAATAATTCTGCACTCCCTGTACATGTCCTTTACGGCCCACTGGGTGAATGTGGTTCCTGCACACCCACACCAGCAACTTGGCCAGGTGATGCCACTTCCGCCTCCACATTGTCACGCCATTGGTCCTGCGACAATGTCCACACACCCATACAGTTATTCTTGTTTTTTTAGGGTAATAACAGGTGTGGCAGTTTATTTGTACCCACCAGTAGGTAAATTACCACACTTTCCTCCTGCATCCATCGGAGGACGCAGACCTGCAGGGTATAGCGATGTGAGGTCACGGTTAATAGGCATACGAGGGTTACTCACAGTTTGTAGGGAGACCCTGGGCAGGCGTACAGCAGTGATGGAGAGGCTAGCACAGAAGTCCTCTGGGGCACTCTCTGTATATAGGGACAAGGCCTGATGGTAGATGAGGTGCCCGGGGTGTTGCAGATGTTTAATGTGCCAGGGGCAAGGTCCCTTTAAGGTTCGTGATGCCAGTGCCTGTAATGGTGGAACACCGATTGATAGTGGTAATAAGTGAGGAACACGTTGTTGTGGTGAACCAAACTTTCTTTACTGTAAACAGTTAACTTTATACAGTCTTTTATAGGTTCAGTTCCACATAGCAGTATCACATCACAAGCAGGCTTTTACATCAATGGCAGGCAATGTTCTTTGCAAGATACTCAGAGGGTAAAATCAACACTCACAGACCAGGCTGCACTATTTCCTCAGATATCCTGGCTGTCTGTATCCCAAGGCCCGTATGCCCTAATGCTGGCTTTTATCCTTGGTAGCAATCCTCCTCAGGTATATATCCTTGCTTTAAAGTATAACTCCTGCTTCCCTTCAGCTTACTTGACTTAGCTGGAACACTGGCTCTGCTCTGGTTAGGGAACTGCAGGTTTCTCCTAGGAGGCAAACTCTTCTCTTGGGGTGAATCTTCTGAGCTAACGAAGGCTCAGGAACTTCAGGCAGGCTATAATCCTTCACTAGCCTCCTGGTGGCAACTAGAAGCCTGGGCTGTCTAGCTGCATGTCAGGAGGAGGCCCTCAGCTTGTCTCTGGCTGGTGCCCTCTCACTTCTGTCTCTCCACAGACTAACTCCTCCCTGTCTGGGTCTAAGTATATATACTAAGTGTTTCCTAGCTCCCTCTAGTGCCTAGGATGCTGAACTACACCCTAATAGGCCTGCTGCACATATCACAGGAAAAGTACACATAAAAACACATTAAAAATGCATTAAAATGTACTGTGAAATATACTGCCACTGTCCCACAGGAGGTGGCGAACAACATGGCCCAATTGACCCTTGCCTAGTGCCCACATCTACCTAGTGGGACACTACACGGGCAGCACAAGGGTCTCGCACTTCGGGCTGGGTGTATGTAAATTTATTGTATGTTCCCAGCATTTGTGGTTGTGTTCATTACCATGTTTAAGTACAATTCTGTTTTGGCAAAAGCTGGTGGTGGAGTTGTTTTCCTTGTTCGTCATTGTATCCTGAGGAGCCCACCCCGATACACGGCTTACACTGCCACCTCCCCACTCTGTCACTGGGTCACTCTGTGGTCTCCTGATGCTGCTGCCACCTCCATACTATGTCACCTTGCCACTCTGTGGTCTCCTGATGCTGTTGTCACCTCCACACTGTCACCTGGCCACTCTGTGGTCTCCTGATGCTGCTGCTGCCACCTCCACACTGTCATTGTGCCACTCTGTGTCCTCCTCCTGATGGTGCTGCTGATGCCACCTCCACACTCTGTCATTTTGCCACTCTGTAGCCTCCTGATACTGCCGCCACCTACACACTCTGTCATTGTGCCATTTTGTGGCCTCCTGATACTGCTGCAACCTCCACACTCTGTGGCTTCCTGATGCTGCTGCCGCCACCTCCACACTGTCATTGTGCCACTCTGTGGCCTCCTCCTAATGCTGCCGCCACCTCCAGAAACTGTCATTGGGCCACTCTGTGGTCTCCTCATGCTGCTTCCACCTCACCACTATGTCATAGGGCCGCTCTGTGGACTTCTCATGTTGATCCCACCCTCCCCACTTCATGACTGAGCCACTATTTTGCCTTTCGGTCTGGCTGACCATCAGAATTGGCTTGTGATTTGGTAGCCAAAAGCAGGAGTGGGTACAAAACACAAAAGACATGCAAGTATTCCATTCATGTGTCATCTCTGTTTTGGATCCACTCCTGTTTTTTTTTAGCATTAGCAATACTGATGGATTACTGACCAAATGCTGACCGAGTGAAGGCAGATGCTCCACAGGCAGGATCCGTTTTTTGGGGGTTATTGTTCTGACGGATCAGAGGAAGGGCAAAATAATCAGTGACGTCAACACAAACTTACTGCTGACACCCTCTCTACTCTGTCGGGGGGCTCTACTTGTATAAGCATTTAACCTCTTCACGCATTTGGACGTTACTGTACGTCCAAATTGCAAGTGACTTACTGCATTTGGATGTACAGAGACGTCCAAACTGCTTACCGGGGCTGTGACACTATAAAGTGTAACAGCCCCGGAGTCTCCGCTCTCCCCGAGAGCAGACCCACCGGGGAACCCGGCACGGGACCAATCAGATCGGTCCCTTGCCGGCAAGCGCTCCGATTGGTTAGTCTCTGCAAACTAACCAATCGGAGCGCTTTAGTGTTAAAATGCCAGTTTCAGGCTGTGATCTCCACACTGGAGATTGCAGCCTGAAATTGGGTAAGACTTCTTGTGTGCCCCTAGTGCCTCTGATCATGTCTGTGGCCCCCCAGTGCCTCTGATAATGCCCCCCGTATGCCTCCAGATGCCCCCATTGCCCCATGTAGAGGGCTCCACTGTGATGGCAGCGGCTCAGGAACGGAGACGCTGCCATCAGCAGAGAGTGTTAGCTGTAACTTACAGCTAACACTCTGCTGCAACGGCTGGAATCGGTGCTGGCACCATTCTCGGCTGTTTAACCCATCCATGGGGTTAAGAGGGAGCTCCCTCTCTCTTACATCGGGCCACCGCTGCTGCGATGGCAGCGGCCCGATGGTTACCATGGCAACCAGACACCTTAGGCCCCTTGCAGACGAGCATGTCCGGATTAGGTCCGGATGTGTTGGTCTGTGATCAGGGAAAATCGTGCGAGTAGGTACGCAATTGCAGTCAGTTTTGACTGCGATTGCGTTCCGATGTTCAGCTTTTATCGTGCGGGTGCAATGCGTTTTGCACGCGCGTGTTAAAAAACTGACTGTGGTACCCAAACCCGAACCCGGACTTCTTCACTGAAGTTCGGGTTTAGGTTAGGTGTTCTGTATATTTTATTATTTTCCCTTATAACTTGGTTATAAGGGAAAATAATAGCATTCTTAATACAGAATGCTTACTAAAATGTGGCTTTAGGGGTCAAAAAAATTACAAAAATTAACTCGGGTGATGACGTAATCGGGTGAGCGCGATTACGTCATCAAAGATCCTTTGGCAGGTCCTGAAAGAAGAAGAAAAAAGATGATGTCGGCTGCGCAAACAACAAGATGAGGTGAGTTAATTTTTATTTATTTTTTTAACCCCTAAAGCCACATTTTAGTAAGCATTCTGTTTTAAGAATGCTATTATTTTCCCTTATAACCAAGTTATAAGGGAAATTAATACAGTAAATTGACTTTTTATCAATTTACTTACATCATCTCCTACCAACCATGCGTGAAAATTGCACCGCATCCGCACTTGCTTGCGGATGCTTGCGATTTTCATGTAGACCCATTCATTTCTATGGGGCCTGCGTTTCGTGAAAAATGCTGAATATAGAACATGCTGTGATTTTCACGCAACGCACAAGTGATGCGTGAAAATCACCGCTCATCTGCACAGCCCCATTGAAGTGAATGGGTCCGGATTCAGTGCGGGTGCAATGCGTTCACCTCACGCATTGCACCCGCACGGAATTCTTGCCCGTGTGAAAAGGGCCTTACAAAGGTGTTCGGGCTGCCATGTAAGTCCTAGTGTAAGTGTAGCACTGACTATACAGTGCATTGCAATAAATGACTATTGCAATGCACTGTATAGTAATTAGGCCCACTGGATCCAGATAGGTCTTGATAAATAAATAAAAAGTGTAAAAAAATAAAGTTATAAAAAGTAAAAAATAAAAAAATAAATACAAATTTAAATAAAATAAAAATGGTCTATTCTCATATCCGTTCATTTATGTCATTGAAAAAATGAAATAAATAAAAAAAACTACACATAATTGGTATCGCCGCGTCCGTAACGACCTTATCTATCAAAGTATCATTACTAATCCTGCGCGGTGAGCGCCGTAAAAAATAATATAGAAAAAAATGACGGAATTTCAGTTTTTGTCCCCTCATGTCCATAAAAAATTAGTAACAAGTGATCAAAAATACATATGTACCCCAAAATTATACCAATAGAAACTACAACTCGTCCCACAAAAAACAAGCCCTCACACAGCTACATTGGTGAAAAAAATCTACATTTTATGGGCCCTAAACTAATTTCAGCAAATTACATGTTAGAAAATCCAGATGCCGCTCCTTCCATTCTGAGTGCTGCCGTGTCCCCAAACAGCGGTGTATGACCACGTATGAGGTGTTGCCGTATTCAGGAAAAAATGCATAACAAATTGTGGGGTGCATTTTCTCCTGTTAATCCTTGTGAAAATTAAACATTTGGGGCTAAAGCAACTTTATATTGGAAATAAAAGTAAATTTTTCATTTTTACAGCCATGTGTTTCTAAATTTTATGAAACGCTTGTTGGGTCAAAGCATTCACTTCACCCCTAGATTTATTCCTTGAGGAGTTTAGTTTCCAAAATGGGGTCACTTTTTGAGTTTTTTTTTTCTAGGGATACCTCAGGGTCTCTTCAAATGTGACATGGCACCTGAAAACAATACCAGAAAAATATTGAGGTTTCTTTGACTGTTAACCCTTGCTGTGTCACAGGAAAATTGGATTTAAATGGAAAATCTGAACAAAAAAAATGAAATTTTAAAATTTCTCCTCCAATTTGCTTTTATTCTTGTAAAACACCTAAAGGGTTAATAAGGTTTGTAAAATCAGTTTTGAATACCTTGAGGGGTGTAGTTTCTAAAATTGGGTCATTTATGGGTGGTTTCTACTATGTAAGTCCCACAAAGTGACTCCATAACTGAACTGGTCCTTAAAAAAGTGGGTTTTGGAAATTTTCTTACAATTTTTAAAATTTGCTTCTAAACTTTTAAGCCTTCTAACTTCCTGAAAAAATAAAATGGCATTTAAAAAATGATGCCAACTATGGTAGACATATGGGGAATGTAAAGTAATAACTATTTTATGAAGTATCACTATCCGTCTTAAAAGCAGAGAAATTCTAATTTTGAAAATAGCGTTTTTTTCAGAATTTTCTGCAAATTTGGGATTTTTTATGCATAAAGGTAAAATGTATCAACTAAAATTCACCACTAACATAAAGTATGATGTGTCACGAGAAAACAATCTCAGAATGGCTTGGGTAAGTAAAAGCATTCCAAAGTTTCCACATAAACTGACATGAAGTTTGAAAAATGGGGCTCCGGCATTTGGTCCAAACTGGCTGTCGCTTGAAGGGGTTAATAGAACATGTTCTGTAGACATCTATGTGCAATCAGCTGACGAGGGTGTAAAAGGAGTGCGCTTCTTCTTGGCGCTAACATCGACCTGTAAGGCCTCTTTCACACTACAGTATGTCCATTTCAGTGTTTTGCGTTCCGTTTTTCACAGATCCATTGTCCCGTTTTTGGGTTCCGTTGTGTCTCCGTTTCCGTTCAGTATGTCCGCAAAAACCTTTCAGTATGGTTTCCGTATGGTTCCCGTATACGGTCCGTTTTTCACGGATCAAAAACGGAAGCCACCTGTATTTGTGCTCAGCCAAAGTTTGGCAACAAGAAACACATGGCCACAGTGGGCTGGGCCTAGCATTTGTTAATGACGGATCCGCAAAAAACGGATGACATACGGATGACATACGGATGCCTTCCGTATGCATTCCGTTTTTTTTGCGGACCCATTGACTTTAATGGAGCCACGGACCGTGATTTGCGGAGAAACATAGGACATGTTCTATCTTTCCACGGCACGGAAATACTGAAATACTGAAACGGAATGCACACGGAGACACTTCAGTATTTTTTGCTGAACCATTGAAATGAATGGTTCAGTATCTGTTCCGTATACTGAACTCAAAAAACGTCCAGTATACTGAACGCAAAATACTGTAGTGTGAAAGAGGCCTCAGGCTGAGTTCATACTTGAGTCATTTGGTTAGTTTTGGCCCCATAACTGCCCAAATAAGTGAAGTGTGCAGTGATTCTAAGAGCGACGCCTGTCATCTGCATGTCATACTGGCTCACAGTATTATTTCACTACCACAGCAGACTCCCTATGCGTGTTACTGCAAAGCACAGTGTTCACTATAAAGGTTCTCTGCAGCCAGAAAATAGCCGTTTGTTAACACTATTCGCCGCTAATAAATTCGGATCGAAACAAATTTTTCCGAAAAAAATGGCGAACCGGACTAATCACATTTTTGAAAAATTCGCTCATCTCTAGTATTAATCTACAGAATATGACAGAGAAATGTTCTGTAGATCTCTAGAGAGGCCAGTGGTTTAATAATCTGCAGAATATATCTCTATGTACAGTGCCTTGAAAAAGTATTCATACCCCCTTGAACTTTTCTACCTTTTTTCAAGTTACACTCACAAACTTAAATGTATTTTATTGGGACGTTATGTGATAGACCAACACAAAGCATCAAGTATGTGTGAAGTGAAAATAAAATGACACACCGCTTTCTGGCCCACAGGGGTACAGGGGAATCCCCCGGTGGGCCCCTGAGCAAGGTGGGCCCCTAGTCTCCCACCCCCTGCACAAGTGGCACATAACACAGTAGACTTAGTACACTACATACATATATTCAATGTACAGCACCTCAACTAGCTTATGTTCATATAAAAAACTTGTTAGATTATTTATTATATTTGAATGTATCCGTACGGTGGGCCCCCAAAATACATTTTACTGGTGGTCCCTAGGTACCCCAGTCCGACACTGTCCAGACCTAAATCCCATTGAGAATCTGTGGCAAGACTTGAAAATTGCTGCTCACAGACTCTCTCCATCCAATCGGACTGAGCTTGAGCTATTTTGAAGAGAAGAACGGGCAAACATCTCAGCTTCTAGATGTGCAAAGCTGATGGAGACATACCCTAAAAGACTTGCAGCTGTAATTTCAGCGAAAGGTGGTCCTACAAGGTATTGACTCAGGGGGGCTAAATACAAATGCACGCTGCACTTTCCAGATTTTTGTTTATTAAATTTTTTTAAAACCATGTATCATTTTCCTTTACCTTCACACATAGCATACTTGCTACTTTGTGTTATGTTATGTACACATTTTCAGAGCATAGTATCAGGAGGTAGAGGGGCAAAGCAATGTTTCTGTAGATCTCCAGTGAAGTTAGTGGTGTAATGTTCTGCAGAATACATCACTATGTATCTATCAGGAGGTAGATCAGACAGAGCAATGATCTGCAAATCTTTAGAGAGATAACTGGTGTAATAATCTGCAGAATATATCATTATGTATCAGGAAGTATAGGGGACAGAGAAATGTTTTGCAGACCTCCAGTTAGGTTAGTGGTGCAATAATCTGCAGAATATATCACTGTATCAGGAAGTATAGGGGACAGAGAAATGTTTTGCAGACCTCCAGTTAGGTTAGTGGTGCAATAATCTGCAGAATATATCACTGTATCAGGAAGTATAGGGGACAGAGAAATGTTTTGCAGACCTCCAGTTAGGTTAGTGGTGCAATAATCTGCAGAATATATCACTGTATCAGGAAGTATAGGGGACAGAGAAATGTTTTGCAGACCTCCAGTTAGGTTAGGCCTCTTTCACACTTGCGTTGTTGGGATCCGGCATGCACTTCTGTTGCCGGATCCCAACAACGCAAGTGTACTGAAAGCATTTGAAGACGGAACCGTCTTCCAAATGCTTTCAGTGTTACTATGGCAGCCAGGACGCTATTAAAGTCCTGGTTGCCATAGTAGGAGCGGGGGAGCAGTATACTTACAGTCCGTGCAGCTCCCGGGGCGCTCCAGAATGACGTCAGAGCGCCCCATGCGCATGGATGACGTGATCCATGCGAACACGTAATCCATGCGCTTGGGGCGCCCTGACGTCACTCTGGAGCGCCCGGGGAGCCGCACGGACGGTAAGTATACTGCTCCCCCGCTCCCCGCTACACTTTACCATGGCAAACAGGACTTTAGCGTCCCGGCAGCCATGGTAACCATTCAGAAAAAGCTAAATGTCGGCTCCGGCAATGCGCCGAAACGACGTTTAGCTTAAGGCCGGATCCGGATCAATGCCTTTCAATGGGCATTAATTCCGGATCCGGCATTGCGGCAAGTGTTCAGGATATTTGGCCGGAGCAAAAAGCGCAGCATGCTGCGGTATTTTCTCCGGCCAAAAAACGTTCCGTTCCGGAACTGAAGACATCCTGAACGGATTTCACTCCATTCAGAATGCATTAGGATAATCCTGATCAGGATTCTTCCGGCATAGAGCCCCGACGACGGAACTCTATGCCGGAAGACAAGAACGCAAGTGTGAAAGAGCCCTTAGTGGTGCAATAATCTGCAGAATATATCACTGTATCAGGAAGTATAGGGGACAGAGAAATGTTCTGCAGATCTCCATTGAGGTTAGTGGTGTAATAATCTGCAGCTTATATCATTATGTATCTATCAGGAAGTAGAGGAGAGAGAGAGGTCAGTGGTGTAATAATCTCCAGACCATATCACTATGTATCAGGAAGTATAGGGGACAGAGTAATGTTCTGCAGATCTCCAGTGAAGTTAGTGGTGTAATAATCTGCAGAATATATCACTATATATCAGGAGGTAGAGGGGACAGAGAAATGATTTGCAGATCTCTAGAGAGGTCAGTGGTGTAATAATCTGCAGAATATATCACTATGTATCAGGAGGTAGAGGAGACAGAGCAATGTTCTGCAGATCTTGAGACAGGTCAGTGGTGTAATAATCTGCAGAATATAGAGGTAGAGGAGGCAGAGTAATGTTCTGCAGATCTCTAGAGAGGTCAGTGGTGTAATTATCTGCAGAATATATCATTATATATCTGTCAGGAGGTAGAGGAGACAGAGCAATGTTCTGCAGATCTCTAGAGAGGTCAGTGGTGTACTAATCTGCAGAATATATCACTATGTATCTGTCAGGAGGTAGAGGAGGCAGAGTAATGTTCTGCAGATCTCTAGAGAGGTCAGTGGTGTAATCATCTGCAGAATATATCACTATGTATCTGTCAGGAGTTAGAGGAGACAGAGCAATGTTCTGCAGATCTCTAGAGAGGTCAGTGGTGTAGTAATCTACAGAATATATGTATCAGGAGGTAGAGGAGGCAGAGTAATGTTCTGCAGATCTCTAGAGAGGTCAGTGGTGTAATAATCTGCAGAATACATCACTATGTATCAGGAGGTAGAGGAGACAGAGCAATGTTCTGCAGATCTCGAGACAGGTCAGTGGTGTAATAATCTGAAGAATATATCTATCAGGAGGTAGAGGAGGCAGAGTAATGTTCTGCAGATCTTTAGAGAGGTCAGTGGTGTAATAATCTGCAGAATATATCACTATATATCTGTCAGGAGTTAGAGGAGACAGAGCAATGTTCTGCAGATCTCTAGAGAGGTCAGTGGTGTAATAATCTGCAGAATATATGTATCAGAAGACAGAGGGGCAGAGTAATGTTCTGCAGATCTCTAGAGAGGTCAGTGGTGTAGTAATCTACAGAATATATGTATCAGGAGGTAGAGGAGGCAGAGTAATGTTCTGCAGATCTCTAGAGAGGTCAGTGGTGTAGTAATCTACAGAATATATGTATCAGGAGGTAGAGGAGGCAGAGTAATGTTCTGCAGATCTCTAGAGAGGTCAGTGGTGTAGTAATCTACAGAATATATGTATCAGGAGGTAGAGGAGGCAGAGTAATGTTCTGCAGATCTCTAGAGAGGTCAGTGGTGTAATAATCTGCAGAATACATCACTATGTATCAGGAGGTAGAGGAGACAGAGCAATGTTCTGCAGATCTTTAGAGAGGTCAGTGGTGTAATAATCTGCAGAATATATCACTATATATCTGTCAGGAGTTAGAGGAGACAGAGCAATGTTCTGCAGATCTCTAGACAGGTCAGTGGTGTAATAATCTGCAGAATATATGTATCAGAAGACAGAGGGGCAGAGTAATGTTCTGCAGATCTCTAGAGAGGTCAGTGGTGTAATAATCTGCAGAATATATCACCATGTATCTGTCAGGAGGTAGAGGAGGCAGAGCAATGTTCTGCAGATCTCTAGAGAGGTCAGTGGTGTAATCATCTGCAGAATATATCATTATATATCTGTCAGGAGGTAGAGGAGACAGAGCAATGTTCTGCAGATCTCTAGAGAGGTCAGTGGTGAAATAATCTGCAGAATATATCACCATGTATCTGTCAGGAGGTAGAGGAGGCAGAGCAATGTTCTGCAGATCTCTAGAGAGGTCAGTGGTGTAAACATCTGCAGAATATATCATTATATATCTGTCAGGAGGTAGAGGAGACAGAGCAATGTTCTGCAGATCTCTAGAGAGGGCAGTGGTGTAATAATCTGCAGAATATATCACTATGTATCTGTCAGGAGGTAGAGGAGGCAGAGCAATGTTCTGCAGATCTCTAGAGAGATCAGTGGTGTAATCATCTGCAGAATATATCACTATGTATCTGTCAGGAGTTAGAGGAGACAGAGCAATGTTCTGCAGATCTCTAGAGAGGTCAATGGTGTAATAATCTGCAGAATACATCACTATGTATCAGGAGGTAGAGGAGACAGAGCAATGTTCTGCAGATCTCGAGACAGGTCAGTGGTGTAATAATCTGAAGAATATATCTATCAGGAGGTAGAGGAGGCAGAGTAATGTTCTGCAGATCTCTAGAGAGGTCAGTGGTGTAATAATCTGCAGAATACATCACTATGTATCAGGAGGTAGAGGAGACAGAGCAATGTTCTGCAGATCTCGAGACAGGTCAGTGGTGTAATAATCTGAAGAATATATCTATCAGGAGTTAGAGGAGACAGAGCAATGTTCTGCACATCTCTAGAGATGTCAGTGGTGTAATAATCTGCAGAATATATGTATCAGAAGATAGAGGGGCAGAGTAATGTTCTGCAGATCTCTAGAGAGGTCAGTGGTGTAATAATCTGCAGAATATATCACCATGTATCTGTCAGGAGGTAGAGGTGAAAGAGCAATGTTCTGCAGATCTCTAGAGAGGTCAGTGGTGTAATAATCTTCAGAATATATATAACTATAGAGGAGACAGAGTAATGGGGCAGGGTTTGGTGGTCTGGAGAATGTTTGGGGCAGTTCGCTCTAGTGTCCATAGATTTGGAGGTTAAGTCTGTATCTGTACACATGAGGAGGTGATGCTGTGAGCGCCGGGAAACAGCTGCGCTGAAGAAAAACTCAACTGGACGCCACGAGGGGAGGCTGAAATAACTGGAGACTTTGCCGCTCGCTGACTGGCACTTTAATCAGGAAGTCAGAGTCTGATTGACAACATGAAAGGCGAGTGACATGGAAAATGGCAGCAGAATGAGCAGCACAAGAAAGAGGCCACGTGGGGTCAGCACGCTGACAAACATAATCACACACGACAGCCCCTAATCCAGCCATCCAGGGATTGGCACCGGGGCCCGAACACACAGCCAACGAGTAACCGGTTGTCAGATCAAAAGATACAGAATCCGTTAATATCAAACCGGGAATTAAATACAATGTAAGGCCTCTTTCACACTACAGTATTTTGCGTTCAGTATACTGGACGTTTTTTGAGTTCAGTATACGGAACAGATACTGAACCATTCATTTCAATGGTTCAGCAAAAAATACTGAAGTGTCTCCGTGTGCATTCCGTTTCAGTATTTCAGTATTTCCGTGCCGTGGAAAGATAGAACATGTCCTATGTTTCTCCGCAAATCACGGTCCGTGGCTCCATTAAAGTCAATGGGTCCGCAAAAGAACGGAATGCATACGGAAGGCATCCGTATGTCATCCGTATGTCATCCGTTTTTTGCGGATCCGTCATTAACAAATGCTAGGCCCAGCCCACTGTGGCCATGTGTTTCTTGTTGCCAAACTTTGGCTGAGCACAAATACAGGTGGCTTCCGTTTTTGATCCGTGAAAAACGGACCGTATACGGGAACCATACGGAAACCATACTGAAAGGTTTTTGCGGACATACTGAACGGAAACGGAGACACAACGGAACCCAAAAACGGGACAACGGATCCGTGAAAAACGGAACGCAAAACACTGAAATGGACATACTGTAGTGTGAAAGAGGCCTAACTGGGAGGGAAGACGGAGCCGAAACCAGGAGGAGCAGCGCGATCAAGGGCCAAAACAGGAGCCCGAAGACTGCAGCTTGAGAACTGCATAAGTCATTGGGGCAGTTTACGAATCCTGTAGACAGTATAACTGTTTGATCAGTGTTTGATAAGTGATTTCCATCAGTGATTCGTAGCCAAAACCAGGAATGGAGCCTCCACAGACATACGGTATAAGGGAAAGATCCGCACATGCATATTTTTTTAACCCTGGTTCTGGTTTACAATCACTGATAGAAATCACTGACCAAATACTGACTGTGTGAAAGGGACCCTAGACCGGCTGTCTAGACCTGCAGCAGATTTATCACAGGGGCTCAGGCTGGATGATGAATGTGGTGCAGGGATGGACACTTTTCTCTGACTCTATACCAGCTATACCCCATTCACACAATCGTATTTTTGGTCCTCATGTGATCTGCATTATTTGCGGATCGCGCACGGACCCATTCATTTCTATGGGTCCGCAAAAAAACGGACATCACACTGTGGGCTGTCCACATTCGTATTTCCATTCTGCAGTCCCGTTTGTGCCCAAGAATAGGCCTTGTTACAAAAAAAATGAATTCAACATGGATGTGACACGGACATCATCCGTATTTTTTGCGGATTCGCAAAATACATACAGTCGTGTTCATGAGCCCTTACTTTGAGACAGAATTTTGCACCAGAATTGTGGTGCAATATTGATACAAAATATCAATGCCCTTTTAAGCTAAGGCACACCTCTTTTTGCTATTCGTATTACCTTCCACTGGGGCCTTATTGCAGGTATCCCGCAGGTTAGAGCTGTAGTTATATCCACCAGAGGAGGAGAGTCTGTCATATTCATACCACAACCTGCTCTGGTGAGAGTTTTTGCCATAAGCGTGTCAGCTGTATCCTTTGGTTTTACACTATGGAGTGCCTTGTATGCTTTGTCGTTTATGTAGTTGTCTCACTCACATTTACCTTTATTCAAGCACCACTAGGGGGAGCTCACTGCAGACAGATGTATACAACTCCTATATTAGTCCATGGAATATCTGTATGCAGTGAGCTCCACTTAAAGGTGACTGCAGGCAGACTGAATTTTATCATCTGAGGAAGGTGTCTCCAACCTGTGGCCCACAAGCCCCTGCTGTGTGGCTCGCCAATGTGTTAGACCAATACATTTGCGGTAGGTCTAGCATATTTTTTTGTAGTGCAGGGGAAGTCTACTTACATGGCAGGAGGAGATGGACTCTTCAAACACTGTAAGGATGTTGCAGCTGCCTTCACAGCGAGGGACAATTGTGAGGTAACTGCCTGAAGCTCAGCAGGTATCGTGCATGGATCCTAATAATTAGAAGACTGAATGTGCATGATTAGGGGTAGGTTGTGGACCGCTAATCTAAGGCTTTGGCTGTGTAAAGAGAAGCATTCGGTTTGGAGCTGTATGCCCAATGAAAATAACAAGCACACAATTATCACAGGTGAAGCTACGTTAAATTAGTGGAAATAGTAATGGAAAGAAGGCATGAAGGAAGCCACTGCTGTCCAAAATAACCTCACTGCAGTCTAGGGCTCAAACGATTCATCGATTTAATCTATGAAATCGAAGCAAAAAAAATCCTTGATGCAGTTTCCCTGCATCGAGGACTCGTTTAGATCACATGACCACGGAGCGTGAGTGAAGTGAAGCTTCTCGCTCACCGCTCCGTGGCCTCCCGACTCAGCACCGCGCTGCAGGGCCTTGCGTTCACACATCGTCAGCGCGCTGGCTGACGCTGTGTGTGACGTCAGGTTCCAGTGCATGCTGGGATGAAGACACGTCTCCTGCGGACACATGGAGTGTCAGTGCACGCTGCACTGCCAGGAAAGGTAAGTATAAAGTTAGCAGCGGCATGGCGGGGGGAAAATGGGGGCACCTGAGATTTGGCAATAGCATGTATAAAGTTATTGGCGGGAGGGGGGGAAGGGTTAATGGGGTCACCTGTGATTTGGCAATGGCATGTATAAAGTTATTGGCGGGGAGGAGGGGTTAATGGGGGCACCTGTGATTTGGCAATGGTATGTATAAAGTTATTGGCAGGGGGAGGGTTTAATAGGGGCATCTGTGATTTGGCAACGGCATGTATAAAGTTATTGGCGGGGGGAGGGGGGGTTAATGTGGGCACCTGAGATTTGGCAATGGCATGTATAAAGTTATTGTCGGGGGGGGGGCCAATCGGGGAACCTGTGATTTGGCAATGGCATGTATAAAGTTATTGGCGTGGGGGGGGGGAGGGGTTAATCGGGGCACCTTTGATTTGGCATGGAGGGGCTGATCTGGGGGAGTGGGGGACATGGTGGATGGCATGGAGGCACTGGGAAAGGGGGACATCATGGCAGCCAGTGAACTCCGTCAGTCTGTTCCTCCACCGGAACAGACTGACGGAGTTCCTAACATAAGCTTAGATACACATTCTGGCAGAAGAACAGCCTGCTGGAGTACACCGTATTGGGTATAGCCGGATACAACCAGCTATATTGACTATAACCAGCCCTCATTGACTATAATGTGGTCCAAGGCCATCCGGCCATGTTTCGGCATACATGCTGGGTATCGTCCAAAGCTTTTTCTTTTTTTTTTGTCCTTACAAAACCCAGCTTGAATGCTGTAACAAGGCCGGACCCCATTAGTCAATCGCTGCAGCAGCCGGCAGTATCCAGATATACCCGATATGGTACATTCTGGCTGTTCTTCTGACAGAATGTATATTGCAGCTGTGAAAGAAGCCTTATGTGTGTGCAATTATACCACTGTAATAAATAAAAAATATTGTTTTTATAAAGGAATGCGTTATTTTAAGAAGGTTTTTCTTATCAGATTACTCGAATAATCGTAAAAAATAATCGATAGAATACTAAAATATTCGTTTACTGCAGCCCTACTGCAGTCTATGTCAAGTTTGCCCAAGACCATCTGAATATTCTAGAATGCTTATGGGAAAATGTTCTATGAGACAAAAGTGGAGGAACAAGATCACCGCACAGCAACACCGATACCTCATCCCACCTATGCAGCATGGTGGAGGAATCATCATGGTTTGAGACCACTAAGGACCTTGAGATCATTGAGGGAAATACAGTATGACCTCGAGCTGAAGCCATGACCCAAAGAAAACATGTAAATCAACAAAGGAATGGTTGAAAAGACGATTTGTGTTATTGAAAGTCAGAGTCCTGATTTAAACCCATTAGCGATGCTATAGACTTGAATAGGGTTGTGCACACAGGGCAACCCAGGAATATCATATCAATGAACTGAAACACGTTTGCAGGGAGGAATGGTCCAAAATTCTTCCTCAATATTGTGCAAATTTTATTTGTAGGAAATGTCTGGTGGAGCTGGTTTCTGCCAGTGGGGTATCTACACTTTATTAAATTTAAGGGTTCACTAAGTTTTTTTCTCTGCACTGTGGAGGTTTATTCAATGTGCTCAATAAAGGACACTACAAGTGTCTGTGCTTGTCTATATATAAGAAGGAAAATGTCCACAAGCGTTTCAGACTTTTCAGATTTACTAATCTTATAGATCAGGCATCCTCAAACTGCGGCCCTCCAGCTGTTGTAAAACTACAACTCCCACAATGCCCTGCTGTAGGTTGATACCTGTAGGCTATTCGGGCATGCTGGGAGTTGCAGTTTTGCAACAGCTGGAGGGCCGCAGTTTGAGGATGCCTGTTATAGATAGTGTAAGGCTGTCTAGACCTGCAGCAGGTTTATCACAGGGGCTCGGGCTCAGGCTGATAAATGCAGCGCATGGATAGACACTTTTGTGTGACTTCATACCAAATATTGGTTGGCTCCACAATTCTGCAATAGAATTGTGCAGAAATTTTTCAAGAAATCAGTGCATCTTAAAGAGAACCTGTCATCAACTTTATGCTGACCTCACTGAGGGCAGTATAAAATAGTGACAGAAATGCTGATTTCGGTGGAATGTCACTTATGAGCTAAAAGTAAGTGGTTGCCGAGAACCAGCATCATAATCATTGCAGCCCAGGCCTTGAGAAGAGTCACATCTACCTGAGAAGAGTCCTGGTTATACATAATCTCCTGCTCTCTCACCAATCTGATGATGATTGTCAGTTGTCTCCTAGAGAGTAAGGGAGAAAACTAGGTAGAAGACTGTCAGTCACCAGCAGGTGGGCAGGAGAGCAGGAAGTCATGAATAACCAGGACTCTTCTGTGGTGGCCGGACTCTTTTCCAGGCCCAGTCTGCAATGATTGTGATGTTGGTTCTCAGCAACTACTTGCTTTTAACTTATAAATGACAGACCGCTGAAATCAACTCACCTGTCTCTACTTTATGCTGCTGTTAGTATGGGCAGCATAAAGGTAATGACAGGTTCCCTTTAAGCTTAACCCCCTTTTTCAAGTGAAGCTCTGCCACTTCCCAATAAGTTCTGCCCCCTTTATGAGCAAGTCAGGAAAAACCTTGACAATTTTCTTCACTTTTTAGACAGATTCTAGGGATATCAAGACAGACACTACCTTGTACCCGGAGGGATCTCATTCTTCATTATCAGTGGACAGCAGGGACGTGCACAGACATTTTGAAGGGCAGGGGCTTAAAAAAAAAAAAAAGGGCACTTGACAAAAATCGAAAAAGTGTTTGTACCACAAAGCTTAGTTGCTTTCTAAAAGTCTTTCCTTGTTCTCCATAAATTGAATTTTTTTTTTAAAATAAATTAAAATGCACAGAATATCGGCAGAAAAGAACAGCCTGAAAGTTCACAGGATATCGGTATCGGCAATAAAAAAAATCAATAGCGGTCGATCCCTATTGCAAACATCAAATACACATTCTTAGTGCCCCCGGTAGATGACCCCCATTACTGCTCTCCCCCTTTCCCATAGTACCAAGCAATGCAAGCATAGCGTGTCCCAGTATAAAATGCCATTGTACAGAACCCCCCATATAACATATACCCCTATTTTGTGGCCTCAGTAGATGCCCCTATATAGTGCCCACTGGCCACTGCCCACCAATAATGTGCCACTGTACCAGCAAGAAGTGGCCCCACAGACTGCAGGGGTGATTCATGGGCCTGGGACCTGGGTTTGCACTGCAGGCAGCCTGGCAGCACATATCATACCCCCCCCCCCCCCCCCCGGTACATTTTTCCCGCCACTACCAGCCTCCATGATGGCAGTGGCAGGCAGCACAAGTAGCCAAAAAGCAGGGGTGCTGGCCTGCTGGGCCATAAAGGCATGATTGTAAACTGAAGCATGGGTGTGCTGGGCAGTGGGTGGGTTTTGCAGGCAGGTAGAGCATCTCCTCTCCTATACACCCTCCCCCCTCCCTGTTTTTTCCCGCCAGCCGCCACTAATGGCCTACCTCCATGACAGTGAGTGTGGCAGGCTCAGTCAGCAGGCCAGGCAGCAGCACAGTAGCCAGAGCACAGAGCGGGGGGCGATCACAGACAGACACATCACACTCACACAGACAGTGACTCAGACCGACAGACAAGACAAGACAACAACCCAGTCACTCAGCACAAGCAAGCACACACAGGAGGAATTAAACTGAGTGAGCAGGGCAGGGCCGCAGGGCAGTGGTATGTCATCAATCATTTTCTTTTTCTTCACTCACCCACACTTGAATCCGGATTCCTGACGGGAGGGGCGGGCGGTGAGGCTCTGAGGCGGCTTGTCAGCAGGGGCAGGACGGGCGGGAGCACACACAGCCAGGCAGCTCTTCTTCTCTGCTCAGAAGACTGCCTGTGCGCGCCGCCCGTACCACGTGACTTGCCGGCGGGTCTGGTCTTGATAATTAACAAAGATTAATGCGCAGCGCACGTGACAGTGAGTGCCAGCATCTGCGCATTATGAAAAAAAAAAAAAGTTCCAATAAAATAAAATTTCTGTAAGAGCGGAGGGCATTTAAGGGGCCGGTGATGAAAAGGGCAGGGGCTCAAGCCCCCTTTCATCCCTATGTGTGCACGTCCCTGGTGGACAGGTTATCATACGTGCACTCTCCACTGAAATGTATTTGAGATCCAGGTACTCTCAATATCAGAGATTTCATTATTAGTGGGAAGATTTGGCAGGTTCAGGGTTGCGCTTTTCATAAATCAAACTGGGCCAAGATTCAGACTTCCATCAATTATCATTCAGTTTGCGTCCAGGGCAGATCTGTTAAGTGACGCACCTGCTGAAGATGCTTGAATCACTGCCACCTCCTTAAACAGCGAGCAGGGAACAGGACTTGGCAGCCGTCACCTGCAACCAAGCTCAGTTAAGGTGTACACTGAAAAGGTGAAGAAGACAACAGATTAGGCAGAATATTTACTTCTGTTTACCAGTGTGATCCAAGTCTGGCACTTGTAAAGGCCGCCGAGGGCAAAATCATCTGCGAATTACACAATTGTTTAGCTCATATCATTAACTCCTACATCCACACAACTGATGAAACAGACCCACGATCTGCAGATCTCTAGAGAGGCCACTGGTGCAATAATCTGCAGAATAAATCACTATATCATTGACTTTACCATCTCAGTACTCACTGGGCACGATACATATACACATGGACATATATGGTACCCCAAACAGCTGCAGCACCCTCTCCACCCTCACAGACACTTTGTGGCCCAGCGATGACCTCGACATTTCCCTGCCCTCGATTGTTACTCACCGTCTGATTAAAGCTGAAAATACCCGATCTCTGGGAATTCTTTCCATGTTCCTGCTAATTGCACGTCTTGCCCATTAAAAGGGCAGCATCCACGGTCAGGTCTTGAGATTCTCGTTTTGTGTCCTTCCCACCCAAACTGTCCCAGGATGACAGAAGAGATTTGATGATTGTGCCAGCAGCTTGGATCGGGGCCACTTCTATTTTAAGTTCAGGACTGGGCCATGCACTGACAATCTTACAACAGTCTGCAGAGTTTTCCTATCAATGTGTCAAGAAGATTATGGATATGGATTAAGAGAGAGGTGCTTCCTTTAAAATTAAAGGGGTTGTTTGAGTGTTTTATGCTATCCTCAGGATAGGTCTTCAGTATCTGAGTGGTGGGGGTCTGACTTCCAGCACCCTTGCTGCTTAAGTGTTTGAGGAGGCCATGGTGCTCCAGTGAGCACTGCAGCCTCTTCCTAGGCCACGTGAATGAGGATGACCTGCATGGATAGCAATGTGATTGGTAAGTTGCCGGAAGGCCATGGCGCTCACCAGAACAATATGGCCTCTTTAAATAGCTTGGAACTTCACTGATCACATACTGATGACCTATTCTGTGGATAGGTCACCACTTAAACACTCAGAAAACCCCATTAAAGAGTTGCTGCAAGGATGAGGTTTTTTTTTTGGCAACAATACACACACCCTTGGCCAAACCTCTAAAGGGAAGCGCTTACTAACCCATTTCCTAGTACTGGCTAACCGCTCCTTCTCCTCGCTCTTTTGCTAAAAACATCCGGTTTGATGTCTGCAGCCAATCACTGGCTGCATCGGTGACAGCTCCCCTTATGTCAAATGTCACATGACTCAAGGGGATCCAGTCAGCATTACGGCCAGTGATTGGCTGTTGGTGGCGTCAAACCGGATGTTTTCAACTAGGGAGCCCAGCGGAGCATCAGAGGCAAGGAGGAGAAGTAGCAGGGAGCCATTGCCGGGAAGCAGGTAAGAAAGCTTCCCTTTAGGGTCCATTCATACGTCCGTAAATTGCGGATCTGCAAAACACGGAAACCAGCAATGTGCGTTCCGCATTTTGCGGACCACCCATCGCCGGCACTCTCATAGAAAATACCTATTCTTGTCCGCAATTGCTGACAAGAATAGGTTATGTTCTATTTTTTTGCGGAACGGAAGTGCGGATCCGGAAGAGGGGATCCGCAAATGCGGATGCGGACAGCACATTACGGTCCCATTGAAAATGAATAGGTCCGCACCTGTTCCGCAAAATTGCGGAACGGATGCGGACCCATTTTGCGGATGTGTGAATGGACCCTAACAGGTCTGACCAAGTGGGGATGGTTTGCCAACCCCCCCACCCCACCCCTATTCTTGTGCAACCCCTTTAAGCTGAGTGGTGAGATGTCTCTGCATACCCTGAACTCTAGAACATGTCTCCCATACTCTGACCATTGATATTCTCCTGGCTCCTGCAGGACCGCAGCGCCCAAGTTGTCTCCTTGTGGGATTTGAGGCGCTTCACAGGATGATTATCCATATCTTATGATGGACCGATGTCCCCAGTAAACAAAACCCACAGGCATTTTTATGGTTCAAATAGTTTTTATTGAAAGAGGGATAATAATTGTAGAGGTACCATCATATAGGTTGTAAACAAATACAAAATACATCCCAAATGATGTCAAAAAGAAGGTGTCGGAAAGAACCCACATCAAGGCACATAACAAGATATATGTCTTTCTTAATAATAATAATTAAGTTCAGACACCATATAAGCAACATTGAGTCAACAAATACAGACAGGGGGAAAGACTGGGACGAGACATATGAAGGGTAAAGATAAAAGGGGGAGGAGGAAGGGAAGAGAAGGGTGAGTGTCCAGAAGATGCATCTGGAGAGAGAATAATACCACTGGTCAACCAAGCCGAAAACTGCGCTGATTCCCGAAATTGGAACCAAGGTTCCCAGGTTTGTGTAAATATAGACCTCTCATTATGGGCCTCCGCACTCAACTCCTCCATGTGGACGAGAGCATCAAGTGCAGTTACCCAGGTTACTCTCTGCAAGCTATCAGTCGACTTCCACTTACGGGGGATTATCTGCCTCATGGATTGAATAAAACTTCTGAGTGCTCCTCTTTTCACTTGTTGGAATCGACCCGGGAATATAGACAGTAATGTTATCAGAGGAGAGGGTGATGTACGAGACCGGTATAGGTTGTTGTATAGGGCGAATACATCCTGCCATAGAGGTGCCACTCCTGGGCAGTCCCACCATATGTGGATCATGGAGCCCACTTCCGCCATGCACCGCCAACAGGTATTGGGTGCCGAGGGGAAGAACTGGTGGATCTTTACCGGAGTCCAATACCAACGAGTCAAAATCTTATAATTAAGTTCCTGAATTCGACTTGATATGGAGGATTTGTGTGTAAGCAAAAGTGCTCTTGCCCACTGTTCCTTAGTCAGGGAAACCTCCAAATCCTTCTCCCACGCCAGGATGAAACCAGGAGTATTCCCCTGAGCAATGGCTGACCCACAGGCATTTTTATGCTATCTACTCTGAATTTATACTGCTAGGATTATTAAAGCTACCTCTTTGTGTGTAAATTCTTCACCATTCCCGAAATCTCTGCTTGCTGTCAGTGAACTGGAATATTTCTGTTTACAGCCAGAGGATTGTTACAGTGTATCAGTGCAGGCAGTCTTCTGTGTGATAAATGCAGCAGCCCTGTAGACTCCAAGTTGATAGCTCTTACCTGTGCTGATACATTGTAACAAGCCTGTAAAATGAAAAATTCACAGAAGACCCGACCAGCCCTTTAATCTTCATTAAAATGACTGTCCCATTTAGATGAGATCCTGAACGGAGGACCGCCGCTCTTTCAACTTAGTACATGGGGAAATATAAAGTATAACAAAGTTTCTCACTGTCTGCCTTGTGTACCCCAGAAAGTACATGCTCTATAGTCTATAGGGTATTTGTGCTGTGCTCTGCTTCTAGTAGACAGCACGGTGTATGATCATGGAATTGTGGGTAATTTAAAGGGTTGTGCAAGTTAGGCTAGTGTCACCTATGTGGTCCAGCCTTCCGGCAGGCTGTTACTGCTTGGCATGCCGGGAATGGGCTGGACGAAAACCGCTCCGTGCAGCAGTTTCTGTCCGGCCGATTCTCGGCATATTTGCTGGGTTTTGGCCAGATCCTCGCAGGACCCCAGTATAGTTAATGAGGCTCGCAGGCATTCCGGTTCTGGGTCTGACGTACTCCGGCAGGTTATTCTCTGCCAGAATCGTGTGCTGCAAAATTGAACGCAGCCTTAAAAAAAACAGGGAAGGTATTTCCCTAATTTGAATAGATTGTGGAGCAGGCCATCAGTCTCTAGGCACATCGGATCCTCTCTGTCACTGGCGCGTTATGCCCTAGCCACATGTCATGTTCTATCTACTGCTTTTCTTGTCTTCTTCAGTCTCTGAGACAATTGAGAGACTTGTGTATTTGTTCCTCGTCATGAAGTAAACACTCTATTATGGGAAGAGCCCCTCCAGCGGCCATGAGGCTGATTACTGGGTCGACCCCTACCGCCCTGATTTAGGGGCACGCGTGTAATCTCTGTTAAGTGCCTCTTCCCTCCTCTCAGGATGAAAATAATCAGGAGCCAACAACTGTGGGGATTATTCCGAGAAATCTGAGACACATCCTCAAGGACTTGGCAGAGGGATAAAGGGGAAGGGGAGTTGCTCATGAATAGAGGGGTCAGTGCACTGAGTGGGCGAAGAAATGTTTCCTCTTCTGTGACACTTTACCTATAGCTTTCCTCTGCTGGATCCTCAGCCCTCCACCTGCAAAGATGCCACCACGGGTATCAGCCTCCTTCCTCCATAAACCGGTCTCCTTTTTCTGCAACCCCATAGATCACAACAATCTTATCATTTATACTCCCAGTGTCCTCCCACGATCCCCTGCTGTCCAGCACTCATCCTGAGCATGCTGTTTCATGAATAGAAGTCTAAAATTACTATGAAAACAGACAGACAAGCACTACTACAGATTTATTTTAGCCTCCTGCAGAAAGATGGGTGAAAGCACCAATGGCAACTTATATGGCTACTACAGAGGATGTGACGAATAGGGTTGCCACCTTTCCCAGCAAAAAATACCTGCCAAGTTAAGCCACGCCCCAAAGGGAGTGTGACTGTGGGAGCGTGGCTTAACACAGGGTGTTACGTTACAATGTCATAATGTGGCTCCCAGTATTAATAGTGCCCCAATTAGTGCCCCCGGGAAAACCGGTAAAATAAATCCCTCCAATAGTGCCCCCCAGAATTAAAAATGCCCCCAGTAATAGTAATGCCTCAATTAGTGCCCCCCAGAATTAATAATTCCCTAATTAGTGCCGCCCCCAGAATTAATAATATCCATTAACATATGCCACCTGCTGGAAACCCAGGCACATCACATCTAAAAACAGTTGCATAACAATATTAAAGGAGTTATCCAAGTTCTATAATGCCCCCCCCATATGCCCGGGACCCTCACACAGATCGTACTTACCTCCCTCCCCGGCACGGCCACCGCTACATCTCCCCGTTGCGCAGAATTTGAGATGACTCTAGGAAGGCTTGTTCCTGTCGCGGCCTGCTGTGGCTGCTTACACCCCCTCCCCCCACCTGATGCCGGATGTTTTTATTCACATGATGGGGAGATGCAGCGGCGGCCGTGCCGGTATAAGAAGCAACACGGGTGCCGGGGAGCAAGCAAAGTACAACCTCTGTGAGGGGCCCGGGCATATGGGGGGCATTATAGAACTTGGATAACCCCTTTAAGGGACTAAATGAAAACACCTTGCAATAAATATACTGATGGGATACATTGCTAGACATAGGAACCCATAGTCAGGTGGCAAAATGGTAGTGCCCCTCTTCGGAGTACTACAGCAGCACACTAGAGTATGATCATTAGGGGCAGACTGATTTATTCTGTTGCATCAGGCATCGGTGTCTGGCAATCTTGGTTGATCAACGCCTAATTCATCTTTAGTCTCTCAAAATTTTGGGAGGAAAGGCGAATTCTCTTAGGGGTAACCAGGGGCGTTGCTAGGTTAAAAGATTCGGGGCGTGAGCCCCTGATGTTTTGTCCAATGCCTCGAATGTACTGCCTGCCTGCTAGATACAACTGTATTGCCGTCCTCAGGATGGCAATACAATTGAATCAAATGCACTGGAAAATCTGAAGGACCTGTGATTACAGTAAAACGCCAGTAAAACAGGCGGTGGTTGAGAAGGACCTGCGATGATGTCACTATTATGTTACCAGTGCAAGAGAGGACAGCAGGGAAGAGGAGAAGTCCTGGGGGAAGAAGTGGTGATGTCTGCTACATGAGGAGAGGTAAGTGAAGGGAGAGACAGAGCAATGCTGGGAGTTGTGGTTATTTAACTGGGACTGTATGTTAGGGCTGAAGGGAGGGATGTTATTTACATGGAACTGTGTGTTGGAGGTGGATGGGGAGGGGGTCATGCTATCATGCTATTTACTTGGGGCTGTATGTTGATTGTGGCTGTAGGAGGGAGTGATGTTATTTACATGGGACTGTATGTTGGAGGGGGCTGGGGGGAGTGATGTTATTTACATGGGACTGTATGTTGATGGCGGCTGTAAGAGGGGGTGATGTTATTTACATGGGACTGAATGTTGGAGGAGGCTGGGGCAGGGTGATGTTATTTACAAGGGACTGTATGTTAAAGGTGGCTGTGGAAGGGTATTATGTTATTTACATGGGACTGTATGTTGGAGGTGGCTGTGAGAGGGAGTGATGTTATTTACATGGGACTGTATGTTGGAGGGGGCTGGGGGAGGCAGTGATGTTAATTACATGGGACTGTATGTTGATGGCGGCTGTGGGAGGGAGTGATGTTATTTACATGGGACTGAATGTTACAGGGGTCTGAGGGAGGGAGTGATGTTATTTACATGGGACTGAATACTGAGGGGGCAATGTTAATTACATGGGACTGTATGTTGAAGGTGAAAGGAGGGGAAAATGATGTTATTTACATGGGACTGAATGTTGAGGGAGTGATGTTTACATGGGATTGCATGTTGGAGGCAGCTGGGGAGGGGGGATATTTACTTGGGACTGTATGTTGAAGGCGGCTGAGGAGTAGGTAATGTGATTTACATGGGACTGTATTTTGGAGTGGGCTGTAGATAGAGAGGCTCTCAAACTATGGAGATACTAAAACATGATTTTTTTTGTTTCAAAAATGAAATCATTGTGTAAAACTTACATAAATAAAAAAAGTATACATATTAGGTATCGCTGCATCCGTAATAACATGCTCTATAAAAATATCACATGACCTAACCCCTCAGGTGAATACCGTAAAAAAATAAAAATAAAAACGGTGTAAAAAAAGCTTTTTTTTGTCACCTTACATCACAAAAAGTGTAATAGCAAGCGATCAAAAAGTTATATGCACCCAATAATAGTACCAATCAAACCGTCATCTCATCCGGAAAAAAATGAGCCTCTACACAAGACAGTCGCCAAAAAAATAAATACAACTACGGCTTTCAGAATGTGGAGACACTAAAAAATAATAAATAAAAAAATGCTTTGTTATGTAAAATTGAAACAAACAACCAAAAAAGCTGTCATATTTGGTATTGTCACGTCCATGACAACCTGCTCTATAAAAATACCACATGATCTAACCTGTCAGATGAATGTTGTAAATAACAAAAAATAAAAACGGTGCCAAAACAGCTATTTCTTGTTACCTTGCCTCACAAAAAGTGTAATATAGAGCAACCAAAAATCATATGTACCCTAAAATAGTACAACAAAACTGCCACTTTATGCCGTAGTTTCCAAAATGGGGTCACTTTTTTGGAGTTTCTACTCTAGGCGTGCATCAGGGGGTCTTCAAATGGGACATGGTGTCAAAAAAACAGTCCAGCAAAATCTGCCTTCCAAAAACCGTATGGCGTTTCTTTCCTTCTACGCAATGCCGTGTGCCTGTACAGCAGTTTACGACCACATATAGGGTGTTTCTGTAAACTACAGAATCAGGGCCATAAATATTGAGTTTGGTTTGGCTATTAACCCTTGCTTTGTAACTGGAAAAAATGGATTAAAATGGAAAATCTGCCAAAAAAGTGCAATTCTGAAATTTCATCTCTATTCTCCATTAATTCTTGTGGAACACCTAAAGGGTTAACAAAGTTTGTAAAATCAGTTTTATATACCTTGAGGGGTGTAGTTTCTAAAATGGGGTAACTTTTTTGTAGTTTCTACTCTAGGGGTTAATAAGGGGGTCTTCAAATGTGACATGGCAGCCTAAAAGTGACATTTTTAAATGTTATCTCTATTTTCTATTAATTCTTGTGGAACACCCAAAAGGTTAACAAAGTTTGTAAAATCAGTTTTGAATACCTTGAGGGGTGTAGTTTGTAAAATGGGGTCATTTTTGGGTGGTTTCTATTATGTAAGCCTCACAAAGTGACTTCAGACCTGAACTGGTCCTGAAAAAGTGGGTTTTAGAAATTTTCTGAAAAATTTCAAGATTTGCTTCTAAACTTCTAAGCCTTCTAACGTCCCCAAAAAATAAAATGGCATTCACAAAATGATCCAAACATGAATTAGACATATGGGGAATGTAAAGTAATAACTATTTTTGGATGTATAAAAGTAGAGAAGTTGAAATTTGGAAATTTGCTAATTTTTCAAAAATTTTGGTAAATTTGGATTTTTTTTTATAAATAAAAATTATTATTTTTTTGTCTAAATTTTACCACTGTCATGAAGTACAATACGTGATGAGAAAATAATCTCAGAATGGTTTGGATAAGTAAAAGCGTTTTAAAGTTATCACCACATAAACTGACACATGTCAGATTTTCAAAAAATGGCCTGGTCTTTAAGGTGAAAAATGGCAGGGTCCTGAAGGGGTTAAAATGTTATATGTTTATGTTTAATGGAATCTTGTAAGTATAATAAATACTGGTTTGATATCAAGTGCTAGCAGTACTTCACTATTCTTGGCCATTCTGTCCTTTCCAATATAGGAGGTGCAGATAAGAGTTATTGTGGAGTTCACGCTTGACATAACAGTGATCGACTATATTGAGACAGTTGACTATCTACTATAATCTGCATCTGCATCTATCTGGAGCTGCGCGGTCTTTATGACTATTAATTGGACCTTGGTGTGAATTGGACTCACTACTCTGGAGAACAGCTGCGCTCATAGTAGGAATAGCAATTGGGGACTTAAGTTTTTATTCCTGTTAAAATACACTGTACTTGCCACCGTCAAAGGGAATATATAATAGTTATTCAGCCGGTTAATTCGGTCGGTGTGACCTACCTTTTTTTTAATTTAAAATACACTGTACTTGCCACCGTCAAAGGGAATATATAATAGTTATTTACCCGGTTAATTGGGTCAGTGTGTCCTACCTTTTTTTTTTTTAAATACACTGTACTTGCCAGAGTCAAAGTGAATATATAATAGTTATTCAGCCGGTTAATTGGGTCGGTGTGACCTACCTATATTTTCGTTTGAAAAAACACTGTACTTGCCACTGTCAAAGGGAATATACACTCACCTAAAGAATTATTAGGAACACCATACTAATACAGTGTTGGACCCCCTTTTGCCTTCAGAACTGCCTTAATTCTACGTGGCATTGATTCAGCAAGGTGCTGATAGCATTCTTTAGAAATGTTGGCCCATATTTATAGGATAGCATCTTGCAGTTGATGGAGATTTGAGGGATGCACATCCAGGGCACGAAGCTCCCGTTCCACCACATCCCAAAGATGCTCTATTTGGTTGAGATCTGGTGACTGTGGGGGCCATTTTAGTACAGTGAACTCATTGTCATGTTCAAGAAACCAATTTGAAATTATTCGAGTTTTGTGACATAGTGCATTATCCTGCTGGAAGTAGCCATCAGAGGATGGATACATGTTCTCATTCTGTTTACGCCAAATTCGGACTCTACCATTTGAATGTCTCAACAGAAATCGAGACTCATCAGACCAGGCAACATTTTTCCAGTCTTCAACAGTCCAATTTTGGTGAGCTCGTGCAAATTGTAGCCTCTTTTTCCTATTTGTAGTGGAGATGAGTGGTACCCGGTGGGGTCTTCTGCTGTTGTAGCCCATCCGTCTCAAGGCATACCTCGGTTGTAACGAGTGGTTATTTCAGTCAACGTTGCTCTTCTATCAGCTTGAATCAGTCGGCCCATTCTCCTCTGACCTCTAGCATCCACAAGGCATTTTTGCCCACAGGACTGCCGTATACTGGATGTTATTCACTTTTCACACCATTCTTTGTAAACCCTAGAAATGGTTGTGCGTGAAAATCCCAGTAACTGAGCAGATTGTGAAATACTCAGACCGACCCGTCTGGCACCAACAACCATGCCACGCTCAAAATTGCTTAAATCACCTTTCTTTCCCATTCTGCCATTCAGTTTGGAGTTCAGGAGATTGTCTTGACCAGGACCACACCCATAAATGCATTGAAGCAACTGCCATGTGATTGGTTGACTAGATAATCGCATTAATGAGAAATAGAACAGGTGTTCCTAATAATTCTTTAGGTGAGTGTATATCAGTTATTAAGCCAGTTAATTGGGTCAGTGTGTCCTATCTTTTTTTTTGTTTAAAATGCACTGTACTTGCCACCGTCAAAGGGAATATATAATAGTTATTCAGACAGTTAATTGGGTCGGTGTGTTCTACCTATATTTTGGGTTGAAAAAACACTGTACTTGCCACAGTCAAAGTGAATATATAATAGTTATTCAGCCGGTTAATTGGGTTGATGTGACCTACCTATTTTTTGGGTTGAAAAAACACTGTACTTGTCACTGTCAAAGGGATATATGACAGTTATTTAGCCAGTTAGTTGGGTCAGTGTGTCCTATCTTTTTTTTTTTTGTTGTTTAAAATACACTATACTTGCCACTGTCACAGGGAATATATAATAGTTATTCAGCCGGTAATTTTTTTGGGTGCAATCCCACTCCTTTGCACAAGTGACAGGGAGATATAATAGCTAATCAGTCTATTAATTGTGTGGGGGAGACATACCTATTTTTTTGGTAAAAAAAAACTTTACTTGCCATTGTCAAAGGGATATATCATAGTTATTCAGCAAGTTAATTGGGTCGGTGTGAACTACCTTTTTTTATTTAAAATACACTGTGCTTACCACCGTCAAAAGGAATATATAATAGTTACTCAGCCGTTTAATTGGGTCGGTGTGTCCTACCTTTTTTTTTTGTTTAAAACACACTGTACTTGCAACAGTCAAAGTGATTATATAATAGTTATTCAGCCGGTTAATTGGGTTGGTGTGTCCTACGTTTTTTTTTTTTGTTTAAAATACACTGTACTTGCCACTGTCATAGTGAATATATAATAGTTATTCAGTCGGTTAATTGGGTCGGTGTAACCTACCTATATTTTGGGTTAAAAAAACACTGTACTTGCCACCGTCAAAATGAATATATAATAGTTATTAAGCCAGTTAATTGGGTCGGTGTGTCCTATCTTTTTTTTTTTGTTTAAAATACACTGTACTTGCCACCGTCAAAGGGAATATACACTGCTTGCAGAATTATTAGGCAAATGAGTATTTTGACCACATCATCCTCTTTATGCATGTTGTCTTACTCCAAGCTGTATAGGCTCGAAAGCCTACTACCAATTAAGCATATTAGGTGATGTGCATCTCTGTAATGAGATGGGGTGTGGTCTAATGACATTAACACCCTATATTAGGTGTGCATAATTATTAGGCAACTTCCTTTCCTTTGGCAAAATGGGTCAAAAGAAGGACTTGACAGGCTCAGAAAAGTCAAAAATAGTGAGATATCTTGCAGAGGGATGCAGCACTCTTAAAATTGCAAAGCTTCTGAAGCGTGATCATCGAACAATCAAGCGTTTCATTCAAAATAGTCAACAGGGTCGCAAGAAGCGTGTGGAAAAACCAAAGCGCAAAATAACTGCCCATGAACTGAGAAAAGTCAAGCGTGCAGCTGCCAAGATGCCACTTGCCACCAGTTTGGCCATATTTCAGAGCTGCAACATCACTGGAGTGCCCAAAAGCACAAGGTGTGCAATACTCAGAGACATGGCCAAGGTAAGAAAGGCTGAAAGACGACCACCACTGAACAAGACACACAAGCTGAAACGTCAAGACTGGGCCAAGAAATATCTCAAGACTGATTTTTCTAAGGTTTTATGGACTGATGAAATGAGAGTGAGTCTTGATGGGCCAGATGGATGAGCCCGTGGCTGGATTGGTAAAGGGCAGAGAGCTCCAGTCCGACTCAGACGCCAGCAAGGTGGAGGTGGAGTACTGGTTTGGGCTGGTATCATCAAAGATGAGCTTGTGGGGCCTTTTCGGGTTGAGGATGGAGTCAAGCTCAACTCCCAGTCCTACTGCCAGTTTCTGGAAGACACCTTCTTCAAGCAGTGGTACAGGAAGAAGTCTGCATCCTTCAAGAAAAACATGATTTTCATGCAGGACAATGCTCCATCACACGCGTCCAAGTACTCCACAGCGTGGCTGGCAAGAAAGGGTATAAAAGAAGAAAATCTAATGACATGGCCTCCTTGTTCACCTGATCTGAACCCCATTGAGAACCTGTGGTCCATCATCAAATGTGAGATTTACAAGGAGGGAAAACAGTACACCTCTCTGAACAGTGTCTGGGAGGCTGTGGTTGCTGCTGCACGCAATGTTGATGGTGAACAGATCAAAACACTGACAGAATCCATGGATGGCAGGCTTTTGAGTGTCCTTGCAAATAAAGGTGGCTATATTGGTCACTGATTTGTTTTTGTTTTGTTTTTGAATGTCAGAAATGTATATTTGTGAATGTTGAGATGTTATATTGGTTTCACTGGTAAAAATAAATAATTGAAATGGGTATATATTTGTTTTTTGTTAAGTTGCCTAATAATTATGCACAGTAATAGTCACCTGCACACACAGATATCCCCCTAAAATAGCTAAAACTAAAAACAAACTAAAAACTACTTCCAAAAATATTCAGCTTTGATATTAATGAGTTTTTTGGGTTCATTGAGAACATGGTTGTTGTTCAATAATAAAATTAATCCTCAAAAATACAACTTGCCTAATAATTCTGCACTCCCTGTATAATAGTTATCCAGCCGGTTAGTTTTTTTGGGTGCAATCCCACTCCTTTGCACGAGTGACAGGGAGATATAATAGTTAATCAGTCTATTAATTGTGTGGGGGAGACATACCTATTTTTTTGGTAAAAAAAACTTTACGTGCCATTGTCAAAGGGATATATAATAGTTATTCAGCCGGTTAATTGGGTTGGTGTATCCTATCTTTTTTTTTGTGTTTAAAATACACTGTACTTGCCATCGTCAAAGTGAATATATAATAGTTATTCAGCCGGTTAATTCGGTCGGTGTGACCTACCTATATTTTAGGTTGAAAAAACACTGTACTTGTCACAGTCAAAGTGAATATATATAATAGTTATTAAGCCGGTTAATTGGGTTGGTGTGTCCTACCGTTCTTTTGTTTAAAATACACTGTACTTGCCACCGTCAAAGTGAATATATAATAGTTATTCAGCCGGTTAATTGGGTCGGTGTGACCTACCTATATTTTGGGTTGAAAAAACACTGTACTTGCCACAGTCAAAGTGATTAGGTCGGTGTGTCCTATCTTTATTTTTTTTGTTTAAAATACACTGAACTTGCTACCGTCAAAGGGAATATATAATAGTTATTCAGCCGGTTAATTGGGTCAGTATAACCTACTTTTTTTTTTGTTTGTTTAAAATACACTGTACTTGCCACCATAAAAGGGATCTATAACAGTTATTCAGCCAACAGTTATTCTTTTGCATCCGTGACACGGATACACAATTATTCATCTGTCAGGCAATTTTGTGGGTGACTGTAGCAAAATGAGGACAGCATCAACTAGGGGACATGGTCATGGTCGTGGTGTTGTTGGTGTTGGAGCTCCTGCTGCAGGGAGAGGATATTGTCAATCCGTGCCAGCTGTGTGCCCAAATGAAACACCTTCCTCTGCTGCACGCAGGCAACAGGACGTTATGCGACATTTTGTTGGCCCGAATACCGCTCTAAGGGTCCATTCACACGTCCGTAAAATGTGTCCGCACCCGTTCCGCATTTATCCGAAATGGGTGCGGACCCATTCATTCTCTATGGGGCAGGTTGCAGACAGCACACAGTGTGCTGTCCGCATCCGCATTTCCGGAGCGCGGCCCCGAACTTCTGGTCCGCGGCTCCGGAAAAAAATAGAACATGTCCTATTCTTGTCCGCAATACACTACGGACGTGTGAATGGACCCTAGGAATGGTAAGGCCAGAACACATACAGGCGGTAGTAGATTGGGTGGTTGACAGTGTCTCCAGTTCCTTCACATTGTCTTCCACACGGTCCACTGCTGAAAGCACAGAGTTGACACTGGCGGCTCATGGGCATCCGTCTTCCACCTCAACCCCTTGCACATCAGCCAAACAGTCTGAGCACCAAGTCATGCAGCAGTCACTTATGCTTTTCGATTACTCTGCTGGCGGGGTTTTCGTGAGCCATCCGCCTAGCCCTGCCCCAGAAGTTAAATTGAGTGTACTGATGCCCAACCACTTATGTTTGAGGATGAGGACGTGGGAGAACCACTGCAGCACGTCTCTGATGACTAAACACAGGTGTCAAATGCTGGGGCTCTCTGCAGTGTGCAGACCGGCCAGGATGGCAGGGGTAAGGAGTGGGTGGAAGATGATGGGGAGGAAGATGAGGTCCTAGACTTCACATGGCATCCAGGTCATCCCAGTCACATGTGCAGTTTGGAGGAAGAGGAGGGGGTCACACAGCACCAGTCACACAGCAAAAGAGGGCGCATGCAAAAGCAGAGTAGCCGTCCCCCAGCGAGTACGCCTGCTACAGACCAATGCGCCAAGAGATATAGCACACCAAAGCCGGCGCAAAGGAGTTCCCTGGCGTGGCAGTTCTTCAGGCAGTGTGCTGATGACAGGACATGGGTGGTTTGCACACTGTGCAGGCAGATCCTGAAGAGAGGCATAAATGTTCTGAACCTGAGCACCACCTGCATGATCCGTAATCTAACCACAAAGCACGAGCTGCAGTGGAGTAGACACCTCAAGAACCATGAAAGATTAGAGGCTCCTCCTGCTCCCTCTTCTGCTGTGGTCTCTGCTACCTCCTCCCCTTTGGAGCGACTGGGGCACCTGCCATCCTGCAAACAGATGATGTGGCAGCCACACCACAATCACAGTCACCCAGCATGTCCACACTGTCCCATGGAAGCGTTCAGCTGTCCATCCCACAAACACTGGAGAGAAAGAGTAAGTACCCCCCTACCCACCTGCGAGCCCTGGCCCTGAATGCCAGCATTTCAAAACTGCTGGCCTTTGAAATGCTGCCATTCCGTCTGGAGGAAACGGACAGTTTTAAAAATATAATGACGCCAGTTGTCCCACGGTACGTGGTTCCCAGCCGCCATTACTTTTCAAGGCGGGCTATCCCTACCCTGTATGAACAAGTGGTGGAAAAAGTCAGGTGTGCGCTGCGCAACGGCATCAGTGGCAAGGTCCACATAATCACCAACACGTGGACCAGTAAGTGTGGGTGGCTGGGCCTGAGGCAGACAGCTGTTTGGCGCATGTCCTACCGCCACCGAGGATTGCTAGAGGTTTTTCTGTGCCTCCTGTTGCCTCTTTCTATTACTCCACTTTCTCCTCTGGTTCCTCCTCTACCGCCTCTTCATCACATCAGCGCAACACCTGAACCACCAACTTTAGCACAGCCAGGGGGAAACGACAGCAGACTGTTCTGAAACTCATATGTTTGGGGGAAAGACCCCATACAGCGCAGGAGCTGTGGGCGGGCATGGAAGACCAGACCAATGAGTGGTTGGTGCCGCTGAGCCTCAAGCCATGCCTGGTGGTGTGCGACAATGGGCGAAATCTCATAACAACTCTGGGGCTAGCCGGTTGGACTCACATCCCTTGCCTGGTACCTGTGCTGAACTTGGTGGTGCAGAGGTTCCTCAAGAATGACCCAGATATGTCAGAGCTGGTGCAGGAAGTGAAGGCCGTCTGTGCTCTCTTTCGGCATTCTCACCCTGCTGCTGCTCGCCTGTCTGTACTGCAGCGTAACTTCGACCTCCACCAACATGGCCAGCAGTGATGACAACATCATCAGCCTTACTATCCCACTTCTATGTCTACTTGAAAAAATGCTTCAGGCGCTGATGGATGAGGATGTGGCCCAGGAGGAAGAGGAGGAGGAACAGGAATCACTCCAACTGTTATCAGCCCAGTCGTCCACAGGTGGCTCCGATGGTGGGTTCCTGCACCAACAATGGCCAGGTACCCAACTGTCCAGCCTGGGCACATTTTTGCAAGATGAGGAGGATGATGATGAGGAGGAGGATCTCCGTTCACAGCAGGGTGACAACCAAATCAGCTCACGGACATCAATGGAGCGTGGCTGGGGGGGATACAGAGGACACAGACGATACACCTCTCACCGAGGACAGCTTGTCATTGCTTTTGGGCAGCCTGGCACACATGAGCGACTATATGCTGCAGTGCCTGCTCAACAACAGTCGAGTTGCCCACATTCTAACCATTGCTGATTACTGGGTGGCCACCCTGCTGGATCCCCGCTACAAGGACAAAGTGCTGTCCAAACTTCCATCACTGGAGCATGAACGGAAGATGCGCGAGTACAAGCGAACGCTTTACTCACCGAACAGCGGGGGCTCAGTGAAAGCACAAGGCGGAGACTGCAGTGGAGGAGAAATTCGCCAATGCAGCAGGGGCACCATCAGCACCTCAGAAGGGAGGGTTAGCATGGCCGAAATGTGGAAAAGCTTTGTCTGCATGCCACAATATACAGCACCATCATCTAATACGGACGTCTTAGCAGGAGCGTTTCAGCAACATGGTGGAACAGTACCTGTCCACATGACTGATGGGTCTGCCCCGTTTAACTTCTGGGTCTCCCAACTGGGCACATGGCCTGAGCTTGCCCTTTACACCTTGGAGGTGCTGGCCTGCCCTACGGCAAGTGTATAGTCTGAACGTGTGTTTAGCACGGCAGGGGGGGTGATCGCGGACAGGCGCATCCGCCTGTTCACAGCCAACGTGGACAAGCTCACGTTCATTCAAATGAACCAGGCATGGATCCCACAAGACTTGTCCGTACTTTGGCCAGAGTAGAGAGTTATACCGGGTACATCTAGCCATTGTTGTACTCCGGAGCAATTTGTGCATTCTCTTTGCTATTCCCCAATATTTTGGGGCCTCCACAAAACAGAAAACAAAAAAAATAAAAGGTTGGTGACCTCCTCCGCCAATTCCCAATGTTTTGGGGCCTCCACAAACAAAAAATTCAAAACAAAAAATTATAAAAAATATGTTTGGTGACCTTGGCATCTTTCGCCTGCAACGCAACATCTGCCTCCCCCTTCTGCACTGCCATGTCCACCTCCTTCACCTCTGCCTCCAGGCTCAAGATTTTTATGTCTTATATTGGCAGAGTAGATGTCACGGGGTTCCGAAGGTGCACTCGGTCCCCCATTGCCCGCAGAACTGTTGCTTAGCTTTTGGAATGAGGTTCTGTGTTTGACCTCATTCCCAGGGCGGCTTTACTAGCTGGGTGGCTCCCTGCTCCTAGTCTGCCTTGAGCGCCGAGCTGATCACTCGGTGCTCGACTGGTTGGTCTGTCGGTCATGTGACGCTGGCCACATCACATGACCCTCACTCCCCACTATAAATACAGGCAGCCTGCTGGCTACAGGTTGCCTGTTAATTTCTAGGTTCCTGGCTATTTGTTGGACTACTGAATATTTACCTGATCCTGTTCCCTGACGATCCTCTGCCTGCTCCTCCTGTACTGCGCATACATCCTGGTATTGTGACCTCGGCTCCCACCTGACTACTCTCTTAGGACTCCTCTTGTACTTCGCTACTCTCCTGGTATTTGACCCCGGCTTCTCCTGACCATTCTTTGCTTTATCCGTTGTACTGCGTAGCTCTCTTGGTTCTGACCCGGTCCGTTCATGTTCCGTATTTTGTCTTGTCTGTCTTCCCTGCACATATCCTAAGTTAGGGACTGCCGTCCAGTTGTCCCTTGTCATCAGGACTCGTGAGGCAAGTAGGCAGGGCCAGGGGTGAGGGTGGAGCGCAGTGGTCACTACCCTTCCCCCTGTGTGTGTGTGGACGTGACCGTTACAGATTAACAGGCCCAATAACCACTGTATCATGAATCCTCTTACTACCCTGACTGACCATGTCTCTAACTTGACACAGAGGGTGCAGGAACTAGGAGAGAAACTCCGTTCTTGTGAGTTAGGGCAAGGTTCTTCCACTCCTCTGTCCTCCAGTCCATATTTTGAACCCCAGATCAAGCTCCCAGAACCCTTTTCTGGAGACCGGAAGAGGTTTCTCTCCTTTAAGGAGAATTGCAAACTCTGCTTCCGTTTGCGCCCCGTGTCCTCCGGTCCCGAGAGCCAACGCGTGGGGATTATCATTGCTCTACTACAGGGTGATCCCCAGGACTGGGCATTTTCGTTACCTCCTGGGGCCAGTTGTCTAACTTCTGTGGAGGGGTTTTTTCAGGCCCTGGGTACCCTCTATGACGAACCAGACAGGGCCCTGGTAGCCGAGACAGCTCTTAGGGCACTGGTTCAGGGCCATCTCCCTGCGGAGGAGTATTGCACCCAATTCAGACGGTGGTGTGTCCCCTCAGGATGGAATGAACCAGCCCTGAAGAGTCAGTTTAGGTCTGGTCTATCTGATAATATAAAAGATCTATTGGTCAATTACCAAATTCCTGAGACCTTAGAGGAGATGATGACCCTAGTTGTCCGACTTGACAGACGAGTTAGAGAGAGACGACAAGAACGACAGTTCTGTTCTCTGATGGTGGTCCAGCCAGAGGCCTTTTCCAGGGACAACACTGAGGTCTCCACCGAGGAACCCATGCAGGTTGGCATGACCCGGGGTAATCTTCGTCGCAGACGCGGAGAGTGCTTCTACTGTGGAGATCCTGGCCATTGGATCAACAAGTGTCCTAAGAGGGATCTCTCTGACAAGTCTTCTAAGGCAAGACAACCTAAAGACCAGGTACACCCTGATTTTTCTAAAGGTAAGCTTTTGGTACCCATAACAATTTCTCTGGGGATTAATAAGTGGCCGGGTAAGGCCTTTATTGACTCCGGTTCAGCGGCCAGCTTTATTGACTTTGAGTTTGCTTGTAAATTGGGTATTCCAATGTTTGCTTTACCTACACCTATCCATGTCATGGCTATTGATGCTACTCCCCTGATTGGTGGTACGGTGAGGTCATGTACCTCTGAAATTTCTCTGTCCGTGGGTGTGTGCCACTCTGAGAGATGTTCTCTTCTAGTCCTGGAGAACCTACCGGTTGAGGTGGTACTAGGGTTGCCTTGGCTCCGTTTACATAACCCCACAATTGATTGGTCCAAAGGAGAGTTGGTGAAATGGGGACCTAAGTGTGACTCATGCTTGTCCGTGGTCCAGGCTGGGGTTTCAGTAAGGTCTAATACATTACCCTCTGTTATTAAGGAATATTCTGATGTGTTCTCGTCCCTTACTCCAGAGGTTCTACCCCCCCCATAGACCTTATGATTGCGCCATAGAGCTAATTGAGGGTGCCGAATTTCCTAAAGGTCGAATTTATAATCTTTCAGGGCCCGAACGCAAGGCTATGGAAGATTATATTAAGGAGAGCCTTGCTAAAGGGCATATTAGACCTTCAGTCTCTCCTATGGGAGCAGGGTTTTTCTTTGTTAAAAAGAAGGATGGTGGTCTTAGGCCTTGTATTGATTACCGGAGATTAAATAAAATCACTGTCCAAAATAGATACTCTCTCCCATTGATTCCGGATTTATTTAACCAGGTTTTGGGGGCAACCTGGTTTTCCAAGATTGACCTGAAAGGGGCATACAATCTAATCCGAATCAAGGAGGGAGACGAATGGAAGACAGCGTTCAATACTCCGATAGGACACTTTGAATATCAGGTGATGCCTTTTGGACTCAGCAATGCCCCAGCTGTGTTCCAAAACGTAATGAATGATATTCTTAGGGCGTTCTTAGGTAAATTTATTATTGTCTATCTTGACGACATTTTGATATTCTCTCCTGATTTCGAATCTCATGTGTCTCATGTCAAACAAGTATTAGAGGTGTTGAGGGAGAACCAGCTATCCGCTAAGCAAGAGAAATGTGTCTTTGGTGTACAGGAGATACTGTTTCTAGGGCATGTTTTGACTCCTCACGCCTTTAAGATGGATCCTGGTAAGGTTTTAGCAATTAAGGAATGGGTAAGGCCTTCATCCTTAAAGGCTTTACAACGGTTTTTGGGTTTCGCTAATTACTACCGTAAATTTATCATGAATTTTTCTGTAATTGCTAAGCCATTGACCGACCTTACTAAGAAAGGGGCGGATTTGGAGAATTGATCTACCAAGGCCATTTCTTCATTTGAAACATTAAAAAAGGCATTTAGTAGCGCTCCCATTCTGATCCAGCCTGATCAGGAGAGACCCTTTATTGTGGAGGTGGATGCGTCCGAGGACGGCGCAGGAGCAGTCCTTTCACAAGGTCCTGCTAGCCTCACTAACCTCAGACCGTGTGCCTTCTTCTCTAGGAAATTCTCTCCCACGGAGAGAAACTACGACATAGGGAATAGGGAGCTGTTGGCCATTAAATGGGCATTTGAGGAGTGGAGACATTTTTTGGAGGGGGCAAGGCATCGAGTAACTGTTGTCACTGACCATAAAAACCTAATGTTTCTCGAGTCCGCTAAGAGGTTGAATCCCCGACAAGCCCGATGGGCTCTGTTTTTCACCCGTTTTGATTTCTCCATTACGTTCAGGCCGGGAAGTAAAAATGTGAAGGCAGACGCATTATCTCGGAGCTTCCATGCTTTTCAACCCACTGAGACGCCGGCTGAATCCATCCTACCAGCAAACATCTTCTTAGCGGCTCTAACCCAGGATATCTCGGCTCGCATTAAGGCTGAACAACATCTGGCACCGGCATCCACCCCAACAGATAAGTTGTTTGTTCCCGTACAATTTCGTCTCCAGCTGTTGGGTGAGTGTCACGATTCTGCCTTTTGTGGACATCCGGGTATTGAGGGCACTAAGGATCTGGTTTCTAGATCTTATTGGTGGCCCACTCTGACCAGGGATGTCAAGTCCTATGTGTCAGCCTGTGAGGTTTGTGCCAGGTCTAAGACACCTAGGACTCGCCCTGCTGGTAACCTACGACCCCTACCCATTCCCAGTAGACCCTGGTCCCATATCTCGATGGACTTTATAACTGACCTACCGCTGGCGGAGGGTAAGACTGTGGTTTGGGTAGTGGTCGATAGGTTTAGCAAGATGGTTCATTTCATTCCCCTGTCTAAGCTTCCGAATGCAAAAACCCTGGCGTCTATTTTTGTGAGAGAGATTGTTCGTTTACATGGCATCCCGGAAAATATTGTTTCGGACAGGGGTGTGCAGTTTGTGTCCAAATTCTGGAGGGCCTTCTGTCAAAGATGTAAAATTTTGTTGTCTTTTTCTTCCGCCTACCATCCTGAGAGTAATGGGCAGACTGAACGCCTTAATCAGTCTGTGGAACAATTCCTGAGGTTGTATGTTGCCGATGACCAGCAATTATGGGTCAAATTCCTTCCGTTGGCTGAATTTGCTCTGAATAACCGTGTCAATTCTTCTGCTGGGGTCTCCCCTTTCTTTTGTAACCATGGTTTTCATCCCCGTTTTCATTCTGGGTCGTCCGTCTCCTCCTCTAACCCTGAAGCTGATAAACTCTCCTCCGAACTGTGCACAGTTTGGGCCCGGGTTCAATCGAACCTAGAAAAGGCTCAAAGTTCTCAAAAACTCAAGGCCGATAGGAAACGTTCAAGGGGGGTGAACTTTCAGGTTGGGGATAAAGTATGGTTGTCCTCCAAGAATCTATCTCTCAAGGTAGCTTCTAGAAAATTTGCTCCTCGTTTTATTGGACCATATAAGATCACGGAGGTGATTAACCCGGTATCATTTAGGTTGGAGCTGCCCGAGTCATTCCACATTCATAATGTGTTCCATAAATCTCTACTTAAAGAATATTTTGAACCGGTAGTACCATCGAAAGCCTCTCCTCCGCCGGTTCTTGTTAATGATGCTGTCGAGTATGTGGTGTCTAAAATAGTGGATGTCAGGAAGGTGCGTAATTCCTTGGAGTACCTGATTCACTGGAAGGGGTATGGACCTGAAGAGAGATCTTGGGTACCTGCCAGGGAGGTTCATGCTCCTAGACTTGTTCGTAAATTTCATTTAGAACACCCTGAAAAGCCATCGCCTGAAGCCTTGGGTCCGGTGGCCCCTCGTAAAAGGGGGGGTACTGTCACGGGGTTCCGAAGGTGCACTCGGTCCCCCATTGCCCGCAGAACTGTTGCTTAGCTTTTGGAATGAGGTTCTGTGTTTGACCTCATTCCCAGGGCGGCTTTACTAGCTGGGTGGCTCCCTGCTCCTAGTCTGCCTTGAGCGCCGAGCTGATCACTCGGTGCTCGACTGGTTGGTCTGACGGTCATGTGACGCTGGCCACATCACATGACCCTCACTCCCCACTATAAATACAGGCAGCCTGCTGGCTACAGGTTGCCTGTTAATTTCTAGGTTCCTGGCTATTTGTTGGACTACTGAATATTTACCTGATCCTGTTCCCTGACGATCCTCTGCCTGCTCCTCCTGTACTGCGCATACATCCTGGTATTGTGACCTCGGCTCCCACCTGACTACTCTCTTAGGACTCCTCTTGTACTTCGCTACTCTCCTGGTATTTGACCCCGGCCTCTTCTGACCATTCTTTGCTTTATCCGTTGTACTGCGTAGCTCTCTTGCTTCTGACCCGGTCCGTTCATGTTCCGTATTTTGTCTTGTCTGTCTTCCCTGCACATATCCTAAGTTAGGGACTGCCGTCCAGTTGTCCCCTGTCATCAGGACTCGTGAGGCAAGTAGGCAGGGCCAGGGGTGAGGGTGGAGCGCAGTGGTCACTACCCTTCCCCCTGTGTGTGTGTGGACGTGACCGTTACAGTAGAGAAGCGTACCAGGCGCACCTAGCCATTGTTGTACTTCAGCGCAGTTTGTGCGTTCGTTCTCTTTGCCATCTCCCAATGTTTGGTGGTTGACAGTTACCAACCCTCCCCCCCAAAAAAATTAAGAATACTAATAAGACGACCCCTTCTGAATCCAACCAAATTGGGGAGGAAAGTCATGAATAGCGTGTCTGTGAAAGTCATGAATTTTTTTATTTATTTAGGAACACCCTTCATCTGTCTTAACTGTTGTAGGAGAGGAAATTCTGTGGAGTGTGTCTATGAAAGTCATGAATTTTGTATAAAAAATTCAGAACACCCCTTTCATCCGTCTTAACTGTTGTAGGAGAGGAAATTCTTCTGTGGATTGTGTGTGTGAAAGACATTAATTATTAAAAAATTCTAACTGTTGTAGGAGAGTAAATTCTTCTGTGGAGTGTGTCTGTGACACTGGCAATTTTTGGAAATTTAGAACACCCCTTTGGCATCCGTCTTACTGTAGTAGGAGAAAAATTCTTTTAATATATAGTCCCCAGATAGGGGACATGTGAGATCTATAACTGAGATGAAATTTTTTAGCCAGTTTTAGCCCAGGACATACAAGCACCAAACTGTCACACCGTGGCCCTTAGCAACCTGACACAGAATTGACGGACACATGGAAAAAGCACAAACAGAAAGAGTGTTGGCTTCCTCCCCCGCCTCTGCTGTCTCTTACACCTACACCGCCATGTCCACAGCCTCCTCAATTTCTCACTCCATTTGGACCTCTGCCTCTTAGTTCAAGATTGTAATTTTTTAATTTTATGTATTTTATGTCATTTTAAGTCTTTTCCCTATCCACATTTGTTTGCAGGGCATTTGTACTGCATTTACGCACACTGGAGCCTTTTGCAGCCCTCTAGCCCTTTCTATTACTTTTTAGAGCCATTTTAGTGCCCCAAAGTTCGGGTCTCCATTGACTTTAATGGGGTTCGTTGTTTGTGGTCAAGTTCAGAACTCGAATCGAACTTTGAAAATTCAGCCGAAACATCCTTACTTCTAACATCTTAAAAAAATTCTATGACATTACCAAAATGATGCCAAATTGATGCCATATTGTGAATGTTAATTAATACGTATTTTATGAGGTAAAAAGCAGAGAGATTCAAATTTAGAAAATTGTGAATTTGTCCTAATTTTCGGTAACTTTTGGATTTTATTTTATAAATAATGGTAAAACATATTGACTCAAATTTAACATTAACATGATGTACAATGTGTCACAAGAAAACTCTCAGAATGGCTTGGATAAGTAAAAGCATTACAAAGTTATTACCACATAAAATGACACATCAGATTTGCAAAATAAGGCTTGGACAAGAATGGGGCAAATGGCTTTGTCTGGAAGTGGTTAATACTGAGGCACAGTAATTCCATAAATAAACTAACAGATTAACCACTTTAGGACCACAGGTTTATACCCCCCTAGTGACCAGGCCCTTTTTTTTTACAAATCGGCACTTCACAACTTTAACGGTTTATTGCTCATGCAACTTGGCACCCAAATGAATTTTACCTCCTTTTCTTCTCACAAATACAGCTTTCTTTTGGTGGTATTTGATTGCTGCTGAAATTTTTCGTTTTTCTGATATTTCTCCAAAAAGACTGCAATTTTCTAAAAAAAAAGTGTATTTTTAACTTTTTCTGTAAAAATTGTTCAAATATAATTACATTTCTATACAAGTTTGTGTCAGAATTTATTGTGCTACATGTCTTTGATAAAAAAAAATCCAATAAGTGTATATTTATTGGTTTGCGCAAAAGTTATAGCGTTTACAAACTGTGGTACAAAAATGTGAATTTCCGCATTTTGAAGCTGCTCTGACTTTCTGAGCACCTGTCATGTTTCTTGAGGTGCTAGAATGCCAGGATAGTATAAATACCCCCCAAATGGTGTATTTTTACATATACCCATGCTGGGTGAGAGAAATATCTCTGTAAATTGACAACTTTGTATAAAAAAAATTAAAAAGTTGTCATTTACAGAGATATTTCTCACACACACTATGGGTATATGTAAAAATACACCCCAAAACACATTGCCCTACTTCTGAGTACGGCGATACCACATGTGTGACACTTTTTTGCAGCCAAGATGCACAAAGGGGCCCAAATTCCAATGAGTACCTTTAGGATTTCACAGGGCATTTTTACGCATTTGGATTCCAAACTACTTCTCACGCTTTAGGGCCCCTAAAATGCCAGGGCAGTATAAATACCCTACAAGTGACCCCATTTTGGAAAGAAGACACTCCAAGGTATTCCGTGAGGGGTATGGTGAGTTCATGTAAGATTTTATTTTTTGTCACAAGTTAGTGGAATATGAGACTTTGTAAGAAAAAAAAAAAAAAAAGAAGCAATTTCCGCTAACTTGTGCCAAAAAAAAAAATCTTATATGAACTTGCCATGCCCCTCACGGAATACCTTGGGGTGTCTTCTTTCCAAAATGGGGTCACTTGTGGGGTATTTATACTGCCCTGGCATTTTAGGGGCCCTAAAGCGTGAGAAGTAGTTTGGAATTCAAATGCGTAAAAATGCCCCTTTTTTGACATTTTGGGCTCACTAAATTTAGGGGGTATTCCTCCTACCCAGGAAAAAGAGCACACCTGCCTAGTAAAAAGGAGTGCTTGCGAAGTAAAGCTGCGATCGCTAATAGAGATCCAAAAAGCTCAAAAGTGATCTTTATAGCGCCGCAGAGATTTTACGGTGTTTTTGCAGTGATCAGGAAAAAAAAAGTTCTGTCACTGCGGTGGGGCGGACTGAATGCAAGTGTGGGCACAAGATCAGGCCTGATCGGGCGAACACTGCGTTTTTTGTAGAGCCTAAGGTGACCCTAATGTACTGACATAGATCTGATTGCGATCAGTCTTGATCACTTACAGATACTATATAGTACTAGTGCTGATTAGCGACAGCGATGACGCTAATCAGCGACTAATCAGTGACTGCGGTGCGGTGGGCTGGGCGCTAACTACCTAACAAGTAGCTAACTAACTGGCGGTGATAAGGGACCCTTACAGGGGGGTGATCAATGACAGGGGGGTGATAGGGGGGTGATCAGGTAGTCTATATGGGGTGATCAGGGGTTAATAAGTGACAGGGGGGGGTGTAATGTGTGTGTGGTGCTTGGTGCTACTTACAGAGCTGCCTGTGTCCTCTGGTGGTCGATCCAAGCAAAAGGGACCACCAGAGGAGCAGGTAGCAGGTATATCAGATGCTATTTACAAAATAGCGTCTGATATACCTATTTGATTGGTTCTTTTAAAAATCTACAGCCTGCCAGCCAATGATCAGCGCTGGCAGGCTTTAGGTAAACTTGAATACTGCGCAATCCTGTGAACGCGCGCTCCTGTGAGCGCGCGTTCACAGGAAATCTCAGGTCTCATGAGATGACGCCAATAGGCATCACTGAGACCTGAGAGAGCTGCCGTCTGGACGCCTATCGGCATGCGGTTAACAGGGATTGCGGCAGCAGTTCAACAAGATGCACATGGCGATATATTAGACTGCCCTTTAATACTGAGGCACAGTAATTCTATATATAACCTAACAGATTAATGTGGATTGTGGCAGCAGTTCAACAAGATGCATGTGGTATTATATTAGACCGCCCTTTAATACTGGGGCACAGTAATTCTATAAATAACCTAACAGATTAACTGGGATTTTGGCAGCAGTTCAACAAGATGCACATGGTGATTACACTTAACTTGCACTGTCCCTACGTTCTCCCTACAGTGTCTAAAAACTCTCCCTACAATCTCCCTAAACTATTCCTGCAGTGTCCCTGCACTCTCCCTATCCAATATTCCACAATTAAAAGCTTTCTGCAACATTGTCCCTAGCGCGTAAGCGCTTGTCCCATCTTTCCCTAAGCTCAGATCACAGTGGCGGAGACCACGCAGGTTGAGGCTTTTTATAGGGCTGTGACAGGGGATGGCTATATGCCGATTGGCTTTATTGGTCATATCACGTTTCCGGGCTTCTTACTTTCACTTTGTAACATGTGCAGCAGCCATTTTAGAAAAAATCCAATTCCTTACCAGGAAAAGCGAGAAAATTCGGCTTTGCAACAAATCGAATATTTCCTACAATTTGGATCGAATTCCGCTTCGGATGATTGCATTCGTTGAACACTAGATGTGACGAGTCTGGTCTCGTCCAATCAGAGCTATAATTAAGCTAAGTGATCACATATGTTGGAGATATAATTGCAGCCACTAAGGCTAGTTTCACACTTGCGGCAGGACGGATCCGACATGCTGTTCACCATGTCGGATCCGTCCTGCGGCTATTTCGCCGTGCCCCCGGGCCGCCGCTCCGTCCCCATTGACTATAATGGGGACGGGGGCGGAGCTCCGGCGCAGCACGGCGGTGCACGGCGAAAGCCGCCGGACTAAAAAACCTGACATGCAGTAATTTTAGTCCGGCGGCCTTTCGCCGTGGACCGCCGTGCTGCGCCGGAGCTCCGCCCCCGTCCCCATTATAGTCAATGGGGACGGAGCGGCGGCCCGGGGGCACGGCGAAATAGCCACAGGACGGATCCGACATGGTGAACAGCATGTCGGATCCGTCCTGCCGCAAGTGTGAAAGTACCCTAAGAAATGGCTGAATAGAATTTTCAACATGACACATCAGGAGACCCCAGGACTGATATTACCGGGGAGGCACTCTTTTATTGTTTTGTTTGGGGGAAGGGTCCTACATACATTCCCTATTATTATCTAGTGATTATTTCGGTTCATTTGTAGATCATTTGCCGCCGTTGCCCTTCGCTGACTTTCACACGTTACGTTTTCAGTCCATGTTCTCACTTCTCCTTCCCACGCATTCATCCTGTGATTCGCCGTATGGTCACCATGTGTCTCCTCTACAAACAAGCCGGCCGACTGTGAACCAACTTTAACCCACAACTGTCGCCATCGCTGGAGCAAGCTGTGTCGGGTCACCCAGCACCGAACGTCGTCAGCTCTCTAACTGGAATCAATCTGCAAATAACAAAACCCATGAAGAATTTGGGGGGGGGGGGGGGGGAGTGCAACTGTCACAGTTGTAGCGCTCTGCCAGTGGCGAACACGCTGCCCTCATACTGCGGATGAGTGTAACGCGCCGGCTGTTCACATTTCCCAATTATCAGCTTCCAAGTTCTGAGTGACAGAGGACGTATTGCCTGATAAAATAACAGATTTTTCCTCTTCCTCCTTCTTCGTGGAATTCTCGCACTGTTCATGCTGTGATACAATACTCGGCTTTTTGGTTCATTGTGCCTTTGCCTTTTGTGTCTCAGAGATGTGATAAAGAGATGTGTCAGCCTCTGAGCCAGCAGGGGGGGTGGGGAGCTGTGAGAAAGGCCTGGTCCCGGTGACCTTCACTAGGAACAGCACAGCGTCCTGCTGAGAGAACATAGAAAAGCAGAAGAGAGGAAATTCAGAGCGCCGCTGACACACGAGTCATGCCGGGGACCATCACAGCTTCTGAAAGTTAAAGTAGAACTAACCCTAATCTCTGCGGCGTATAATAGTGCAGGGGCATAAAAGAGGAGCTGCTGATATCAGTCATACATATGATGTCAACGTCTCTGGAGGTTATATCAGGGCTGGAGCATTATAAGGAGTGTGAACGTGGGGTATATATGGCCCCTGCAGGTGCGGACAGGGCCACAAGAACTGGCACAACACAGTCTCGTAGTTTAGCAGGATAGGACCATTACAAACAGGTGTAATGGTCCTTCAATGGATGCAGTCTTAGGCCTCTTGCACACGAACGTATTTTCATTCTGTTTCCGTTTCTTTTTTTGCGGACCGTATACGGAACCATTAATTTCAATGGGTCCGCCTTTCCGTTCCGCAAAAAAATAAAACATGTCCTATTATTGTCCGCGTTACGGACAAGGATAGTACTGTTCTATCAGGGGCCATCTGTTCCGTTCTGCAAAATACGGAATGCATACGGATGTCATCCGTATTTTTTGCGGATCCTTTTTTTGCGGACCGCAAAATACATACAGTCGTGTGCAAGAGGCCTTAAACACAGTTCAACACAACTATACCGCTGGAAGTATCAGTGATAGTTCTACTCCAAGTGCTTTCAAGCTTGTAATATGCATCCCTGATTCAGCTGTGTCAGTGGCTACAAATTATGTCTTCTTCATTGCCTGCATTATGGTGGCAATCCTGTAGTTCAGGCAGAGTGCCCTGAGCACCAACCCAAGCTCCCTCACAACACATAGCTGCAACACATAGCAGCTTGACTTCTGATACAGCACACACGGTCAGGGTGCTCTGCCACACAGCCATAGGCTGGAAGAATGTCTCTTAATCCACATAAGAAACGTCACAACCCCATACCTATGTGTATGCTGTAGCAGATAAATTACTATCTCTCTCTCCACCAATCATGGCGTTTGGATCTGGACTTTCCTAGTGCCATGCAAGTTGGCCTTGGCCAATGGAGAACCACCACATCCTTAGAGGATAGAGTACAGCAAGCTTTGCAGCCACAGCAGCAGTTCTAAAGTGAAGACCTACACAGTCAGGTGACGACAGGTTCTTCTTCCAGATAAGACAGTGTAACACAGCACATCCTGAGGCCTCATGCACACGACCATATGCATCCGCAAAAACGGATGTGCAAAAAATACGGATAACGTCTGTGTGCATTCCGTATTTTTGGGAACGGAACAGCTGGCCCCTAATAGAACAGTTCTATCCTTGTCTATAATGCGGACAATAATAGGACATTATGTGGTCCCAACCTGGCTTCTCCACAGGTCTCTTCTACATAGGGTGCAGGAGCTAGGAAGTGCAGGTCTGCCACCCCTGCTTTAGGCTGCCCCTCTTAACTGCCAGGCTCAGCTGCTCTGTGGCCCTATGTGGTGTGTCAATTGACAAGTTATCATCTGAACCAGGGCCGGCGCCACCAGTAAGGCGACCTAGGCAGTCGCCTAGGGCGCCATTTAGCAGGGGGCGCCCGGTGCGGTTTTAAAAAAAAAAAACACGTTGGTTATAAGTTAACTTAACAGTGGCGGCCAGCGGCGCCCCTCATGCTGCGCCACCTGAGCGCTCTAAAGAATCCCGGTGGGCGGCACATGTCAGACAGCACAGACTGCGCAGCACTGAGCCGGCGGCCGGAGAATCAGAGTCGGAGATGAGAGATGATGATGCATCGCATGTATTGTCCCGTCCCGCTGTGCTGTCCGATTCCTCCAGTTTTGAATACAGACAGTCCAGTCCAGAGGGCAGAGGCTGAGCCGCTGCCTCAGTGAAGCCGTGGGTAGTCAGGCGGGGGCGCACCGGTGCAGCAGACCAGAGAGACAGTCTGTCACTGACAGTGACAGTCTGACACCGCTGTCTGTCTCTCTGGTGGTCTGACGTCTGAGTGACTAACTGCTAGCTTACCTGGCTTCAGGCTGCTGAGGGTGGAGCGGAGGCGGAGCTCTGCCGACTTTGGAGGAGAACTTGAAGGCTGGCCGGGTTGGTAGTAGCTGAAGGCAGCTCAAGGGCGCCCCGCCGCCCTGAATGATCTTGATCTGAACCCCCTGACCCCTCCCTGACCCCTCCCACTCTTGAGCATGTGACGCAGAGAGAGGGGTGGAGCGAAGGAGGAAGAGAAGGCCGTACACTGAGCAGCAGCCGAACAGCCAGCCACAGCCACCACCAGCAATTTGCCTCCCCCAACCTCCAGTGCGGCAGTGCCTTCTCCTTCAGGGACAGAAGTGGGCTCCTACCTGGATTGGAGTGCAGGCTGCAGGTGCAGCTGCTTTCTTCTTCCCCAGGACCCAGGGCGACATTGGTGAATGGTGTATGTACCGTGTTTGTCTCCAGTCCCCAGAGCCAGACCAAGAGCCAGACTGAAGCCAGAGACCAGCTCATCTTATTGTCCTGGTGGTAAGTAGTCAGTAGACAATGCAATATGTTTATTATTTACTGTATTTTTTGCCTTATAAGACACACTTTTTTCCCCCCAAAAGTGGGGGGGAAATGGCCGTGCGTCTTATAAAGCGGATTGCGGATACTTTGCTGGCCGCTATGCTGCACAGCGCGGCCAGCGAAGTATCAGTGTGGAGGGAGGAGGCGGGGACACTCATGGCGGGGCCCGGTGCAGTGACTCTACTCTAATACACCAGGCCCCGCAACTGTTAAATACATTCAATCCGAATGGGTCCGCAATTACTGTTCTGTACTTACTGTAGTACCTTATGTATAGCATTAAGATGGCGCAGACCGGCAGCTCCCTCGGTCATGCGCCGCCTGCCGCAGCTCCCTCCTCATGCGCCGCCTGCCCGTCTGCCTGTTCATTCATAAAGTGAGATAAGCAGGCAGGCGGCGCATGAGGAGGGAGCTGCGTCAGGCGGCGCATGACCGAGGGAGCTGCCGGTCGGCGCCGTCTTAATGCTATACATAAGGTACTACAGTAAGTACAGTATAGTAATTGCGGACCCATTCGGATTGAATGTACTTAACAGCTGCGGCGGGGCCCGGTGTATTAGAGTAGAATCACTGCACCGGGCCCTACCATGAGTGTCTCCGCCTCCTCCCTCCACACTGATGCATCTGATGGGGGATCTGTAGATGACACTTATGGGGATCTGTGGATGACATAAGTGTCATCCACAGATCCCCCCGTAACAATGCGTCATCCACAGATCCCCCCGTAACAGCGCGTCATCCACAGATCCCCCCGTAACAGTGCGTCATCCACAGATCCCCCCATAACAGTGCGTCATCCACAGATCCTCCCCATAACAGTGCGTCACCCACAGATGGTATGGGCAGATCATCTGATAAGGGGGGGGGGGGGCGGCAATTTTTATCTTGCCTAGGGCGGCAAAAATCCTTGCACCGGCCCTGATCTTAACCTCTACTTGATAGCTAGCAATACACAGAGTTAAAGTGGTTATTCAATTCTAAAAATGCCCCCCACAATCCCCGGGCCCCTCCTATAGATACATACTTACCCCGTTCCCCGGCACCTGCATCACTCCAGATCCCTGCAAGGCCGCCACTGCATCTCCCCGTCGCGCAGATCAAAAAATCCGGCTACGGGGGGTGCAACCAATAGCAGGCTGCGACAGTGACCAACCTCATGGGCATCTGCTCAGCGACGTACCTTCAATGGAGGCAGACAACACAACTGTTATGGGGCCCGACCCAGCACTGAATTCCTTCTTCGCTTCCTGATGTAAAAACACTGCATTTTCATACAGCCACCACTAGGAGGAGCTCAGTGCAAACAGATTATTACAGCTTCCATTTCAGTCAATCTGCATACATTCCTATGCACTGAGCTCTCCCTAGTGGTATCTGCAGGCAGTCAGCTTTGTAAAGCAGGGAAGCAGTGATTTAGCAACACCATATTTATAAAGCCCGTTCCACTTTTTGTGACATACAAGTGGGATAAAGTGGGTGAGGCCAAGGGTAACTTTTTTGTTACTTTTTTTTTATTAAAATTTCTTCCGTATAAACATAAATTCATCAAAACTCTGCAGTGTTGAACTTTGCATTCTGCATTGCTATGTGACCTTATGAGATCTGTATACACCCTGTTTGTGCTATTCCGTTGTCACATCCCTTCTGTCTCATGTTGGGTGCAGAAGGAGTCTACCCTGTGCATGAATGAGCACAACCCCACACCAAGGAGTGCTGGGAATTATAGTTCTGCCAATGACGACTTCATTGACTTCAGTGTACTGGCAAAGTACTGGACACATCCTACCTTTTGCGACGTAGCTGCACGGATGCGGAAGCACACTGAAGGACACAAGGCTGTTGCCTGGCTGTGCCCCTATTGCAGCCCGCAAACAGCGAGTCCGCAATATGCGGGCACTAACCGCGTGCTCGCTGCATCACGGATGCGGACCTATTCACTATAATGGGTCCACAATCCGGAAGGTGCGGTGTGGAACGGAGGCACGGAAGCGCTACGGAGTGCTTTGTTGGGGTCTCTCTCTGTGCCTCCGCACCGCAAAAAAATAAAACATGTTCTATTTTTTTGCTGTGCAGACGAATCACGGACGCATTCACATTGAATTCGCACGGATGTTGCCCGTGCATTGGGGACTGCCTGCTCCCTCACAAGCACTGGATGCCGGTGGCACTGCAAAGGGGAAGCGCGCCGTCGGTTCCCCGTTACAATACTTTTAACATATTCCCAAAATCTACATAGGTCATGCCCCTAAACACCGCTTACCTGCTGCGTCCCAATCAAAAGTAGTACATATGAACGTCATCACACCCCTAAATTAATAAAAACCCAGACTAAAACCTAGAATAAACAGACCCCAAAATAATTATAGTTTCCAAAATATTTAGTCCCCAAAATACAGGTACCTGATATAAATACAGACCTCAAACCAGATCACAGAGTAAATACAGACCCCAAAGCTTCTAAATAAATATGTAATAAACTCAGACCAGACTCCAAAGTAAATACAGACTCCAAAATAAAAATAGATTCCAAAAGAAATACAAACCCCACAATAGATACAGACCCCTCAAAATAACTACAGACCTCAGACCAGATCCTCTAAATAAATACAAAACCCACAATAGATACAGACCCCACAAAATAACTACAGACCTCAGACCAGATCCTCTAAAGAAATACAAACCCCACAATAGATACAGACCCCACAAAATAACTACAGACCTCAGACCAGATCCCCTAAATAAATACAAACCCCACAATAGATACAGACCCCACAAAATAACTACAGACCTCAGATCAGATCCTCTAAATAAATACAAAACCCACAATAAATACAGACCCCACAATAGATACAGACCCCACAATAGATACAGACCCCACAAAATAACTACAGACCTCAGACCAGATCCTCTAAATAAATACAAACCCCACAATAGATACAGACCCCACAAAATAACTACAGACCTCAGACCAGATCCTCTAAATAAATACAAAACCCACAATAAATATGTACCTCTGAATAAATACAGACCCAAGATCAGACTCCAAAAATAACTACGGTCACTAGACCCCCTAAATAAACAAGGGCCCGGATTGAAAATGAATACAGAAGTAATACAGAGTAAGGCCTCATGCACACGACCGTGACGTTTTTTGCGGTCCGCAAAAAACGGAAGCCGCCCGGTGCCTTCCGCAATTTGCGGAACGGAACGGGTGGCCCATTGTAGACATGCCTATTCTTGTCCGCAAAACTGACAAGAATAGGACATGCTATATTTTTTTTGCGGGGATTACGGAACGGTGCAACGGGTGCGGACAACACACGGAGCGCTGTCCTCATCTTTCGCGGCCCCATTGAAGTGAATGCGGACTCGAAAAACGGTTGTGTGCATGAGGCCTGATTAATGAGAATACAGAGTAATTAATGAGGTTTTTCCGAGATTTTGATACTGATGACTTTAGCAAATTGAGCTTCGGGTCATAGATCAGAAGTCGATTTGTTCAAAAACTTTGTTTTTAATGTTATTTCTGTACAGCATTAAAATGTATTGGCTCCATGGAGCCAAACTTCGTATCGCCCGAAGTCATGCGAGACTTCGGTGAATTACTACGGTATTCCTATCTGTGTCTTTAAAAATATTTTACAATAGGAATTCGAAGTGGGCTTTGGTATTGGCTGGTACCTCGATACCAAAGCCCACTTCGGATTCCTATTTTAAACTGTTTTTTAAAGACACAGATAGGGATACAGTTATGGTTTGTGATGGCTCACCTGGTAGTTGTATATGGAGTGGGTGCCCCAACCAATATCGACTCACCCAGTCTATAAGACAGAAAATAGATATAAAATATATGATGGTTGTGCACAACTGGAAATATATTGCAGCTATCTCTACCAATAGATGTCACGGTCCTGCTGTGGATAGACTATTCCGTTGGATATACCCCAATTTTTCTTTTTACCCTTACAGTTTATTACCGTTTTTATTGGATACGACTTCACTGTGGATGTTCTAATACGGATGAATTGTTTATTGGATGGATTATAGTTTATATATATTTTTTCACTAGTCGTTTTCCCATATTTTATTTTATTTTTACACCTATTGTGGTCCGTGATTGCTGCACTATCTGTGGGATGAACTTTAATTAATTATTTTTTTGCATAAATCTTTTTTTGCACAACATTTAGTGTTTATGGATGTTAATGTCAAGTATTAATAATATATATAGGACTAGTAATTTTAGAGTTTTTATGTAATCCTGTAATAACTGTTGGATGAATTGTATCATATACAGATACATATTCCCCAAACGGTACTGATCAAATGTTCCACAAAGAATATCTGGGATATCCACTATAGGGAATCAATCATATTTTTTGGTCCCTGTTGTTGAAATCTGATACTTTATGGACAACTATTTATCTATATTATATATCTACCTCATATACTTCTACCCCATACATTGATACCTACGTGAATAAATTACCTAAGATTATAGGAACCTACGCTCGTAAGTGTTGAATTCTTCCTAATGAGGTGTGCACAACCATCATATATTTTATAACAGATAGGGATACTGGCAGTCTCACACAACTATGGCTCGCAACAAAGTTTGGCTCCACAGAGCCAATACATTTTAATGCAGTACAGAAACAGCATTAAAAACAACATTTTTGAACAAATCGACTTTGGATCTATGATCTGAAGCTCGATTTGCTCAAGCGTACTGGTGACCTATCCTCAGAATAGGTCATCAGTATCTGATTGATGGGGGTCCGACACCCGGGATCCCCCGTTGCTCCTAGAGGCTCATTTTCATACATTAAAACTTCATTTTTCTCAGCAGTGCGGGTACATATATGAACATGGGACCAACACAGATGCCTTCAGCTGCCAAGTGCACATGTAACAGGTCAGCCAGTGTCATAGGTACAAATCTGCTGACAGATGCCCTTTACAAAATTGCGCACTAGATGCCTACCCTCACCTATCTCATCCCAAACTCTGCAAGTGACGGACGTATTATTTGAAGTTTCAGTTCCAGGTAACTTTCGTTAATCCTCAGAGATCCTGACAAATTAAAGCAATAGACCCTGTGAATAAACCAGAGGATATATTCATGCATCAGGGGCTAATATAACAGATGACAGAGGTGCTGCTTATTACCGAAAATCTATGCGCCTCCATCTTAATCTAAATTGTTCCCGTCTGTGACATCTTCAACCTTTATCACCCCAGAGAGAGCCATACCCAGTGACTTCCCCATCTCCGCTGAAAATATTTCATATCTACGTTCCGCGGTAGCCAATGACGCGGTATAATAGCGCAATCAGTCACCGTTGTAGTAAACACTGTCGGCTTTATCAGGTAATCGCTGATCTTCTTGTGTACAGTACAATAAACCATTATCTGTCCAGGGAACTAGAGGTAAGTGCGAGGCTGTGACACTGACACTTATCTGCAGGCATACACAGGACTGTATAATATATACTTTACTGTAAAAGTCTCTTCTTCTCTGCTCATATCCAGAGTAAGAATTTTGATGTAATATTTTATCCTATACTCCAATCCCATTCAGAGCTGCATTCAGTATAATTTCCTATACACCACAGCTGCGTTCATAATTCTCCTGGCACATCATGTTGTATACTCCAGTCACATCCAAAGCTGCAGTCATAAGGCTGCTGGCTGCCACTTAGAATCATTTCTTCTGCTCCAAAGTGATCTGTATCCGTCAGATCCTACATCTTGAAGGCTAAAAGAAAACCAGAGAAAATATGACTGCAGCTCTTGGTGTGACTGGTGTTTACGACTTAGGGTGCTTTCGCACTTGCGTTATAGGTTCCGTTTTTAACGGAATATAACGGAATTCCCAGACGGAATGCAAAATGGAAACCGTTAAGAGGCATTCCGTTTTGATCCATCACAAGTCCTGGACTTTGTTTTCCGTCCTGCATAACGGCAACCAGACGGATCCATTATGCTTGCCCATAGACTTCTATTGTGGTGGGTCAAAATGCAATGTCTCTTAAAGGCTTCCATTTTGCATTCCGTCTGGGCATTCCGTTATATTCCGTTAAAAACGGAACCTATGCGCCATTAATGTAACAGCAGAAATGCGTGGCAGCCCTGAAGGTGACTAGAGTATAACTTATAATGTGACAGCAGATTTGTGGCTGCAGTTCTTGATATGACTGGAGTGTAACTCATAATGTAACAGCAGAATTGTGGCTGCAGCTCTGGGTGTGACTAAAGAATAAGGCATAATAGAGCAGACCTCATCAGTCCATGTAGTATTTTTCTGCTATTACCATTTGTAGCAGGTAAACTTGGGGCCCTCTTGGCTTTCATCTGCTGGGATGAAAGAGTTAATGGCGAGGCTCCTCCGCTGTTAGATAATTGGACGGAAGCTCAGACAGATAGATAATGTATGTTATATCATACGGGGCCGGAAAGTGGCTTCTCATTCCTGAAATATCCCAAAACAAATTACAGATAAAATAATAAGAGCTGCGTCACAGGATTTACAGCGCTAATTTGTTACAGTGATTCCTCCTCTCCAGTGAAGCGGCGTTCAGCGCGACATTGTAATTATCTTTTCTTTTTTTTTTTTTTTTGCTTTATTTGCTTAGTAAAATGTATAATAAGGAGCCCACCATCACTGCGCATCGCGCTTCCACACTGCCGGCGAGAATTTCCACAGCTCCAATGATCTCCGGCAGCAGATCCAGCACGCTGTTCCGGCAGAGAGCAGCCTGCCAGATTTCACCGAATCTTGCATTGCCAGATTCTACCGTCCACTTTCAGATCCCCATTGACTGTAATAAGGTCCAGGGATGAGCCAGCTATTTTCCGGCATAAACGTTGAGATTTGGCCGGACAAAAAACGCTGCATGTACTGGTTTTTGGTCCGGCATTTGCGCTGGATCAGCTTGCCGCAGATATTAACGCAGCATACGTCAAGTAAATAATTGGGATCTACGGGGTGTTTGTTTTGTGCAGTCACAAGAGGTCCTCTAGGCCTAGGATGGGGCCACAGGTCTCCTTGCCTCACAAGTGAATAGTGGTGAAATAAATAGGTGGGGCCATCAATCTGGACAATGCTGTTTTAAATGATCATAATGACAATTCAGGTACAAGACAATGACATACTGACACTTGGGGAGCAAGACAATAACATTCCGACAACTGGAGTACAGTGAAATGACACACTGACACTTTGGGTACAAGACAATGACACGCTAACACTTGGGGTACAGGACAATGACATGCTGACACTTGGGGTACAGGACAATGACACGCTAACACTTGGGGTACAGGACAATGACATGCTGACACTTGGGGTACAGGACAATGACACATTGATACTTGAGAGATAGGACAATGACACACTGATACTTGGGGTACAGGACAATGACATACTGACACTTGGGGAACAAGACAATAACATTCCGACAACTGGAGTACAGTGAAATGACACACTGACACTTTGGGTACAAGACAATGACATGCAAACACTTTGGGTACAGGACAATGACACGCTGACACTTGGGGGACAGGACAATGACACACCGACACTTGGGGTACAAGACAATGACATGCTGACACTTGGGGTACAAGACAATAACATGCTGACATTTGGGGGACAGGACAATGATATACTGACACTTGGGGGACAGGACAATGATATACTGACACTTGGGGGACAGGACAATGATATACTAACACTTGGGGGACAGGACAATGACATGCTGACACTTGGGGGACAGGACAATGACATGCTGACACTTGGGGGACAGGACAATGACACATTGATACTTGAGAGATAGGACAATGACACGCTGACACTTGTAGTACAAGACAATGACATTCTGACACTTGGGGTCCAGGACAATGACACGCTGACACTTGGGGTACAGGACAATGACACGTTGATACTTGGGGTACAGGACAATGACACGCTGACACTTGGGGGACAGGACAATGACACGTTGATACTTGGGGGACAGGACAATGACACACTGACACTTGGGGGACAGGACAATGACATGCTGACACTTGGGGGACAGAGTAATGACATACTGACACTTGGGGGACAGGACAATGATATACTGATACTTGGGGGACAGGACAATGACATGCTGACACTTGGGGTACAAGACAATGACATGCTGACACTTGGGGTACAAGACAATAACATGCTGACATTTGGGGTACAGGACAATAATATACTGACATTTGGGGTAGAGGACAATGAAATGTTGACACCTGGGGTACAAGATAATGACATGCTTGCTGACACTTGGGGTAGAGGACAATGATATACTGACACTTGGGGTAGAGGACAATGATATACTGACACTTGGGGTAGAGGACAATGATATACTGACACTTGGGGGACAGGACAATGATATACTGACACTTGGGGTAGAGGACAATGATATACTGACACTTGGGGGACAGGACAATGATATACTGACACTTGGGGTAGAGGACAATGATATACTGACATTTGGGGTAGAGGACAATAACATGCTGACATTTGGGGTACAGGACAATGATATACTGACATTTGGGGTAGAGGACAATGACATGCTGCAACTTGGGGTAGAGGACAATGACATGCTGACACTTGGGGTAGAGGACAATGACATGCTGACACTTGGGGTAGAGGACAATGACATGCTGACACTTGGGGTGACCGCACATTTGGGGCACCACTGAAGTAATGTCACATCTATGGACATTTAGTACTATTCTGTAATATGATGTTCTTCCCCTCTGAGCTGCAGCCATGTGATCTGTTTCTGTCACACGCTCCATAGAACAATGGACGATTTGTCCGCCACTTATTTACGACCAGGAGAACGTTCTCGCCATTTTCCCCCCTGTGCCAATAATTGATGTAGCAGGCGTTTAGGGCAATATGTCGAATGATGCAGGGAGATGCTGACCACATAACATGGAAGTGGAGAATCTCCGGGGAGTTTATTGCTTGCGGTTTATGGCGGTCTTGTTAGCGTTTGCATATGATGTGTCCCCCGAGTCGATGAGACAAATGGCGCTAGGAGTGTATTGAACAATTCATTAGGTTATATTGTAACAGCCAGGGCTCGCCTCGAAGATAACCTCTTTATGCACTCTGCCTTATTCAATAATAATCACCCCGTAATGGCGGAAATATTTAAATCATGTTTATAATAACGCCATTTTTATGCCGCGTCTCTCGTAAAGATCTCAAAGCTTTTTACAGTCCAAATAAAACACGAAGGGTAAAAAATACAAAGTTTAAGGAAAGTGAATTTACCTTTCGCTTCTCTGGAAGTCTAATTAAGAGCGTGCAGGAAATACGCCGCCTGACAGCATAACTGTTTAGAGAGCCGCCAGGTAACGCAACTCACATTTTATTGCTTCCTAAAAAAAAGTATTAAGTGGGATGCGACTATTCGTTAGGTGGACGGCGGGCATACATTGTGTGGCTTTATGACCACTCACTTTACTGCTCCCGTTTGAGTTGCAGCTGCGGATTTCTTTAAATCTACCTGGAATACGGTTGGCGGTATCAGGGTGCTGGTCAGGTGACAACAGAAGAAATCACCTGGAGGGACGAGCTTCGTCCTGACACAAACTGGATTCTCACTAAGAACATTGGGGGGAATGTATCATGATGGGACTTTTCCAAGACTTTGAGTTGGTGTACTTGGCGCCAAATTTATCAAACTTTGCACGTTGTTTATTCAATTTCGTGCATTTGGCATGCTATGTGTATCAGCCAATCAGAGATAGTTCAGTAATAGATACAGGAAATATAAGAGTTTTCCAGTTATCAGTGAATAAATCATTTCTGTATAAATAAAAAGTTCAACAACTTTCTAATAGACATTGTGGGTCATTTACTATGATCCTCTACACAAGAAACTGGCTTTCCCTTTCGTCCTAACCAGCAGCACAAGTGGGGAGTTCTCCCCTGTGAAACTGGCAGGACAGGTGGAATTTTTAGTGATAAAATTACTACCCAAGATTAATTAAACAATTAACCCACCCCCATAAAGGCACTCCCGCCCCAACAGACAGTGCATTTTTCTCTGTCCTGTGAACAGAGGACAGGTCCAGGCATTGCTGCCTGTTACCATATATTTTTGATGTGATTATTGCCCATAATTTGGACTTTGTTGGTCCCTCCTGAGCTTTTGCTCAGAGACCGGTTGTAGATTCTTTACCTGTGCACCGTCTGCTGCCTTCTCCTCCGGTCTTCTCGACGGTGGTGCGGCACGCCGCTGCACTCCGGAACACATGACGGTGTCCGGCTTTGCGGGCGCTGCGTCCTTCACCGCCATTCGGCGCCGCTGTGACCCAGAAGTACGTCGGATGGCAACTTCCGGGTCAGGATTGCATTGTGCTGAGGCTTCCAGCATCTAATTTTGCTTTGTTGCATAGCCAAGAACTTAATAGTAACCAGGATTAGGTCCTGCCTTGTGTATTTATAGAAATTTTCTTAGTTGGTTGCTTAAAAAAATAAAATACAAATTTTGAAAGTGAGCTCTGACCTCACTTCCGGTGGGGCCTGAGCCTTGCTTGGCGGGAGCTGTTGGCTATTTAAACGCCAGACAGTTCCCAGGCTCTCCCTCTTGCCCTTCATTGAGTTGCTAGCCAGACACTGTTGTTTCTGTGCTTGCTTCTGCGTTTACAAGTTTTTGTAACGTAATTTCGTTTTCCAATGTCATCTCCTAACGGCGATCAGCATGGGAAATCCTCCCATAAACAGAGGCACTTAACTTGCCGGACTCCTATAAGTATAATAGATGTCCTGGATGCCGTCCTCCCAAAACACAACCCACTATGGGTGACATGTTTGGATGGATGAAAGAGTTCATGGGAAATTCCGTTATGGAAATGAAAAATGCCCTTTCCTCTAAAAGGGCTAGAGTATCTTCGCCAGGTACTGTACCTATGGATGATGACGTCATATCCGTGGAAGACCACTCCTCCTCTTCGGGTGAAGAAGATGCCATCTATCTTTTCCTGCCGAGAAGACGCAAAGACTTTTACGCTCCATCCGATCAAGGGATCACGATGTTGAGCAAGGGGAAGCTCCACTGTCCACCTCTAGGGGGCCAAGGGCCTTTAAAGGGACACTGACAGGCCCAATAAGCATATTTAGGTATATATATGACAGTACAGGTCTTATCAAGTGTATTAAAATCATCTAAGTATCCCCCCTGTCCACCTTATAAATACCGAAAACTAAAGTTTTATAACCTGCTTGTCTCGTCTCCAATCTGCCCAAGGGGCGGCGTTTCATCTCAAAATGCGCCCAGCCAGCCGCTCCCAACTGCCGTTCTGAAGCCCCGCCCAGCTCATCAATATTCACTTCGCTGGGCAGCGGCTACAACTCTCCCCGACTCAAGATCCTGCGCATGGCCAATTCAATCCTCTGGGCACGTCCTCCGTCTAATCTTCAGCGCATGCGCCCGGCCGGGGTCACATCGCGCCTGCGTACAGACAGTCTGCGTCTTAGAGGCCGCTGCAGCCTCTGCTTGATGCGCATGGCACTTGAGTCGGGGAGAGTTGTAGCCGCCGCCCAGCGAAGTGAATATTGATGAGCTGGGCGGGGCTTCAGAACTGCAGTTGGGAGCGGCTGGCTGGGCGCATTTTGAGATGAAATGCCGCCCCTTGGGCAGATTGGAGACGAGACAAGCAGGTTAGAAAACTTTAGTTTTCGGTATTTATAAGGTGGACAGGGGGGATACTTAGATGATTTTAATACACTTGATAAGACCTGTACTGTCATATATATACATAAATATGCTTATTGGGCCTGTCAGTGTCCCTTTAAAGTGGACGAAATTTTAAGGAAACTGATGCTGACCGAATGGAAGCATCCTGAAAAAGGTCCTGTCCTCACCAAGAGGTTTAAACTGATGTTCCCCTTCCAAGAGTCCGAATCAGAGCTTTGGGTACCGCCTCCAAAGGTCGATATGGCAATCTCGAATCTATCTAAAAGGACCTTAGTCCCTTACGATGATGGAAGCAATCTTCAGGATCCATTAGATCACAGGGCTGAATGCACTCTGAGATGCAATTATTCTGTGTCAGCAGCCTCTGCTTCTGTTGCAGTTGCTTGCTCAGAGGTAGCAGATTTCGTTCGGTCCCGCATCCTCAGAATCCAGTCGGATCTGGAATCTGGTGTTTCCAGAACTGACGTATTGGATCAGTTCAGAACTTTGCTTCTCGGCACAGAGTTTTTATGCGATGCCTCTACACAGCACCTCAGGTTGGCCGCTAAAAGCATGGCCCTCTCCTCTGCTAGTCGTCTGCCCCTATGGCTGCGCACCTGCGTTGCTGATAATACCTCCAAATTTAATCTATGTGGACTGCCGTACGAACCGGGGAGGCTCTTTGGTTCTGAATTGGACAGGTTAATGCAGAGCCTTGCTGATAAGAAGGGGAAATCCCTCCCCCAACAAGCCTTTCATGGCCGTGGTAGGGCCAGAGGAAGAAGGACCCAAGGCTCCTCCAGATCCCAGAGGTGTCAAGATTCGTCCAGACGCGGACGGGGTCACGGTCGTGGGAAAGACCGTAAGGCGGACCTATGACTCTCCCGCCTGCCCTCCCCTTCCCCTTCAAACCTTCTGTGCGGTGCACAAATTTTCAGTTCCCCTCCGGTTGGAGGTCGCCTAAGTCTATTTCAGCAGGCCTGGTTGCAAGACATCCCAGACCAGTGGGTCCTGGATATAATTATGTCCGGTTACAGGATAGATTTCCTTTGTCCTTTTTTGTCCTTACCAAGCCTCTGACCCACACCGAGCCTCTGACCCACACCAAGCAGTCGGTGTTGGAGGACTCCGTCCTCCTTTATGTTCAGAAGAAGGCTTTAGAGGAGGTTCCTCCTCGCGAACGAGGTCCATATTTTTAGTCCCGAAGCCTTCGGGCGATTGGCGTATGATCATAGATCTCCGCTACCTAAATTTGTTCATAAGGCCAAAGCGCTTCTGGATGGAGACCATTCGATCACTAATCAGTGTTCTAAATCCAGGGGATCTAATGATCACTATAGATCTGAAGGACGCATACCTTCATATTCCCATTCACCCAGCTCACAGGAAGTTCCTAAGAGTTGCTGTCTCCATAAGGGTGGTGGTAAAATATTACCAGGTTGCTGTGCTGCCCTTTGGCTTTTCTTCCACTCCCCACACCTTCACCAAGGTTGTGGCTCCGGTTGTTGCCCAACTCAGGGTTCAAGGACTAGAGATCGTGCCATACCTAGACGACTGGCTTCTAAAAGCAGCTACTCTAGACGTTCTTCTATCTCGTCTTCAGCTGGCTCATCAGTCTCTCCAGCACTTGGGCTGACTTATAAATTGGGAAAAATCCGAAATCCTTCCGTCTACCTCCAGGATGTTCCTGGGTTTCCTCGTAGATTCCGAACAGATGACTCTCTCTCTCTCCAGAAAGGAAGAATCGAGTAATAAGAGCCGCGCAGTTCCTCATGGTGCCTCAGCGAGTATCCATCAGAACTCTCATGAAGATGTTAGGCCACATGTCAGCGTCTGCAGGGGCAGTTCCTTGTGCCCTATGGCATCTACGTCCACTTCAGGAAGAAGTGTTAGCAGTCTGGAATCGCAACCCCAGGGGGTTGGGCAAGACGCACTCCTTGTCTGCCGAAGTCCGTTCCTCCCTCAGGTGGTGGAGGAACCTATCAGATGGGAGGTCCTTGATTCAACCTCGTTGGATCACGTTGACCACAGATGCCTCCCTTCTAGGTTGGGGAGCCCATCTGGAGGAGAATCCAGTACAAGGTACTTGCAGTCCGCAGGAGGGGCTTCTCTCATCCAATTTAAGAGAATTGAGAGCAGTTCGTCTTTATCTCTACCATTTTGCTCCTCTTATCCGCGGGATAATACGACGGTAGTTGCTTACATCAACAGACAGGGAGGCACAAGATCTCAACCTCTACTCCAGGAAGTTGGTTTAATTCTCTCTTGGGCAGAAATCAGTCTATCCCACCGATCAGCCGTCCACATCAGGGGGGATCTCAACATGGTTGTAGATTGCCTGAGTCGGGGTCTACCAATTCCAGGTGAATGGTCGCTGAACAGAGACGTCTTCACCCAGATCACTCTCCGGTGGGGTATTAGAGAGATCGACTTGATGGCGACCCAGTTGAACGCCAAGGTGGACAGATTCTGCTCCCTCTACAAGGAGGACAATCCTCTGGCGATAGACAGACATAACATGGAGGTTCAGGCAGACTTATATATTCCCTCCAATTTCCATGATACCAAGGGTATTGACAAAAATCAAGCAAGACCAGACCCCGGTCATTGCGATAATACCATTCTGGTCAAAGAGGTCTTGGTTCACCCAGCTCATGAAGATGAGTCAGGTCATATATTGAAGACTTCCCCTAACGCAGGACCTAGTGTATCAGGACACAGGTCCCTGCCTAGATCTGAGGAGACAGTCTGACAGCCTGGAGATTGACAGATCCCTACTAGAAGCTAGAGGGCTTTCTGCGGAGGTCTTGAGAACTATTTCACACTCCAGGGCGGAGTCCACAAACAAAGCTTACTCAAAGATATACAAGATCTTCCTTCAGTGGTGTACTGATAAAGAGGTTGTACCCTCAGATCCTCCTCTTTCAGCTATTCTACAGTTTCCTCTGGACGGCCTGGACAAGGGTCTAAGCCCGTCAACACTCAGAGTTCATACCTCTGCTCTTTCTGCCTTTTTGGGCAGATCTCTAGCTCAAGACCCCCTACTCAGGAGGTTCCTCAAAGGAGCCGAAAGACTGAAACCTAGCATCCTGAGACCTATCCCTGAATGGGATTTATCTGTCGTTCTAAATGGGCTATCCTCTCCCCTCTTTGAACCTTTGGAAATTTTAGACCTTAGATTTTTATCTTTAAAGGTCACATTTCTGTTGGCCATAACTTCAGCCAAGAGGATTGGAGAACTTCAGGCACTGGCAGCCGCTGAGCCTTATACCCTCTTCCTCCAGGACAGGGTCCTGTTGAGGTTTCTATCGACCTTTGTTCCCAAAGTTCCATCATTCAGGAACACTAATCAGACCGTTATCTTACCGATTTTGTGTCCCTCTCTCTCATCTCCTGAGGAAGAAGCCCTCCATTCCTTGGACATTTCAAGAAATCTCAGAATTTACCTGAACAGAACTGTGGACTTTGAAAGATCCGAACACCTCCTTGTGTCCTTTTCAGGGAAAAACAAAGGTCTTAAGGCCTCTAAACCCTCTTTAAGTAGGTGGGTAAAAGAGGCAATCCGTGAAGCTTTTCTAGCTCAGGATTTGGTTCCTCCATCCTTTGTCACTGCCCACTCTACAAGTGTCTACCTCTTATACGGAGGAAAGATTGATTTCGCTAGAACAAATCTGTGCTGCAGCTTCTTAGGGCTCCCAGAGTACCTTTGTTAAACATTATCATCGCCTAGGCGTTCTGAGGGAGTGGCGTTTGGACGTACCATTTTGAGTGCCGCCATCTCCTAAAGGAAAAAAAAAAAGCAGGACCCTCCCAATTTGTCTGTTTTGCTCCTTGCTAGGTCCCCACTTGTGCTGCTGGTTAGGACAAAAGGGAAGAGTTAATTTTAATGTAAATTTGTTTTTCCGTACTCCTAACAGCAGCACACACATATCCCACCCAAACCAAGCTTTTTAGTTTTTTGGTATACTGGATGATAAAGCACTGTCTGTTGGGGCGGGCATCCCTTTATGGGGGTGGGTTAATTGTTTAATTAATCTTGGGTAGTAATTTTATCAATAAAAATTCCCCCTGTCCTGCCAGTTTCACAGGGGAGAACTCCACACTTGTGCTGCTGTTGTTAGGACTAAGGGAAAACAAATTTACGTTAAAATTAACGCAAATACATCAGCTGCAGCTTCACAAACCCCTCCGCTAGCTGCTACCATGTATCAGTCTGGAGTCCAGGCTGTGTAGGTCAGGACTTCGGAAACTGTAAGGACCAGTTCACACGACTGATTTTGAAAAACACGCCTAAAAATCAGCACGGAATCCGTGTTTTTTTTCCCAGAGCTTTCTTGTGCGGTTTTTGACACGTGTTTGATACGGTTTTTGACGTGTCTTTTTTTATCCAATGGGTGTTCATTTCATTACAAAGGTGAATTTTCTGCTTGAGGTTTTTAAAGCAGATCTGTGTAAAAAAAAAAAAAAAAAAAGTGTGGAAAAAGCACAAAAACTGCATGGACTTACATGAAGTTGTTTTTTTCAGCTTCCTATGCAGCACTTTTTGCCCCAAGATTGAGCATGCTGCTTCTTTTTTCCACGTGCAAAAAAAGGTAAGTGCTGTTTCCCATTGAAATGAATGGAAGGCTGTTTTGAGGCTGAAACGCTTCAAAATCAGAGCCAAAAAAGTCTGTGTGAACTGGCCCTAAAGCACCCCCTAGTTGTTGGTGAGGCTCTGGGGAGGCAGTTTTGACATAAGTTACAACTGGGTGTGAATGTACCCTGGGGGCGGACATCCAACGAGGACTTTATATATCCGCTGTGTGTAATGCTCTGTTAATGGCTGATAAGAGGAACTGCTCTGTATCTTCTACAATGCAAGAGCTGATGGACCAGTGATGATGTCACAGTCATGTGATCATTGCAGGAGGGGGTGGAGCTCAGCAGTGGAGGGGAGATGCTGTGGAAGCCAGTGAAGATGATCATGTGATATGAAGGGGTGTGGCTTTGTATGGAGAGAGTGGCCCCATTAATAGTACCAGTCATAGTGTACCCATGAATAGTAACAACCAGAGTGGTGCCATGAATAGTACCAGTCGAAGTGCTCCAATGAATAGTACCAAGCAGTATGACCCCATGAATAATAACCGTCATAGTGCTCCCATGAAGAGCACCAAGCAGTATGACCCCATGAATAATAACCGTCATAGTGCTCCCATGAATAGTACCAAGCAGTATGACCCCATGAATAATAACCGTCATAGTGCTCCCATGAATAGAATCAACAGGCATGACCCCATGAATAGTGCTCCAATGAATAGTACCACCAGAGTGGCTCCATGAATAGTACCCATCATAGTGCTCCAATGACTAGTTCTAACCAGAGTGGCCTCATGAATAGTGCCAGCCATAATGCTCCTATGAACAGTACCAACCTGAACAGCCTCATGAATAGTACCAGCCATTGTGCTCCCAAGGATAGTACGAACCAGCATGATCCCATGAATAGTGCCAGTCATAGTGCTCCAATGAATATTTCTAACCAGAGTGCCCCGATGAACCATATGAGTCATAATGCGCCAAAGAATAGTACCAACCAGTGTGGTCCCATTTCCATCATTAGTACCAGAGAAGTGATGGAGATCTATAGAGATCCTACATTAACTGCTCTCATTGGATGGAGTCTTGTCTTTGTGGCAGACTTGCCTGCTCGTACAGGTGGTCTACCATTTTCTGGCAGGGGTCGCAAAGCTTCAATGTCCATGGATTATGGAGAGTTTGACAGCACAGAGGAAGCAGAAACGTAGCACATGACCCAGCAGGATAAACACATTATAGGCCTATAAATACCTTCTTCTTATTCTAGGACAGTTCTGCCTGCCCTGCATCTAATGTTATTACCACGCTCGTTTCCTAATGTCCTTCATCTGAATATCGCTGCCTTGTTCACTTTCCTTCCTGCGAAAACACGTGATGGCGATAATTGGTTACACTGCAACACTTAGTCACAAGCTGGATCGTTGGCTCTGTGGAAATGTGAAGTCAGGTCCTGATCACGCAGAATCTAGTAAAGATTCAGTGCTGCTCTATCTTAGTTTTATCTTGACCTGCAAATCTGGGTATCTTGACCATGGCTGCCATCAAAGTTCCTGCCCAGCTTGACCAGTATGTGGTGGCAGGTTTCAATACACAGCAAAGCAGATGTGCCATTCGGGGATCTGGGAAAGCTGTGTGACAATGCCTTCTATGGGATCTGGAATGTGGTCACTCAGCTTTCCCAGGCCTGGATATAACTAAGAATTATATATTTACTGGAGAAATTGCATTTTAGGGATAAATGTAATTCACTAAGGAGAATGTAAAAATAACAGAGCAGCAGGAATCTGGAGGGAATTGTCGCTGTGATTGTGAGACTGGGAAAATGAGAATAGTTTGTCTTTCGGACAAGTCCAGCATTCCCCTGAAATGTATTGTCCAAGAATGACATGGGAACAGGGCCTGAGATGTATTTATAACATGGCAGACTGCCGCGCGCTTACCGGCTTAGTTACTATCACTAAAACCACAGAGCGTGCGGCAAAGCTGTTCCCAGATATTTGTGATATTGGGTGGGTGATATCATCGCATGTTCTAAGTCCTCAGCAGAAAAGTCATGCACCGTTTTATTACAGAAGCAATGCAGCATCTTTGGAGCACACAGTATATCAGCAACACTGTGCACCAGCTGGGGGACAGGAAAATATGGTGGTCCATCTATCAATCCTGCTGGTTGGATGGGATATGTTACTGGGACACACACTCATAGGTGCAATGTCACTACCCCAGATTTGTTAAGAGCAGGCACTGCTTCAGACTTACAGCATGCCTCCCAACTTCTAAAGAGCCCAAGGAGGGACATTGTCAGCAGTGTGCTTAGCGTGAAGAGATTTTTTTCTTTTACACTTAGCCTCTAGCTTTGCCCAGTGCCTATCTATATACACCCAATCCTACCCAGTCTCCTTTGTGCCCCCACAGAGTACTTATGAGGGTACTAAGGGGGCATAACTACCGTGTGGGGGCACAAAGTGGGCATATCTACTGTGTGGGGGCTCTAAGAGGGCATATCTACTGTGTGGGGCACTAAGGGGCATATCTACTGTGTGGTGGCACTAAGGGGGCATATCTACTGTATGGGGGCACTAAGAGGGCATATCTACTGTGTGGGAGCACTAAGAGGGCATATCTACTGTGTGGGGGCACTAAGGGGGCATATCTACTGTGTGGGGCCACTAAGGGGGCATATCTACTGTGTGGGGGCACTAAGAGGGCATATCTAGTATGTGGGGGCACTAAGGGACATATCTACTGTGTGGGGGCACTAAGGGGGCATATCTACTGTGTGGGGCCACTAAGAGAGCATATATACTGTGTGGGGGCACTAAGAGGGCATATCTACTGTGTGGGGGCACTAAGGGGGCATATCTACTGTGTGGGGGCACTAAGAGGGCATATCTACTGTGTAGGGGCACTAAGGAGCATATCTACTGTGTGGGGGCACTAAGGGGGCATATCTACTGTGTGGGGGCACCTAGGGGACATATCTACTGTGGGGGGCACTAAGGGGCATATCTACTGTGTGGGGGCACTAAGGGGGCATATCTACTGGTTGGGGGCCCTAAGGGGGCATATCTACTGTGTGGGGGCACTATCAACTGTGTGGGGTCACTATGGGGGCATATCTACTGTGTGGGGGCCCTAAGGGGACAAATGTACTGTGTGGGGGCACCTTGGGGACATATCTACTGTGTGGGGGCACTAAGAGGGACATATACAGTCAGGTCCATAAATATTGGGACATCGACACAATTCGGACATTTTTGGCTCTATACACCACCACAATGGATTTGAAATGAAACAAACAAGATGTGCTTTAACTGCAGACTGTCAGCTTTAATTTGAGGGTATTTACATCCAAATCAGGTGAACGGTGTAGGAATTACAACAGTTTGCATATGTGCCTCTCACTTGTTAAGGGACCAAAAGTAGTGGGACAGAATAATAATCATAACTCAAATTTTCACTTTTTAATACTTGGTTGCAAATCCTTTGCAGTCAATTACAGCCTGAAGTCTGGAACGCATAGACATCACCAGACTCTGGGTTTCATCCCTGGTAATGCTCTGCCAGGCCTCTACTGCAACTGTCTTCAGTTCCTGCTTGTTCTTGGGGCATTTTCCCTTCAGTTTTGTCTTCAGCAAGTGAAATGCATGCTCAATCGGATTCAGGTCAGGGGATTGACTTGGCCGTTGCAAAACATTCCACTTCTTTCCCTTAAAAAACTTTTTGGTTGCTTTTGCAGTATGCTTTGGGTCATTGTCCATCTGCACTGTGAAGCGCCGTCCAATGAGTTCAGTGAGGCTGTACTGGGGACGCTGCAGCGTACTCAAGTTGTGCAGTAGGTGTTTCTGGGTGTAGTAGTGCAATATACACTAACCTGGTACAGCTGACTCTCTGCAAGGGCAGGTATAGGTAAGGAATAGTTCGTGACGCCAGTGCCAAGTAAACGGTGGCACGCCGTTTGCGGATGCAGGAATAAATTGAGGAAACGTAGTCTTAAACAGAACTTCAACTTTAGTAGTTTGCAGGCAGAGACAATATTGGAAACGCAGTTCCTCAGCATACAGTCGATTTTGCAATTCGGTCGATGCAGGCAATACAGTACAGCAGGGTTATTACAGAGTGTTGAACACAGGATTTGCAGCAAAGGAGCTTGCACTCTAACTCTGTCTGATCCTGGAATGTAGCAATTCTTCACCAAGGCCCATTAACCTAAGTCTGGCTTTATATCCTTGATTTGGGCTTAGATAAGTACCTCCTCTGTCTTTCTTAGTACCTCTGGCTCCTCTGATCTTTGCCTCAGTCTCTCCTAGCTTCTGAATGGTTCCTCAGGCCCTTAGGCTAAGATGTTCCTGCTTCTGCATATGGGTATTCAGGAGGGAATCTTCTCCTGAACAGCAGGCTTCAGGCCTGGACTTGTCTCAGACATAGTCTAATCTCCAACTGTAGGTTACAGATACTAGACTCCGTCTCCCCTGCACTTCCTGGTCTGGCCTTATATAAACTAGGGCTCCCTAGCTCCCTCTATGGACTAGAAGTAGGAATGACACCCCTAGCAGGCCTGTAAGTGCAAGTTTCAGTGACAGGAAAATACACACATTACATTACATTTTATAAAACTGACATAAAGCAACTTCCCATAATTAGGAGGGACGACAGCACACCAAGTGACCTTTGGTAGTAACGGGTATTACAACTCCCGTATACTACATACCCCACTGCTTTAAGCTGAGTACGACCTCGTACTCCATCATGGGTCTCCCAACTGGAATCTCTACCTGAAATAGAAAAGAGAGACATGCAGGCATACATACATGTAATTCATCTGCATTTACATTTACATCAGGTCCAATTGGCAAAGGTGAAGTGTGGTGACAAGGGGCGTCGTTCTCTTCTCTCAGGATAGTGAATGGAACGGGGGCGCTGACCTGGCACAGCGTAACATTATAACCAGGATAGTCCATGACAATGAATAAGTCCATGATAAAACAGTAGAAAACGGTATAAAAGTTCTTGGAGGCTCAAATAACAAACATGAGTCCGTACCCAGGTTATTTCTTATTAAATCACAGAGGCTCTCATGCGGTGGAGTCCATCTCTGGGCACAATACTTTTAAAAGAGTAAGAATCTCAGAGGCTCAGGTACTTTTGAGTCTGTCTCCGGGCACGGTTCCTTGGTAACTGGTTGCACAATAAAATGGACAGCAAAGACAAGTGCTGTAACACCCCTGATCAACCTGAAAAGGGGGTGAAGGGTAAAAGGTGCAACAAAGGAACAGGCACAACTTGGCGTGGGTAACAAAAGCAGGCAGGAGGTCCTGGAAACAAACGTGGCCTTGCTGACTTTGTGATTTCAGTGGTCAACACCTACCACTGAGCCGTGGACAAACTGGCAGCTGCAACAAAGGACCAGCAACATAGGACTCCTGTCCTGGAAGGGTTAACATCACCTTCTGAAGAAATAAATCACAGGCCTAGCAGGCTGATCACAGTGGCATATTGTAGCTACTTGGCTCTGCTGGGAGGTATCTTCTGTAGTATTCCTCTACAGGAGGATGGGCCCACATGACTGTATCAGGGGGCAGCTGCAGGGTAAAGGGGCCCCTAATAGGTATTGGCCCCATAGGCCTAGGGGTGAACCCTCTGGTGGGCCGTGCCGGCCCTGGCATGATCACTGCAGGGGGTGACATGTTTGGCACCGCCGCAGCAAGCGGTCCGGCGCTCTGGGTGCAGCAATTCACGGCAATCGCGGGTCCGGTCTGGGGCACTGACGGAGCGGTGACAACAGAAGGCGGTCGGCGGGTGGTGACAGGCACCCTTACCTCATCCTTCCTCGGCGGTGTCTGGATCCTGGCGGTGTAGGTCTTACGCAACTCCCGCAACTTCTCCTCCAGCCGGACGATCTGCTCACCGATGCTCTCTGTGTCGGAGTCGCTGTCCTCTGCTGGCGCCGCCGGCGCAGGTACAGTCACCGATGACGCGGACTCGGCCTCTGCAGGTTCTGGCGATGCGTCTGGTCTCCGTCCCATCCGGATGTTCTCAAAGGTAGCACTAAGTCCTTTTAACTGTTCCAGCTCAGATATTGTCTTCTCCCGACGAGGCAGCTCGGGGGAAGGATAGGGGCTCACCCATTTCTCCAACACGGTTGGCTGCCAGAAGACGTTCGGCCCGATGAAGGAGCTCCGCTCCTGAAAGGCATGATGGGCCGGCTCTGGAGAGCGTTCCGGTTCTCGCTCGCAGCCAGAGTAGTCTTCTCCTTCTTCTGCCTCCCAATCCTCAGGTCCTCGCTTCGGACGGGTCACAGCAGTCGCATAGGGGCCTCGCAGGCCCTCGGCAGGGGTGTACTCCACTTCCTCTCCCTCGCGGAGGCTGTGCTGGTACGAAGGGAGGTATTCTCTCTTGACAGACCTTCGATTCACATAGAGGTCTCTGCCAGTCAGATAGTCTTGAATAAACCCGTAGCCACGGGATTTGTCAAACGACAGCACCACTCCCTTTCTCCTTTCCAGGCGGGGTTGGGTGTGCGTATGCTTCTCGTGGATGGTCTTGGTCAATTCCTCATACACGATCTTAGTCTTTATGTTCCGCTTGATAGCGGCCTCTCGGATCTCCGCCATCAGGGAAGACCATTTGAACGATGGCTGAAAAAAGTCCCTCCATGAGCCATAGTAGGGCTCGGGTTCTTTCTCCCTGGTGCGGCAGGCGGGTTGCTCCGGTCCCGGAGCGTAGGCCGGTGGAGCCTCCTCTGGCTCTACACCGGTGTCAGTCATCTTTTCAATCCTTGGTGCGGACGCTGCAGCAACACTCTGCTCACAAATCCTTGGTGCGGACGCTGCAGCAACACTCTGCTCACAATCCAACATGCTCGATCCTTCTGAGGAGAGCGATAGGGTCGCGTCAATTAGAGTAGCCAGCTCCTCCCACTGCACTGGGGAGCCGCCCCCCAGGTATTCCAGTATATGGAAGGCGGTGTCCATGCTGGCAGACATGCAAATGTCCAGATAAGCCGTGGCGCCTGCCCTTGACCTTCTTCCCGCTTTTTCCTCAGAAAGGCGCCAATTTTTCCCGCCTTTTCGGGATGAAGGTGACGCAGCAGTAAATTCAGCAAGCCCAGCGGCCATCTTTAGGTACAAACGCTGTCTATTCACTGACGGCAAGCAGGAATGTTTAAAGTCCACAAAACCACACTCCAATGCGGCGATTTTCTTCCTCTGTGCAGCGCAATACTGTACAGCGCTTTTTAGAAGTTTTTGACACACTTTGGGTATGATTTTTAATCCACAAAGTCCACTTGAATAAAACAGGAAAATTGTCACTTTGGTCACAGGGCAACTGTATAAGGCACAAAGTTCACGCTTCTTGCACTAGAAAGCGTGCGTATCCTGTTCGTGACGCCAAAAGAGAAGTGCAGCGTACTCAAGTTGTGCAGTAGGTGTTTCTGGGTGTAGTAGTGCAATATACACTAACCTGGTACAGCTGACTCTCTGCAAGGGCAGGTATAGGTAAGGAATAGTTCGTGACGCCAGTGCCAAGTAAACGGTGGCACGCCGTTTGCGGATGCAGGAATAAATTGAGGAAACGTAGTCTTAAACAGAACTTCAACTTTAGTAGTTTGCAGGCAGAGACAATATTGGAAACGCAGTTCCTCAGCATACAGTCGATTTTGCAATTCGGTCGATGCAGGCAATACAGTACAGCAGGGTTATTACAGAGTGTTGAACACAGGATTTGCAGCAAAGGAGCTTGCACTCTAACTCTGTCTGATCCTGGAATGTAGCAATTCTTCACCAAGGCCCATTAACCTAAGTCTGGCTTTATATCCTTGATTTGGGCTTAGATAAGTACCTCCTCTGTCTTTCTTAGTACCTCTGGCTCCTCTGATCTTTGCCTCAGTCTCTCCTAGCTTCTGAATGGTTCCTCAGGCCCTTAGGCTAAGATGTTCCTGCTTCTGCATATGGGTATTCAGGAGGGAATCTTCTCCTGAACAGCAGGCTTCAGGCCTGGACTTGTCTCAGACATAGTCTAATCTCCAACTGTAGGTTACAGATACTAGACTCCGTCTCCCCTGCACTTCCTGGTCTGGCCTTATATAAACTAGGGCTCCCTAGCTCCCTCTATGGACTAGAAGTAGGAATGACACCCCTAGCAGGCCTGTAAGTGCAAGTTTCAGTGACAGGAAAATACACACATTACATTACATTTTATAAAACTGACATAAAGCAACTTCCCATAATTAGGAGGGACGACAGCACACCAAGTGACCTTTGGTAGTAACGGGTATTACAACTCCCGTATACTACAACGCAGTTGAGGGGAGGCCGACATGATAGGGTTTGGGCGGAGTGGGCCGGCAGTGTAGGGGTTAAGGAGTTTGGAAGGATGGTGGGTGGAGAGTAGAGTGGGTAGGCTGTTAGGTGAGGTTATAAGAGGGGGAGGTAACCGGCGCCATTTTAGTCAGTTAAGTTGAGGAGAGAAACTGAGACCACTCACATCATGCAGGCTGTAGATCAGATCATCCAGCAGTTGCGGGCAGCGGCGGAGGTCCGGGGACCCGAATGGCTGCAGGAGCAGGTGTCCGGCCTGCTCCAGGGGGCGGCGGTGAGTACTGTCAGCTCACCGCCACGGGCGAGACGGCCGCGGCGGGTACGGCCGCCGGCGCGCCTTAGTCCAGAGGTGACCCCCAGGGCTCGGCGCCGGGTGCGGAGCCCCTCCGGGGACCCTCCGCGACCGGGGGCTGGCAGGGTGTCGGTTGCCAGTGCCGCCCGGAGCGGGAGGAATCTGAATGCACGGCGGGGCCCAGTGTCAAGCGGTGGGATTCCTCCCCCGCTTTCAACATCGCGAGACGTGGGATCGGGACCAGGTTCGGCGGGTGCCCCTAGTCCAGGGTAGGCCGCTCGGCGAGGGAGTGAGGTCGGTTTAATCGCGGCTGTGCGCTTGGAGCCGGTGGTGGTGCACAGGCCGGAGGAGGTGGACAGACATCATGGCGGAGGCTCCGCCCACGGAGGAAGGTCGGGTCAGGACGCATCCAGCCGGCTGGCTGGGATGTCTGCGGCGGCAAGTCAGGAGTCCCTGGAAAGAAGAGAAGAGGATGGGAGCGTGCCAGAAGATCATCAGGAGGCAGGATCTTCGGCTGCGGGGTTCACAGCCCCCCGGCAGCCAGGTGAGGGGGTTGGGGGGGCACTTAATCCATGGGCGGGTTGCCCAGGGGGGATGGGCGGGTCACAGGGGGACCTGGGAAAAGGTTTGGGGCAGTTTTTTCAGAGTTTGGTGGGGTGGATGTCAGGTTTTGGTGGGGCTGCTGTTTCCCCGGTGCCGGCGTGGGGGATGGGGGCCGGGGGTGGCAGGGCGGTTGGTGAGGCGGCTGGCAGAGCGTGTGATTCGGTGTCGGTGCAGACCCAGGTGGGGGGGGAGGTGGATAAGCAGGCAGTGGAGGACGGGGCGCGTGGCGAGGTTTATGTGTGCTTTGAGGGGCCACTGGGGGCGCATTTAAAGCAGGAGGTGCGGGAGAGGATTTGGAGGGGGGAATATGTAGAAATATTTTCCTTGCTCCCTTTGGAGAGGTTTAATTTGGATAAGGTTAAAAGAGATGAGGGAAAAAAGGAGGAGGAAGAGAAACGGAGGTTTCGTCTGATCCCGCGGACTTTTTCTAATTGGCTTCAGGCCTTTGCTATTTTGGCTAGCGTGGTTGGTGAGCGGAAGCCGGAGTGTTGCTCGTCTCTCTTTTGTTACATGGATGCGATTGGGGAGGCCTGGCGGGTATACGGGGGGACTGGCTGGTTGCGGTATGACGAGCAATTTCGTCAGAGGATGGCGGTTCGTAGTAGCATAAGGTGGGACCATAAAGATATTGGGTTATGGATGAGGGTGATGGCGCCTGTACGGGCGGGGCAGTCCTTTCGGAGTGAGTCGGGGGGATCTGGGCAGTCGGCATTCTCGGTCGCCTCCGCAAAAGGACTCTGTTTCCTTTTTAATGAAGGGAATTGTAAGTTTGGGTCAAAGTGCAGATTTAAGCACGAGTGTTCAGGGTGTGGAGGTTCCCACGGGGCTAACAGGTGTTTTAGAGGTAACAGACAGAGAGGTGGGGAGGCGGCTGGAAAAGGGCCTGACTCCGGTGCGGGTGGAAAGGATGGAGCCCTACTTAAGTAGGTATCCTAAAGGAGGGGTGGCAGAATTTTTGAGGGACGGGTTTAGTAAGGGGTTTTCTATACCATCGGCACCGTTGCCTGTGGTTATGAGGAAGAGGAATTTGCGCTCGGCATTGGAACACCCGGAGGTGGTGGCTGATAAGTTGGCCAGGGAAGTTGCTTTAGGGAGAATGGGCGGTCCTTATTCGGAGCTTCCGCTGGCTGGTTTGCGTGTATCACCTTTGGGGATTGTACCTAAGAAAGAGCCGAATAAGTTTCGGCTCATTCATCATTTGTCATACCTAAAGGGTGCGTCGGTCAATGAGGGTATTGATCCGGAGCTTTGTTCGGTGGCATACACTTCATTTGACGTGGCGGTAGGTTGGGTGCGGAGGTTAGGGGTGGGGACGCTGTTAGCTAAGACAGACATCGAGGCGGCGTTCCGGCTCCTGCCTGTGAATCCAGACAGTTTGCATTTGTTAGGGTGCTACTGGGATGGAAAGTACTTTGTGGACAGATGCTTACCGATGGGGTGTTCTGTGTCTTGTGCATATTTCGAAGCGTTTAGTTCATTTTTGGAGTGGGTTGTTAAGGACGTTTCGGGTTGTTCATCCATTATTCATTATTTGGATGATTTCCTCTGTTTGGGCCCGGCGGGGTCTAATGTTTGTTCGGTGTTGTTGAGCACGGTAGAGTCGGTTTTTGGGAGGTTTGGGGTACCATTGGCAAAAGAGAAGACTGTGGGTCCTACTTCGGAGTTGAGTTTTCTGGGCATTATGATTAACACGGATAGGATGGAGTGTCGTTTGCCTGAGGAGAAAGTACAGGATCTGCGGCTGGTGGTGGAGCAGGCGCGGAGGGTAGTAAAGATTAGGCTGAAGGATTTGCAATCTTTGTTGGGCAAGCTCAATTTTGCATGCAGGATTATGCCAATGGGGAGGATTTTTTGTCGACGGTTGGCGGGGGCTACGGCGGGTGTTACGGCCCCGCATCATTTTGTCAGGTTGGGTAAGGAACTTAAAAGGGATTTGGCGGTTTGGGCGGAATTTTTGCTGCATTTTAATGGATGGGCGTTGGTTTTGGGGGAGGCGCTGGATAGTTTCGATTTTGATTTGTTTTCAGACGCGGCTGGGGGTTCAGGTTTTGGGGTATATTGTCATGGGCAGTGGTGTGCGGGGAGTTGGCCTATTTATTGGGTGGAGCGGGGTTGGGTTAAGAACCTGGCGTTATTGGAGCTTTTCCCAATTGTGCTTGCAGTAGTTTTATGGGGGGATTGTTTTAGGAATAAGAAGATTAGATTCCATTGTGATAATTTGGGGGTTGTACAGGCCATTAATAACTTGACAGCGTCGTCGCCGCCTGTAGTTTGTTTGTTGCAGCATTTGGTTTTAGTTTGTTTATCACTGAATGCTTGGATTGTGGCTGTTCATGTGCCGGGTGTGTCTAATGAGATTGCTGATGCCCTTTCTCGTTCGCAGTGGGAGCGGTTTCGGCAGTTGGCGCCGGAAGCGGACGGCGAGGGGTTGGTGTGCTCGGATTCGATGTGGGAGCTGTTGGCGGTACCATAGGAAGGTTGCTGCAGGACTCAATGAGTGCTGGGACGTGGGTAGCTTACGGTAAAGCGTGGAGTGAATGGCAGAGGTGGTGTGAGGATTTGGGGGTGGTAGTGGATGAGGGGGAGACTCCTCTGTTACTGTTCTTGGGGCATGTAAAAGAGCAAGGATGGTCTGTTGCGAAAATGAATAGATGGATGGCGGGACTTGCTTTTGGCTTCAAGTTTAGGGGGTTACCGGATGTTACAAAGACTTTTTTGGTAAGGCAGGTGTTAAGAGGTTGGAGGCGTGGGAAGCGGGTGGAGGACAGGAGGAGGCCAGTCTCTTTTGAGTTGTTGGTAAAATTGGGTATACAAGTGGAGGTGTGTTGTCGATCAGTTTGGGAGGTAAAACTGTTCAGGGTTGCTTTTTCCTTAGCGTTCTTTGGGGCATTTCGTTTGGGGGAATTGGTGTGTGGCAGTGTTCGGTCTGTTGGTGGGGGTTTGTTGAAAAGGGTGGATGTTGGGGTAGCGGGGGACAGGGTTGTCATTAGGATTCGTAGGTCTAAGACGGACAGGGAAGGAAAGGGCAATTATGTCCGGTTGTTTGAGGTCCCGGGTTGTGCTATGTGCCCTGTACAGTGCTTGCGGGAGTATGATGTGGGTGGTGTGACAACAACGGGTCCATTGCTTAGGCATGAGGACGGGTCATATCTGTCGAGATATCAGTTCGTGGCGGTGTTTAAGCGCTGCCTGCGTGAGTTGGGTATTGCAGCGGAGGATTTTACTGGGCATTCGTTCAGGATAGGTGCCGCCACTGAAGCGGCGAGAGCAGGGATGAGTGATGAAGTGATTAAGAAGATTGGGAGATGGGAATCAGCGAGGTTTAGGTCTTACGTTAGGGTGGGTTTGTTGGTTTAATGATGCTTGTTGAATGATGGAGTCTTGTTTTTTCTTTGTTATATCTTGCAGGTGATAGGCCCGCGTTGGTTTGGATACTCGGACACTCTTTTGTGTTTTGGGGGGCGCTGAGGGCGGATGTTCGACCGGATGGAAGGCAGTTGGGGTTTGATCGGGATGTTGCAGTTGTTCGTTGGATTGGGGTAAGGGGTATGTTGTGGGAAGGGGTTATGAAGGAGGTTCACCGGTATGCACGGCTCGGTAGCCCTCCGGATGTATTGGTGTTACATGCGGGGGGGAATGACTTGGGAGGTAAGCCGGTTAGGGAGTTGATTAGGGATGCAAAATTTGATTTGTTGCGTTTATGGTCTTTGTTCCCTGCCATGGTAACAGTTTGGTCGGACATAGTGCCTCGCCGGGTGTGGCGTGGGGCGAGGTCGGTGGAGCGTCTTAACAAGGCAAGGGTGAAGGTCAATAGGATTTTGGGAAAATTCATGGCAAGGAATGGGGCAGTGGCAGTGCGTCATATGGAGCTGGAGCCGGGTGTGGGGGCTTTTTGGAGAGCGGATGGAGTACATTTAAATGCTGTGGGGATTGATCTGTGGTCGCTTGGTTTGCAGGAAGGGATTGAGAGGGCTCTGAGGTCGTGGAGGAACGCGCAAGCCTGAGGGAGGTTGTCAGTTTGCGCGTCGTTGGCGGTGGGAGGTCCTCGAAGTTGGTGGTACGGATACTTCGGAAAAATGGGAGGGCCTCAATGGTGGGGCTGGACTCCCATGGTTGGACGGTTGGCTGGTGTAAAAAGGCGTCCGTCAGTTGGTCTCCGGGCTGGTGTTTTACGGCTGGAGGCAAGATGGATGGGCCTGTTTGGAGAGTTGTGATAACGAGTTCTGGGGCTTCAAGGACCTCCCTCGTCTGGGAGTAAACAACTGGTGTTATGTTTATTTATGTTATGTATTTATTAATAAACGGCTGCTGTGGCCATTTAAATCCAAACTGGTCTCAGTGAGTTATTGTTAGCTTTAATTGGTAAAAGGGGTTGTGAAAAGGGGGTTTTGGTAAGAGGCCCACGAGGAATGGACAATACCCTACTCAAGTGAGGCCGTACTGGGGACGCAGTTGAGGGGAGGCCGACATGATAGGGTTTGGGCTGAGTGGGCCGGCAGTGTAGGGGTTAAGGAGTTTGGAAGGATGGTGGGTGGAGAGTAGAGTGGGTGGGCTGTTAGGTGAGGTTATAAGAGGGGGAGGTAACCGGCGCCATTTTAGTCAGTTAAGTTGAGGAGAGAAACTCCCACCCTCCCGCCCTTGAGGTACAGGGGTAAGGCAGGGGGCGGTTTTTCGATGAAGTGTTAAGAAGGAAGGGGTGTTTGTTTTGTGTGCAGTGTCTTGTGTGTGTGTATGTTTTTATTGTCGTGGCAGTCGTTGGCGGTGGGAGGTCCTCGAAGTTGGTGGTACGGATACTTCGGAAAAATGGGAGGGCCTCAATGGTGGGGCTGGACTCCCATGGTTGGACGGTTGGCTGGTGTAAAAAGGCGTCCGTCAGTTGGTCTCCGAGCTGGTGTTTTACGGCTGGAGGCAAGATGGATGGGCCTGTTTGGAGAGTTGTGATAACGAGTTCTGGGGCTTCAAGGACCTCCCTCGTCTGGGAGTAAACAACTGGTGTTATGTTTATTTATGTTATGTATTTATTAATAAACGGCTGCTGTGGCCATTTAAATCCAAACTGGTCTCAGTGAGTTATTGTTAGCTTTAATTGGTAAAAGGGGTTGTGAAAAGGGGGTTTTGGTAAGAGGCCCACGAGGAATGGACAATACCCTACTCATGAAGCATTTGGCTGAATATGAGCAGATAATATTGCCCAAAACACTTCAGAATTCATCCTGCTGCTCTTGTCAGCAGTCACATCATCAATAAATACAAGAGAAACAGTTCCATTGGCAGCCATACATGCCCACGCCATGACACTACCACCACCATGCTTCACTGATGAGGTGGTATGCTTAGGATCATGAGCAGTTCCTTTCCTTCTCCATACTCTTCTCTTCCCATTACTCTGGTACAAGTTGATCTTGGTCTCATCTGTCCATAGGATGTTGTTCCAGAACTGTGAAGGCTTTTTTAGATGTCGTTTGGCAAACTGTAATCTGGCCTTCCTGTTTTTGAGGCTCACCAATGGTTTACATCTTGTGGTGAACCTTTTGTATTCACTCTGGTGAAGTCTTCTCCTGATTGTTGACTTTGACACACATACACCTACCTCCTGGAGAGTGTTCTTGATCTGGCCAACTGTTGTGAAGGGTGTTTTCTTCACCAGGGAAATAATTATTCGGTCATCCACCACAGTTGTTTTACGTTGTTTTCTGGGTCTTTTGGTGTTGCTGAGCTCACCAGTGCGTTCCTTCTTTTTAAGAATGTTCCAAACAGTTGTTTTGGCCACGCCTAATGTTTTTGCTATCTCTCTGATGGGTTTATTTTGTTTTTTCAGCCTAAGGATGTCTTGCTTCACTGATAGTGACAGCTCTTTGGATCTCATCTTGAGAGTTGACAGCAACAGATTGCCAAATGCAAATAGCACAATTGAAATGAACTCTGGACCTTTTATCTGCTCATTGTAATTGGGATAATGGGATAATGAGGGAATAACACACACCTGACCATGGAACAGCTGAGAAGCCAATTGTCCCATTACTTTTGGTCCCTTAACAAGTGTGCAAACTGTTGTAATCCCTACACCGTTCACCTGATTTGGATGTAAATACCCTCAAATTAAAGCTGACAGTCTGCAGTTAAAGCACATCTTGTTAGTTTCATTTCAAATCCATTGTGGTGTTGTATAGAGCAAAAGATGTTAGAATTGTGCCGATGGCCCAATATTTATGGACCTGACTGTATACTGTGTGGGGCATATCTACTGTGGGGCACTAAATGGGCATGACTACTCTGTGTGGTCACAAAGGGGACTGGGCGAGATTGAGCTTGCATTGGATGAAGTTAGGAGTGTGGTTTAGCATTAAAAAAATTTGCCATGACACGCTAAGGCTACTTTCACACCTGCGTTCAGGTGTCCGCTCGTGAGCTCCGTTTGAAGGGGCTCACGAGCGGTCCTGAACGCAGCCGTCCGGCCCCAATGCATTCTCAGTGGAGGCGGATCCACTGAGAATGCATCCGCCTGCCAGCGCTCAGCCTCCGCTCCGCTCAGTGAGCGGACACCTGAACGCTGCTTGCAGCGTTCGGGTGTCCGCCTGGCCGTGCGGAGGCAAGCGGATCCGTCCAGACTTATAATGGAAGTCAATGGGGACGGATCCGCTTGAAGATGACACCATATGGCTCAATCTTCAAGCGTATCCGTTCCCCATTGACTTTCAATGTAAAGTCTGAACGGATCCGCTCAGGCTACTTTCAGACTTAGAAAATTTTCTAAGTTATAATGCAGACGGATCCGTTCTGAACGGATGCAAACGTCTGCATTATCGGAGCGGATCCGTCTGATGAAACATCAGACGGATCCGCTCCGAACGCTAGTGTGAAAGTAGCCTAAGCATGATGCAGATAATGTCCCTCCTTGGCCTTTTTAAAAGTTGTGAGGTATGTTGTTGTTATGGAGATATATTCCCTGTTGTCATAGGCGCAGTTTGCCTGTTACTATGGAGTCACTTTGTCCTTTGTTATCGGGGTGCTTTACCTGTTGTTATGGTCATGCTGTTGTTAGGAGGGCAAATTTCCTGTTGTTATGGGAACACTTTGCCTGTTAGGGTACTTTCACACTAGCGTTATTCTTTTCCGGTATTGAAATCCGGTAAAGGGTCTCAGTACCGGAAAAAACACATCAGTTTTGTCCTAAAGCATTCTGAATGGAACGCAATCTGTTCAGTATGCATCAGGATGTCTTCTGTTTCGTCCCTTGTACGGTATATGACCAGACAAAATGCTGCCGTATTTTTTCTGGACAAAATCCCAGGACAATACCGCACTTGCCGTATCCAGCATTTATTTCCATAGAGATGTATTAATGCCGAATCCGGTACCAAGTGTTCTGGAAATTGCCGCATCGCCGGATCTGGTTTTCTGGTCTGTGCATGCGCCGAGATATAGAAGGAGCAGGTTTCTCTTTTGATCTTTGAAAAAATGTTATATACCGGATCTGTTCACTGGATCTGTCTAACAGATCCGGAAAAAAAAACCTTCCCGTTTGTATACGGATTGCCAGATCCGGCAGGCAGTTCCGTTGCCGGAACTGCCTGCCGGATTCTAACAACGCTAGTGTGAAAGTACCCTTATGGTGACACTGATGTTATGGATATACTTTGCCTGTAGTTATGGGGAAACTTTGTCTGTTGTAACGGGAGTACATTGCTCAAATTCTTGGAGGAGGGGGTCTGTACAACACAACTCTTTACCAGTGACACTCCGTGCAGTAGCTTTAGGCTGGAGTTACATGCTGACTTTGGCCATGACACACATTGTACAGTCAAAGATTACAGCGTCACAATGATACTGCACATCACAACATAACATTGTGATGCGCAGGTTGCCACGACACTCGGATAGCGGGAAATCCAAACCTTTTGAGTGAGGGATGCCTTTGTGGTAATGGGGTGAGGGGGGAATGATAAAATGGATTAAGGTTGCCAGAACCCTGTTCGAATGTGGAGGTCAGTTTAGGCATCATCCCAAATATGTATGCAGGTGTAGGGCTGAGCCCACAATTGGGGTATGTGCTAAGTCAATAATACCAAACACTGCATCTATTCCAATGTGATCATTTGTGCCCTGCTCTGCTGTTCCTTCTGTGCGCACGATTGCAGCAGCTCAGTTACTGCTCCTTTCCCGATTATATAGAGGCTCTCGCAGCTTTACATCAAGCAGGAACATTATTACTGAGGTGGGGATTTAATCCCTGCGGACGCTACGTGAAACACGGCAGCACAGCACTAGAGGTGTAAAGCAGAGAGGAGTGGGGGACATTGATTTGTCACCACAAGAGGCCACTTTTAATAGTCAATAAAAAGAAAGGACCAGAATATGGGAATCTGCATAAGCAAGAGGCGCACAACATCATGTGACCGATTCCCAGGGATGAATCCCACGTAACAACCGGAATCCATCACTGAGGACAGCGCCGCTACTAGGAGCTCATGAAAAAGGGCCCCGTGACAATAGCACCGAGTACCTCATGAAACAAGTGTTACAAGGGCCACGGGAATAAGGAGGGGAGGGCCACATACTATGTACAAAATATAGTAGCGCAGAGTTTTCACAAATCTGCTCTATTATTTGGAAGCATTTACCTGTTTTGAATTACGATGAGGAGTGGAGAAAGGTTAATCTACAGAATGGGAGATATGTTTCTAGAAGGGTGTCCATCCTAGCACAAAAACTATCACCTAGCCTTTTTTTTTTTTATAAATGTCAGTCTAAACCAGTGTGGCTCCGCTATTTTGGGTAGTTTCAAATGTGGACACACAAGATGTATTTGTTGTGTACATATGCAAACAGCATAAACTATCCAATCTACGGCCACAAACCAGTTTTTCAAAATTGCACGATATTTAAATTGCAATACAACCTGTGCTGTTTATGTCTTAACCTGCATTTCATGTCATTTGCAATATGTAGGGTGCACTACCAATGAAATCAGAATGAATCAAAAAACATATTTGTGATATTCTACATATAAAACATTGAAATGTCTCAGCAGTTACCCTACATTTTGCCACAGTACATGGGGATGTTTCTTCATTAGTTGTTCAGGGAACAAGTTAAAGGGGTTGTCCACTTTTGTAATATTGATGACCTAGCCTCAGGATAGGTCATCAAAATCATATCGGCAGGAACCAGACTGATCACCCCCGCTGATCAGCTGTTTGAAGAGGACACAGAGCTCCGATCAGCTGTATGAAGAGAACGCAGTGCTCCGATCAGCTGTATGAAGAGAACGCAGTGCTCCGATCAGCTGTATGAAGAGAACGCAGTGCTCCGATCAGCTGTATGAAGAGAACGCAGTGCTCCGATCAGCTGTATGAAGAGAACGCAGTGCTCCGATCAGCTGTATGAAGAGAACGCAGTGCTCCGATCAGCTGTATGAAGAGAACGCAGTGCTCCGATCAGCTGTATGAAGAGGACACAGAGCTCCGATCAGCTGTATGAAGAGAACGCAGTGCTCTGATCAGCTGTATGAAGAGAACGCAGTGCTCTGATCAGCTGTATGAAGAGAACACAGTGCTCTGATCAGCTGTATGAAGAGAACACAGTGCTCTGATCAGCAGTATGAAGAGAACACAGTGCTCTGATCAGTTGTATGAAGAGAATGCAGCGCTCCGATTACCTGTATGAAGAGAATGCAGCGCTCAGATCAGCTGTAAGAAGAGAACACAGTGCTCTGATCAGCTGTATGAAGAGAATGCAGCGCTCTGATCAGCTATATGAAGAGAACGCAGCTCTCTGATCAGTTGTATGAAGAGAACGCAGCGCTCCGATTAGTTGTATGAAGAGAACACAGTGCTCTGATCAGTTGTATGAAGAGAATGCAGCACTCTGATCAGCTGTATGAAGAGAACGCAGCGCTCTGATCAGTTGTATGAAGAGAACACAGCGCTCTTATCAGTTGTATGAAGAGAATGCAGTGCTCTGATCAGTTGTATGAAGAGAACACAGTGCTCTGATCAGTTGTATGAAGAGAATGCAGTGCTCTGATCAGCTGTATGAAAAGAATGCATCGCTCTGATCAGTTACATGAAGAGAATGCAGTGCTCTGATCAGTTGCATGAAGAGAATGCAGTGCTCTGATCAGTTACATGAAGAGAACGCAGCGCTCTGATCAGTTGTATGAAGAGAATACAGCGCTCTGATCAGCTATATGAAGAGAACGCAGCTCTCTGATCGGTTGTATGAAGAGAACCCAGCACTCCGATTAGTTGTATGAAGAGAACACAGTGCTCTGATCAGTTGGATGAAGAGAATGCAGCACTCTGATCAGCTGTAGTAGGAGAACGAAGCGCTCTGATCAGTTGTATGAAGAGAACGCAGTGCTCCGATCAGCTGTATGAAGAGAACGCAGTGCTCCGATCAGCTGTATGAAGAGAACGCAGTGCTCCGATCAGCTGTATGAAGAGAACGCAGTGCTCCGATCAGCTGTATGAAGAGAACGCAGTGCTCCGATCAGCTGTATGAAGAGAACGCAGTGCTCCGATCAGCTGTATGAAGAGAACGCAGTGCTCCGATCAGCTGTATGAAGAGGACACAGAGCTCCGATCAGCTGTATGAAGAGAATGCAGTGCTCTGATCAGCTGTATGAAGAGAACGCAGTGCTCTGATCAGCTGTATGAAGAGAACACAGTGCTCTGATCAGCTGTATGAAGAGAACACAGTGCTCTGATCAGCAGTATGAAGAGAACACAGTGCTCTGATCAGTTGTATGAAGAGAATGCAGCGCTCCGATTACCTGTATGAAGAGAATGCAGCGCTCAGATCAGCTGTAAGAAGAGAACACAGTGCTCTGATCAGCTGTATGAAGAGAATGCAGCGCTCTGATCAGCTATATGAAGAGAACGCAGCTCTCTGATCAGTTGTATGAAGAGAACGCAGCGCTCCGATTAGTTGTATGAAGAGAACACAGTGCTCTGATCAGTTGTATGAAGAGAATGCAGCACTCTGATCAGCTGTATGAAGAGAACGCAGCGCTCTGATCAGTTGTATGAAGAGAACACAGCGCTCTTATCAGTTGTATGAAGAGAATGCAGTGCTCTGATCAGTTGTATGAAGAGAACACAGTGCTCTGATCAGTTGTATGAAGAGAATGCAGTGCTCTGATCAGCTGTATGAAAAGAATGCATCGCTCTGATCAGTTACATGAAGAGAATGCAGTGCTCTGATCAGTTGCATGAAGAGAATGCAGTGCTCTGATCAGTTACATGAAGAGAACGCAGCGCTCTGATCAGTTGTATGAAGAGAATACAGCGCTCTGATCAGCTATATGAAGAGAACGCAGCTCTCTGATCGGTTGTATGAAGAGAACCCAGCACTCCGATTAGTTGTATGAAGAGAACACAGTGCTCTGATCAGTTGGATGAAGAGAATGCAGCACTCTGATCAGCTGTAGTAGGAGAACGAAGCGCTCTGATCAGTTGTATGAAGAGAACACAGTGCTCTGATCAGTTGTATGAAGAGAATGCAGCGCTCTGATCAGCTCTATGAAGAGAACGCATCGCTCTGATCAGTTACATGAAGAGAATGCAGCGCTCTGATCAGTTACAGGAAGAGAATGCAGCGCTCTGATCAGCTGTATGAAGAGAACACAGCTCTCTGATCAGCTGTATGAAGAGAACGCAGCGCTCTGATCAGTTGTATGAAGAGAATGCAGCGCTCTGATCAGCTATATGAAGAGAACGCAGCTCTCTGATTGGTTGTATGAAGAGAACCCAGCGCTCCGATTAGTTGTATGAAGAGAACACAGTGCTCTGATCAGCTGTATGAAGAGAATGCAGCGCTCCGATTAGTTGTATGAAGAGGACACAGCGATCCAATCAGCTGTTTAAAGAGAACGCAGCCTTCTCCTCACGGTTTAGCTGGTCGCCATCAACATCGCAGCAGAGAGTAGGTGTAATTACAACTTTGCCATCCCCATTCACTTCAATCTCAATAAACTATCCCTTTAAGATCATCACATTGACCACGCTGAGTCAGATATTTCTAATTTTCCATAATTTTGGGGAAGAGTCCAAAACAGGAACACCCTGGTCATTAATTCCATCTTCATCACACCATAACTTAATACATAGTCTGAGTCACCACACTGTTATTCCCCTGTGACATCAGCATTCTCACAGACTGACCATCTACACAGACTGTATGAGCTCACTGCCCTCCCCTTGTGACATCACTGTCAAATCACAGCCTCCCCAGTAACATATATTGAGTGTCCTCAGTATTCATACCCTGTGACAGTACTATTCATTCATAGACTGACCTGCTACATAGACTGTATCCTTATGAGACAGGCACTAAAGAAATAGATAAAGAAAGCCATATGGCCAGTACTATGAGACTGGCATTAAGGACAGTAATGTAAGGCAGGACCTATGGCCAGTACGATCCGGCTGTGTATGGAACTTTTCAACTGAGCAAAATATGGATATACAGTGCATTCACAAAGTCTTCAGACCCTTTGTCTTTTCCCCCATTTTGTTATGTTGCGGCCTTGTGATAAAAAAAAAAATATATAATTTAATTTTCCACATCATTCTGCACTCAATAGCCATAATGAGACAATGAAAATAGAATGCTAGAAATACTTGCAAATTTATTAAAAAGGCAAATCTAAAATTTTGCATAGGTATAAGTTTTCAGACCCTTTACTATGACACTTGAAATTTAGCTGTGGAGGCTCCCATTTCTCTTGATCATCTCTAAGATGTTTCTACACCTTGATTAGAGTCCACTTGTGGTAAAGTTGATTGGACATTATTTCAACACAGCCCTGTTTATATCAGGCTGATAATGCATAGCAATGCAAAAACCAATCCATGAGGAAGAAATAACTGCCTATAGAGCTCAGATACAGGATTGTGCAGGCACAGATCTGGAGAAGGGTAAAAAAAAAAAACGACACCACTGACAGTCCCCAGGAGCACAGTGGCCTCTTACAGAATCTGTAATACAGCCAGCACTTACCATGTGCTACAATGTATTTAGAAAGTCTTCAGACGCTTTCACTTCTTCACATTTTGTTATGTTGAGGCCTTGTGCTAAAATAAAAAATCAATACCCCATGATGAGAAAAGTGAAACAGAATTTTCGCTAATTTGTTAAAATGGAAAAACTAAAATTTTGCATGGATATAGGTATTCAGACCCTTCGCTATGGCACTTGAAATTTTGCTCTGTGTGCTTCCTATTTCTCTTGATCATCTTTCAGATATTTGGAAAGACACATCCCGGTCGATATAATCTGAAAATGAATATCAGAGCAAAAACCAAGCCATGAGAAGGAAAGAAATGGCTGTAGAGCTCAGAGACAGGATTGTGTGGAGACACAGATCTGGAGAAGGGTGCAAAAAATTTCTGCTGCACTGAAAGTGCCCAAGAGCACAGTGGACTACAGAATTATCAAATTCTTCCTTGAGCTGGTCGTCCCACCAAACTAAGTAATCGAGGGATAAGGGCCTTGGTAAGGGCTCTTTCACACTTGCGTTCTTGTCTTCCGGCATAGAGTTCCGTTGTCGGGGCTCTATGCCGGAAGAATCCTGATCAGGATTATCCTAATGCATTCTGAATGGAGAGAAATCCGTTCAGGATGCATCAGGATGTCTTCAGTTCCGGAACGGAACGTTTTTTGGCCGGAGAAAATACCGCAGCATGCTGCGCTTTTTGCTCCGGCCAAAAATCCGGAACACTTGCCGCAAGGCCGGATCCGGAATTAATGCCCATTGAAAGGCATTGATCCGGATCCGGCCTTAAGCTAAACGTCGTTTCGGCGCATTGCCGGAGCCGACATTTAGCTTTTTCAGAGTGGTTACCATGGCTGCCGGGACGCTAAAGTCCTGGCAGCCATGGTAAAGTGTAGCGGGGAGCGGGGGAGCAGCATACTTACCGTCCGTGCGGCTCCCGGGGCGCTCCAGAGTGACGTCAGGGCGCCCCAAGCGCATGGATGATGTGATCGCATTGGACACGTCATCCATGCGCATGGGGCGCTCTGACGTCATTCTGGAGCGCCCCGGGAGCCGCACGGACTGTAAGTATACCGCTCCCCCGTTCCCCGCTCCTACTATGGCAACCAGGACTTTAATAGCGTCCTGGGTGCCATAGTAACACTGAAAGCATTTGGAAGACGGTTCCGTCTTCAAATGCTTTCAGTACACATGCGTTTTTCCGGATCCGGAGTGTAATTCCGGCAAGTGGAGTACACGCCGGATCCGGACAACACAAGTGTGAAAGAGGCCTAAGACAGGTAACCAACAACCCAATGGTCACTGTGGATTAGCTCCAAAAATCCTGTGTGCACATTCGAGAAATCATCACTGCAGCATTCCTCCAATTTAAGCTTTATGGCAGAGTGGCCAGAAAGAAGCCTGTTCTCAGTAAAGACAGATGAAAGTTTGAAAAAAAGCAGCTAAATTCAGGGAATGCAGGTTCCACATGCATGATGAGCCCACACTGTATTATACCTATTTTGGTGTCACAATGGCCTCCATTAAATTCAGGGAATGCAGGCCCCATATACATGCTGAGCCCACTCTGTATTTTACCTCTCCTGGTGCCAAATGGCCTTAGGCTACAGCTTTATACTTGCACTAATTCAAATCAGCCTATGGGACAGACAGGTTAGGAGTGCACGACCAATGGAGTCAGCCACACCTGCATTCCCTGAATTTAATGGAGACCAGTATGGTACCAACGGAGGTAGTATTTAGTGTAGATTCCTGTCATAAAGAGATGGCCCTGCCGATGGCGGACAGACACAAATAATTTTGTACAAAATGTATTTGCCAAGAATCTCACATTTAGGCCTCATGCACACGACAGTTTTTTTTCACAGTCAGTGATTTGGCTTCAGTGGTCCGTGTCCGATTTTGCTTCAGTTGTGTTTCCTTGTGTCTTCCTTTTTTTTTTGTCTGACAGGGGAAAAAAAAGGAAGGTTAATGAAAAGTGTAATTTTATTGCACCAAGGTCTTGGAGAAAAAAACGGACGCTGACGCGGATGACATACCAGTTGTGCATCTGTTTTTTTTGACGGACCCATTGACTTGAATAGGTCCGTCCTCAGTTTTCCACTGACAAGAATAGGACAGGTTATATTTTTTTGACGGACTGGAATCACGGATTACGGACGCGGAGAAAAAACTGAAGACTATCATTTTTTTTTCACAACTCCATAGAAATGAATAGGACCTCCGCTAAACTGTGAAAAATGATGGAACGGACGCGGATGCACACAACGGTCGTGTGCATGAGGCCTTATACCGTAGCATTAGCATTAGTACATTTTCTATAGTGAGTGAAGACACAGTCTACATAGAAGGTCAGTGTGTGATTTGATGATGATGTCACTGGGGGAACAGTGAGGACAATCAATCTGTGTAGCAGGTCAGGCTGTGATTTGATAGAGATGTCACAAGGGGGCGCAGTGAGGCCAGACATAAGATGTCAGTGATTTCATGATGTTGTCACGGGGATGGGGGCAGTAAGGTTACACAGTCAATGTAGCAGTTCAGTCTGTAACTGGATTGTGATGTGACAGGTGTGGTCACAAAGTTTATGTACAAAGTCAGTCTGTAATTGAATAGTGTTGTCCCAGGTGGACTGGTCATTGACTCTATGGACAAGCCATTGACTCTACAGGAAGAAATCCTTAGTGGGTAGGTCAGGTTATGATGTCATGAGGCCAGAAACCATTTAGTAGCTTAGCACTGTGGGCCAAGGTATCCCCGAAGACCCATAAGCCAGTACACTTTGTGGGATCACTCGTTCTGTTCCTCAAGTAATGGCCGGACTGGGGGGGCAGAGCCCTTAGGGGAAGCCTCATGACGGGGGGTTTGGTTTAGTGAGACACCGGGGGGTAGGGATAGGTCAGTGGGGTTGGAAGGGATGGGCTAGGTAATTCATGGGGGGGGTAGGATTGGCCAGTTTGAGTGTAGGGGTGGAGATTTAGGTGTAAAAAGGGGGAAAGTGGAGAAGAAGGTAGCCATTTTAGGAGAAGTTAGAGAGCTTATCGGAAAGTCCCAGTATATTTCGTACAGGATGTTGGTATCGGGGGTTGGTGGAGACAGGGTGCAAGGGGGACAGGAGTTTGTCACGGCGGCTATGGCGGTGGGGGGTCCTTGAAGTTAGTGATATTTGCAGGTGAGAATATTGGGGGGGCTCCACGGTTGGGGCTGGACTCCCATGGTGGGCGAGCAGTTGTGGCAGAAGTAAAGGGGGCCATTCAGTGGTGCTTCCGAGCTGGCGGGCAATGGCTGGAGGCAAGATGGCTCACCCCGGTGGGGCCGCTCAGTTTGGGGGCTTCAAGGACCTCCCCCGGAAGTAATGGTTATGTTTATGTTTTGATAACAAAGTGGTTATGGTTATTTATATAATTTATGTTAATAAACGGCTGCTGTGGCCAATTTATTCCAGCTTGGTGTCCGAGCTTTTATTAACGGATGGATGGGGGATAGAACGCCGAGTTAGAAATCTATTTGGGGGTAAGGAGTTAATAAGGGGAAAATAAGTATACAGGGGATGAACGGAGATAACCAATACCCTCGTCATGTGTATAGAGCAGGGATCAGGAACCTCCAGCATTCTAGCTGTGGTGAACCTACGACACCCAGCATGCACACTTGCATGGCTGTTCTCTGAACTCCCATAGCAGAGAATTGAGCATGTTAGGAGTTTTTTCACAACAGTTGGAGTACCAGAGATTGCTGTTATAAACATTACAGTACATGGGTTATATACAATTGTAATAAAATGGGCACTGTATAGGTATGGGCCACAAACTCTGCCTGGGCACATGATATAAGAGCAATCTCTTGCCATTGGTTAACAGGTTTGCATTTATTCATTGGTCTTGACCAGCACTCCATATAGCACAATTTTTCAGGTTAAGTCTTAATCCACCCCTTGTGATGTCACACAAGTAAGGTAATGAGGTCACACATTCTGTTTAGCTGGTCAGATTGTGATTAGAGAGTGATATCACAAGGGGAAGGCAGAGATATCAGGCAGTCTAAGTAGCTGAAAGCTTGTAATTGGACAGTGAGATCCCATAGTCTATATAGCTAGTCAGCCTGTGATTGGATAGTGATATCACAGGGAGAGAGCTGTGAGGTCACACAGTTTATGTAGCAGGCCAGTATGTAACTGGATGATGATGATGTCACAAGGGGTTGATACACAGTCTATGTAGCAGAACAGTGTGTGGTTAAATAGTGATGTCACAAGAGGATGATAGTGAGGTCACAGTCTTTGTAGCTAGTCGGTCTGTGAGTTGATGATGATGTCACAATGAGAGGACAGTGAGATCCCACAATCTATGGAGCAGCTTATTCTGTGATTGGAATGTGATGTCACAAGGGGAAGATAGTGAAGTTGCATATTTTATGATTTTAATTACACTGCCCATAGGTCCTGCCTAACATTACAGTGACTTATAGGAGGTGGATACCGAGGAAATTCCTACTATAAACTTAATTTCAAATTTTTGCAAAAATTTGAATACAATGTTCATGGTCTTCTCCTCTGTCACAAATCTCGAGACGTCATCTTCCTGTTCACTGTTCTGTCAAGACACTAGACACATTTCTGATAAAACCTGCTGCCACTTATCTCTGAAGCTTTCAGGAAATTTTATTTCCCGTGATCATGGAAGAAGAAAGATTGACGACTCTCCCTATAGACGTTGCCCTCTCAGAGGAGACCCCACTTCTAGCTAAGCTGCCAGGTCCTTCTTCTATCCACAGATATGATGCCTTCCATATGGTCAACTCATAGAAGACCAACAACTAACTGCTGGAAACCAGGGGCTGAAACTCCATCGGGAACACAACACCTGCCCCCACTCAACCCACCAGCTGTTCCAAGGTGGCTCCTGTCACTGCTACAATGTGCGGATCATCATCTGAAAATATTCTTCTTTCACGGAATTAGGATCTGCTCTAAGAAATGGCTCAAGTGCCAGCAGCCACCCTTCTCCTACTGTAAATCTGACAGCTGTGCAGCAATCCCATTGTCCAGCACTCTGGATGCTGGGTTTTATCACTTCACTTACTGCCCATGGTCTTCAGGCCTAAACATCATCATCATCATCAGTTGTACGTCTGACAAAAGAAGACCTCAGTCCTGTAATAATCTGCAGAATATATCACTATGTTTCTGCCAGGAGGTACTGTAAATGGGACAGAGCAATGTTCTGCAGATCTCTAGAGAGATCCGAGATGTAATAGTCTGCAGAATATATCACTATGTATCTGTCATGAGGTACTATAGATAGGACACAGCAATGTACTGCAGATCTCTAGAGGTCAATGGTGTAATAAACTGCAGCACATATCACTATATGGAGGGGTTATTGCATTGATTTTAGTGTATGCATTGTATATTATGTGAATTTTTGGAATGACTGGGGTTCACGTTGCATTTTTCTCCATTCTGTCAGGTACATGTCACCTGCAGCCATGTTGTCTGCGTCATGTACTGCTTGTCTCTGCACTCTTGTGTATTTTTGGAGGGAGGAACGCCATTAAACATATGGTGCGTCTCTTTCCACATTCCAGTTGCTGCTATACGTTACTTAGCCATTTTTTCAGTGTGTGAGAACGATCGGGAAATATGTGATCGCCATCTGTACGAGGTGTTAACATATAGCGCCCTGCAATTACAAGAATATCTCGTCAGCCAGCTGTCTGCACATTTACATGTCCATATACATAAAATGTATTTATTTTATTTACTCATTTATGTACCACAGCGCTTTACAGACATTATCATTGCTCGCTGTCTCCAGTGGGGCTCACAATCTAAGTTCCCTATCATTATGTCTTTGGCGAGTGGGAGGAAAACGGAGAACCCGGAAAGAACATATAAACTCTGTGCGGGTGTACTTGGTCAGATTAATAGGTGCAACTACCCCCAGTACTCACCGCTATCACCATGACAGGGACATTTACCGAGTGCAGATCTGGGTATTTTCTGATGTCAAGTGAACAAAAAATAAATAAAAAATCTTACAAACTTACTGAATAACATTTCCTCACCATTTCAAGATATCTGCTTGCTGTCAGCAAACAAAACTGATAATTGCCTACGACCAGAGGCTGAAAAAACGGATTCATATCTAATTCTCTGTGATCTAAACACAGCAGCATAATTTGTCACAATGTACTGACGCAGCTAAAATGCATTAGGGCCCATGCATATGACCGCGCCGTAATTTGAAGTCCGCAGGGATGCCACCAGTGTGCATTCCGCAATTTGTGCAACGGAACGGGCCGCCTATAATAGAAATGTCTATTTTTGTCCACAAAACGGACAAGAATAGGACATGTTCTATTTTTTTTTTTTTTGCGGGGCCACGGAACAGAGCAACGGATGCGGACAGCACACGGAGTGCAATCCGCATCTTTTGCGGCCCCATTGAAGTGAATGGGTCGGCATCCGAGCTGCAAAAAATGCCGCTCTGATGCGGACCCAAACAACGTTCATGTGCATGAGGCCTTACTCTGGATTCCAGGATGTTTACCTCACAAGGATTGTCTAGACTGGGTACAACTATTACAAACCCTTGGACAAGTTATCAGCTTCTGGATGTAAATGAGAATGTTCCAGTTCACTGACAGCAAACAGGGATATGTAAATGAGGAATGAGGAACTGAACTACAAAGCCTGCTAGAATACTGCAAAACGTCCCATTATTCAGGGAGTTTATATGGGAGATTGGACTCAAGGATTACTTCACATAGATGGCACAAAGCTATGGGGGCTGGCGAAAGTGGGGACGTCAGTTGGGTCTAATCCCATGCCCCATGAGCAGCATGTAACCAGTAAAGGGATGGAGGATCCAGTCCAAACAAAGGCTGTGACAACCAGACTTGGGTGACATGAAGCAACCCCAGGAGGACACTGACATTTTAGATACCCCCATTTATATCTTGCCAGTTTCACCTGCCACGATTTCTTTTGATAGTCCATGAGTTGATATCTCCATATAAACGTGGACCATAGGGTAGGGGGAACAGGGGGCAGTCAATTTATTTAATGACAGAAATAGCTTACAGTGAAAAAGTACTAGTTTACCATTATCCTTCCAGTATAAACTAAGGACCCATGGCTGCCATGCTGGGGTCAAAAGAGTACCTGTCCCTCAGGCAGAAGTAGTGAGGGCCAACATCCATTTCTTGTGTCCAGTTAAAGCCAGGAGGTGGCTCTACGCGGGTATGCTGTTGTCATCTGCAGTGCATTCTGTGTGCCATCTCCTCATTGCGTCCTGACAGCGTGTCTATAAAGTCCTTCTTTACAGCCCCAATAAATACAATGATATCAACATCCGTCACATTTACACATCCCCACGTGTGTCGTACAGACAGAAAATGGAGAAGACGCATTTCTCATTGTCTTAAGAGATGAAGATTTAGTGTTTACATCAAAACTTTCTCCTAATTATCATAAATGAAGGAGGAAATCTTCTGCGAAGACTCCGAGAAACTTTCTGGCAAATCTTAGATCTAAAATATTAGTAATAAATGTGTCCAGTCAGTTCCCATTGTAATGTTGTAGAAGGAATTCAAATGACTCATTATTAATCTGGGATTCCAGGAGAAACTGAGTCCGGAGAGAACCTTCAAGGGGACCTCCAGAAATTGCATCATGTTATAATGAAGACACCGTCCAGCCGCCCCCATCCCAGTTGTGATGATCAGGGATGGAATCTGTAGAATGGAAATCTAATAAATCTGCAATTTTAGGGCTTATGCACATGACTGTTATTGGCATGAGAAACACAGTCCGTGTGTCTGCCAGAAGTACCGGGCTGACCGTGGCTCCCTTGAACTAAACTAACTGTATCTTAGTGTTTTATGATACAGTCTATTCATATCTGATTGCAGATCTCTTGTACTGAACTCACAGTGCATGAAGCCTTAAATGGGTTGTACGGCCTTTAATATTGATGACCTATCAGGATAGGTCATCAATATCAGATCAGTGGGTGTCTGACACCCGGGACCCGCACTGATCAGCTGTTTGAAAAGGAAGCAGCACTCCATGCGAGCACTGCTTCCTCTTCATTACACTGCACTTTGTCTTGGAAGTGCAGTGTAATACATGTACTCGCTCTATTCAAGTGAATAGATGACATAGTGTAATGATGGCGATCGGTGGGGGTGCCAAGTGTCAGACCCCACCGATCTGATATTGATGACTTATCGTGACAATAGGTCATCGATATTAACTGCTGGTCAACCCCTTTAGGGCTGCTTCACACGAGCATGTCTATTGCAGGAATCACGCTCCATGTGTGAGCATTGTCCTCTGTTCTGGACTTGCAAGAGCACAGGGCATTATCATGATTTATAGTGCTATGTGCCTCTGCTTGACCTGATTTCTACAGAATCATACTGACATAAAGCTGTCAGTATGATCCTGTAGAAGTAAGGTCAATCAGAGGCACATAGCATTATAAATTATGATAATGCTCAGTTCAGAACGGAGGATCACGCTCACACGCGGAAATTTAGAAAATGAAAATACTTAAATATTACTTTATTGTAAATATATTCCCATATACCTTTCAATATAATGACTCATTTTGTTTAGGGAGCAATCACTAGGAGAAACAAAATGGCCACCGTCCTATTAATACACACAAAACCTGTCCTAATCAAACAGGAGGACAAGTTACTTCCGAGCACTGAGGTAAAGGGCTACCTCATCCTCCTCTTCTGCACTTGTTATAATCTGAACACAGATTATAAGAACTTTAACTGAATCCCTGTGGGAATAGAGTTCATGAAAAGACATGAAGTACAGAGAGGATGGACAGGACAGACTGTGGTAATGGAGACTGCATACAAGTGCTGCTGCTCATTATCCACATCACCCCGACCCTCCTCTCTGTACTTCATGCCTCCTCATGAACTCCATTTCTACAGAGATTTAGCTGAAGATCATATTAAACTGTACTCAGGATCATAGAAGAAGACGAGGCAACTCTTTGGCTCACTGCTCTGAAGTAACATGTCCTCCTGTGTGATTATGACAGGTTTTCTGTGTACTAATAGGATGGCGGCCATTTGATTTTTCCTAAAGAATGTTCCCTGGAAAAAACGAGCCATTATAACTAATGAAAGGTATTTAGGAATATATTTATAATAAAGTAATATATAAGTATTTTCATTTTCTTAATTCCTGGAGAACTCCTTTAATGTAATTAATATCCCATGATGCATTCTTCACATGTTAGTTCTAAGCCTTGACCATTCCGGATGGGGCTTAGTGGTCACATGACTGAAGAACTAAGATTGTCTAGGCAAAGGGGAAGGATATAAAGAGAAGAAGCTTGGCATCTAGTTATATGCAGGGAAATAACATCCCCAAAGTGCCACAAAGTAGAAACCAAATTGTAACAAAGGCTACAGGGAACACAAAGGCTACAGTAGAAAAACACAAGTGGTCAGAGCAGAAGAGCTGAGAATTCAACTTTTAATGGAAGTTTCCTTTCAGCTCCTCCCCTTAAAGGATAAATGGTTTAGAAAATGAAATACAACAGCTGGTCACAATTGGATAGGAGATGAGGTTCAGGATAAGGTGGTAGGGTGCAGTGATAATATATAGAGACAGCATCCCACATCTCCCAAAAGTCATGTTTTTCAGAAAAAGGGAGTATTCATAGGAGAGGTGGGACAAACCTTGTTCCATTAATGTGTTTAGGATTGGTCATTAATATTCAATTGGTGAAGGTCCAACAACCTGTTCCCCCAGCTGTTCCCTGCAGCCTCTGGTTACTGCAGCTTAGTTCCATTCACTTCGGAGCTGAGCTGCAGTAATCCAGCACGGCCACGACACTTTGAGTGGAGCTGTACTTACGGTTTTATTCGAAGTGGCAGTTCCTGAGCTGGAGGGGCTGGGAAGAGCTGATTGATGGGGGTGTGAGATGCTTGACCCTTACTGATCAGATATTAATGACCAATCCTAAGGATGCGTCATCAATATCAGGAGCCTGGAAAAATCCCTTTAATTGCATTTTCTTTGTTGAAAATACTTCAAAAGAGCAATCTTAAACTTTACTAACCTTAGCGTGAGGGTGTAATAAAGTTTTCCTATTTTTATTCTAAATCAATTTCCACATGGATCAAAATGATGAAGGACCAAGGAGAGCGAATAACTCACGATATTTCACTCTGAACCCCTCGGAATGAAATCAAATTTTGGGAATTAAAAAATTGATAGGGTTATTTATAAATAAAAAAACCTTCAATAATACACAATGAAAATCATAAATGAACAAAGTAGTAAAAACGGTAAGGATAATCCTAGTGTTTCTGTCTCTTGTATGAAACACAAAGAGTGCGTTGTCGCTGCTATCGTTGTCGCTGTCGTTGTTACTCTAAGCTATAAATTGCAGTGAGACATAAATAAATACAATTCTAGGGTTACGTTGTAACCAGCCGCTTATACTACAGAGTTCTACTCTATTCTTCTGGAGTTCATGGCTTACCCAGTCTGTTTGCAGTTCAGGTTTCGTCTGTGCGGCAGAGTACCTCCATTGTGATTGGGACGGGCAGGTCAGTAATTAGCGCCAGGATGGTGTGTTTAGTCTCCACATTACACAGCGACTCCTTTGTGTACAGAAAAACAAACATGTTAGATGAAGAGGGGAGATTGAGTTTGTCATTCGATGGTGGACATAGATCTCTCCCAGGCAAAACAAAACGCGGCGCAGCCGCCGCATCATCCAGGATAGAATGTCATTATCTCGGTAGGACATTTCCGCCTCTTTTTAAAACATGTATTAAGCCTACTCGCTATGATGTAGATTATGCCCCTCCCCCATGTCACGATCCCTCCTGGCGTCTTCATGCTCCACGTGTACGGGATAAACAGACGGATTTCACTGCAGTAAACAAGCCTGATTATGTCATATACAATAAACCGCGCAAAAGCTTTTATCCCCCACATGAAATGTTGTGCTCAACTGTATGGAGAATAACCATGTAACACCCCACAGCCCAAGATGACTGGAGGATTTCAAACATAAATTGCGTCACTGTTGATCATTATAGATATTTCAGATAGAAAGTCACAATGTCTCCCATATCAGATTTTACACCAACCTGATGAGCACCCACATGGTTTCCTCGATAAACCAGACACTTGTCAGAAAGGGGCATGCAAACCCCTCAACAGTGGTGTTCCCAGAGATTAGCCCTTGGAGGTAAAATCTTGACCTTGAAATGACTCTCCCTCTTTTACCACCAGGTCAAGGCACTTACTATTGTATTGTGATTGTCCTTATTTCCTCCTTTGCTGCTTACATCCAGGGGTTATGACCACCCTGCAATCCAGCAGCTGTGGTCGTGTTTGCACAATATAGGAAAAGACACCAGCAACTCTGGTAGCCAGACAGTGGCGTCTCTAGCTTTAAAATTTTGGGGGGGCACACTGGGGGCCAGGACAAAAGTAGGGGGGGCAGCTATAACAACGATACATTTACACAAGTACGCTTAGAAATGCTGCGATACTTTACCCAATACCTAAAACCGCAACAGGGAAGAAAAGTCCTGCTGTCTGTGGTTTAAAAATAAATAAATAATCACTCCGATTTCAACATGTCCTAGTTGCCTGTGGATGACACTTTTATAGGGAGGGGGATCTGTGGATGACACTGCTATGGGGGTGATCTGTGGATGACACATACCGTATATAGCATCTTATGCTATATGTGTCATCCACAGATCCACCCCATGACAGTGTCATCCCCATTTCCCCCTCCATAACAGTGTCATCCACAGATCCCCCTCCCTATAACAGTGTCATCCACAGATCCCCCTCCCTATAACAGTGTCATCCACAGATCCCCCTCCCTATAACAGTCTCATCCACAGATCCCCCTCCCTATAACAGTGTCAGCCACAGATCCCCCTCCCTATAACAGTGTCATCCACAGATCCCCCTCCCTATAACAGTGTCATCTACAGATCTCCTTCCCCGCCTCTCACAGGAGTGTACATTTGACATTTCTAAACTGTAATCCATATCCTGCAGTAACTTAAACTTTAAAATCAGGATTAAGTGGCCTTAACCTTAGACCACTCGGCTAGCTTCGGTAACAGGGCCAGGCTACAGCCTACAGGCACTGCCCAGGGGCGTAACTAGAAGTGACTGGGCCCCACAGCAAATATTTGTAAGGGCCCCCCCAGCGCGCTTCACACCTCCCTCCCCCTGTGTAAACCCCACTCCTTTGGCACAGTGTAGCAGTAAACTGTATATTGTGTGGCACAGTGTAGGCTATATGTGTATAGCATAAACATATTTCACATGAAAACTTACAATTACTTGGCTTGGCCCTTGGGGATCTCGGACACCACTTCAACACTTTGGCCGGGGGCTCGGTGGAGCTGATGTTGTGTTTTATCCTAATGAGAAAGATTTCATAATAAGGATTTGGAGAAGGGGCAGAGGGATAGCAGAGCAGGGAGAGGCTGGTGCTGCTACTAGGGGGTCATACCATGGGGGAGTAATAAAGCCCACCATAATGCCCCCCCCAGTAGAAATAATTCTCCTTATAATGTGACAGTGCAGAAAATACCCCCTTGTAATGCCTCCAGGTGAGCTAATGTCCCCATAGTGTCCCATAATGTGCCAGTATAAAATACCCCTATATAGTGCCCCCAGTAAATGCCCCCATAGTGCTCCTCTCCCCCTTCCTTCTAGTGCCCCCCATAATGTACCAGTATAAAATGCCCCATATATCGTGCCCCAGTAGATGCCCTCAGTGTCCCCCATAATTTGCAAGTATAAATTACCCCTTCTTAGTGCCCCCGTAGATGACTCCATAGTACTCCTATCCCCCCTTCACCATAGTACCCACCATAATGTGTCCCAGTATAATATGCTACTGTATAAAGCCCCCATATAAAATACCCCTTCTTTGTAGCCTCAGTAGATGCCCCTATAGTGCCCACCAATAACGTGCCAGTAATAAGTGCCCCCAATAACGTGCCAGTAATAAGTGCCCCCAATAACGTGCCAGTAATAAGAGCCCCCAATAACGTGCCAGTAATAAGTGCCCCCAATCACGTGCCAGTAACAATAGCCCCCCATCACGTGCCAGTAACAAGAACCCCCCCATCACATGCCAGTAACAAGAGCCCCCATCACGTGCCAGTAACAAGAGCCCCATCATGTGCCAGTAATAAGCCTCCCATCATGTGCCAGTAATAAGCCCCCATCATGTGCCAGTAATAAGCCCCCCATCATGTGCCAGTAATAAGCCCCCCCATCATGTGCCAGTAATAAGCCCCCCATCATGTGCCAGTAATAAGCCCCCTATCATGTGCCAGTAATAAGTCCCCCCACCATCTGCCAGTAATAAGCCCCCCATCATGTGCCAGTAAGAAGCCCCCATCATGTGCCAGTAATAAGCCCCCCCATCATGTGCCAGTAATAAGCCCCCCCATCATGTGCCAATAATAAGCCCCCCATCATGTGCCAATAATAAGCCCCCCATCATGTGCCAGTAATAAGCCCCCCATCATGTGCCAGTAATAAGCCCCCCATTATGTGCCAGTAATAAGCCCCCCCATCATGTGCCAGTAATAAGCCCCCCCAATGTGCTAGTAACAAAAGCCCCCCCAATGTGCCAGTAATAAGCCCCCCATTATGTGCCAGTAATAAGCCCCCCCATCATGTGCCAGTAATAAGCCCCCCCAATGTGCTAGTAACAAAAGCCCCCCCAATGTGCCTGTAAAACAATTGTAAAAAAAAACACTTATACTTACTTCCATGTCAGCAATGTGATGCAGGCCTCTTCCGGCCTGTGTCCCGCGCTGTATGGCTCAGGCGGCGCGATGACATCATCGTGCCGCCTGTGCCGGCCTCTGATAGGCTGCCGGCCTAGTGCCTGCAGCCTATCAGAGGAAGGGGAAGGGACACGCCTCTCCCTCCCCTGCCCCACCGCAGCACAGGCAGATGACTTTGGAGTTGAGCGCAATGGAAGCGCTCATCTCCCTGTGCCCGGCTGCAGCCGCTCAGTTGGGGGGGCACATGGGGGGGCACAGCGTGATGTAGGGGGGGCCGTGGCCCCCTCTGGCCCCCCCTTGGCAACGCCACTGTTAAGCCAGGACATCAGGAGTGTGCATATGCCAGCGCTTTTTCCTATAGTGTGCAAGCATGACCACTGCTGCTGGATTGCAGGATGGTCATAACCATGGAAATGAGCAGTGTATCATGTAATGGAAAAATGAATCCAGCCAGCAAAGGAGACAATATGGAGAATCACAATACATTAGTAAGTGCCTTGTATTAACTTTCCCTACATAATTAATGCCATTCGCGAAAGTGAGACAACCCTTATGAGAGACAGAGATCGGATGTAGAGAACTAAAGGTACATGATAACATTATGTCTGCCAACAGCCACCTCTAGAGGAAGCTCATTGCATACTGCTACATAGAACGCAAAAATAACACAGTATGAAGTGAGCTCCCACCAGTGGTGGGAACCAAAATGTTATCTTTTAAATCTAGGTTCATGGAGTGTGGAGCTCTGTGAAAAGAACCTTGGCCCCTATAAAGGGGTTATCCAACCCTTATAAAGAACCCCTTAATGCCCGGGCCCCTCATATAGGTTATACTTACCCTGCTCCCTGGCACCCATGTTGCTTCTGATCCCCACACGGCCACTGCTGCATCTCCCCATCTTGCAGATCAAAACATCCGTCAATGGGGTAGGGCAGCCAATAGCAGGCTGTGACGGGAACGAGCCTCCCTATTGTCACCCGCGATGCTAGGGAGGCTCGTCCCTGTCACGTGGGGGGTTTGGGGTTCATTACAGGGGTTGGATATCCCCTTTAATCAGTACAAAGTGCAATATTTTTTTTGCATAAAATACTGAATACTACATATTCTGAGTTAGATTGCTACTTCAAGAGGACCTTTCACTGGTCCTGACATTATCATATAACTAGCTGGCTGTGTAGGGAATACTGAAGGTATGTTATAGCGCTTAATATGTTTCCTATGCACCACTCCGTTCGTACCAATGGTATGAATTTACATACGAGGTGGGAAACCAGAACGGGGGGCACAGCGGGCGAATGGAGTGGCGAATAGGAAACATATTAAGCGCTATAACATACCTTTAGTATTCCCTACACAGCCAGCTAGTTATATGATAATCTTCAGGACCGGTGTAAGGTCCTCTGTCATGTCTTATACTGGAGTCACATCCAGAGCTCCTTTACAATTCTGTTGTTACATCATATTTTATATTTCAGTCATATTTAGACCTGCATTTACAATTCTGCTGTTACATTGTGCCTTATACTGCAGTCACAACCAGAGCTGCAATGACATTTAGATAGGCCAACATCCCTAACTTTTAAACAAGGCCATTTCCGGACATCTTTCTGCAGTAGCAGCTTTGTCAAGTGTTCCTGGTGACGACCTTCAGGCCTGTGCTTTACTTCATGGGCTCCTTGTCACCACATCTGTTCTGAATTTTGGTTTGCACCGTTTCATACATATATCTTAAGGCTCCCTGGGGTTCTGTCCTGGCAGTGATTATTAATTGTTGACTACATGAGGGAGATCAAACTAGAAAAGACCATACATCTGGAGGGCGAAGAGTAGAGAGATCGCTGCTATTTGGCTAAGGCCTCATTCACACTCATTCACACGACAGTTGTTTTTCTCGGCCTCCGTTCCGTTTTTTTTTGCGGATAGGATGGGGGCCCATTCATTTAAATTGGTCAGCAAAAAAATGCTGATAGTTCATCCGTTTGTGTTCCGCGTCCGTTGTCCGTGTTTCCCTTCAGCAAAAAAAATAGTGCATGTCCTACTTTTTTCACATTTGCGGACAAGGATAGGCATTTATTACAAGGGATCTGTGGAAAAAAACAGGTCCTCCCAAAAAAACGGATGGCGCATCCGTTTTTATTTGCAGACGCACAATTTGCGAACGCAAAAAACAACTGTCGTGTGCATGAGGCCTTAGTTAGTAATAACATCATGCAAGTAAGGCCTCATGCACACGACCGTTGCGTGCTTTGCAGTCCACAAAACACGGATGCCGTCCGTGTGCTTTCTGCAATTTGCAGGAACTGCGCGGACAGCCATTAATATAACTGCCTATTCTTAGAATCGGACAGGTTATAATTTTTTCGTGGAGCAACGGATGCGGAAAGCAACGAATGCTTTCCGCATCTTTTGCGGCCCCATTGAAGTGAATGGGTCCGCATCCGAGCCGGGGCTGTGCTTGGTTCTAAAAATCAGCGCAGCGACGGTTAATGCCGAGCTGTAGTTATTTTATCTTAACATTCCTATTTTTTATTGTCTTTTGCAGCCATTCATAGTGACAGAGCTGCCCAGTACTGGGGTCAGACCCGCTGATAATGCAACAATGAAATCGCACCGTAACGAGCGCAACTAATAAAGCAAGCTGAAGGCAACAACTTCTTTCATGTCTCCATGTTTTTGTCAGGTTTTTTTCAGTGACAATATTAAAACAATGGACAGGGAGGCTCTGATGGTTCCATCATCCTTGGGGATTGTGATTTGTGATGTACATGGTGTTTACTAGATATGAGGTTCCCCTCCCCTCCCCCCGCAGCTGTCACTTCTGTCTGCTGCACATATGAAATATTATTATTATCAAAATACAAAAAAAAACTTTCGTCTTTATACGGAGCTGTCATATAAATCCTCGGATGATTCTCCTCCCTTATAGCGCACTGACCCCTGTATCTCCGCCTCCGCCCCCTCCTATTCTCATGTCAGTCTATCAGGATGAAATTTATATCTGGTCGTCAATCATTTAAAGAGAAAAAAAATGTAACTTTCAAAAGGTAAAGAAATATAGATACTTTCCCTAGTTTATAATAATCATTTCTGCGGTCGGAAAGAAAGTAAAATGAGTCTGATCTGATCCTGTAGGGGCCTTTATTAAAAGTTCTGCAACTTTCCAGAAGACTTTTGGGCAGAGTTACTAATCAAAATGGCCAGATTTCTCGTGTAATTGGCGGCATAAATACTGGTGTACGTGGCTTGCACCACATTTGTTTTAACTTTTTTCGACTCAACAGGCAAGGGTGTGTGGCTTATCAGAAAAGGGCATGGCCTTGCAGACAGAGAGTGTGGCTTAATATGCACCAATTGCACCAATGTGAGTTAGGCCTCTTTCACACGACCGTATGGCTTTTTCAGTGTTTTGCAGTCCGTTTTTCACGGATCCGTTGTTCCCTTTTTTTTTTTCCGTTGTGTTTCCGTTTCTGTTCCGTTTTTCCATATGGCATTTACAGTATACAGTAAATACATAGAAAAAATTGGTCTGGGCATAACATTTTCAATAGATGGTTCCGCAAAAACGGAACGGATACGGAAAACATATGGAGGCATTTCCGTATGTATTCTGTTTTTTTTGCGGACCCATTGACTTGAATGGAGCCACGGAACGTGATTTGCGGGCAATAATAGGACATGTTCTATCTTTCAACGGAACGGAAAAAACGGAAATACGGAAACGGAATGCATACGGAGTACATTCCGTTTTTTTTGCGGAACCATTGAAATGAATGGTTCCGTATACGGAACGCAAAAAACAGCCAGTAAACGGAAAAAAAAAACGATTGTGTGAAAGAGGCTTTAAAATGCACAAAATTTTTGTTGCATAATTTTGGCATAAACTAAGCCAACTCATAAGTGGTGTAAGCTTAGTCTAGACAGTCCAAAGGAGCACCAGATTATCATCCAGCATCAGATGCTGTGACAGCTTTAGATTGTCTAGTGTACATTTATACAATTACACAGCACTAGGAAATCTGTTCCACTGTGTTTCAAGATTTCTACTTTGTGTCATCATCCAGAGGCTAAAAACATAGGGGGTCATTTATTCATATCCCCTAGAACACTGGCCTCTACATAACTTCGGCGCATCCGCCGCCGCACAGCTTCCTAGCTGTCTTACATTCAGACCATTTTCTACTCTTAAGGCCTCATGCATACGAACGTTGTTTTATTCCGTGTCCGTTGCGCCGTTTTTCTGCAGACCCATTGATTTTCAATGGGTCCGTTGAAAACTCGGCTAATGCACCGTTTGCCATCCGCGTCTGTGATCTGTGGTTCCAGTCCATCAAAAAAAATAACCTGTCCTATTATTTTCATGGAAAACGGTTCGCGGACCCATTCAAGTCAATGGGACCGCTACAAAACGCGGAGGCACACAAGATTGTCATCCGCGTCCGCATCCGTTTTTTTCCTATCATTTGCATGGCAAACCTGTCTTAGACTTTTTTTTACATTCCTTTATGTCTGGTGGTCCTCCAAAAATAAAGGAAGACACACGGAAACAAAAACGGAAACAGATCCCGGAACAACGGAACCCCATTTTGCTGACCGAGAAAAACAACGTGTCGTGTGCATGAGGCCTAAACCAGGCATAGAAAATGGGGAATGAGACGGAAAATGAAACATTGTAACAAAGTAACAAGACAGGAGAGAGATTTGTGTAGTTGCTGTGTTTAGTTCCTAGAGGCTTCTCTAAAGCAGTGGTGGCGAACCTATAGCACGGGTGCCAGAGGTGGCATTCAGAGCCTTCTCTGTGGGCACCCGCACCCTGGAAAAAGTCTATGGTGTACCAATATGCCTTAGACTTTTCCTGCCATTGATCAGCGCAGGGTGCACTATGAACAGCACAGGCAGCGCAGTGAATGTAGGCAGGCTGCCATAGCTAAGGTTAGTTTCACACTAGCGGCAAGGAACTCCGGCAGGCTGTTCTGGCGGGTGAACAGCCTGTCGGATCTGTGCTGCCGTCAGTGCCCACGTACTATCTCTCCAGCCCCATTGACTATAATTGGGGTGGGCCGGAGTTCCGGCGGCAGCACGGCAAACATGCCGAGAGGCGGCCGGAATAAAACTACGACATGTAGTTTCCTATTTTTTCTCGTTGGTGTTAATTAAAAAAATTATCTCATAAATGATTGGCTATCTATCAGAACATTGGCATTTTGAATGTTATAGAGTCATGGATGGGTGACTATGATATATTGTATGGTAAAATAAATAAAAAAACAATAGTAAACTTTTTCATTTTATATGGACTTGTACATGAAACGGAATTTGTGTTATTAGCAGTGAACTACAACTGGTCAGTGGAGGGGGGATGAGCAAGATTTAGGACAGCCCCTGGTGACAAGGAAGCAACATGAAAAAGTGACATTTTGCAGTAGTTATCTGTCTATCTATGGGGGCATTTATCAAGAGCAGCATTTTCCATGCTTGCCTTAAGTCCCTATGCGCTGCTGGAGGAAGCGCCAAAGTTATGTAGAGGCACACGCTTTTACATACGCTTGGCGCTTCCACCAGCAAGCCGTGCGACAGACTGAAATGTACACAGGATTCCTTGCTGGCATAGATTTAGGCCATTTTCCACACCAAAAACTGAGTGGGAAAAAGTAGCAGATATTGCTGTAAAATGCAGAGCAACTAAATCTGTGACTTATATACATAACTATTGTGGCGTATATATGGTAATAAATGCCCCCTAGAGTTTATAATTATCATGTTAAAGGGAACCTGTCACCGGGATTTTGTGTATAGAGCTGAGGCATGGGTTGCTAGATGGCCGCTAGTACATCCGCAATACCCAGTCCCCATAGCTCTGTGTGCTTTTATTGTGTAAAAAAACCCGATTTGATCCATATGCAAATTAACCTGAGATAAGACCTGTCCCTGACTCATCTCACGTACAGGACTCATCTCGGGTTAATTTGCATATGTATCAAATCGTTTTTTCTTTTACACAATAAAAGCACACAGAGCTATGGGGACTGGGTATTGCGGATGTGCTAGCGGCCATCTAGCAACCCATGTCCTCAGCTCTATACACAAAATCCCGGTGACAGGTTCCCTTTAAAGTCCATTTTAAATACTATGAGGCACATTTATCAAATGGCTTCTACTACAGTAGTGGTGTGAAACAGATGGAAATTATGGTGCAAGACATATTTGCGGCATAAATTGTGACTTTTCACTTCCCTTTTCGCTGTTCAAAAGTGGCAGGAAAAGTGGCTTGACCTTGGGTTTGTGGTCTCCCATGGCCCAGCAGATTTACTATCATTAATGCCTGAAACAAGCATAAAAATGATGGTGAATCTACGCTAGTTCATACCTGGTGTAGAATTGAATTTCTAGTGCATGGACTGCTTGGAGAGGAACTGTGAGGCCTGTGCCTCTTACTACATTTGGGCATGTTGCTTTGATGGATTTCATATTGACTGGTGTATGTAATACCAGTCTAAGGCAACTTTCACTCGTCCGTGGTGTGTTGCGGACTCGCAAATTGCGGGTCCGCAACACACCAGCCCGGCACCCCCATTGAAATGCCTATTCTTGTCCGCAAGCTGCGGACAAGAATAGGACATGCTCTATCTTTTTGCGGAGTTGCGGACCCAAAATCGGGGCCGCGCTCCGCAATTGCGGCTGCAGACAGCACACTGTGTGCTGTCCGCATCCATTCCGTCCCCATAGAGAATGAATGGGTCCGCACCCATTCCGCAAAATTGCCTAAGGCTACTTTCACACTAGCGTTCGGGGCTCCGCTTGTGAGCTCTGTTTGAAGGGGCTCACAAGCGGCCCCGAACGCATCCGTACAGCCCTAATGCATTCTGAGTGGACGCGGATCCGCTCAGAATGCATCAGTCTGGCGGCGTTCAGCCTCCGCTCCGCTCAGCAAGCGGACACCCGAACGCCTGGCCGTGCGGAGGCAAGCGGATCCGTCCAGACTTACAATGTAAGTCAATGGGGATGGATCCGTTTGAAGATGACACAATATGGCTCAATTTTCAAACGGATCCGTCCCCCATTGACTTTCAATGTAAAGTCTGGACGGATCCGTCTGAACTACTTTCACACTTAGAATTTTTTCTAAGCTATAATGCAGACGGATCCGTTCTGAACGGATCCAAACGTCTGCATTATAGGAGCGGATCCGTCTGAGCAGACATCAGACGGACCCGCTCTGAACGCAAGTGTGAAAGTAGCCTTAGGCAACTTTCACACTCGCGTTTTGGCTTTCCGTTTGTGAGATCCGTCTTGGGCTCTCACAAGCGGCCCAAAAAGGATCAGTTTTGCCCTAATGCAGTGATGCCCAACCTGTGGCCCTCCAGCTGTTTTAAAACTACAACTCCCACCATGCCCTGCTGTAGGCTGATAGCTTTAGGCTGTCCAGGCATGCTGGGAGTTGTAGTTTTACAACAGCTGGAGGGCCACAGGTTGGGCATCCATGCTAATGCATTCTGAATGGAAAAGGATCCGTTAAGAATGCATCAGTTTGCCTGCGATCAGTCACCATTCCGCTCTGGATCCGTCTTGGCTATGTTACAGATAATACAAACGGATCCGTTCATGACGGATGCATGCGGTTGTATTACTGTAACGGATCCGTTTTTGCAGATTTATGACGGATCCGCCCAAAACGCGAGTGGGAAAGCAGCCTTAGTGGAAATCTGCCCCAATGTGTCAAAATACATTGTGTAATGATCAGTGTTACATAATGCAGGAAAAAGAGATGCTATTGTACGCCTGCTATTTAAAAGATTAATTTGTAGTAAACAGATCAATCTTTTGTCATTTTTTTCTATTAGATACTTTCTGAGCAGAGATCATAAATATCACTGAAAGGACATTTTAGTACGGTGTATACTAGCACAATGATCCCAGCAATACACGGTCTCACTAGTCCCTGTCCACTGCCCCTCCCCCGCCTGTTCCTTATTAATTTACAAAGTTACATTTTTGCAGACATTACAAATGGATGCATACTAGCATTAATTATACAGCATGTCTATTATATGACAAGACTAAGAACACAGTGATGAGTGTTCTTTCAATGAACTAGTCAGCTCAAAAACAAAGAGCATGTCAATTCCCACTGTAGGGATGAAAAGATGAGTGTCAGCTCATGGGGCTAATGGACTGAGCCCATTGTGAGAGGAGAACTTAACCACTTCCAGACCGGACCATTTACCCCCTTTCTGACCAGGCCTAATTTTGCAAATCTGACATGTGTCACTTTATGTCGTAATAACTTTGGAACGCTTTTACTTATCCAAGCCATTCAGAGAATGTTTTCTCGTGACACATTGTACTTTATGTTAATGGTAAAATTGAGTCAATACGTTTTACCTTTATTTATAAAAAAAAAAAGTTAACGAAAATCTTAAAAAATTCACTGTTTTCTAAATTTGAATCTCTCTGCTTTTAAGACAGATAGTGATACCTGATAAAATATTCACTAATTAACATTCCCCATATGTCTACTTTATGTTGGCATCATTTTGGTAATGTAATTTTATTCTTTTAGGACGTTGGAAGGTTTAGAATTTTAAAAGCAATTTTTAAAATTTTTTGAAAAATTTCCAAACTCAACTTTTTTAAGGACCAGTTCAGTTCTGAAGTCACTTTGTGGGGCTTACATAATAGAACCAACCCATAAATGACCCCATTTTAGAAACGACACCCTCAAACTATTCAAAACTGGTTTTAGAAATGTTGTTAACCCTTTAGGTATTCCACAGGAATTAAAGCAAAATAGAGGTGACATATTTTAAAATTTCACTTTTTTTTTTGCAGATTTTCCATTTTAATCTTTTTTTTTTCTCCTGGAACACAGCAACGGTTAACAACAAAACAAACCTCAATATTTATTACCCTGATTCTGCAGTTTGCAGAAACACCTCATATGTGGTCGTATACCGCTGTTTGGGCACACAACAGGGCACAGAAGGCAAGGAGCGCCATATGGTTTTTGGAGAGCAGATTTAGCTGGAATGGTCTTTGGGCACCATGTTGCATTTGAAGGGACCTTGAGGTTCTCCCACAGTCACAGTGAAGTCACAAAAAAGCTGTTTGGTGTAATTTTTCTATTTCTTTTTTACACCATTAACTTGATGGGATAGATAATGTGATATTTTTATAGATCCAGTAATTAAGGATGCAACGATACCAAATATGTCATTTTTTTATTTTTAAGTTTTACACAAAACTCATGTTTTTGTGTTGCCATTCTCTTAGAGCCTTATTTTCTTCATTTTTTAGGCTATAGTCTTGTGTGAGGGCTTGTTTTGTTGCGGGGTGTGACGAGGTGACGTTTTTATTGCTAACATTTTGGGGTACATATGACTTTTTGATTGATTGATATTATGTTTTTTGTGAGGTGAGGTGACTAAAAAAACTGTTTTGGCGCAATGTTTTTTTTTTTTACAGCGTTCACCTGATGGGGTAGATAATATGATATTATTATAAAGCCGGTCGTTGCGGAAACGGTGATATCAAATATATATATTTTATTTTTTTCTTAAATTTTTTTACGGATTTGGCGGGATTTCTTTTTTTTTATGTGAAACATTTTTCTTTTTTTTCAAAACATTTAATTATTTTATTTTTTATTTTACACTTTGTGTCCCCCATAAGGTCATACAAGACCTCTGGGGGACATTTAAAGGGGTTGTCTGATTTATATATATATCTTACAATGTGCCTTAGAATACACTAAATAGTACTTTTGTGATGTACTGTCTTTATCCAAATGATCGGGTTTCGGCAGCACCGCTGCGGGTCACGTGACCCCCAATGTCATCCCTCAGGCTCTCTGTGCTGACGTTTCGTGTACGAGCTAATCCCAGCCTGAGGGAGTGGCTCGGCTCTGTACAGTGTGTATATATATATCTATATCCAGCAGTATACAAGACAGGAGTATATAGTGTATATATATATATATATATATATATATATCCAGCAGCATACAGGACAGGAGTATATAGTGTGGGTGTATTTATACACACACACTATATATATATATATATATATATATATATATACCCCTGTCCTGTATACTGCTTTGTATATATATATATATATATATATACACTATATACTCCTGTCCTGCATAATGCTGTATATATATATATATATATATATATATATATATATACACTGCTCAAAAAAATAAAGGGAACACAAAAATAACACATCCTTGATCTGTATTATTTAAATATTCTTCTAAAATACTTTGTTCTTTACATAGTTGAATGTGCTGACAAAAAAATCACACAAAAATAAAAAAATGGAAATCAAATTTTTCAACCCATGGGAGGTCTGGATTTGGAGTCACCCTCAAAATTAAAGTGGAAAAACACACTACAGGCTGATCCAACTTTGATGTAATGTCCTTAAAACAAGTCAAAATGAGGCTCAGTAGTGTGTGTGGCCTCCACTTGCCTGTATGACCTCCCTACAATGCCTGTTCATGCTCCTGATGAGGTGGCGGACGGTCTCCTGAGGGATCTCCTCCCAGACCTGGACTAAAGCATCTGCCAACTCCTGGACAGTCTGTGGTGCAACGTGACGTTGGTGGATAGAGCGAGACATGATGTCCCAGATGTGTTCAATTGGATTCAGGTCTGGGAAACGGGCGGGCCAGTCCATAGCATCAATGCCTTCGTCTTGCAGGAACTGCTGACACACTCCAGCCACATGAGGTCTAGCATTGTCTTGCATTAGGAGGAACCCAGGGCCAACCGCACCAGCATATGGTCTCACAAGGGGTCTGAGGATCTCATCTTGGTACCTAATGGCAGTCAGGCTACCTCTGGCGAGCACATGGAGGGCTGTGCGGCCCTCCAAAGAAATGCCACCCCACACCATTACTGACCCAATGCCAAACCGGTCATGCTGGAGGATGTTGCAGGCAGCAGAACGTTCTCCACGGCGTCTCCAGACTCTGTCACGTCTGTCACATGTGCTCAGTGTGAACCTGCTTTCATCTGTGAAGAGCACAGGGCGCCAGTGGCGAATTTGCCAATCTTGGTGTTCTCTGGCAAATGCCAAACATCCTGCACGGTGTTGGGCTGTAAGCACAACCCCCACCTGTGGACGTCAGGCCCTCATATCACCCTCATGGAGTCTGTTTCCGACCACTTGAGCAGACACATGCACATTTGTGGCCTGCTGGAGGTCATTTTGCAGGGTTCTGGCAGTGCTCCTCCTTGCACAAAGGCGGAGGTAGCGGTCCTGCTGCTGGGTTGTTGCCCTCCTATGGCCTCCTCCACGTCTCCTGATGTACTGGCCTGTCTCCTGGTAGCGCCTCCATGCTCTGGACACTACGCTGACAGACACAGCAAACCTTCTTGCCACAGCTCACATTGATGTGCCATCCTGGATAAGCTGCACTACCTGAGCCACTTGTGTGGGTTGTAGACTCCGTCTCATGCTACCACTAGAGTGAAAGCACCGCCAGCATTCAAAAGTGACCAAAACATCAGCCAGGAACCATAGGAACTGAGAAGTGGTCTGTGGTCACCACCTGCAGAACCACTCCTTTATTGGGGGTGTCTTGCTAATTGCCTATAATTTCCACCTGTTGTCTATCCCATTTGCACAACAGCATGTGAAATTGATTGTCACTCAGTGTTGCTTCCTAAGTGGACAGTTTGATTTCACAGAAGTGTGATTGACTTGGAGTTACATTGTGTTGTTTAAGTGTTCCCTTTATTTTTTTGAGCAGTGTATATATATATATATATATATATATATATATATATACAGTACAGACCAAAAGTTTAGACACACCTTCTCATTCAAAGAGTTTTCTTTATTTTCATGACTATGAAAATTGTAGATTCACACTGAAGGCATCAAAACTATGAATTAACACATGTGGAATTATATTCATAACAAACAAGTGTGAAACAACTGAAAATATGTAATATTCTAGGTTCTTCAAAGTAGCCACCTTTTGCTTTGATTACTGCTTTGCACACTCTTGGCATTCTCTTGATGAGCTTCAAGAGGTAGTCCCCTCAAATGGTTTTCACTTCACAGGTGTGCCCTGTCAGGTTTAATTTCTTGCCTTATAAATGTTGGGACCATCAGTTGCGTTGAGGAGAAGTCAGGTGGATACACAGCTGATAGTCCTACTGAATAGACTGTTAGAATTTGTATTATGGCAAGAAAAAAGCAGCTAAGTAAAGAAAAACGAGTGGCAATCATTACTTTAAGAAATGAAGGTCAGTCAGTCAGCCGAAAAATTGGGAAAACTTTGAAAGTAAGGGCTATTTGACCATGAAGGAGAGTGATGGGGTGCTGCGCCAGATGACCTGGCCTCCACAGTCATCGGACCTGAACCCAATCGAGATGGTTTGGGGTGAGCTGGACTGCAGAGTGAAGGCAAAAGGGCCAACAAGTGCTAAGCATCTCTGGGAACTCCTTCAAGACTGTTGGAAGACCATTTCAGGGGGCTACCTCTTGAAGCTCATCAAGAGAATGCCAAGAGTGTGCAAAGCAGAAATCAAAGCAAAAGGTGGCTACTTTGAAGAACCTAGAATATGACATATTTTCAGTTGTTTCACACTTGTTTGTTATGTATATAATTCCACATGTGTTAATTCATAGTTTTGATGCCTTCATAGTCAAGAAAACAAAGAAAACTCTTTGAATGAGAAGGTGTGTCCAAACTTTTGGTCTGTACTGTATATATATATATATATATATATATATATATATATACACACACAGCAGTATACAGGACAGGAGTTTATATATAATAATATATATATACATATATATATACATACAGCAGTATACAGGGCAGGAGTATATAGTGTGTGTGTGTATATATATATGTATATATATATTCAGCAGTGTACAGGATGGGAGTATATAATATACACTATATACTCCTGTCCAGTATACTTCTGGATATATATAAATATATATATATATATATATATATAGACACACTATATACTGCTGTCCTGTACATAGATAGATAGGAGCTAGATAGATAAATAGATAGATATGCCATGTGACAGGAAGATCTTCTGCCTGTGTGAGCTAGGAGATTATCATGTGACAGTGTTTGTATGCAAGGTTAGGTTGTGCAGAGCAAGCAGTGCAGGAGGCGGGGAAGGTCAGATTATTCACACCCACAAATATTCATGAGGGAGAGCTTAGTCATTGTTGGTACACGCCCTGATAGCTTTGCTGCAGCATGTAAACAAAGCAGGAATAACAGAACTATGCAAAGGTGTAAGTATGGTATTTCTCTTAAGAAATCAAGCTTAACTTATGTAAAGTCTTGTCTAAAGCCCACACTCCGTGAAGATATAAGTGAGGGACATGAACATGTGGAGTCACTGTGGGTAGAGATACATGGAGCTAAAAACAACAATAAATTACTAATAGGAGTTTACTATAAACCACCTAATATACCAGAGTCCACAGAAAATCTACTACTAAACGAGATAGACAAGGCGGCAAATCATAATGAGGTGGTTATTATGGGGGACTTCAACTACCCAGATATAGACTGGGAAACTGAATCTTGTATATTTCATAAGGGAAACAGGTTCTTGGCAAAAACCAAAGACAATTACCTCTCCCAACTGGTTCAGGACCCGACTAGAGGGACGGCCATACTGGACTTAGTATTAACCAATAGGCCTGACAGAACAACAGATGTGCAGGTTGGTGGACACCTGGGAAATAGTTACCATAAAGTAATAACCTTCCAATTGAGATTCAAAAGAGCGTTTCTACAGGGAGGAACAAAAATACCAAACTTCAAAAAAGCTAAATTTAGCCAACTAAGAGAGGCCATAGGCCTAACTAACTGGGACAAAGTCCTCAAAAATAAAAATACAGCCACAAAATGGGATATCTTTAAAAACATCCTAAAAATCTCATTGTGAGAGGTACATACCGTATGGGAATAAAAGGTTAAGGAATAAAAAGAAACCAATGTGGATAAATAGAACTGTAAAGAAAGCAATAAATGACAAAAAGAAAGCATATAAATCACTAAAACAGGAGGGCAGCACGGAAGCACTGAAAAACTATAAGGAAAAAAATAGAACATGTAAAAAACAAATAAAAGCGGCCAAACTAGAGACCGAGAGATTAATTGCCAAAGAGAGTAAAACTAACCCTAAAATGTTCTTCAATTATATAAATGTTAAAAAGTATAAATCTGAAGGTGTCAGCCCTTTAAAGAGTAATGAGGGGGGAGTCGCAGAGAGCAATGAGGAGAAAGCAAAACTGTTAAATATTTTTTTCTCCAGTGTATTCACTGAGGAAAATAAACTGGCAGATGAAATGCAGAATGTAAAAATAAATTCCCCATTAAAAGTGTCCTGTCTGACCCAGGAAGAAGTACATCAGCGACTTAAAAAGATTAAAATAGACAAATCGCCAGGACCAGATGGCATACACCCCCGTATCCTAAGGGAATTAAGTAATGTCATAGCCAGACCCTTATTTCTGATATTTGCGGACTCTATACTGACAGGGAATGTTCCACAGGATTGGCGCATGGCAAATGTGGTGCCAATATTCAAAAAGGGTCCAAAAACAATCTGTTGTGGGTAAACTGTTTGAAGGTTTTCTGAGAGATGCTATCTTAGAGCATCTCAACGGAAATAAGCAAATAACGCCATATCAGCATGGCTTCGTGCGGGATCGGTCATGCCAAACTAATTTAATCAGTTTCTATGAGGAGGTAAGTTCTAGACTTGACAGCGGCGAATCAATGGATGTCGTGTATCTGGACTTCTCCAAAGCATTTGACACTGTACCACATAAAAGGTTAGTATATAAAATGAGAATGCTCGGACTGGGAGAAAACGTCTGTATGTGGGTAACTGGCTCAATGATAGAAAACAGAGGGTGGTTATTAATGGTACACACTCAGATTGGGTCACTGTCACTAGTGGGGTACCTCAGGGGTCAGTATTGGGCCCTATTCTCTTCAATATATTTATTAATGATCTCGTAGAAGGCTTGCATAGTAAAGTATCAATTTTCGCAGATGACACTAAACTGTGTAAAGTAATTTACACTGAAGAGGACAGTATACTACTACAGAAGGATCTGGATAGATTAGATGCTTGGGCAGATAAGTGGCAGATGAGGTTTAACACTGACAAATGTAAAGTTATGCACATGGGAAGGAATAATGCAAGTCACCCCTACATACTAAATGGTAAAACACTCGGTAACACTGACATGGAAAAGGATCTAGTAATTTTAATAAACAGCAAACTAAGCTGCAAAAACCAGTGTCAGGCAGCTGCTGCCAAGGCCAATAAGATAATGGGTTGCATCAAAAGGGGCATAGATGCCCGTGATAAGAACATAGTCCTACCACTTTACAAATCGCTAGTCAGACCACACATGGAGTACTGTGTACAGTTCTGGGCTCCTGTAAACAAGGCAGACATAGCAGAGCTGGAGAGGGTCCAGAGGAGGGCAACTAAAGTAATAACTGGAATGGGGCAACTACAGTACCCTGAAAGATTATCAAAGTTAGGGTTATTCACTTTAGAAAAAAGACGACTGAGGGGAGATCTAATTAATATGTATAAATATATCAGGGGTCAGTATACAGATCTATCCCATCATCTATTTATCCCCAGAACTGTGACTGTGACGAGGGGACATCCTCTGCGTCTGGAGGAAAGAAGGTTTGTACACAAACATAGAAGAGGATTCTTTGCGGTAAGAGCAGTGAGACTATGGAACTCTCTGCCTGAGGAGGTGGTGATGGTGAGTACAATAAAGGAATTCAAGAGGGGCCTGGATGTATTTCTGGAGCGTAATAATATTACAGGCTATAGCTACTAGAGAGGGGTCGTTGATCCAGGGAGTTATTCTGATTGCCTGATTGGAGTCGGGAAGGAATTTTTTATTCCCCTAAAGTGGGGAAAATTGGCTTCTACCTCCCAGGTTTTTTTTTTGCCTTCCTCTGGATCAACTTGCAGGATGACAGGCCGAACTGGATGGACAAATGTCTTTTTTTGGCCTTATGTACTATGTTACTATATGTACGGTAAGTCCTGATGAGTTTTATATGTTTTTTTGTTTTGTTTTTTTCATTACTCGGATAACCCATTTAACTTCATTTATTTTATTTTTTTAACTATTGATTTCTCCTGTAACTGGAGCTGACATAGTAGCCATAGTTACAGAGGAGGCTGATCAAGGTCTATGGAAGACCCGGCAGCTCTTGCACTCACCCGGCCACGGCGATAACATAACCATCATAGCGCATATCGCTTCCTTATCTGTATACACAGAGTTCGTTGAGCGCTGTGTATACAGCGATCTAGAAGGCAGGGACACCTAGAAACTGTCCTTGCCTTCTCTCTGGGGTGCCCTGCTGTCACTGACAGCGGGCCTCCCGCTCGGCAGCTGCACGATTAGCGTGCAGCTGCGATCTCTGAATGGAGGTTCCAGAACGTCCATTCAGAGATAAACCGCCTGCCCAAGGACGTTTATAGTCAATGGGCGGTCAGGAAGTGGTTAATCATCATTGTACATAAAGGTATCTCTTCTATTACAACCTTCAATAAGGTTGAGTTCACATCACCGTTTATCTTTCCTTTCTTCTGATCCGTCAGAAGAAGAGAGAGAAAAAAAACACATAATCCTGTAAAAAAAAAAAAAACGGAACCTGTTGCATCAGTTGTCATCCGTTTGATTGATTTCTGTCTGAGATCTGTTTTTTTGTAGACGGGAAAAAAAATCCTGTATGTAGTACTTTTGTTTCCATCTAAAAAAAAACATCTCAGACGGAAATTGTTTAATGACAACTGATGTAACATGATCCGTGCTTTTTTTTTTTTTTACTGGATCCTGTAAAAAGACGGATCCTATGCAATCCTATGCATAAATTATGCTACCGGATCCATTTTTTTTCTCTCTCTCTCTCTTCTTCTGATGGATCAGAAGAACGGAAAGTTAAACGGTGATGTGAACTAAGCTTAAGACACTTTTATGGTTAGCCAGGTCAGTTTGTGAATCCTGATGTAACCAAACTACAGGAAGATTTGTGTAACATTTGACTTAAATTTTGAACCACTGCCACTAAATAAACCTATTGATGAAACATCACTGTGCTATAACATTTGCTAATTTTTGAAACCTGAAATGCGTTGGTCTCTCTCTCACCTATATTTCAGAAGCTCTAGTTCCGTCCACAAAATAAAAATATACGGCTGAGAGACTTGTCATCATCCATTAGGCTAGGTTCACATCTGCAGCAGAAGTTCTGGCAGGAGTCTCCATAGCAGATTCTGGCTAAAAGCATCCAGCAGTATTTTGTCCCGCAAAATCCCCATATCCATGCTGAAAACTTGACGGACCTAATTAGGATGAAACAGACACCAGAGGTGTTCAGCACCTGCTGGATCTAGTGATTCAGTTTTTCTGTTCCAACACTGGAACTGCCTAAACTGTTGTTAGTGGAGGGAAAATTAGAGTGCAAGCTCCTTGAGTAAAAACTTAATGTATTTTGTTTATCCTGAATGAGGGAAAAAGGTTAATAATAAAAATTATCAAAATGTTTATAGTCATATTTTTTCTTTTTTTTCACTAATTTACTTCCTATTTATTTGATAAAAATATATATATTTTTTATAATCTGCTGATAATGATGTGAGATTAGTAGATGGATTTTTCTCTGGAGAATTCCCATAATACACACCACATTCTTCCAGCACTGTGACCTGGAGTTAGTGAAACGCATGGATATTTTTTTCTTTGGATTCCTTGAGACGCTTCTCCCAGCAGCTGTGCCGTCACCTACCTCAGTGGGGTTTATTATTCCTTTTTGTAGCCGCTTCCCTGAACAGTAACCGACTTAATCAGACCACCTGCTCCAGAAATCCAAATAATTCAGTGTATTCAAAAAATTAAAGCAATTCATCACAAATCATGTTCATCTTCTGCATTTCAGCTGCTGATTTTTTTTTTTCATTTCGTGCCTCATACATAATGTAAAATATAAAAGCATGTTCTAAATAACAGGAAATGGTGAATGACGAGGACAAAGATTCATCATCAATCAGAGAATGGGATTATCTCAGCCCCTCGCAGCCGGCAGGATACGCTAAAACTTCCACAAATATTTTATATTTATTTTAGAATATGAAATCCAAATTTTTGTGCTGTTTCAGCTTTAACTGTAAGGATGGGGAGTAATTTAATATTACTAGTTATCTATAGAGCACAGACAGATATATGTCCCAAATCCACGCCCAATGGCTCATGGATTGCAAGCCTTTTTAATTTTAAAACTCGGTGGCTACATTTGGCTGAACAAAGCCTATTATCAATCACTCAAGGTCAATGGAAATCTAAAAATGTCACCTTGTGTTTGTAAGGTAACTCTAAGATCAGAAAACTATTTTTAGGAAGGGTGACAAGACATTTTATATGGTACATGGCACCAGAAACCAAGCCAGGACAATAGTCAGGGAATAGCAAGACTTATAATGACCAACATGAGCTAAGGTCACCTCTGTAGACCTCTCAGTGGAAATAGAAATCTCCTCCAGTGCACCTATGACCTCAAGACTTTGTTTTTACTATATCCTAGTTAAGGAATATGAGGTGTTATTATGACCCAGGAAATAATAAAGGGTGCCAGACTATTTAATCTTAGGACATTCATAGCATATATATGACTCTTTGTTCCTTTGTCTGGGGTGGGGAAACATTTTGCAACACAATATTCTAGGCAGCCATACGATTTAATAGAATGGAAATGAGAATACATTTCTGGCCATTGTGGTGCACTACACATAACAATGTGACTTATTGGTCGATGCACTGTATCCTACTCTTGAACTTGTGTGCTCAGTGAAGTCACACACTATGGAAATTAAGTTACAGAAGGAACTTTGGCAAATCACAGGTGCTAAACAGCGTCATCCAGTGGCTCTGGCAACTTACATAGAATCATTCATTTTGGTGTGAAAAGTAGGAATTGATCTTACAAAAAAAGACAAATAAATCAAATTTAAGATTCTTGAATTAAAGTTTGTGAAACTTACAATATTTACAATTATTAGGGTGTTTCCTTTTTCCAAAGATGTGATTTTCATATGACTTTGAGACTTCGAGTCTCAGTGATGTAAAAGATATATTTGCCAAATTTCAAGAAGATTGGATAATATTTAGGGGTTGCACACATTGATCACTTTTATTACTACTCTCACTCCTGTACCTAGGAGGTTGGTCTAAAAACGACTTCAGTTTCAGGATCCCAGGGGTTCTGCATCAAGCAAGGTGGATGGCAAAGGCAATATATGCACTTAAAATTGTCCTCTTCACTAAACAGTTGAATATTCCTCAACGAGAATGGAAAGGAATGAAATGGGTTGCACATTTTGTCAGCCTCATATATGTTTGCTTTTTGCACGAGGCAATTGTAAGTCGATGGGCTCCAAAGAATGATTTCGATATGCTACAGCTTCTGAGCCCTTACCCAGATGCAGATGTCAAAAAAAGTGCTCTCACAGTTGCTAAGAGACACCTTTGGTATCTGTCAGAAACAAACGTAGGATTGGCTTTTTTGGACAAACGTATTACTCAGGCTGTTAAGGAAAATATGACTAAAAATTTAGAAACCAAACCTGCAAAGAAAAAAGGAAATGAAACGATTAGAGGATAAAAACCTAGTTTTTGAAGGAAAAGACCTGAGCCATTTCGTTACTAATAAAACAAAGACGTTCTTTGAATTGTTTTGGGGTCCACGACGTGACAGAATACTGCAGTGATTCTCTAAGAAGCAATGTAAACGCTCTTAAGGTGGTCAATGATACCACAGAAAGAGGAATTGCTCTGATAGAAAAGTTTAATGAATTGGTCAGGGACAAACAACAAAAACAATTCTTGTTGAGGGTAGTCGAGAATCACAGAAAAGTCGTCACCAAGCTAACAAAAGAAGGGACTGCATTGTTCAAAGTTGATTAATATAACACATGTTTTGCCTATCATACTACCTTTTAATCTTAGTGTCCAGTTTTAATATTAATGTAAGTTTGTGATTTCTAGTTTTCCAAATAAAAGTAATTAACATTGAAAAATTTTATTTTTTGCCTACTTTTACAAAACTGATCAAAGTGTGCAACCTCTAAATATTATCCAATCTTCTTGAAATTTGGCATATATATCTTTTACATCACTGAGACTCGGGGCGTAACCAAAGTCTGCAAGATTTTACATTTTATTTTTTTCAAATACAAAATGAAACACCCTAACAATTATATTCAAATCAATTTGGTCAGAAGTTTGAGTGACAATTTGAAATAAGTATTTTGAGCATCCATGTTTAGATTTAAAAGTAATTTAACTATCCTCTAATAACTGCTAAATAAAAATGAAAAAAAAATAATAAATACCCCCCCAACATATGGCCAATTAAGAAATATACCACTGATGAGCTGATAACACTGTTATAAACCTACGTATACACTAAGAACTCTAATTGCTTTATAAAATCTAGGTCACGATATTCGCTGACCATAATGAAATACATAAAAATTTATGACATAAGGAAGTTTAAAAATTAACAAAAAATAAAATTAAATTCAAGAAAGTAATATAAAAAAATAAAAGTGAAATAAAATGTGTGAAATGAATATAACAAAATAACAAATAGCAAAAATATATAACATTTTATATAAAAAATGCAATCTAAATAAAGTGTATGAAAGCAATAATACACAAAAAAACTAAGAAAATGGAATGTTTCAAATTGGTAATATAACAAAAATTAAAATAGTAATTTTAACCTCGCTGAAATGGGTGATGCCAGTATTATGTGTAGTTATAAAGACTTCATTGTCTCTTCTCATATGTTAGATAGATTTCCAGAAGCTTGAAATAAAACACAAGCACACGGGGCAGCTATGAACACATCTGTTGTTTTATTGGTGCCTTGCAGGGCAGTAATACTGAAAAAGGGAAACGCAGAAACCAGGATGTCTGAAACGCACATTTTTTTAAGAGTACAATAAATCCTCTTTTTTTCCATTATTGTGGCATGACTGATAAACAAAAAAAACATGAAAATATACAACTTATATTACACTATGTGTTATGAACAAAATATAAATCTATTACTCTATGTTATATTTACATACTTATTTCTTAGTAAATTTCAAGTGAGATGGTAATTTGCACATACTTTGCTTTGAGCTCCAGGCATTGATTGTCATTTATTTTTTTGTCTACACCCAAAAGAATTTTTTTTCAGTGAACTAATGGGTAAAACTGCTAAATCAGCCAGCAACCAAAATGCAAATACAAAAAGTACATTAATATTATTATTTATTTTCCTAACATAAATACAAAATGCAAAAAGATTTTTGTTTTATTCCAAATGCTATAACCAAGAAAATCTGAAAAAAATATTAAAATAAAAATAAAAATCAGACATAAATAAGAAAGTAATGAAATATCTGGATGATCAGAGAATTAAAGTCAGGTGTGGGGAAGGATACTTATTTTGCTTTACAATTTATAATGGCAGCCACTTTATTAATTCTGTACCGTTTCATGTAATTTCTTTTTGCATATGCAACTTCTTTTAAATCGAATTTACAAAACATTATTCAGCGCAGTATTTAATATGTTCATATATAATCTGACACAGAACAGGGGAATCCCAAAAAAAGATATAGACTGGAAAACATGACGCAAAGAGAAAAAAAAACTCCAGTAAACCTAAACAAGAGCCCAACTCTAATAGAAAAAAAGAGTAAATTAAATAATGATAATTAAAGTGTAATAATAATATAAGTAAAACAAAAATGTACATAAATTTTTTTTAAACATAAAATTTTCAAGAGACAAATGTCAGCATTTTCAGAACAGGCCCCTAAACAAAGTCACTCTGAGGTAAAATTATATAGAAAATTGCTATTGCTAACCCAATTGCAGTGATAAAGGTACATGAATAATGTTGGATTTTTTTTCAAAACCAGCAGGTAAATTTTCAGACTTTACTTAAAACTTTATTACTTTTCACAGATTTTATGTGAAAAATAAAGACTATTATATTTCTTTCTGTGGGACCAAGGCTATTATTTGTTTCAATCCACTTTTGAGAATGGGGGGGGGGGGGGTGTTACACTTTTAATGACTTCTGACTAAATGCATCGATCAACACAGTTACAATAAACTTATTGTGGTTGTCACCAAGGCACTAACACCCACAGGTCAGGACGATGCAGTCATTAATTACATTATGTATAACAAGAAACTGATTGAACAATATTGAGGATTTTCCCATCCTGCAGATAATGTATGTATTATTTAGTCAATTTGGTAATTTTAACATATTATTGATGGCGTTTAGTAACTTATTTTTCATGTGGGTAATATTTTCAGTCTGCATATGTATTTTACTTAAAAAATATATAAAGCTTAGCAATTATAAGAATTCAGAAAATTATAGCATGACATAAATGTATTTTTTTTACCCCAATCATACAATTTCCTTAGGTCAAGGTGTATAAAATGCAGAGTTGCTCGGATTCCTCCACTTTTATAGAACCTCCCCAATAGAGTTGGTGAGCTGGAGTATACAATGACTGCTCTCCAATGGTCAGGTCAATGTTGACTTTTCAAGAGAAAAAGAGGTGAGTGGAAAATCGATGCTCGGGGTTCATGGCTGTTTATGTGCCAGTCTTACTGGCAAAGTTTCTTAACAAAATTAACTTCTGGCAAGAAATTGTAAAATGCAGCCAAGAAAAACAGGGATCACAGAGAATGGCCAAGACGTGATCTGTAGCCCTATAGAAGAATAACTGTTGCTGCATGTTTTGTTTGGCCTCTCCTGTGGCCGCCTTGGTGGCAACTACCTGGAGCTTAAACAAAGTATTTTTGTAGCCCACAGTCCCATATTCGTAGAGAGCACATTTAACATGACGGCAATTAAAACATCCAGCGAATGTGAGACAGACGCACGAGTCACAAAAATTGAGAACTAAAAAAAAATAAAATGTAAAAATATTTTTTTCACATTCTACACATGAATAATACAGCAAACAAGACAAAAAACACACAAAGGTCTTTCTGTCCAGAAAGCGTTAGATATGGAAATAGCCAATACTGCCATGAAATACCGTTCGGCTGGCATGAAAGGTGCAAATTATAAGCAAAGTTCTGTTTATACATTTAAAAAAATCCAACATTGCCTGAAATAGAGCGATCATTGTAGATTGTAGAGGGTTAAAAAAAAGCTATAAAATAGAAAAGGAAATTCAAATATCTAGACAGTTTTTTTCTGCACTGTCAAATGATAACAGAATAAAATAAGTAAAAAAAAATAACCAGGAATAAAATAAATTAGCCATAATTTACTAATCCAGGAACCGCATAACATCATTAATCCTTATAACATCACTAACGAGAAACTGAAGATACAATCCTCCAAATAGAAAAGATATAAAACAACATGCACGATACATTGCTTTATCCGAGGGGCAGCCTGACAATGACGAGCCGCTACCTGCGGAAGCTGATTATCCAACTAGAAGAAGCAGAACAAATCTATAAATTATTAGAAGGGTTTTTCCAGAGGAAGCAAGTCTATTCCATCATTATCCTCAAAACGATTTCATTTTTATTTTTTTCCAGCAGGCAAAAGATTGACATTTATGCAATTTCCCTAATTTAAAGAGGTCAATCGAAGAAAATTGTTTCCAGGAAAACATGTTAGGTGGGATGAGGGTGGCATGGTGAGGTGTGATCGGAATTTGCTCAACAAACTCCTTACAAGACATGTTGTAACTATTCCGCACTTCTGAACCCGAGCGTAGGGAACATTTCAGCATCATTTTCCTGGTTGTGTTGGAACCTTTTTTTTTTTTTTTTTACATACAGGATAGAGAATGGCTGTAATCCAGGAGGATACAAAAAGTTGCAGAAATTCATGGCATGGAATCCCAAAAAATGTAATCTGGGTTAGCGCACATAGGGGCCTGTGTATTCCTTAATTTGGTATTTAAAAATATGGCAATGATAAGTAGTGTTTGTAGAATTGTCTGGGGTGTTACTATGAATAAAAATTAACGTTTATATTTTTCTTTATCTATTTACAAAGCCTCTTCTTTCTGGCAATGACCAAAAAAAAAAAAAAAGAAGAACCCTCTAAAAACTATTGTGGCCAAATAAGACATATATTTTAAGAGCTAATATATTTATATAAAAAGTTTTTACAATTTAAAAACTTGCTATTATTTCCCAAAATCTAATTTTTTTTCTTTTCTTCGCTAGATATTTGAAGTGCAAAATATTCATTAAAGGCTTCTTAAAGTCTGGTGACAAGTAGGATATGGGATTTGATCCCATGTTAAGCATGATACAAACATATCATCAGTCTCCAGACACGCTCACACTCACACTGAAGTCATAAAATATTTTTTTTTTTCTAGTTTCTTGTGTTTCTCACCTGAGAACCGTGACTACAGTTTCTGTTCAAAAAAGAAAAGAAATAATAATAATAACAATAAAAAAAAAAAAAAAAAAAATCACTCTTACCAGCTGCTGGTCAATTGTCAGTTCTTATAAGAGATTGTCTAAGACATAACACTGTCCTAATGTAAGACGGACAAAAACATTAGAATATTCAGCACAAATTTGGCACTTGCTAAAAAACATGATATGCAACAGGTGAAGATTCGATGGAGGAGGTTAGGTGTCCACATGCGGCAGTCCTTTGGATCCGCCCACAACACTGATATATAAAAGGGGAAGGAGTTGGCCAGGAGCATCTTTTTGTCAGGTGCATTACCAAAAAAATTGTAAAAAAAAAAAAAAAAAAGAAAAAAGAAAAAGAAAAAAAATCTTATTCCTCTTTAAACTTTAGCACAAAACGACAAAACACATTCACAAGCCACTTGTTGGCACTGTGTACCTGAGTGAGAATTTCTAGAACATTTTCGAACAAACAGCCATAAAGTTTTTTTAATATTTTTTTTTTTTTTAATATGAAAAAAAAAAGTTTGAAGGGTAAGACGTCAGTGCTAAGCAGCTGATTTACTGGCATGTATTTTACCCATAGCTTATCCCATTCTTTTGGTGGAAATGTTGTTGTCACTTGTTTTTCTCTTCCATTTCAACCGGTTTGGTTGACTGGTTTGTCAATCGATGTCCCATCTTGTGATAGAGAACAGTTTAAAGTAACAGTCAGTGTATGTGTAGCGCCGCTGATACGGGTGAGTTAGGTTGGGCTTTAAGAAGTCCACATAAGTTCACACTCTCTTCCCGTATCAGTTGGTCTGCTCCGTTCTGTGATGTTCACTGTCACTGCCATAATCCACGTCTGGGTCGTCCTCCTCATCGTACTCATCATATATTTCACCATTGATGTCGTCGTTTGGAGCTTCCACCTTGATGTGAGGTTCATCTCCTTTTAAGCTGTAAGTGCTTTGGATGACTTGCATGCCTGGTTCGGGGCTACTTGAGACACTCGAATGTTCAGAGGGTAAGTGGGGTGAAGGCATTCCTGCCATAGCTATGGCTCCTGGGTAAACAACACTCGTCGTGGTGATTGGGATCTGTGCTTGTTGGCTGCAAATTTAGAAGAGAAAAAATAGGAAATATTACTAAATGTAAAAAAAACCCACTACGGGAGTCATTTATTATATGAACTACGACATTTTTTGGTGTACTTTTGTTGCAGATTTCGTCGCAAGGGTCCGTCTGGTTCTTCGTTTTCTGTGCCTGTTTTTGGCGTAGAAAATGACTTAAATCTACGACAGCAAAGGAGCTGGTGTAGATTTAAGCAAGTTGAACGGCTGCCAGTGAAGCGCCTAAGTTATGTAGAGGCTGCATCTTTACATAACTTAGGCGCATCAAGCACCAGCGGACATGGACGAAGACTGTCTAAATCGCCAGTCTTAGTAAATGTCCCCCTATGTGAAGATGGATGGATAGACCGACATGAAACAGATAGATATGAGATAGACACTTACCCAACATTAAAATACTGTCTCATCTCCTGTCGTCTGCTCCTCATGATCGCTTTATATTCACCGATCCTCAGTTTTTTGCCATCTACGAGACATGTGCGTTTCGGCCGTGGCTTGTACTTGTAGTCCGGATACTTCTCCAGGTGCTGCTTGCTGAGTCGGGCCTGCTCCTCATAGTATGGCTGCTTCTCTAGATTTGTCATGGCTTTCCAGCGAGATCCTGGAACATGAAAAAATCCCATTATTTCTGTCCAGATTACTTACGGTAACTACGCTTAAAAATATGGCAGCAACGGGACTCCTAATATCAATCAGACACTACTACTATTACTAATACACAAGGACAACAGTACTAGTATTCCTCCAGTACTACTAACTTACATGGATACTACTACCAATATATGTGGATGCTATTAGTATGTATGGACAGTACTATAATTAATGTCATCCCTTGTGACTACATGTTTAATGTAATTTACATGAACTCTAGCTTCAGGACATTGTAAAACTGTAAAAATGTACATCAACCCACACCTATCCGTCTCAATAAGGCCTCATACATAACACTGGTTTTGGTCCTTGTCTGTTCCACGTTTTTCATTTTTTTTTGCGGGTGACACGCAGACCCATTTATTTCGATGGTAGTGCAAAAAATGCAGACAGCAAACGGATGACTTCTGTGTGCTGTCCACGTCAGTGCCACAAATGATAAAACATCTCCTATTCCTGTCAGTTTTGTGGACAAGAATAGGCATTTCTATAATACCAAAATAGTAAAGTGTGGCATGCAAACAGCTGATATCCATGTTTTGCGGACCACAAAACGGCAATGGCTGTGTGCATGAGTCCTTACACGCGTGTTAGGTCGAGTATACAGAGGGAGACCCACTGATCCTAGAAAAAAACTAAAGATATTGACTAAATAATATCCAACATGACAGACTTTGTTGGAGGTGGGGCCTACTATCAAAACGGACAGATCTGCCCACAAACCCCTGCCACATTGGAGGGGAGAAGCTGTTGTGTTCCAGATGTTGGAGTTGCTGTGTCCCAGACACTTTGTTTCCATTCTGCACTTGTTAAGTCTGTTTCATTGTTTCTCTTTTTTTCGGGTTGGTGGTAGTGGTGGGGGGGTTGTTATGTTATTTTTTTATGTGATCTGCAATGAATTTGCACATTGTCTGCGACTACTGTACGTATAATGAAAGAAAGCTGTGTGAGCTCGCTCCTGATCGCCGGCCAAACAGTCAGAGGCGATTCCTTCTGTTAACAATTTCAGGGGGAACGGCTGATTAAGACCAGATCTTCAGAGCCTGTAAAATGTCAGTGCCGCTCTCGAGAGATGCCACAAATGTCAGCTCGATGCAAGTGTCTATTCTGTACGGCAACGTGTCTATACCGTATCAGATAAGACAAAGGTAGCCGGACATGTGAATAATGGATGCGGCTACACCTGTGGCTCATGCACTAATGTGGCATATAACACAGAGGGTGGGGGATGGAAGTTTCTCTACCTAATATCTTGCTGATGTTTGAGTTATGCATATCGGGGAAAGCCTGAAGGATTTTTCTGCGCTCGTCTTTTGCCCAGACCATGAAGGCGTTCATTGGCCGTTTAATATGCGGCTCACTGCTTCCACGTCCTCGGGACTCCCGATATATTCTAGATTCTGACACTCCAGCACTTCCTACAGGAAATAACAATAAGATGTGGTGAGTCCGGGGAAAGGAGGTTAATGTGTGAGGGATGGGATGCGGAAGTGACATCACGTAATGGGTCATGAAAGAACAGATTAAACAAAGTAAGAACCAAAATCCAACAAGTATCAAGGCAGAGAGGGTAAGCTACCCGCCTTATACCACTGTATGAGATGTGTATAGTTACAGAGTGAGATGCCGGGTGTGTATAGATACAGAGTGAGTGTGAGATGCTGGGTATGTATATTTACAGTGTGAGGTGCTGGGTGTGTATATTTACAGTCTGAGTGTGAGATGCTGAGTGTGTATAGATACAGAGTAAAGGGCCCTTTACACGGGCCAAGAATCCCGCAGATAATCACTAACGAGCATTCATAGGAACGCTCTTTAGCAATTATCCGGTGGGGTAATGTGCGGCTGATTACCCAATGAACGAGAGATAAGAAGTTATCGTTTGCCGGCAGCAGATCGTGCAGTGAAAACAGCATCTGCTGCCGGCAAATAACTAGTCAATATGGGGACAAGTGATGGCATTAGCGATCCCTCATACTGTGGAGAAGATCGCTGCAGGTAAAGTGTGTGAGATGCTGGGTGTGTATAGATACAGAGTGAGTGTGAGATGATGGGTGTGTGAAGTTACAGTGTGAGATGCCAGATGTGTATAGTTACAGTGTGAGTGTCAGATACTTGGTTTGTATATTTACAGTGTGAGATGCTGCGTGTGTAGTTACAGTGTGAGATGCTGGGTGTGTATAGTTACAGAGTGAGTGTGAGATGCTGGGTGTGTATAGTTACAGAGTAAGTGTGAGATGCTGGGTGTGTATAGTTAGAGTGAGTGTGAGATGCTGGGTGTGTATAGTTACAGAGTGAGTGTGAGATGCTGGGTGTGTAGTTACAGTGTGAGATGCTGGGTGTGTAGTTACAGTGTGAGATGCTGGGTGTGTATAGTTACAGAGTGAGTGTGAGATGCTGGGTGTGTAGTTACAGTGTGAGATGCTGGGTGTGTAGTTACAGTGTGAGATGCTGGGTGTGCAGTTGCAGAGTGAGTGTGAGATGCTGGGTGTGTATAGTTACAGAGTGAGTGTGAGATGCTGGGTGTTGATAGTTACAGAGTGAGTGTGAGATGCTGGGTGTTGATAGTTACAGAGTGAGTGTGAGATGCTGGGTGTGTATAGTTACAGAGAGAGTGTGAGATGCTGGGTGTGTATAGTTACAGAGTGAGTGTGAGATGCTGGGTGTGTAGTTACAGTGTGAGATGCTGGGTGTGTATAGTTACAGTGTGAGATGCTGGGTGTGTATAGTTACAGAGCGAGTGTGAGATGCTGGGTGTGTATAGTTACAGAGTGAGTGTGAGATGCTGGGTGTTTATAGTTACAGAGTGAGTGTGAGATGCTGGGTGTGTATAGTTACAGAGTGAGTGTGAGATGCTGGGTGTGTATAGTTACAGAGTGAGTGTGAGATGCTAGGTGTGTATAGTTACAGAGTGAGTGTGAGATGCTGGGTGTGTATAGTTACAGAGTGAGTGTGAGATGCTAGGTGTGTATAGTTACAGAGTGAGTGTGAGATGCTGGGTGTGTAGTTACAGTGTGAGATGCTGGGTGTGTATAGTTACAGTGTGAGATGCTGGGTGTGTATAGTTACAGAGCGAGTGTGAGATGCTGGGTGTGTATAGTTACAGAGTGAGTGTGAGATGCTGGGTGTTTATAGTTACAGAGTGAGTGTGAGATGCTGGGTGTGTATAGTTACAGAGTGAGTGTGAGATGCTGGGTGTGTATAGTTACAGAGTGAGTGTGAGATGCTAGGTGTGTATAGTTACAGAGTGAGTGTGAGATGCTGGGTGCGTATAGTTACAGAGCGAGTGTAAGATGCTAGGTGTGTATTGTTACAGAGCGAGTGTGAGATGCTGGGTGTGTATAGTTACAGAGTGAGTGTGAGATGCTGGGTGTGTATAGTTACAGAGTGAGTGTGAGATGCTGGGTGTGTATAGTTACAGAGTGAGTGTGAGATGCTGGGTGTGTATAGTTACAGAGTGAGTGTGAGATGCTAGGTGTGTATAGTTACAGAGTGAGTGTGAGATGCTAGGTGTGTATAGTTACAGAGTGAGTGTGAGATGCTGGGTGCGTATAGTTACAGTGTGAGATGCTGGGTGTGTATAGTTACAGAGCGAGTGTAAGATGCTAGGTGTGTATTGTTACAGAGCGAGTGTGAGATGCTGGGTGTGTATAGTTACAGAGTGAGTGTGAGATGCTGGGTGTGTATAGTTACAGAGTGAGTGTGAGATGCTAGGTGTGTATAGTTACAGAGCGAGTGTGAGATGCTGGGTGTGTATAGTTACAGAGTGAGTGTGAGATGCTGGGTGTGTATAGTTACAGAGTGAGTGTGAGATGCTAGGTGTGTATAGTTACAGAGTGAGTGTGAGATGCTGGGTGTGTAGTTACAGTGTGAGATGCTGGGTGTGTATAGTTACAGAGCGAGTGTGAGATGCTGGGTGTGTAGTTACAGTGTGAGATGCTGGGTGTGTAGTTACAGTGTGAGATGCTGGGTGTGTATAGTTACAGAGCGAGTGTGAGATGCTGGGTGTGTAGTTACAGTGTGAGATGCTGGGTGTGTAGTTACAGTGTGAGATGCTGGGTGTGTAGTTACAGTGTGAGATGCTGGGTGTGTAGTTGCAGAGTGAGTGTGAGATGCTGGGTGTGTAGTTACAGTGTGAGATGCTAGGTGTGTATAGTTACAGAGTGAGTGTGAGATGCTGGGTGTGTAGTTACAGTGTGAGATGCTGGGTGTGTATAGTTACAGAGCGAGTGTGAGATGCTGGGTGTGTAGTTACAGTGTGAGATGCTGGGTGTGTAGTTGCAGAGTGAGTGTGAGATGCTGGGTGTGTATATTTAACTAGTCAGATAAAGTGACAGGCTGACATTATGTCCCAATTGTCATTATGCCCCTGAGTATGGCACCCTTAGGTGCACTCTTACCGTCAGAGTCTCCACTCAAGTTGAAGTCCATCATGGTATGACCGAGCTTCCCATCATCACTCTGCCGCACTGAGAGCTGCTGCGACAGACATTCTAACGAGGATTTATCCTGCAGGAGAGAAGAAACCCCAGCAGGTGAGTATAATATGTATAATATCCACACATTAATCAACATCCTCCCCTCACAGTGTCGCTGACAAACTCCATCACTGCAGAGAGAAGTATAAAATAAAATTGCCACATCCGCTATACAGTGACATATACTAATAAAGATGGCCACCAGCATCTCTGTTATCCCCAGATGTTCTCATCTAAGACAAAAGTCATGAGAAAAGTGAAAGGGAACATATTGTAAGAGCTGGCTCCGGCGCTGCTGCTCCCCTCCTAGCGGCGCTTTTATAGGTCTCTATTATTCCAGTAAAAGCTCGGCAGCGGAGAGACCACCAGAGAGGATGAAAGCCGAATCCTATGTTTAATGATTAATTAGTTATCTCTTTATTAGCTTGGAATGAATAAATGACGAGAGTGTTAATCCCCCCCCCCCCCCCAAATATCTGGAATCTTTAGCAGATGAAGGAAAATAATCCTCCCACTACATCCAGAAAGATCATTAAAATGTGAGCACGCTACGGCTGTGCGAGGGCGTCCAGGGGGCACGCGAACAATAGGCGAGCACTGAACAACAATACTCTGCTCGTATGACTGTATGTACTGTGTATGTATCCACCACTGGATAGAACACACACTTCTCAAACATATTATACAGGTGTATTCTTACATGGCCACCAGGGGTCGGTATTATATGGGACTCTACAGAGGGCAAATAGCAGCTGTTATTGCGGTATATTTCAAGCACATGCCTCGTTTCCTTCTACTGTGCCCTCTAATAAACTGAATCTCAGATCCAAAGATCAAGGACTGAGGTGGGCTATCAGGTGGGTGTACTAAGGGCTGTATTACACCAACAGACAATCATTGGTCAGATGGCCAATTACACACACAGATCTGTTGTTATACACAGCAACTATTTGCCTGATTGGACAGAAATTAATCAGATAATCTGTTGGTGTAATACAGCCTTAACCTATGCACAGTAGTGTATTAACCTGATAAATGCAGAGGGTTGACACACAAAAGGGAGAAAATGAAGGATATGCCTAGATTTGTAGGTAGGTGGGTGATTAGTGACCGTAGACAGCTCTCCACGGTCTCTAATATGGCTGCCTAGGTTTGTAGCATCCTGCAGGAAGGGCAGCTCTGGAGCAAAAACTACTGAAACACTGTGCAGACAAAGAGAACAGGGAGTGGGCAGAGACATGGCATGAGACAATGTGAATAAAACCAGTACCCACATGCCTGATTTATTGTAATATGGTCAGGAAACAGATTAAGTATTCCGCCCAGTGCATTTATATCACTGTAGTACATGTATGTGTGTATGTAGTCTGTGCTGCTTAGCTGGCTTTATTAGCCGTCAGCCTGCAGGAATGAATGGAAATCCTTCATGAGAGAAGTTACATTATATTCTGGAAGCAGCGGAGAGTCGTCAGCAGAAGTTATTGCTGGGCCGCTGCCGATATCTTTACCTTTCTGTCATTAGAAAAATAAAATTAAATCATTTTCAGGCCCTGGGCGCTCGCACATAATAAGTCTTTGCCATGCGTGGGCTCTCATTAGCTGGAAGTTATGGCACGGTGACAAACGAGGGAGTGCGACCGCACTGAGATGTATATTACTGACCATCTGTGAAAATACGGCTCGTAGCCATTGAACACGCACAGCTGTAAATACAGGCAAACTGTGTAAAGGACGGCACTAAACTCCACTACAACAGCGACTAATTACTGACCGGAACATGGGACACCGAACACTAACTGAGTGCGAGCGGGTAATACAGGGCGCTAACGCCCGTCCCAGGCATACCAGGCAGATGGAGACCCCTGGCGCAGTCCCAGAAATGGATAAAATTAGATTGGACATGCAGCAGTTTCCCCAACATTGAGGAATTGAGGATAAACCTACACATGGAATACTGTAAACCCAAAAAATAATTAAAAAAAGCCAAAAATAAGAAAAAAGTAAAATAACAAAAAATAATAATAAACAAATAAAAAATCATTAGGAAAAAAAAAAAGACAAAAAATAGGCAAAGAGAATTTTTCTTTCTAAATGTCAGGTTCTCAATCCACGACTCTCACAATGACAATGTGAAGGAAGAGTTGCGCATCATGTTTGACCTGTAACCCTGGCGTACATCTTGCTTATCTCTTCTCTAAATCATGGGCGTCTTATATCTCTCGCTCACTTATACAATTTCTACTTTTAGCTGCTGCCAGAAGACTACAAGAACAGTAGAAAATCTTGTATCTAAGGAAATTTGTCGAAAAAAAAACCCCTCCCATAATGTATAATTTATTACCAGGAAATGTACCCCCTCCTGAATCCCAGCCTGGTATAAACCACCTGAGAGCAGGAGGGCAGGGATGAGTGGAGACAGATACTACAGTGACCTGCAAACTATGGCTACAGAATCTACAACCCCCATCAGCAGTCAGGGCATGCTGGGAGATGTAGCTCCACAACAGGCTGCAGACCATTAGCGTAAAGTGCTGGGCTTTTACAATGAAAAGGTTCCTGCTGTTACTTGTGGCCGAGCGGCTACAAACCAGCAGAAAGTCATGTGTAGGGAACAACATCTGATCTGTATTAAAGGAGATTAACCGGGGCTACAGCCTGGAATTACTGGAAAGTAAAGCCCCCCGTCCAAGTACAAGCCATCAGCACAATTGCTGTGAGGGGCTGACGTGTAACCTGTGATCCTCATGAACACCAATTTCCATAGCATTAAAATGCCTTTAATAGGCTCCCGCGTCCAGCCATAAGACCTGCTCTGTGACTATCGTGCAGTCAACATGAAGGCTTCCTGTCTAAAACGATTTGGTCGGTTGTCACTTGACGGTTCCCAGCAAGCAACGAACATAGGGGGGATATGGGGGAATGGAGTGGGGGGCGGCTCAGAGGTGAAGTTGCTTCTGTAATGGAAGACTACAGAAGAAAAGGGTGCAGATGCCTGGTGAATGAGCGCTTGCTGCACCCTCTGCTCAATGCAATGTGCTTAACAAATAACAGCAATTTAGCGGCGCTGGCGAGGAGCGGCTGCAGTCACTTTACATTAGCATCTGGCGGAGTGTTAAAGCCTCTTCTGCACAGGGTGGAATTTTTGCTCTGAGCTTCCTTTCAAGAAAGCTTAAATATTTGAACATAAATTCCTCTCTGCTCGCCATCACTCCTTGAGCTGCTGCTTTATTCGTACATGAAAGCGTTACAGACGCAGCGTGTTATAGCCATTCACACTGCAGAAACCGGCTTAACGGTTTTATAGTAACTATCCACTTTGGCAAAACTTTTCTATGGTATGAGGCATGAAAAAATAGGGAATCCATTTTGTAATGGGGAGTATCTATTAGCCATAGTTTGCAGCTCAGGTTTAGTCTACTGTATTCTATTGGTTGGTAGATCTATGGATCAGTAGGATCCTAATCCAGTCTAGTTGAGTATCTAAGTAGTGCAGGCCATGCTGGTATCTGGGATCAATAGCTCTATGATATTCATACAGGCTGAGGTATCAGGGCTGTGTGCAGATATGCTGTATCAATATCAGCAGCTACAAAGCTTCACTAAACCAGAAATACAAAGCTCAGAAACAAGCAGCTAGAAGAGGCTGATAACAGGGAACAACAAACCGAACTCACAAGTCCATCAGTCAGCCTGTCTGCAACTAAAAAAAGAGAGAAATAGATAGTATTCCCATGTCCTACAGTCAGCCACAATAGATTGTATTCCCCTGTCCTACAGTCATCCTCTCTGTGGCTGAAAACAGGGAGCATTAGATTGTATTCCCCTGTCCTACAGTCATCCTCTCTGTGACTGATAACAGGGAGCAATAGATTGTATTCCCCTGTCCTACAGTCATCCTCTCTGTGACTGATAACAGGGAGCTATAGATTGTATTCCCCTGTCCTACAGTCATCCTCTCTGTGACTGATAACAGAGAGCAATAGATTGTATTCCCCTGTCCTACAGTCATCCTCTCTGTGACTGATAACAGAGAGCAATAGATTGTATTCCCCTGTCCTACAGTCATCCTCTCTGTGACTGATAACAGGGAGCAATAGATTGTATTCCCCTGTCCTACAGTCATCCTCTCTGTGACTGATAACAGGGAGCAATAGATTGTATTCCCCTGTCCTACAGTCATCCTCTCTGACTGATAACAGGGAGCAATAGATTGTATTCCCCTGTCCTACAGTCATCCTCTCTGTGACTAATAACAGGGAGCATTAGATTGTATTCCTCTGTCCTACAGTCATCTACTCTGTGATTGATAACAGGGAGCATTAGATTGTATTCCCCTGTCCTACAGTCATCCTCTCTGTGACTAATAACAGGGAGCTATAGATTGTATTCCTCTGTCCTACAGTCATCTACTCTGTGATTGATAACAGAGAGCAATAGATTGTATTCCCTTGTCCTACAGTCATCCTCTCTGACTGATAACAGGGAGCAATAGATTGTATTCCCCTGTCCTACAGTCATCCTCTCTGTGACTAATAACAGGGAGCATTAGATTGTATTCCTCTGTCCTACAGTCATCCTCTCTGACTGATAACAGGGAGCATTAGATTGTATTCCCTTGTCCTACAGTCATCCTCTCTGTGACTAATAACAGGGAGCTATAGATTGTATTCCTCTGTCCTACAGTCATCTACTCTGTGATTGATAACAGGGAGCATTAGATTGTATTCCCCTGTCCTACAGTCATCCTCTCCGTGACTAATAACAGGGAGCATTAGATTGTATTCCTCTGTCCTACAGTCATCTACTCTGTGATTGATAACAGGGAGCATTAGATTGTATTCCCCTGTCCTACAGTCATCCTCTCTGTGACTAATAACAGGGAGCTATAGATTGTATTCCTCTGTCCTACAGTCATCTACTCTGTGATTGATAACAGGGAGCATTAGATTGTATTCCCCTGTCCTACAGTCATCCTCTCTGTGACTAATAACAGGGAGCATTAGATTGTATTCCTCTGTCCTACAGTCATCCTCTCTGACTGATAACAGGGAGCATTAGATTGTATTCCCTTGTCCTACAGTCATCCTCTCTGTGACTAATAACAGGGAGCTATAGATTGTATTCCTCTGTCCTACAGTCATCTACTCTGTGATTGATAACAGGGAGCATTAGATTGTATTCCCCTGTCCTACAGTCATCCTCTCCGTGACTAATAACAGGGAGCATTAGATTGTATTCCTCTGTCCTACAGTCATCTACTCTGTGATTGATAACAGGGAGCATTAGATTGTATTCCCCTGTCCTACAGTCATCCTCTCTGTGACTAATAACAGGGAGCTATAGATTGTATTCCTCTGTCCTACAGTCATCTACTCTGTGATTGATAACAGGGAGCATTAGATTGTATTCCCCTGTCCTACAGTCATCCTCTCTGTGACTAATAACAGGGAGCTATAGATTGTATTCCTCTGTCCTACAGTCATCTACTCTGTGATTGATAACAGGGAGCATTAGATTGTATTCCTCTGTCCTACAGTCATCCTCTCTGTGACTAATAACAGGGAGCAATAGATGGTATTCCCTTGTCCTACAGTCATCCTCTCTGACTGATAACAGGGAGCAATAGATTGTATTCCCCTGTCCTACAGTCAGCCACAATAAATTGTATTCCCCTGTCCTACAGTCATCCTCTCTGTGACTAATAACAGGGAGCAATAGATTGTATTCCCTTGTCCTACAGTCAGCCTCTCTGACTGATAACAGGGAGCAATAGATTGTATTCCCTTGTCCTACAGTCAGCCTCTCTGACTGATAACAGGGAGCAATAGATTGTATTCCCTTGTCCTACAGTCAGCCCCTCTGACTGATAACAGGGAGCAATAGATTGTATTCCCTTGTCCTACAGTCAGTGTCTCTGTGACTAATAACAGGGAGCAATGTATGCTATGTATCTGTCCTACAGTCAGATTTAGTGTTACTGAGAACATAAAATGACTGATAACTGGAGACAATAGCCTGTAGTGACTTATTTCAGCTTGGAGCAGAAGATAAATTGAAGCAATAGATGGAGAGGTGACAATTGCTGTAAACACTCAGACACGGCGCACGCTTGACAAAAGCTGTCTTTCAGCCTAACTCTATAGATAGATGACTATGACGATCCCTACATCAAAGTGTGTCAGTATAGGTCTGTGGGTAACGTTGTGTGACAAGCGGATCTCTTACATTAGCAGCGCGCTCGTCAGCTTGTAATCACTGGGAGCATTTAGCTTGTCAGCCACGCTATAGAGTGGTCACATCGTCCCCCTGACATATGATAACGGCTTACACCCCCCACAGCTCATCTGAGTATCAAGTCAGCGGCTGTTCCTGGAGAGTATTATACCCTGTGATCCCGCTCTGATCTTGCTAACACGCCGGCTTTTCTATAATTTCTGAGTCAACCCAGATATTTCAAAGAATTCACAGCAAAGAGAAAAGCATAATGCGCAATGGCAGCCGGGGAAGAGAAATTAGCGTAGATCTCGGCAGAGGATTCTGCGTGCTCTCACCTTCTCTGTCCGGCAGTTGTTCAGGCCAAGGCTATTGACAACGGACACCTTCCCATCCAGGACCTGCTGCTCCCGCCTCAGCTGCTCCTTCATCTGCCGCGCTTCTTGGATTGCCTTGGTCACGGCGTCGTGGTCGTTTAAGTAACCCGTTGATGTGATGGAGGAGAGGATATCTGCAACAAACCTCTTATTATTTCAATGATGATACAATTACAGCTACAGGACAGGTATACACTGGTGTGATCAGTCAGCACATCAAGGGGTAATATCATGTGCCCAATCCCATCATATAATAATTTTGTATTTGATATTCTGTATCTTTTTATACTATTAACATTATAGGCAAGCTCCAGTCCCACAGGAGAAATATGTGACTGTCACTCTTAAGCACCCACGGCCCATCATTTATCAGCCCACTCCTTGCCTGTCACTGGTTTAGCTCAGTTTTATACTTAATTTTCAATATTTATTGGAGGACTTTTCCATATTTGACAATACTCATCCAGTGACTGTCTATCAGGAGCTCACCCAACTTTCCTGCTCTCCTAAATAGTATTCCCCCCCCTCACACCCCGCTCTATTATACCATATTCTGCTTTTTGTGAAGCCTTTTTTCCCCTGTTCCCTATAGGGTCAGGTATTAAGTTAAACCCCTCAATATTATCCTTCTGGAGCCGTAATCCTGGCAGACTGAGACTCATAAGACGTTGCTACATTAGTCACAGATTTGGAAAGACATTGACAGTGAGTAAAACTTTCCCTTTCATTTGGCTCTGAATGCCCGCACCATGCTGTCAGCTCCCGGCGGCCCACCCCACGCAGGGCGGCATCATCCTGACACAGATTACCATGTAATGGAGCCCAATGCAATCACAGGATAATAACCTGTAAATCACCCAACTGTTCCATAACAGCGGCCACCGATGACAGGAAGGTTTAAAGAGCCCTGTCCCAAATCAAAAGATCCCCAATAGATGCTTGAATGTCAAAAACTCTACTCGCCCCTTTCTGCTTCCAGGAAAGCTGTGTTAGATAAGTTCACTATGCTCTCAAAGGACTTGTCATGCCGCTTTATGAGAGTCCTGAAGGGGAAATCTGTCAAATTTTATATGAAACCAGGAGATGTATTGTAGAACCAGACATTTGTACTCTACAGGTGTCAGGGAAAGCTGGGTGACAACCCTTATGACAGTTGTAAAGATTTTGTCATCCATCTTTCCTATTTCTTTTAGCAATTCAATAAAACATTTAGAAGTCGCTGAAAGCTGGGTGAAAACCAATATGGCCACCTTGTTACCAAATGATCTGTCATTCAGCTTTCTGAGGGTCCTGAAAGGCAAACGTGTCTATTTTTATAAAACCATGGGATATATCACTGTATTACTAAGCAGTGACATCCGTATTGAAGATGCAGCCATTGTCATCCATCTTTCCAAGGACCCTAAATGTCAAATAAACCCCTTACTCTCATATTGAAAAGTTTATATCTGGATGTACGGGAAAGCTGGGTAAAAACCAATATGGCTTCTATTACAACCATTGTTTCTTAGTAAGTCAGACTACTCAGTACGTCCCCGGATACACTGTCACCACTTGGATACGAAGATTTACCCACTAGGAGTCGGAGAAAGCTGAGTGACAACCTTTGTGGAAGCTGTAACATGGCCATGTTGGTTACCACTCAGCTTTCCCAGGACCAGATAAACAACAGAATAAAATATTTAAGAGGGAGATCCTGTATATAAACACCTGGGGGGGTTTGGGGTCAGATTGCAGAGTGCTAGAACTGACAGGTGGGGGGGTTGTGGGACATTATGCGGCAGCCACTAATCGCACAAGACGACCGGTTTGACTGAACATGTTCTGCAGATTCCGGAAAAAAAAAAAAAACTTTCATCGTAATCCAGTTTCAGAACAAAAAACATCTGTCCGGTAAATCCTGTAATCTGCCACAACGCAACGTTAAATCCCGCGATTTGTTGTAAAACACTGAGATTAAAAGAAAGGGAAATGGGAAATTGCTAACTGGGCTGCCGCGCTTTTGTTATTAATATTCGCCGCTTTGTGTCAGTTATGAATGTTGTGTATCTAATCGTAGCGGATTACACGTCCTCGCCGGATTACTGGACTCCTCTATCTGATCCAAAAGCTGCCAGAAAACATTAAAGAACATTGTCTGGATGGGGGAGGGGCTGGTGTCAGATTAGTTCGGCTAAACCTTGCTGCGAGCGCCTTTCTGCCTCCAAGTTTTACGATGTTCGGATAATTTAGAGCAGAAACGAATTAAAGCTTTAAGAAGAGAAATTAATCTCAGAAAGATTTCGGCAAGTGCGGCGGCCGCACAACTAACGGAACTAGGTCGAGTGGTTTGTGTCTAGAGTCTCAAGATGGGAATAGATTGTGGGTCCTTGGAGGTGTCAGTGGTAGATAATTGCAGTCCTGGGTACTAGTCAAGTTCAGCACCTTGGACAGGGACCCGTTATCAATGCAACCCTCGCCTGCCCCGTAATCTAGGCATCACACTGTGAGTCCTCCTCCATTCTCCTGTCACTGAATACACAGGAAAAGTGGATGACAACTGTTATGGCCACTATCACGCTTCTCACAGAGGCTGTCCATTGGTTGTCACGGACTTCTCAATGGCAAATATGGAAATACACCCCACTGTTCCTGTACAGTTGCATATTTAGCCAGATTTGCCACTCAGAGGCTGAGAAAGCTCAGTGATATCCTCAATGACAGGTGTGATGGTGGCCACATTGGATGAATTGAAATTGACAGGACAAGAACACCACAAGGACTGATCAGTAAATAGACTATGATATAATACAGAAGGGGTGAGGACTGATCAGTAAATAGACTGATATAATACAGAAGGGGTGAGGACTGATCAGTAAATAGACTGATATAATACAGAAGGGGTGAGGACTGATCAGTAAATAGACTACAATATAATACAGAAGGGGTGAGACCCTGATCAGTAAATAGACTATAATATAATACAGCAGGGGTGAGGACTGATCAGTAAATAGACTATAATATAATACAGCAGGGGTGAGGACTGATCAGTAAATAGACTATGATATAATACAGAAGGGGTGAGGTCCTGATCAGTAAATAGACTATAATATAATACAGAAGGGGCAGGGTCCTGATCAGTAAATAGACTATAATATAATACAGCAGGGGTGAGGACTGATCAGTAAATAGACTATAATATAATACAGCAGAGGTTGAGCCCTGATTAGTAAATAGACTATAATATAATACAGCAGGGGTGAGGACTGATCAGTAAATAGACTATAATATAATACAGCAGGGGTGAGGACTGATCAGTAAATAGACTATAATATAATACAGCAGAGGTTGAGCCCTGATTAGTAAATAGACTATAATATAATACAGCAGGGGTGAGGACTGATCAGTAAATAGACTATAATATAATACAGCAGAGGTGAGGATTGATCAGTAAATAGACTATAATATAATACAGCAGGGGTGAGGACTGATCAGTAAATAGACTATAATATAATACAGCAGGGGTGAGGACTGATCAGTAAATAGACTATAATATAATACAGCAGGGGTGAGGTCCTGATCAGTAAATAGACTATAATATAATACAGCAGAGGTGAGGACTGATCAGTAAATAGACTATAATATAATACAGCAGGGGTGAGGACTGATCAGTAAATAAACTATAATATAATACAGAAGGGGTGAGGTCCTGATCAGTAAATAGACTATAATATAATACAGCAGGGGTGAGGTCCTGATCAGTAAATAGACTATAATATAATACAGCAGAGGTGAGGACTGATCAGTAAATAAACTATAATATAATACAGCAGGGGTGAGGACTGATCAGTAAATAAACTATAATATAATACAGCAGAGGTTGAGCCCTGATTAGTAAATAGACTATGACATAAAACATCAGAGGTGGGGCTCTCACCCGTAAATAGATAATGATATAATACATCAGGGGCATAAATAGATTATGATATAATACAGTGAGGGCAGGGCGCTAAGCAGTTAATAGACTATGACATAATACAGCAGGGCCAGGTTGCTGGACAGTTAATAAACTATGATATCATATACAGGCAGGTCTAGAAAGGGTTAACCCCCTGCTGAGGATACAAAATAGCACAGGATACATTCCAATTTCTTCAGTTCCAGAAGTGAATGGATTTTCTGCACCCAAAGCGATGTGTTCTGTATAAACAGGAAGCCCAGTGTTTACATGGGAAGTAGATGCATATGGTGGAGGCGAGCGCGATGTATGCCGCACATCTTCATGTAGCTACGAGTTTGACAACAGAACCAAACATGTTTAGGCTTTCTTATTGTGTGTTTGCGCATCCGTCGATGTAATCTGTCGCGCAGTCTGCACTGTGATACACGTCTGTAATTACCACCTGCTTGAACTTCCGCTCGTAAACAGCTTAATTGGATACTTTATAAAGTTTTGTCATTTGCATGAAAAATAAATAAAATAACCAAATGATGTTCAACATCTTGTATTTTGACACAGAAAATCTATAAAAAGTGCAAGGAAAGCTGCAAAATCGGAACCATTCTACCGGATACCTGCGATAATGACTGATGTGACTGCACATATGGGGGAGGGGTGACAACATGGAGTCCATAGCCCACCAGCCATATACTCCGTGGTGGACCCCAGTACAGGGGACTGATCAATGAACCTTTAAAGAAGACCTGTCACCTCTCCTGACACGAGTATTGTAGTAAGTACTTGCTTTGTCTATGTAATAACAATTCTGGAGCATTTATTCTGTATAATGTACCATTACTTTATTATTCCTGCTAGAAGTTATGAATGAATTACTAGCAGTCTGCAATGAAGGTCCAGATGGAGGTTACCAGTTTGGGGTGTCCCTGCACAGTCTGACACTATTAAATCACTGCTTCCAAAGTCATACTGTGTGGGGACACTCCCCCAACTGGTAACACCCATCTCAACCTCCATTGCAGACTTCCAGCAATTCGTTCTTACAGGGGATATCCCATCTTAGACAATGGGGGCATATCGCTAGGATATTCCCCCATTGTCTGATAGGTGCGGGTTCCACCTCTGGGACCCGCACCTACAAGGAGAACGGAGCCGGGGAGAGTTGTGGCTGGAGGACCCCGGGTTTTCCAGGGTCCGTCCACCACCAGGCGCAGCTCCCCGCCTCTCCCATTGAAGTGAATGGGGGTGCACCGCGCATGCGCGGCCACCGCTCCCAATTATTTCAATGGGGCCGACGGAAATAGCCGAGCCAGCGCTCGGCTATTTTCGGCGGCTCCATAGAAATGAATAGAGGGCGGCTGCGCATGCGCAGTGCGCCCTCCTCAACTTTCTCAGCTCCGTTCTCCTTGTAGGTGCGGGTCACAGAGGTGGGACCCGCACCTATCAGACAATGGGGGCATATCCTAGCGATATGCACTCAATGTCTAAGATGGGATAACCCCTTTAACTTCTAGAAGGAATAGCAAAGGAATGGCACATCACAGGCACATAAGAATAGACGCTCCAGAATTGTTAGTACATGACGAATGCAAGTGCATGTCAGGAGATGTTACAGGTCATCTCTAAGAGCAGAGCTGCCAATGTACACTTCCCACCGACCTCACTTTTTCTGAACTAGGTCTAGACTGACCCAGACTTAAAGGGGACGTCTTCATTGGACCTAAAGGGTAGATTGTCATTAGATTTGAAGGGGATGTTTCTGGAATCTATTAGCCAGACCAGTTACAATGTTGACAGATGCTGCAGATTATGCTCTTCCCTACAACGTGGATCACTATTTGATGACTGGCGCATCTAAGTACTACTGTAGTAAAAATCATAGCAGTCGGATTTAGGTCACATAACAAATTCGATCCAACGGAGCTGACCAATGTGGCAAAAAACAAAACAAATCAATGGCTCATCACCATATGGAAGCCATTACCAGAGCGGTGGGGCTGAAGTGTGAAAGGAACGAAAGAGAAGCAGAAGACGCAGTAAGAGACGTAGCACAACGTTACACTCCAGTCATCACAGGACACTAGGAGCTCTGCTGCGCCCTTCAGCTCAATGTCAGTAGGTGCACAATACAGCTCTAGGCATTAATGCTGTCACACAACTTACCTATAGAATTAACTCTGACGGGCGGGCTGGCGAGCGTGTAGGAGACGGACGGTTTGTGTGAACTAATCCCGCTGCTTATCCTCGACGTTGGGATGTGCGGTGAGGCGGGTGATGCGGGTGATTTTCTGTCTGATGTCTTGGGCCTGGCAGAAAGGTTCAGCGGCTGTGTAACATCATCCTGTGAAAGACACAATGAAGAACTCATGATTAATAATGGGGGCCAAGCGTATGACGTTGTTCTACCCAACCCAAAATCAGACACCCCACCAGAGCACCCATTTATTCAGATAAATTCACGTCATTTTACCCCCAGATTATTATATACCAGATGCATCTCATCATCTCTAGTCCCACAATAGCATTGCACCAACCGGGAGAGACCTCTGTTCATCCTGTGCTTCCTGATTTATGAGTAAAATTGCAGAACTGCAGTGAAGACTGACACACAGACAAAGCAGTAGGAGAGAGTGGGCATGTTTTGTGTGAATGGAGAGTATAATGTATATATTGCCCCCCATGAGCAGTGCCCACTGTGGCATAACTCCTTATACATAAAGAAGGTGCCACTCTGTTCCTGTATACAATGGACGAGCCTTTGTGCTTTGCACGGTATTGTGGACATCTGTCCGGGCACTACAGAGGGATGGCCACCTCGCCCAAGCAGGGTTTAACCTTGTATCAGGCCCCCCCCCAAGGGGATGTGGATCTAATGTAAATGCAAAGTGATATGCAGTCACAAAGACTAAGAGTAAGAGAGCGGCGGTGGTGTGAGGAGCGATCCTTCTCTGCGCACTCGCACCCATCACTTGAAGGACGCAAGGACTGAATTTCTATTAAGATTAAATACAATGTCAGATGTCAGCGCGTCTCCTCTGATAACCACAGCGCTCAGCGGGATCAGCACGGGGGTCACCCTAAATTATTTTAAATTGTAGTCTCCCTTTACACAGAGGGCAAAGACAAACTGCAGCCTGGAGAGACAGGGGCAGGATCCATAACTGGAGAGGGCATACTGTGCACTCTGTGTACAGCCGGCCACCAGCAGAATCAGACTGTAAGCTCTTGTGTCACTGTCTTCATGGACAAGGCTGCTAGAACATTGCTGGTCCACAGACAGAGGGTGAATACGGTCAACCAGAATTCTATGGACCCAGAATCACATATGGATCTACATTGTGATACAGAATTACACCCACCCCAGCTGCTTTCTTGGTGTGTCAGTCAACTGTAGTTCTATCATTCTATTCGTAAACAGAACTTGGGATGAACAAAGTAAAAGATAAGTACACACTGTGCGTGGAATTGTGGGGGACTGAGTGACTATAGATGGTGAGATAGCACTGCAGTTGAGATCTATAGGGGTCCCCAGAGAAGGGATCTTTGTGGGAGCAGTAATATCTACTGACGATGACGGGTTCCAGCTTGCTCGGTTCAACGGCTTCTTGAGGTTGTTATTCTGCCTACCACATTGAGCCTGTTACCCTGTCCATCAGACTCCACTGTACCCAGAACGTGCGTCTCCTGCCTGTCAGCGGTTTCAAGCCATGTGACACGAGGTCTCTGCGGACCCTGACAAGGTGTCCTAGGAGTCCCTCATCCTCAGCACTGGCATTCTACAGTGTTCACTTTGTACAATAAGACCAGATTTAAAGAGAGAGTACAGCTGACCCCCAAGACTGATTTCTAGTGAGGGGCAGTTATGACCGTCAGACTTTCCATGGATACAAGTGGAGATACCTTAGTGGCAGCCTGTGTTCCATGTAATCAGCTAGGTATATACTAATGCAACAAAACTGCTCCACTGAGACCACAGTCTGTGAAAAAACAAAGCCGCCACGATGAAGACCCCTCCTGTAATATGTAATTATGGGGGAGGGGTGCTTCTAGGCCAGAGACCCCAAAACCTGCTGCACTTCACTAATTTAGTAAACATGAAGTGAGAGGGAAACTTAATTATGGCCACAGATCAAGGTCTACTATAAAGTATCGACTGTAGATCCATGAAACCCTCCCGACCATATCCCAAGAATGTTAGATCATCTGCAGCCTTCGCTCAGTGCAAGTGATGCCCGTCTGATGTTCCCTATCAGCCATTCCAGGCCAGGGAAAGACTGACCTCAGGACAGGTAAGTGTAGTCTAGTGCTCCCTGTAATCAGCCATTCCAGGCCAGGGAAAGACTGACCTCAGGACAGGTAAGTGTAGTCTAGTGCTCCCTGTAATCAGCCATTTCAGGCCAGGGAAAGACTGACCTCAGGACAGGTAAGTGTAGTCTAGTGCTCCCTGTAATCAGCCATTCCAGGCCAGGGAAAGACTGACCTCAGGACAGGTAAGTGTAGTCTAGTGCTCCCTGTAATCAGCCATTTCAGGCTGACTGTAGGCCAGGTCGGTAAGGCCTGTATTACACCAACAGATTATCTGACAGATTTTTATGACTAATCATTGGTCAAATGGCCAATTACACGCACAGATCTTTTGCTATACACACCAACTATTGGTCTGATTGGACAGATATTGGTCAGATAATCTGTTGGTGTAATACAGGCCTAATTCATTTTAGGCTAGTTTCACACTAGCAGTAAAGAACTCCCGCAGGATGTTCCAGCGGTGGAACAGCCTGTCGGATCCGTGCTGCCGCTAGTGCACGCGTGCCCCCTGATTACCGCTCCGGCCCCATTGACTAAAATGGGGGCGGAGCGGAGTTCCGACGGCAGCACGGCAGCGGGTGCCGAGAGGTGGCCGGAATAAAAGTACTACATGTAGTACTTTTATTCTTGCCGCCGCTCAGCATGCACTGCCATGTTGCCGCTTGAACTCGGCCCCACTTCCATTATAGTCAATGGGGCCGGAGCGGTAGTCCAGGGGCACGTGTGCACTAGCGGCAGCACGGATCCGACAGGCTGTTCACCCCCCGGAACAGCCTGCTGGAGTTCCTTGCCGCTAGTGTGAAACTAGCCTTAGTGCTGAAAACCTTCTCCAGCCCCACCATAAGCACCAGAGTATAGGGTTACCAGCAGTGATGGCCAGTTGGCTTGCGTTTCAGAGCGGCTCGCGGCGCAGGCACAGGTAAGGACTTACCTTTGCATCCCCGGACTTGGGAATAAAGACTGCAGATCGCATGTGTTCGTCGGCGAACACTGCGAACTGGCCATCACTGGTCACCAGCCCTTTAAGGTTCAGGAGAAGAAGATGATTTTTGGTACTTGTAAATTTTTCACAGACCGATAGATATATATTGGGGGAGATTTATCAAAACTGGTGTAAAGTAGAACTGGCTTAGTTGCCTATAGCAACCAATCAGATTCCACCTTTCATTTTTTCAAAAGGAGCTCCGAAAAATGAAAGGTGGGATCTGATTGGTTGCTATGGGCCACAATGTATATGTGAGCAGAGTCTGGAGTGTGTATATAGTCTGGACTCTAGTGTCAGTACTGATTCATCTTTCTCTGCTCCTCCCCATAGACCCCTCACTATAAGATTCACATCTTAAAGGAGTCCCTAGGAACAGATAAGCTGTTTCTCAGTGACGATGACGCTAATTGGAGGCGTCTTGCTTTATGATCCCAGGTAACAGTCAGTGCAATAATCTGCAGCCACAGGTGACAGCTGGCCTACATAGTGCAGCCTCCATGACAATATGCCTGGATACATCGCTCGTGATGGAGCGCAGCACTCTGCGGCATAAAACAGACGGATAAATTAAATGTAGCTCAGCACGTGTCCATCAGTGCTGGAAAACCACACGAGCTGCCAGCCGTCGGGGCTCTGGAAATAAAATGTTGGGGGAGGTGTTGTGTCCGAAAGCTGGCCTGACTAAAGGCGATGAATACGGTGCTGCGTCCACGGTGACCCACGGCCTAATCCATCACAACGTTTGCCCCGTGTCAAGACGCTTTCTTCAGCAAGATCCTTGATGAAGAGGTTGAGACAGTTGACGTCTGTAGGGACATGTCTGGTGGGGACAGTGTATTTGTCAAATGTCATTTACAGGAGATGGACGAAGATGCTAATTGCCGGACTCAAACGTTTCTAGGGTCACAGCCATAAGAAGATACAGTGGGACAGTAACATCGGCTGCTCGATCCAAACTGCTCATTGGCTTAATGTACTAAAGGCGACAACAGACCCAAACATTGGGGGTCATTTCAGTTTTACGTCTCTTTTTGGCATTAAATTGTCGTATGACCCTTTTTTTGTGAATTTTTAAGCGCCCGTCTGGCCCCGTCAAATTTACTAATTTTACGCCAGGAAAAAAGGTATAAAAATAGTGTCGATTTTTGGACTACCAAAGATGTGCAGAATTTTTGACAAGGCGCACGCCCTGCCATAAATTAGGCGCATTTTCCTTTTCCGGCAGCAACACTGGCATAAAAGGTACAAACAAGGCAGTCAAAAAATGATCACAGACGCAGTGCCTATAGCTCTGCTCATCCTGTGCCTCCTGATTCATGAACAGAATGGCAGAACTACAGTGGAGACTGGAGACTCACACAAAGGCAGAGCAGTACAAGAGAAATGATATTCTATGTAACGAGCTAGGTTTATAGGTCTTTAAGGGACTGTTAAAAACTGGGTGTCAAGATCTATAGTGGAAAGCTGGGTGACAAAACCTCCAGGGTCTGTGGAAAGCTGGGTGACTGTCATGGCTGTTATTGGGGATTGTCACCAGATGTCTCCAGGTTGTACTGTAAGTTTGGGGTGGAGGTCTGTGTGGTTCCACTATTTATATATTTCACACATGTAAAATAGGAGATTGGATGTGAATTAGGTTCTCGGGATGTTAATCGTTATCGCAGGTGGAGTAGAACGAGGTGCAGCAGGTGGATAATGAGCCGCGCAGCCCTGACCTGCAGCCTATTTATTCAGATGGTGCGCGTTAACGGGAGGGAACAAGTCTTCACAGGTTGGTTGTGCGACTTGTCTCTGGGACGGAGAGCATGCAGAGCGCCATGTCTGTCAGCTGCCGTCGCCATTAGGACACAATCATCTTCTTTTATTACAAGTGAACTCTGCCGGATCGCGCAGCAGGGAAGCCGAGAGAAATCAATGTGTAGGATTTCCAGGCTGAGCCCCGAGGTCAGCGCTCGTCTATCATTTCCAGGTATTATCTTTGCCTTCTCTCTCACTCACTCCGAGTCTCCTACTGGCACACAGCAGATTGAAAACAGCAGGGCTCACTCCGTGCGCTCAGCTATTTCGCAGCCATTTTCAGAGGTTTTTCCCCTTTCTTCTGCCCCATTTCTATTCCATTTTTCTTTTCTGAAATTTGCAAATGTGGCTGATGCACTGAGCTCTAGTGCACCACGGAAAACACAGTGGGGGTCATTTACGACGACTGGCTTTTTACGCTGTTTTTTGTTTCCCCTCTTCGCTGTTGGGAGATGTGCCTAATGACAAGGCGTGTATTTTTTGATGACCGCTATTCACTGGCTGTTAAAAAATGGCCATGTGAATAGCCTCATAGACTTTAATTGGTTCTGAAAACGACCGTGTGACAGCAGGTTTTCACTGTTTCAGAGGGTTTTGACTGTGAATTGCGCAGGGCAAAGGCATTTTTAGGAGATCCGGTGACATACTAGGCAGAGACTTCCAACCAGCAGTGAGCCCGGTGACATCACCGGGAACACTGCTGGGCGGAAGCCCCCGCCCTTACTTTGAAATGCTCATATCAGGGTAGCCAGAGGGGTGAAGATAGGGATGTGTTCGAGTTCCTCCGGCCCCCCTGATATGAGCAAACCCCTTTAAGTCAGTGTATATTTTCTGGACGCAAATACTGAGACTCAGTATTTTTCTCTGGGGCTGATCCAAATTTTTTATAAATTTTTTATGCAATCAAATAAACATCAGATCACATATATGGCATCTGTCTGCTTTCCGTTTTCCCAATGAATAGAAAGGACATATTCTGTCCGCAGACATCTGAATACAGAACTGAATGGATACATGTGTTGTCCATGGAGATGTGAATCTCTGATGTCAAATAAGCCCACAAGCTTGAATGGTGGCCATTATCACCCAACTTTCCCAGAAACCTATATAATGGCAGTGGCACCAGACCTCTGAGCTTTAGGTCCCTGTGACGTTATGCTGCGGTGTGCGTGTGCTGGATACCTTGTTTTTGGGCGGCGGGCTGCTCGTACTCTTCTCTGTGTTCATACTTGTTGGAGACATAGCAGCGAGGTTCCCCTGCGGCATACCAGGCATCTTGTTCCCCGGAGACACCTGCATGGCAGCGAGCTGTGCGGCATAAAATTGCTGTAGAGAGAAAGATAGAGATGGGTGAGATGGGTGTCATTCCCACTGCTGTTTGCAGCTTTTCTTTGTGCTCCATTTCCATGACATGCTTCATGCTAGGAGCTGTCACCTTAACATTCCCTGTCTCACGGGAAGAAAAATGGAAGTCACAGAAGTGCCAAGGGGGTGACAGCAGCCACATGTCCTGAGTGCAAACTACTACTGCAGAATAAATATTGGGGAGAAATTGTACTGCGCTTACTGTTGTCAGACTACACTGTCCAGCATGGTAAAAATAAACTTTTCTTCATGGTGGCTGTGCTTATATTATATGTATTGACACTGCACAGTACCACTTCTCCTGTATACTGGGTGTAATTCTCAGTATCTGCTCTTATTCTGTATATATAGACACTGCACAGTACCACTTCTCTTGTCCTGTATACTGGCTGTAATTCTCAGTATCTGCTCTTATTCTGTATATATACACACTGCACAGTACCACTTCTCTTGTCCTGTATACTGGATGTAATTCTCAGTATCTGCTCTTATTCTGTATATATGGACACTGTACAGTACCACTTCTCCTGTCCTGTATACTGGGTGTAATTCTCAGTATCTGCTCTTATTCTGTATATATGCACACTGCACAGTACCACTTCTCCTGTCCTGTATACTGGGTGTAATTCTCAGTATCTGCTCTTATTCTGTGTATATGGACACTGCACAGTACCACTGCTCCTGTCCTGTATACTGGGTGTAATTCTCAGTATCTGCTCTTATTCTGTATATATAGACACTGCACAGTACCACTTCTCCTGTCCTGTATGCTGGGTGTAATTCTCAGTATCTGCTCTTATTCTGTATATATAGACACTGCACAGTACCACTTCTCTTGTCCTGTATACTGGGTGTAATTCTCAGTATCTGCATATATGGACACTGCACAGTACCACTTCTCTTGTCCTGTATACTGGGTGTAATTCTCAGTATCTGCTCTTATTCTGTATATATAGACACTGCCCAGTACCACTTCTCCTGTCCTGTATACTGGGTGTAATTCTCAGTATCTGCTCTTATTCTGTATATATGGACACTGCACAGTACCACTTCTCCTGTCCTGTATACTGGGTGTAATTCTTAGTATCTGCTCTTATTCTGTATATATGCACACTGCACAGTACCACTTCTCCTGTCCTGTATACTGGGTGTAATTCTCAGTATCTGCTCTTATTCTGTATATATAGACACTGCACAGTACCACTTCTCCTGTCCTGTATACTGGGTGTAATTCTCAGTATCTACATATATGGACACTGCACAGTACCACTTCTCTTGTTCTGTATACTGGGTGTAATTCTCAGTATCTGCTCTTATTCTGTATATATAGACACTGCACAGTACCACTTCTCCTGTCCTGTATACTGGGTGTAATTCTCAGTATCTGCTCTTATTCTGTATATATGGACACTGCACAGTACCACTTCTCCTGTCCTGTATACTGGGTGTAATTCTCAGTATCTGCTCTTATTCTGTATATATGGACACTGCACAGTACCACTTCTCCTGTCCTGTATACTGGGTGTAATTCTTAGTATCTGCTCTTATTCTGTATATATGCACACTGCACAGTACCACTTCTTCTCTTGTCCTGTATACTGGGTGTAATTCTCAGTATCTGCTCTTATTCTGTATATATGGACACTGCACAGTACCACTTCTCTTGTCCTGTATACTGGGTGTAATTCTCAGTATCTGCTCTTATTCTGTATATATGGACACTGCACAGTACCACTTCTCATGTCCTGTATACTGGGTGTAATTCTCAGTATCTGCTCTTATTCTGTATATATGGACACTGCACAGTACCACTTCTCATGTCCTGTATACTGGGTGTAATTCTCAGTATCTGCTCTTATTTTGTATATATGGTGTGACACAGTGAAGGTTATTGTCTGGGAAAACAGGTATTTTCCTCCCAGCGTGTGCTGCTGGGCTGATTTGCAGCCAGGTGGGGTCCAACACCAGACTGTATTTTAAGTGCCGGTCCGGGTTTTGGCAGTACCTGGCTGTCCTTAAAAGACAGCTGGGCTCAGCAGCAATGTCTGTGTTAGGATCTGAGGCTTGGGCCGGGTTGGAAGGCTGAGACCCGTGTGTCGGGTAAACACGCCCCCTAAAAGCCTGCTACGGACTGCTGGAGGCAGAACTGCCAATAAGGTGATTTTTGCTATGTGAACTTTCCATTGTGTGTGAATTAACACCAAGACTGCAAAGTGACGTTTTGTTTTTGCATTATGTGTGAATAAACACGGAAGTTTGATTTAAGAACTGTAATTTGCCTCTGTACTGCGTCCGCTTACCCTGTCTACCAGAGCGAATTCCCACAATTGGTGGAGGATGCGGGCAAGCAGTTGTATGTCCTGCATTAAACCCGCTAAATTTCAACCCTTGGCCCTCGACAAAATGGAGGCTGTAATGAAGGCCCTCGTGGAGGCCAACAATTAGCAGCAAGAAACAAATCTGCAACAGCGGGAGGCTAACAAGAAGCAGAAAGAAACAAACCAGCTGCTGTTGCAACCCATGATGGCTTTGCATATGGCAAGAGCAAATCCGAGCGTCCACGATGCCCGGAAAGCAGTCCGTATTGCGATCCACAAGATGACCCCCTCGGATGATGTCGAAACCTATCTGGAGGTGTTCGAGAAGGTGGCCGTGAGGGAGAAACTACCCCGAGACCAATGGGCTGAGGTCGTCGCTCCGTTCCTGAAATCCGGGTTCCAGCAGGTGTATTCCGATCTATCGGACGAGCAAGCAGCAGACTACCAGGAGGTCAAGGGTGAGATTATGGCGAGACTGGGGGAGAATATGTTGGTCCGGGACCAGCGGGAATTTAACCCAGCTGAGCCTGCGAGACCCCAGTATTATAGCCTATTACATCTGTTGCAAAAAATGGCTACAGCCTGAAGTGCTGAGTCCCACAGCTATGCTGGACAGGCTGTTAGCTGATATGTTCTGGAGGGCTCTGCCATCCCCTCTCTAGCATTGGATCGGCCAGGTGTCTCCGGGTAATGCCCTTGAAATGGTGGGCCTGGTGGAACACTATGAGGCCACCAGGAATCTAAAGGGGGGTTCTTTCTGGAGAGGGACAGTAAAACCCCATAAATCTCCACCCCAGAACCGGACGTTTGTGCCGACAAAACCCACCCGGGATGAACCCACTGTGGACCCGGCTCCAATAGTCTGCTGGCGGTGTCAGGAGCCTGGCCATGTAAGAGCTGACTGTCCCCATCAGGTGGAGCCACTAACTATGGCTACCGTCAGTCGTTATATGCCAGGAAGCTGTGTGCAGCTAGTACCCCAGAAACTCTAAATCACTTGTGCCGGGTGGAAGTGGTAGACACTACAACGGAAGCTCTGCTGGACTCGGGGAGTCTGGTGTCCTAGTAAGGGCTACCCTGGTGCGATCCGCTGAGTATACTGGCCGGAAAGTCGAGGTGATGTGCATCCATGGAGACTTAAAAGACTAGCCTACCGCGCTGGTGTCTCTAACCACGGTGGCCAGTAGGTGGACCTACGAGGTGGCCATCGCCACAAGTCTAAACTATGAACTAATAATAGGGGGAGACTTCACGGCCCTGTGGCCTGCTGTGGGAGTTACTGATACCCATGAGTCAGGGGTAACCCCAGCAGAGTGGCCTTACTCGGGAGGGAGGCCAGAACCCTGGGAACCCGAGGCCAAAGGGCCAGCGGTAGGGGTGACTGCCACTTCGGTTGAAAAGGAAGAGACAACCCCACTGAGTGTAATGGTGGGAGACGTGGAGGACCTGGCTCCGGGTCCTGAATTGGCAGACCTCAATGTCTCCGGGGATAATTTTGGTACCGCACAACACCGGGACCCAACCCTATTCCGAGCCTGGAAAAATGTTTTACTAATCGATGGTGAACCCCAACAACCTGGTGCGAGTCGGTGTTTCTCCATTTTGTGGTTCATCAGAATATGTTGTATCGGTATATATATTGAACAGTTGGTGGTGCCCAAGGCTTATCGCAAACTCGTGTTAGAATTAGCCCACCAATACGTTCTCAGGGGTCACCTGGGGTTGCAGAAAAGACAGGACCATATACTATGGCGGTTTTACTGGCCCAGTATATTCAGAGAGGTGGACGAGTTTTGTAAGTCTTGCCCGACCTGCCAGGTAACTAGCCCCCAGCCACATTTCCATAGTCCCCTAGTACCGCTCCCGATTATCGAGGTTCCATTTGAGCGAAAAGCTATGGATCTCGTAGGCCCAGTACCGAAGTCCGTCAGGGGGCACCAACACATCTTAGTCATCCTAGACTACGCCACTCGGTACCCGGAGGTGGTGCCACTGCGACATACATCGGCCAAACACCTAGCTAAAGAGTTAATTGAGATGTTTTCCCGAGTAGGACTACCTAAAAAGGTTCTGACCGACCAGGGGACCCCTTTTATGTCCAAGGTTATGAGGGAACTCTGTAAGTTACTGCACATAAAACAGCTACGGACGTCTGTTTATCATCCGCAAAAGGACGGTCTGGTAGAGAGATTTAACAAAACATTAAAAAACATGTTAAAAAGGGTGGTGTCTAAAGAAGCAAGAACGGATAGAGACAGTATTACCTCTTGTTAGGGAGCATATGAAGGCAGCTTAACAAGCACAAAGTCGGGTCTATAAATCAGCAGGCTCGGGTCCGGATCTTTAACCCGGGTGATCGGGTTTTGGTTCTGGTACCGACCATGGACAGTAAGTTCTTGGCTAGGTGGCAGGGGCCCTATGAGGTACTCGAGAAAGTTGGAGAGGTAAATTACAAGGTACACCAGCCAGGGAGGTGAAAGCCGGAGCAGGTTTACCATGTTAATTTGCTAAAACCTTAAGGAGTCCTGTACTAAAGACAGCCCGCGACCCAGTTTTCTAGGGGAAGAGGTTCCGGCCCCTGTCTGATGCAAGGGAAGCGGTTGCAACAGTAAAAATTGCTGACAGCCTCTCCTCTAAACAGGCTCAGGAAGCCAGGGAGTTTTTTAGCCGGAACACGGATGTGTTCTCGAACCTCCCTGGAAGCACTTCCACAATCCAACGAGACATTGTCACTGAGCCTCAGGCAAAAGTCCGGTTAAAACCATACTAGGTGCCCGAGGCTCGGCGACAGGCCATCTCGGAGGAAGTGCATCTAATGCTGCGACTAGACGTCATCAAGGAGTCTAAAAGTGAGTGGGCTATTCCTATAGTCTTAATACCCAAGCCGGACGGGACGTTACGGTTTTGTAACGATTTTCGTAAGCTGAACGAGATATCTAAATCTGATGCATATCCCATGCCCCGGGTGGATGAGCTAATCGAAAAGTTAGGACAAGCACGGTATTCTTCTGTTTTGGGCCTCACGAAAGGGTACTGGCAGATGCCCTAAATGGAGGCTGCCAAAGAGAAAACTGCCTTCATCACGCCTGAGGGGCTGTATCAGTATAAGGTGTTACCCTTTGGTCTGCATCGCGCCCCCATCACTTTTCAACGTCTAATGGACATTGTGCTTCGTCCACATCGTCGGTACGCCTCGGCTTACCTGGACGATATTGTCATTCACAGTACTGACTGGGAAAGTCGCCTGCCCAAAGTACAGGCCGTAGTGGACTCTCTTCGGAAGGCTAGACTAACAGCTAACCCAAAGAAATGTGCGATAGGGTTAGAGGAGACAAAATACCTAGGGTATGTCATTGGGCGCGGAGTCATCAAACCCCAAGTAAACAAAATAGAGGCAATACGGAATTGGCCCCGACCTGTCACCTCTAGGCAAGTAAAGTCGTTCCTGGGGATGGTGGGTTATTACATGAGGTTTCTCCCCCACTTTGCTGAGGTGGCCGTGCCATTGACAGGACTCTTGAAGGGACATAAGTCAATGATGGTTCGCTGGGATGATCGGGCGGAAGATGCGTTCTCCGCTTTGAAGTCGGCCCTGTGTGGGTCCCCGGTTTTGGTGACGCCCAACTTAAAAATGGAAGTTATAGTACAGAAAGATGCCTCCGAAGTAGGCCTCGGTGCTGTACTGTCTCAGGAGGTCAACGTGGAGGAGCATCCCGTTGTCTTCCCAAGCAATAAGCTCACCCCAGCCGAGACCAGGTACAGTACATTGGAGAGAGAGTGCCTGGCCATCAAGTGGGCACTCGAGTCTCTCCGCTACTATTTGTTGGGGAGAAAATTCCACCTGGTGAACGACCATTCCCCTCTCAAGTGGATGAGCCAGGCCAAAGACAGAAATGCCCAGGTCAACCCGATGGTTCCTTTCCCTACAGAACTTTACGTTTTCAGTGGAACACACAGGGCAGGCCGGTTGCAGGGAAACGCGGATGCCCTGTCCTGAGTACATTGTCTGGCGAGTGTTCACCCCCTCAGGGTTGAACAAAGGGGGGGGGGGAGGGGGTATGTGACACAGTGAAGGTTATTGTCTGGGAAAACAGGCATTTTCCTCCCAGCGTGTGCTGCTGGGCTGATTTGCAGCCAGGTGGGGTCAAACACCGGACTTGATTTTAAGTGCCAGTCCAGGTTTTAGCAACAACTGGCTGTCCTTAAAAGACAGCTGGGCTCAGCAGCAATGTTTCTGTGTTGGGATCTGAGGCTTGGGCCGGGTTGGAGGGCTGAGACCTGGGTGTCGGGGAAACAGGCCTCCTAAAAGCATGCTACGGACTGCTGGAGGCAGAACTGCCAATAAGGTGATTTTTGCTATGTGAACTTTCCATTATGTGTGAATTAACACCAAGACTGCAAAGTGACTTTTTTTTTTTTGCATTATGTGTGAATAAACACGAAAGTTTGATTTAAGAACTGGTAATTTGCCTCTGTACTGCGTCCGCTTACCTTGTCTACCAGTGCGAATCCCCACAATGAACACTGCACAGTACCAGTATTTGTCTTCCTTTTGTATGTATGGACCCATTATTTTAAGATTCCCCTCCCCATCCTGTTAACAACCAAACACACAAAGATCAAGAAGAAGAAAGTAAATTAAATGTGGCATTAAAATGTAAACATATGACTGTGAGACTGTGGGGTGGCGTGTGCCTAATGCCTCTTTTCAATACGTGCCAGGCTGAATCCATAACAGCACATTTATAATTCTAAAATGGCAGACGATGAGTGACGGGAGGATGGGACATGTCTGCCTTGTGGTCAGGCCCCTCTGACACAAAGCGAAGATGCAGCGGCTAGAAGAGGACAACTGGGTCGAAGAAAATAAAACAAAATCTTCCCTGGGAGCTCAGACTGTAAATGTGTTGATTTCAGGGAGGTTCCGAGGCGAATGTGAGGAGGCGATTAATGCAAAGTGACAGGCGATAGCTGCATCTCCTCACTGGGCAAAACACAATTGGTTTCTGGGTTGGTTGACGGCCAAGAAGACGCGACACGAATGCGGGCGAAGCTGCTCCTCAAGACGTCACATGGGGTAATGTGGTGACTGAATATCAAAGTGACTGAGTGAGCGGCAGCCGCCCCGTTATCTGCTAAAGGGGAGACATAAATGCTGACAAGTGTACATGAAGTCAGAAATGAGCGGTCCAGAAGTTTTGTGGTGAGGAAAGAGCCTGCTGATGATAATAAAATCTACAAAAAAAAATAAAAAATTGAATTTTTTTTTTTTTAAATGTAGTCTGTAGATACAAAACGATACTGTGTAAAACAAAATTCTATGTTGTGTTGTGAAGGAATATTCTGCGTTACAACATTTTATTATCTGCCACAAAACAGCGGCTCACTTTCTGGCAGTGATTTGAGATATATTCATGGTGCCTGTCCGTGCGCTCACGAGTTATTATTACACATTTTTTCATAACCGTTTTCCCTACGTTGCAATAAATAAGCGCGGGCACGGTCGGCCTCACACCTACACCACGCTCCGACCAGCGCATGAGCTAATGTTTACTCACTGACTCCGGCACATTTCTTGTCAGGACTGGGCCGACTCCCTAACACTAACTAAACACAGCTGCAGATTATTTTTAGGAGAGTTTTATGTAAAGATCCGTGACAACTTTCTGACGGGTTCCAAAATGGTACTATTGTGGTGACGGGGGAGGGGTGTGTTTATAACTGACAGCGCAAAAAGTGTGGACCTCACAGTTTAGGAAACGTAATGAGACGTCCCCAAAGTACTGACTCAGCGACAACTGAAGTGACGGAGAATCGCTGATGATGGCTGCATACAGGGTGCGCACTGCTCCCCTAAAGATGCAGGAATGAGGTGTTACCTCTGCACCCCTCTTCTAGATGAGGATCTCGGTGTCCATTCCTCGTGCAGCAGCGCTGATCACTTGTCTCCCTGTCAGCTCCTCCCGTCCTCCACATGCCATCTCCACTTACAGCGCAGTAATCTATCACAATATGTTGCAACATCTGCCTCTCCATATGATGTATGACCCATTTGATTGACCCTCTTCATGTCATTGTAGAGTAACTGATCATTACCAGAGAGGAGGTAGAAGGAGCTTGTGCCTCGCTGAGGTCATCAATCACAGAGGAAGGGACGGTTATAGCACAATCGTCAATACATGTACGCCAGAGGTTAGACACAAAATCCACCGTGCAGCTGAGCGGAGGTTGTCATCCTGCAGTCTTGTGTAACACCACAAATAAAAAGGCAGTAACTCAGCACTTCTAAGGTAGTGGGCGTTTCCAGCAGTCCTATGTAACACCACAGATAGCACACAGTAATAACTCTCTGAGTACAGATCATGTAGTAGATGTCACCTGCAGTCCTATGTAACACCACAGATAGCACACAGTGATAACTCTCTGAGTACAGATCATGTAGTAGATGTCACCTGCAGTCCTATGTAACACCACAGATAGCACACAGTGATAACTCTCTGAGTACAGATCATGTAGTAGATGTCACCTGCAGTCCTATGTAACACCACAGATAGCACACAGTGATAACTCTCTGAGTACAGATCATGTAGTTGATGTTGTAACACCACAAGTAACTCAGTGGAAACCCTCTGAATACAGCTAAAGAAGTAGATATTATCTGTAGTCCTATGTAAAACCTACAGATAACAGTGATAACTCTCAGACTACAGATAATGTAGTAGATGTTACCTACAGTCCTATGTAACTCCACAGAAAACAGTCATAACTCTCTGAGTACAGGTATTACAGTAGATGTTACCTGCAGTCCTATGTAACACCACAGATAAACCCCCAACAGAAAATCTAGTAGATGTTAGCTACAGTCCTATGTAAGACCAGTGATAATACACAATATCTCATTGACTACAGATAATGTAGTAGATGTTAGCTGCAGTCCTATGTAAGACCAGTGATAATACACGATATCTCATTGACTACAGATAATGTAGTAGATGTTACCTGCAGTCCAATGTAACACCAGAAAACAGTGATAACAAATAAAATGTAGATGTTAGCTGCAGTCCTATGTAACACCACAGATAGCACACTATATCACTAAATAACAATATCAGCTCTGCTACATGTGACTATTGGCTGGCAGTCAGTGACTAGATTTCCGGAGTATAATAAATGGTATAATTGTCAGGATGTCCTCGCTAATCAACCATCTCTGGCTCTCCTGCCTCATTAATACTCAGGAATTTGGCGTGGTTCTTTCCACTTTCGTCCAGATAGAGAAATCCATTACTACGAGTTCCAGCTCTGGTGCCGGAATGCAGCCCTTAATAGCGGTGTCTCCCCTGATGCTGGGGAGGAAGATGAAGCTTCAGCTACAGGGCAAAGACATCTAGTATTGTACATCAAAGAGCAGACGCCAGAAATGGCACAAATATAACAGGAGAGTGAGACCTGCACAATATAAAGCAACTTACTGTGCGAAAAGGGGATGGAAGGGGGGGGGGGGGGCGATAGGTGGCTAGAGTGTTCCACTATGTGTGCCACTTTATGCCACCTGCGCTGCTCAGAGACACTCTGTAGTTCTACAGCGGCATTAGGTTAGTATGTGATCATATGCAAACCTGTGCACTACAGCTGTGACTGGGGCCTAGTAGCTGACAACCCCTGTGGTCCTAACGTGTGCCCCCAAAAAAACATTCACCTGTCCACAATCCTGCTGCTGCCAGACCCCTCAGGACCAGGAACCTGTCATCACAGACCTGGGTGACATACCATTCAAGCAGATTTGACCACTGAGGATGTGATTAGCCGCAGTGGCCATGGGACCAAGCCACTTCCTAGTCCTGATGGGACCAAAAGCACCTGAGAATGGGCGCAGTGAGACGGACAGGGGCACATTTTAGGACCATGGGGGTTATTGTCTCCTAGACGGGCAATCGACAGGCCTAAACAGGCCATGTTAGAGGAGTTTAGAAATTTGAATGAAAATCCACAATGTGTTTTCTATACTTCCAAAAAAAAAAAAAAGTTACGTGAATGAAGGAAACGACTGGCACAAAAAATGGAGATGGAGACTCTGTCCTTTCCTGTCAGCTCAGAGTATGAATACTTAGATTTATAGAGAGGGAGATTTACTACCTAAATAATGCCCCTTCCCCCTGCACAATCACCTCTCAGATTCATGTCTCAGCCTCAACCCGGGTGACCTTTGGGTGTGACAAGATGTTGAGGTCATCGGCACTAAATGGCGACTTTGGCGTGATGAGGGCACCAGAGGGCGAGGCTAGCAGAGAATTTATGATCTTAAACAGGAGGTGGGCAGAGGAGGAAATACGTCAAATGTGAATCTATGCAAAGAGAATCATTTATTCCATATTTGCACCTTTTTGAGGGTTCTGTGCTAGTACGAGTAGCCCTCGCTGTAGATCACAGCCAACGTGTTACTCCCACACTCTGCTGGGAGTTACAGTTCTATATGGCAGTAAAGACTGACACAGGCAGAGTGAAAGTAGTGTATTATATTATTGCATTAGGTTCAGCACTGATAAAATATACGAGTGGGATCATGACAAATATTGTAACTACCAGGGTGTCGCTGCTGCAGCCTTGAGATCCACTAGTAAAGATCCAGTCCCCAAAATCAAGGAACCTAACGCTGGGAAGACTCTGCCTCAGTGCCTTGTAAAAGTATTCATACTCCCAGCCGGCAGAACACAGGAGACTTAGTCACTGGATGAGTCACTGTTACAAAGAGAGCAGGATATTAACAAGTCTTCCTCTCCGAAATCAAGGAATACCCACAAACTATAATCCCTTGCGTCATCCTACTGCTAATGGTGGGTGACAACCCACATGTCACCCAGCGTTAAATCTGCTTCACTATCTGCAGAAATGGCAAACATATATAAACCAGGTATCGTGCCAAAAGCTCCACGGACTACAACTCCCAGCCTGCACTATAGGTGAAACATGCTTATAGTGCCTGGTTACAACAAAAGTCACTGCACTGAGAAGCAAAAAATACAGAGGAAGGGGCCCGGAGACATTCTCCGTCTCGCTATTTCCTTTGTCCAAATGTCACAAAGCTGCAGGGCCCCTTCTGGGTGATGATCACAATGTCAGTGGCTGAGCACAATCTGCCCCCGGGCAAAGCCTTTCCATGGGCTTTAATGCCAACGCACATGGGCCAGGGGGCAGGAGGGGCTGCAGTTCAAGGCACGCACAACCTAAATTCTGTGATGTGAAGAGAGGAATCGTCCGCTGCTTCCATAAACACTAAAAATTCAGTACCTACATCTCCATTTTGCAGCGAGCGGTAAATCGCTTCCCCAAAGATGGAGGCGGCTCTGTCCATTGGACAGTACTAGAAAACCTCCTTGAGATGGAGGACAGCAGGTGAACTGTGACAGATATGGCGTATGTTTTATGTGCCATGTTTTCCATCAACCCTGCGCCATTTTTCTCTCGCAGACAGATGGACACAAGGGCTGCATTGTGTCGTGTTCAGCTGAGCTGCGTAAGGGGCGGATTTAGCAGCAGCGACGTCTCCAGAGACGAGAATGGCGCGGCTAAGACGGGCAGGCAAGGTGCGTTCTCACCGGGAGCAGAATTGTATTAAATCTCATTGTGATATTGTTTACAGGGAAAATGAAAAGCGCTGGATGTGACAATGATGCCAACAGCTGCCGTCCCCTCCTCGGCCGCTCTGCCTGCACCGCGCCGCGCGCTCCACTCGTTGGTATTAGTGCCAATTAATCAGCGCTATTGTTGTGTCCTGATTAACAAACTATTGGCCGGGAAATGAGGACAATCACTGGGAGAATTCAATGCCCCGGTGGATTAAGATCTTTGTGGTGTGACAAGTTGCTATCACCCCCAGAATGTGGCGGCAGCTGTGAGACGCTCTGCGGGATTAAAGATGGAGTCACCTCTGCTCGGAGAAGAGGCTTTGCTGATCACACAGTAACAATAATGCATCTTCTGCTCAAAATCACAAGACTGTGACAAGACATCAAGAAGTACCCAGATCATAGAAACGGGGTGTCACAAGAAAATACAATAAAAAATAATCAACCCCCTTGGAGTGTTTCATGATTTTTATAGCTACATAGCAAAGAGTCTATGTTAGGGGTATGAATACTTTATTATGTCTTAGGCTCTGTTCATATAAACCTGGAGGAGTCAGGCATCTCTGAGAGAACTACAACTTTGGGTGTTTAAATTTACGCAACTGCAAAGCGGAGCTCTGATTTCCTATTTTATTTCACTTTTTGGGGCAGTTAATCGAGGGGCTGGATGTTCCCATGTAACCTACACGCCGGGTGGTGGTCAGGTTGCTGGGATCCAGCACGCGCCTCTGACGTGGCAGCCGCCATGCAATGCGGGATAGATAAGAGCCCATTGTGCTTTGAATCCGGCCAGTGAAGTCAATGATTAAATCACATTGTCCTTGCCTCCATCATTGATCTGTCTCACATTTGTCATGCCAGGATTAACTCCTCCAGTCTGTGCCTATATTTGAACGTAGGAACGTATCCTAGCTCCTGCAGGATCTTTTTCTCTGAATAATAAAGAGTCATTCTCTATGGACAACCCCCTTAAGGTATATGGAGGATATCTTGAAGGGAAAGCCTAATGTTCAGAGCCCACCTCCCCACTACTAAGGAGGGGTAGTGCTCTGCAGGCCCAACGTGACCACACATTAGACAACCATCCATTGGTCACGGACGACAACCAGTGTGGCATCCTCACGAGATCCCTATGGCTGTACACAGTGATGCATCCTACGCAGACAAGCTAGCCATCAGGACTAGAGTTGTAATGGTGTCCATAGTGGTTGTCATCAAACTATACCTGAAAACATGCAAGAGGCTCTGTACACTACAACTCCCAGTCTGCTCCCACTCCCCGGGACAACTGCTTCAATCATGGAGAATTACTGTCTACCATCTTATGGAGCAGTGATCCAAAAAACTAAAAAAGGTGCAAACTGCAAAAAATGTTGCAGGTGCCACTTTCTCTCATTTTTGGCACTGCCATCTTGTTATCTATTACTTTTATGTTGTGTGTGAGGTGAATGCTCACAAATATCACAGATGGAAAGTGTTCATCTGGATGCACAATAGCACAGACCTCTCCACACACACAGGTCACCCCCCTCCCCCAGGATCTGGAGCAATACTGGAGGTCTTACCTGTAGCTGAAGAGGTCCTATACCCGGTGTGGCGGCGGCGGCGGCAGCTGCTGCCATGGTGGTTGGAATCAGCTGTAAAGGGTAAGGGTCACCTGAGTGGGAGAATAACAGAATCGTCAGCACCTTTTATCTCCTCTCCACCTGCACATCGCACTCCGCTGCTCTCCCCTTCCTAAGCTGCCTTTTGTGCGCTACGGCCTCATGAAAAGCTTCTATTGTGCTGCCGCCTTTTACTCGTAGCCTTCACAATCTGAGCCGGGAGACGAATGCAAATAAAAGGCGGCAGCAATTAAACCCTGTCTTCCTTAATAATGGCTACGTATAGGAAAAGGGAAGAAGGTACATCACAATATGCATATGGGGGCTCAACAAAAGAAAGCATGGCGATCATATGGGGGGCTTTTTAAAACTCGGTGCAGTGCTCATATGGGGGCTCTCCAGAATGCAGTGTGGCGCTCACATGGGGCTATCTAAAACACAGCATGGCAATCATATGGGGGCTCTCCAAAACGCAGAGTAGTGCTCATATGGGGGCTTTCCAGAATGCAGCATGGCATACATATGAGTGCTATCCACAACACAGCAGGACACTCATATGGGGCTTCTCCAGAATGGAGTGAAACGTTCATATGAAGGCTATCCACAACACAACATGGCGCTCATATGGGGGTTCTCCAGAATGGAGTGAAACGTTCATATGAAGGCTATCCACAACACAGCAGGACACTCATATGGGGGTTCTCCAGAATGGAGTGAAACGTTCATATGAAGGCTATCCACAACACAACATGGCGCTCATATGGGGGTTCTCCAGAATGGAGTGAAACGTTCATATGAAGGCTATCCACAACACAGCAGGACACTCATATGGGGGTTCTCCAGAATGGAGTGAAACGTTCATATGAAGGCTATCCACAACACAGCAGGACACTCATATGGGGGTTCTCCAGAATGGAGTGAAACGTTCATATGAAGGCTATCCACAACACAACATGGCGCTCATATGGGGGCTCTCCAGAATGGAGTGAAACGTTCATATGAAGGCTATCCACAACACAACATGGCGCTCATATGGGGGCTCTCCAGAATGGAGTGAAACGTTCATATGAAGGCTATCCACAACACAACATGGCGCTCATATGGGGGCTCTCCAGAATGCAGTGCAATGATCACATGGGAGCACTCCGGAATGGAGTACAGCGCTCATATGGGGGTTCTCTAGAAGGCAGTGAAGTGCTCAAACAGGGGTTCTCCAGAATACAGCAAGGCTCTCAAATGGGGACTTTCCAGAACACAGTACACTGCTTGTATGGGGACTCTCTAGAAGCAGTACAGCTCTCATGTGGTGACTGTCCCAGCATAATACTGCAACTGGTCATAGGTAATGCTAAGACTGGGCACACACTCCCTAGACGCTCTGGGGCAAGTTTTGTCACTTGACTGAATTTTCTACATTTATGGAGCAAAGTTGCGCCAGGACAGGAATGTGCGCGGCGCTTCTGATGCCAGCGACCTGATTACCAGGAATCGGCTTAAAGCGACATGACAAAATATTTAAAGTCTTTATGTGCAATTAATAAGGATGAGCGGAGTGTTGTGTGTTTGGCCGCTGATATGATTATCTCTTTATCTCTGCGCTCGGCTGATGATACAGAATAGATTATGGCGGATAAAGAGGAAATTTGTTTCACTGAGCAAAAGTCATGAAGTCTTCCAGGAGAGCGGCCAACTAAAGAGCCATGGCTAATGTCACCCGAAAAGCAGAGATGGAAGGCAGGGGTAGCATTTTTATATATAAAACAATCTAATAAGAAATATTTTATAGGTTGTTCATTTTTCAAATTGTGCTCTTAAAGGGCCAGTAACCCTCATAACAGTTTGTCAGCGTTTTGAAGAGTGGCTGATATCAGAGAAAATTAAAACAGAAAATTGGTCCAGAAGACAGAATATGGTAACTTCTAACCCCTTATAATGCTGTCAGCTGATACCTGGAAATCATCAGGCTTGGGGTGACAGACACACCATTAGGGCTCATGCACATGAGCATAAGGGCCCCGTACTGCGGGCCGCAAATAGCAGTCCGCAATGCACGGGCACTGGCCGTGTGCATTTGCGGATGCTGACAAATTCACTTGAATGGTTCTGCGATCCACAAGATACGGCCATGGGTAGAACATGTCCAATCTTTTTGCGGTGCGGAGACACAGAGCGGAAAGCCGTCCGAATGGCTTAGTAGTGTTTCTGGGGGTTTCTGTCCGTGCCTCTAATCTTGCGTATTACAGACCCATTCAAGTAAATGGGTCCACATTCGCACCGCCAGTGCCCATATATTGCGGACCGGCCGTTTACGGTCCGCAATACGAGCACTAAGCCTTTACGCTCGTGTGGATGAGCCCTTAAAAAACTATAGCTGAGCTTCAAACATGCATCGTAGAACATGCAGCGTACAGACAGAGCTAACAAGAAATCAGCTGAATCGCTAATGCAGCTCTAGGTGTGACTGGAGCATTACACCACAGATATTCTCTGGGATCTTCTTTGCTCTGATACTTTGAAGTTTTAATACAATGAGGATGATTTATCAAAACCGAGGCAAAGAAAAACTGACTTAGTTGCCTACAGCAGCCAATCAGCTTCCACCTTTCATTTTTCAGAGCCCCTTTGGAAAATGAAAGGTGGACTCTGATTGGTTGCTATGGGTAACTAAGTCAGTTTTCCTTTGCATCAGTTTTGATAAATCTCCCCCAATGACTCTGGTGTCACCAAGTAGTAGGAAGTAAAACTTACTGCATCCGGCCTTATAGCTAAATCCAGGAGGGATGAGAAAGCCTTGCTGAGCGGCTGCAGCAGCTGCTAACGTCCTCTGGTCGGGAGGGAACACTGGGATCATTAGGGGGGGCAGCTGACCCTGGACCTGGAGAACAAAGGCAAGAGAAACACATCTTATTACATCTCATATATAATAGGTACGAGCAGATATTCACCACACTTGATGTATATACTATGTACATTTATGACTCAGTCTACAGGTGAAGCACACTCCATAACATGCAGAAATCCAATCATGTAGTATATAATACATATAACGTGTCCAGTGTGTGTATAGTGTACAGTAAAATGCAGCAGAGCTAAACTTGATAGTTAACACACTAAGTAAAGTATAGCAAGAAAATGTTAACTTACAAACAAAGGATTTCAATGGCTTTTGTCACGAGATAATCAAGATAACACTGTGCCATGTGTTATCGTAGCCAATTTTAGCTCAGCTACATCTATAGTATCCTGTATGTACATATTGGCAGATTTATTTAAAACTGGTGTAAAGGAAAAATGGTGTAGTGGCCCATAGAAACCAATCAGATTCCACCTTTTATTTTTCCTTTACAAAATAAAAGATGGAATCTGATTGGTTGTTATGGGCAACTAAGCCGTTTTGATAAATTTCCCCCAGTGCGTTTATAGTACCCTGTATATAGTGTTTTATAGTACCCTGTACATAGCGCGTTTATAATACCCTGTATATAGTGCATTTATAGTACCCTGTACATAGTGCGTTTATAGCACCCTGTACATAGTGCGTTTATAGTACCCTGTACATAGCGCGTTTATAGTACCCTGTACATAGTGCGTTTATAATACCCTGTATATAGTGCGTTTATAGTACCCTATACAAAGTGCGTTTATAGTACCCTGTACATAGTGCGTTTATAGCACCCTGTACATAGTGCGTTTATAGCACCCTGTACATAGTGCGTTTATAGCACCCTGTACATAGTGCGTTTATAGCACCCTGTACATAGTGCGTTTATAATACCCTGTATATAGTGCGTTTATAGTACCCTATACAAAGTGCGTTTATAGTACCCTGTACATAGTGCGTTTATAGTACCCTGTACATAGTGCGTTTATAGTACCCTGTACATAGTGTTTTTATAATACCCTGTACATAGTGCGTTTATAGTACCCTGTACTGTTTCAACAGTTGTCCAGAATGGGTTTGGGTCAGAGGCTGGCCCCAGCCTGTTTACTGACATGTACTTCTGGAAACAGGCGTACATGTTGGTGAAAACGACACCAGCCTGAGGCTGGCATAGTTTTTCCACCAGGCTTGAGGCTGCCTTAGATTAGCCTAATTTATGACAAGGTGCGTAATAAATTAGGCTAATCCTCCGGCAATGCAAGAGACTAGCTTGAAAACGCAGATCTTTGTAAATGTTCCCCATTGTGTTTACAGTACCCTGTATATAGTGGGGGTAATTTATCAAGACTGGTGTACAGAAAAAAATGCTTTAGTTGTCCATAGCAACCAGATATCACCATAAATTTTCAAAAGTAGCCCTAAAAATTGAAAGGCGGAATCTGATTGGCTGCTATGGGGAAGTAAGCCAGTTTTCCTTTACATCATTTTTGATAACTCTCCACCAGTGTGTTTATAGTACCCTGTATGTAGTATTTTATAGTACCTTGAATACAGTGGAAGATGCGAAAAATGCATTATCAGCTTCCTCGAACAGAGTTTTTACTAAGACTGGTGAAACCCTGGTCTTAGGGCACTTTCACACTAGCGTTTTTCTTTTCCGGTATTGAGTTCCGTCCTAGAGCCTCAATACTGGAAAAAAATTCATCAGTTTTATCCTAATGCATTCGGAAGAGCAATCCGTTGAGTATGCATCAGGATGTCTTCAGTTCAGTCACTGTACGGTTTTTGGACGGTTATTTTCTTCGTCCAAAATTCCGGAACACTTGCCGGAATGCCGGATCTGGCATTATTTTACATTGAAATGCATTAATGCCGAATCCGGCCCTAAGTGTTCCGGAAAAACGGATCCGGTTTTGCGGTCTGCGCATGCGCAGACCTTTGAAAATGTGAAAAAAAGATAAATACCGGATCCGTTTTTCCAGATGACAACCGGAGAGACAAATCCGGTATTGCAATACATTTGTGAGATGGATCCGCATCCGGATCCGTCTACAAATGGTATCAGTTTGCATACAGATTGCCGAATCCAGCGACGCTAGTGTGAAAGTACACTTAGTAAATTACCCCCATAAGTACATTGTATCCTGTATATAATACGTATCTAGTAGTATCCTGCATATAGTATGTATGTAGCTGGCAAATTTTATCCTGTATATAGTACGCATACATTGTGTATTGTATCCTGTATGTGTCCTTAATATCATAGGTACGTACCAGTAGTGTGTATATATGGCATCATATATAGTACTATAATGTACTCTATATACAGTATAATGTACTGTATATCCTGTATGTGGTAGGTACATTGTATTCTGTATACAGAACATGTATAATATATCTCATACATACAGTCAGGTCCATAAATATTGGGACATCGACACAATTCTAACATTTTTGGCTCTATACACCACCACAATGGATTTGAAATTAAACGAACAAGATGTGCTTTAACTGCAGACTGTCAGCTTTAATTTGAGGGTATTTACATCCAAATCAGGTGAACGGTGTAGGAATTACAACAGTTTACATATGTGCCTCCCACTTGTTAAGGGACCAAAAGTAATGGGACAATTGGCTTCTCAGCTGTTCCATGGCCAGGTGTGTGTTATTCCCTCATTATCCCAATTACAATGAGCAGATAAAAGGTCCAGAGTTCATTTCCAGTGTGCTATTTGTATTTGGAATCTGTTGCTGTCCACTCTCAAGATGAGATCCAAAGAGCTGTCACTATCAGTGAAGCAAGCCATCATTAGGCTGAAAAAACAAAACAAACCCATCAGAGAGATAGCAAAAACATTAGGCGTGGCCAAAACATCTGTTTGGAACATTCTTAAAAAGAAGGAACGCACTGGTGAGCTCAGCAACACCAAAAGACCCGGAAGACCACAGAAAACAACTGTGGTGGATGACCGAAGAATTCTTTCCCTGGTGAAGAAAACACCCTTCACAACAGTTGGCCAGATCAAGAACACTCTCCAGGAGGTAGGTGTATGTGTGTCAAAGTCAACAATCAAGAGAAGACTTCACCATAGTGAATACAGAGGGTTCACCACAAGATGTAAACCATTGGTAAGCCTCACAAACAGGAAGGCCAGATTAGAGTTTGCCAAACGACATCTAAAAAAGCCTTCACAGTTCTGGAACAACATCCTATGGACAGATGAGACCAAGATCAACTTGTACCAGAGTGATGGGAAGAGAAGAGTATGGAGAAGGAAAGGAACTGCTCATGATCCTAAGCATACCACCTCATCAGTGAAGCATGGTGGTGGTAGTGTCATGGCGTGGGCATGTATGGCTGCCAATGGAACTGGTTATCTTGAATTTATTGATGATGTGACTGCTGACAAAAGCAGCAGGATGAATTCTGAAGTGTTTCGGGCAATATTATCTGCTCATATTCAGCCAAATGCTTCAGAACTCATTGGACGGCGCTTCACAATGCAGATGGACAATGACCCAAAGCATACTGCAAAAGTAACCAAAGTATTTTTAAGGGAAAGAAGTGGAATGTTCTGCAATGGCCAAGTCAATCACCTGACCTGAATCCGATTGAGCATGCATTTCACTTGCTGAAGACAAAACTGAAGGGAAAATGCCCCAAGAACAAGCAGGAACTGAAGACAGTTGCAGTAGAGGCCTGGCAGAGCATCACCAGGGATAAAACCCAGCGTCTGGTGATGTCTATGCGTTCCAGACTTCAGGCTGTAATTGACTGCAAAGGATTTGAAACCAAGTATTAAAAAGTGAAAGTTTGATTTATGATTATTATTCTGTCCCATTACTTTTGGTCCCTTAACAAGTGGGAGGCACATATGCAAACTGTTGTAATTCCTACACCGTTCACCTGATTTGGATGTAACTACCCTCAAATTAAAGCTGACAGTCTGCAGTTACAGCACATCTTGTGCATTTCATTTCATACCCATTGTGGTGGTGTATAGAGCCAAAAATGTTAGAATTGTGTTGATGTCCCAATATTTATGGACCTGACTGTAGTATTTATCCTGTATAGTGTATGTATATAGTATGCATATAGTACCCTGCATGTATCTGGTATATAGAATCCATCATGTATAGATCAGATGCATAAGTGAACAGCTGTGGAATTTTTTTGCATCGTTCTCTTCGGCAGGAAGCCATGAAACTTTTTTAATGGTTTCCAAGGATAAAAGTGACTTTGCCAAGCGAAGAGGCTCCAAAAACAGGCCTCAAAAACACTAATAGAAAGACAGATGGTTCCACGATGAGAGTCGCTGCCAAAGAGCAGAAATAAATAAATAAAAATAAAATGGATGTTATTGAAGCCGATTGTAAAATCCTTTCATCGCTGCCAACGTGGATGTGCCGCTCAGATGCTCATGTCGTGGACAGGAACAGCGAAGAAGCTATGACCGCCACGACCTTGTCACATAACACACCCTGACTCTTGTCACCTCCTCACAATAAAAATTGGGAATAACCTATACCCAGGAAAACCATAATAGTAGAGATCATTATGTACTCCTGCCATAGCATCTCCCTGCAGACAGGTGGCAGCATAGGAAGCTTAAAGACTAGGGGACTTTTGCCAAAGAGCTTACAATCACAATGACTGCCACAAGCCAAGGTGATAGATTCTCTCTTTATCATATCGTACATGAGAAAACAAGCTGGCATCACCACTCTCCAGATATAATTTATATTATACAGCAGTGACATCACTGCTCTCCAGATATACGCTATATTATACAGGAGGTGACATCACTGCTCTCCAGATATAAGTTATATTATACAGGTGGTGACATCACCGCTCTCCAGATATAAGTTACGGTATATTATACAGAAGGCGACATCACTGCTCTCCAGATATACCTTATATTATACAGGAGGTGACATCACCGCTCTCCAGATAAAAATTATATTACATAGGTGGTGATATCACTGCTCTCCAAATATACATTATATTATACAGGAGGTGACATCACTGCTCTCCAGATATAATTTACAGTATATTACATAGGTGGTGATATCACTGCTCTCCAAATATACGTTATATTATACAGGAGGTGACATCACTGCTCTCCAGATAAAAATTATATTACATAGGTGGTGATATCACTGCTCTCCAAATATACGTTATATTATACAGGAGGTGACATCACTGCTCTCCAGATATAAGTTATATTATACAGGAGGTGACATCACTGCTCTCCAGATGCAAGCTATATTATACAGGAGGTGACATCACCATTCTACCGATATAAGTTATATTATACAGGAGGTAACATCACTGCTCTCCAGATATACGTTATATTATACAGGAGGTGACATCACTGCTCTCCAGATATAAGTTATATTATACAGGAGGTGACATCACCGCTCTCCAGATATAATTTATATTACATAGGTGGTGATATCACTGCTCTCCAGATATACGTTAAATTATACAGGAGGTGACATCACTGCTCTCCAGATATAAGTTATATTATACAGGTGATGACATCACTGCTCTCCAGATATAATTTATATTACATAGGTGGTGATATCACTGCTCTCCAGATATACGTTAATTTATACAGGAGGTGACGTCACTGCTCTCCAGATATAAGTTATATTATCCAGGAGGTGACATCACTGTTCTCCAGATATAAGTTATAATAGATAGGTGGTTATATCACTGCTCTCCAGATATACGTTAATTTATACAGGAGGTGACATCACTGCTCTCCAGATATAAGTTATATTATACAGAAGGCGACATCACTGCTCTCCAGATATACCTTATATTATACAGGAGGTGACATCACTGCTCTCCAGATATAAGTTATATAACGTAGGTGGTGATATCACTGCTCTCCAGATATACCTTATATTATACAGGAGGTGACATCACCGCTCTCCCGATATACCTTATATTATACAGGAAGTGACATCATCTCTCTCCAGATATAATTTACTGTATATTACATAGGTGGTGATATCACTGCTCTCCAAATATACGTTATATTATACAGGAGGTGACATCACTGCTCTCCAGATATAAGTTATATTATACAGGAGGTGACATCACTGCTCTCCAGATGCAAGTCATATTATACAGGAGGTGACATCACCATTCTACCGATATAAGTTATATTATACAGGAGGTGACATCACCATTCTACAGATATAAGTTATATTATACGGGAGGTGACATCACCGCTCTGCAGATATAATTTACCGTATTTTACATAGGTGGTGATATCACTGCTCTCCAGATATAAGTTATATTATACAGGTGGTGACATCACTGCTCTCCAGATATAATTTATATTACATAGGTGGTGATATCACTGCTCTCCAGATATACGTTAATTTATACAGGCGGTGACATCACTGCTCTCCAAATATACGTTATATTATACAGGAGGTGACATCACTGCTCTCCAAATATACGTTATATTATACAGGAGGTGACATCACTGCTCTCCCGATATAAATTATATTAAACAGAAGGTGACATTACCGCTCTCCAGATATATTATATAGGAGGTAACATCACTGCTCTCCAGATATGTTATATTATACAGGAGGTGACATCACTGCTCTCCAGATATAATTTATATTACATAGGTGGTGATATCACTGATCTCCAAGTATAAAGGTGGATTTATATGCAGTGATTCCCTCCACAGTATGAGAACGAGGGATCGCTATTGCTATCGTTCGTCCTCGTACAGTTGCATTGTTTCTGGGCAGCAGATCACTTTAGACTCCGCGACCTGCTGTCCAGAAAAGATGATTAACTACATTCACACGTCCGTATTTTGCTACATCCCGATTTTCGGTCCGTTTTTTGCGGATCCGTTGTTCCTGAAAATGTTTCCGTATGTCATCATGTGAAAACTCAAATCCGACAGTATATTCTAACACAGAGGCGTTCCCATGGTGATGGGGACGCTTCTAGTTAGAATATACTGAGAACGGTGTACATGACTGCCCCCTGCTGCCTGGCAGCACCCGATCTCTTACAGGGGGCTGTGATCTGCACAATTATTGTGCGAATCATAGCCCCCTGTGAGAGATCAGGTGCTGCCAGGCAGCATTATACTTACCTGCGACTGCGAGCTGCGATGTGTGTCCGGCCGGGAGCTCCTCCTACTTGTAAGTGAAAGGTCTGTGCGGCGCATTGCTTTTAGCACAGACCTGTCACTTACAAGTAGGAGGAGCTCCCGGCCGGACACACATCGCAGCTCGCAGTCGCAGGTAAGTATAATGCTTGTATTTATTGCTAAGTAACCATGGCAGCCAAGACTGCAATAGCGTCTTGGCTGCCATGGTAACCGATCGGAGCCCCAGCGATTTAAACTGGGACTCCGATCGGAACTCTCCGCACTGGCCACCAATGATGGGGGGGGAGGGAGAGGTGAGACCGCACTGGGCACATTTATTAATACTGGGAATCCGCACTGGCAACCAATGATGGGGGGGGGGGGGAGAGGTGAGACCGCACTGGGCACATTTATTAATACTGGGAATCCGCACTGCCACCAATGATGGGGGGGGGGGGGGGAGAGGTGAGACCGCACTGGGCACATTTATTAATACTGGGAATCCGCACTGGCAACCAATGATGGGGGGGGGGGGAGAGGTGAGACCGCACTGGGCACATTTATTAATACTGGGAATCCGCACTGGCAACCAATGATGGGGGGGGGGGGGGGGAGAGGTGAGGCCGCACTGGGCACATTTAATACTGGGGAGGGAGGGGGGTCTGCCCCCTGCTGCCTGGCAGCACCCGATCTCTTACAGGGGGCTGTGATCTGCACAATTAACCCCTCAGGTGCTGCGCCTGAGGGGTTAATTGTGCAGATCACAGCCCCCTGTAAGAGATCGGGTGCTGCCAGGCAGCAGGGGGCAGTCATGTACACCGTTCTCAGTATATTCTAACTAGAAGCGTCCCCATCACCATGGGAACGCCTCTGTGTTAGAATATACTGTCGGATCTGAGTTTTTCACGAAGTGAAAAATCTGATCTGTAGAAAACTTACTGGGAATCCACACTGCCGCACTGGCCACCAATGAATATAGAGGGAGGGGGGCCGCACTGGTCACATTTAATACTGGGGAGGAAGCCTAATTTCCAGGAACGGAATCCGCATAAAACGGATGACATACGTAATGACATACGAATGTCTTCCGTTTTTTGCGGATCCATTGACTTTGTATTGGTCCAGGATCCGATTTTTGCGGAAAAGAATAGGACATGTTTTATATTTTTTCGGACATGCGTAACGGAACAACGGAAACGGACAGCACACATTGTGCTGTCCGATTTTTTCCAGGACCCATTGAAAATGAATGGGTCCAGATCTGGTCCAGATCTGTTCCTGAAAAAACGGACGTGTGAATGGACCCTAACCTGTAAGCACTAACAGTTTCACCTGGTGAACGAGCGTTTTACTTGTTCACCAGGTGAGCGGCTGCACCTTTAAATGGGCAGATTGTCAGGAACAAGTGTTTGCAGGAACATTCAATCCCGATAATCTGCCCTAATATCAGCTCATGTAAATCCAATGACACCACTGTTCAGCAAATACTAGTCACCTTATATTATGCAGAAGGTGACATCACCGCTCCCCACATATGTTATATTATATAGCACTGACATCATTGCTTTTCCAATATAAGTTACTGCATATTATATAGGATATGACATCACCGTCTTCCAGATATAACTTGCACTACGCAGAAGATGACATCACCGCTCTCCAGATACAAGTTATATTATACAGCAGTGACATCACCACTCTTCACATATGTTATATTATACAGCACTGACATCATCATGCTCCAGATATAAGTTACGGTATATTATACAGCAGTGACATCACCACTCTCCACATATGTTATATTATACAGCACTGACATCATCATTCTCCAGATATAAGTTACGGTATATTATACAGGAGGTGACATCACCGTCTTCCAGATATAACTGACAATATGAAGGAGGTGACATCACTGCTCTCCAGATTTAAGCTATATTATAGTAGTGACATCACCACTCTCCAGACTCTGGATTCAACTCCTTTGACTCCATTTAATTCTCTTTCTGACCATTCTTCTCATTAAGAGACAATTGGAGGGAGAAGTTTACTTTCCCCTTTGTGTTTTTTTTTTTCCCTGTCTTGGTGGTTTTGTTCACTGTTCCAGACCTGATGAGTGTTCCCTTGGCCGGGAGCAGCACTGCTGTAATCACACTATTATTGTGCTGGGAACAGTTTAATTCTGCATTCTGTTCCCAACCACAGAACAATTACCCAACAATTTTGGTTAACCAGAAAATCACGCTGCCGAGTAGGGGAGGAAATGCTACCATGGAGGACGATGAGTACAGGGCCCAGCATCTGAAAAACAAGAGGCGCCACCGGCTAAGAGAGGCGCTGCTGATCAGGGAGGCGTTCTGCAACTCCAGCCTAATAAAGACTAAATTAATTACAACAGCTTTTTATTGACTGCTTTATCACTATCTGTAGAGCAGTTTTAATTATACATCGGCGCACTAACAAGACAGAAATGAATTTCAGCTTGGAGTAAATGATGAAGAGATCACTCCTACAGAGAAAAGTAATCTGCATGGTTATTGCAGCGATTCTACATTGCAGCCAGGAGCAGAACAGGACTCACACACCCCTCAGGGTAGTCTACAGGGAGTGCTTGCAGAGGGGTGTGCACATTTATGCAATTGGGCTTTTGCAGGTCTGCCTTCATTAATTAAATTTTGATGGTTATGATGTAAAAGGTCTGAGGTGACGCTTCAGATAGGCAATGAAAACACAGGAAGGCGTAAGGGCTCATGCACACGACTGTATTTATTTTGGGGTCCGCAAAACACGGATCCCGCAAAAAATACAGATGACGTCCGTGTGCATTCCGTATTTTGCAGAACGGAATAGCTTGCTCCTAATAGAACAGTCCTATACTTGGCGGTTATGCGGACAATAACAGGAAATGTTCAATTTTTTTTTGCACAACAGACATACGAAAACGGAATGCGCATGGAGTAACTTCCTTTTTTTCGCGGACCCATTAAATGAATGGTTCCACATATGGTCCACAAAAAAACGGAACGGACACGGAAAGAAAATACGTTCGTGTGCATGAGCCCTAAGGGAGAGGGGCAGATGCACAGCCTGGCTGCAGATTGTTAAAGGGGAGGGTTTTTTCTGTGTGCATTACAGTACTGTCTTCTTGCGCACATACATCTGTTTATTTCACAAATTCTCTACCGTTCTTCCATTCCTGAATGGCATCCATGCGCAGTTGGAACCCACTGTATTCCTTTTCAGGACCGGATGACGGAAAAGACGCTAGCTGTGTGAGGGTTTGCTACCTCTAGGCGAGTTTACTGACGTTTCGGAGCATAGGACGGGCACTGGTGAGAACAGGGAAGGTGCAGTGGGTTGAAACTGACAAGACAGCAGAGCATAGGAAATGGATTGTGGGAGAAGTGTTCCTGCTGCCCTATCATGCCCACAGACTAGAAGGAGAGGTGGGACACAGAGTCACAGAGTACAAAAAAAAAAGATAAGTGACTTATATAGGTTTAATACAGCTACTAAGATTTTTTAAATTTTTATCCCAGTTAACCCTTTTATAGTGCGCTAAGTTGCGTATTTACGGACAGCAGCAGCATTTACCATCACATGGCAGATTGCCGCAGTGACATGATGCATGTCCAAGGATTGTAGTGGGGTCGCAGTGTAACAGTGCGAGTATAGAAATGAATAGGGACATAGTGCAACTTGCATATATGCCGCTACCGCGACACCAGAATCGCAAAAAATCCAAACTGTTGGATTTTTTAAGATTCTTGGGGTTGCAGTCATGTGTGAGTCACGCTGCGACCCCATTCATTTCTATTCTAACACCGCTACACTGCGATCCCTGGGGGGCAACAGCTGTCGCGCAACCAAGATGGCGCTGTGGCCGAACCCTAACTCTCCTCTATGTCCTTCCCCATTACAAGGGGATTTGTTTGCCATTCTTATTTTTAAATCAGCCTTATGCTCATCGCTCTTCCCATTATAGCCTGTGTCCTACTACGCTGAGGACAATACGGCCGCGTCCATCTGTGCTCACTATTAAACCCTGGTAATCCCTCAATGAACAGCTGGACATGCACAGAGGGCTCTCTATATAGCTCAGTGTGGACCCCATATACACAAGTCCCAGCCCCCAGGTTACACTGTAAGAGGAGTGGCTGATATCCCAAATGGACTATATGTTACCTGCAATGACACACTGTAACAAACCTTCAGCAGGAGGAGTGGAACCACGTCAAGGTTTTTTTTTGAGGTTTTTTTTAACATTCCATTCACTCACACAACAGTGGGACAGATTCTTGTATTGCTTTTTTTTTAACTGGTTTTTCAAGGGAGTCTGTCGCCAGGAAATTCACTGATAAAGCAGGCACAATGACTCGTAGGACTAGTTCAAGTGAATGTAATGATACCTTTCACTTATTGATCCATTGCTTCATTCTGGGGAGAACACACTTTTACTCCAGATGCCACAGCAGTTAAGTGCACTGAGGGCGGGTCCAAGCAGTCAGTGCACCCTTGCTCCTCCTGCTTCCTCTGCTAGCCCCTCCCTCTCCTTCTTGACTGACAGGGCCGGGTCAGCTCACCATGCTCCTGATCGTCTCATCTTGGACCATATAGGTTATGGTATAAAATGCGCCAAATATCTGCACTAAAAATCAACTTTCCCCACTGAACTGTGTCCATTTTCTAAGTAAGGAGACCAAAGTGTCGGGTTTGTCGGAAAACCAAAGCGGCAAAATTAATAATAAATATTAAAAAAAAGGGCCAAAACGAGGTGCAAGTGTAATAACTAATCTCTCTGAGTGTCTGGACCTAATGAGTACAATGCTGGATTCTCTTTCACACTACCACTCCCATCGTGTACCCGCAGGCAGATGGATAGTGATGGAAAGATGCAGGCAGTCATTCTGCACTGTGCGGTCGCTATTAACACTCATCTCCGTTCCAAAATGGAGCGATTTAAGCAGAAGGTTTCTATGACAATAAAAACCATAAGAGCTTGGGCTTCCTGCCAGTAACAGCTCCACTGAGTGGGTCCAGGGCATCTCATGTCAGCACCCTCCCCCGTATGACAGCATTATAACAGGTACTATCACTTGGCACCAGAAAGAAAATAACGGGACAATGCGGCAGATTTAGAAGTTGGGTTTGTTTTGGGTTGATTTGCTACAAAACATATGGACATTGCTGCTCTGCCCAGAAAACCTTTTTATATCATCAGCCTAATGTTGTATTGTTATAAGAAGTGACTGTCAACACAGCAAATCCTCTGCCAGGGCAGGAAGCAACAGAACAGCGCCACCTAGAGGAGCAGGTGGGAAGGGAGCAGATTTTAGATCAACAATGAGCGGGACGTTAAAGGGCCAACCTTAAAAAAAGGCCAGCCTAAAATAGAGCAAGAGCACCCACAAGGAGTGACTTGTCCACAGTCAGTCATTCCCCTGTCCTGCAGCCAGCCTTGCCCCAGCCAATATGACTGATACCAGGGAGCAGTAGATGGCGTGAGCTTAGACCGGCAGCAGATTTATCACAGGGGCTCAGGCTGGATGATGAATGTGGGACACTTCTCTCTAACTTTATACTAAACTTAATTTCACTTTATGGAAGATTTGTGGGGCAATTCTGGTGCAAAACAGTGGATAGTAGGCCACGACCGTTTCCCACAAAGCCCCGCCCCATTTCAGATAAGTTCTGCCCACTTTTAGAGCAGGTAAAAAAAAAAAGGATAGAAACCAATGAGTCAATAACTGCTCCTTCCAGTAAAGGCGCCAGCTCCACATTCTTTATTTCCCTGCACCAATCACTGGCCTCCACATTATAAATGTCACCTGCCATTGTTGGGGCCTTGGGTTCCAATCCCGCCTAGGGTAAATCTGCATGAGTTTGTATGTTCTCCCTGCGGGGAATTTCCTCTGCGTACTCCAGTTTGCTCCCACACTCAAGGTAACTAGACTGTGAGCCCTACTGGGGCAGGTACTGACGTGAGTGATGACAATCCCTGTACAGCACCATGGAATATGATGGTGCTATATAAATGAATAAAATGATAAAGTGAACTATAAATAAAGGGTGAGAGAGTGACATGACAGGACTACAAACTCCAATCTACACTGCAGGAACACCAAGGCATTGCCTCACCTCCAGGGCGGCGACGCAGCGCAGCCTCCGTGGTGAAACACCTTGTGCTGGAGCTCTCCCCAGCCCACGGGCAGCCGACTCTTGTTTAAGACTTTGCGAGAGCCAGAAATCTTGTAAAGAAAACAAGATGCGCCTGTATTAAAACTTTTAATGACTATAGTAAAAAAAAAAAAAGAAAAAAAAAAAAAAAAAAGGTGGAAGTTGGGCGCCAGCTGGCTGACTGCAGAATCCAGGCGGCACAGCTTGAACTTAAAGCTATCTTAACGTGATGAAAAAGTGCCAATAATTAGCATATGTAGCGTGAACAGGTTTGCTGGCACGAACAAGTGAAAAACTCCAAGGTAAAGTTATTATTAGGGAGTAATTAGCTCTGTGAAGTAAATGAGTGTAACAATAGCTGCCAGCACTCACAATATGTCCAACATCTGACTATGTGGAAGATAACATTGTATCCGATCGCTCCCCGCGCTAGAATCTGTTAATAACCATATGTTAGTGTAATTAATGCAGAATCTTTCTGACCTGTTGTCACAGAGGAACAATACGACGTGGAAGCGATCGAACAGCCAACGCGTCTCCAAGAGGCGGAAATTCGGGGGGCCTCGGTTACCGGCAGCAGAGTCTACTTAGTAACGGATGGACTGGGACAGGCGGGGGGTGGAGGACAGTAAATAGTTAACACATTCGCAGCTTTCTCCTAGTGGAAATGTATGTAGGCCAAACAAATCCTACTGCAATAACGGGACCCCCCCCCCCAATCTGGCGATATCGCTCCATTGTACGACCCCTGCGTTTTCTATGGCAGACCCACAAATATGGTAAAGCACTGTGGATTAGTGATCCCACCACCATCATCAGAAATGACACCTACATAATAACCGCTAATTATGCCTACTACGGGACGCAGCACTTCATGGACGTTAGGGCTACATGGCGACTTCGATAAACCAATCGCTGCTTCTTTCTATGCTTCGGTTATTCCCCATTTTCCTGATCTCTGCTAGTTGCCAGTAAATGACATTTCCCTATGCCTCTAGAGCAGGGGTACTCAACGGGCGGACTGCGGTTTGAATCCGGACCCCTGCATGTCCTGCCTTAAACTGTATCTGCGTCCTCGGGAAGCTGAGCCACAGACAGTGCAGCACCAAGCAGAGTAGACGGGGGCATAACTCCTGTGATGGGGCATCATTATTATTAGCTGGCACTGTGAGGACATTCTTTCTGTGTGGGGAGGCACTAAGGGGGCACTATTACTGTGTGGTCACCAGAACGGGGATTAGTTAGGACACCACCAGTGTTTTCCATTCTTCTTCTTTTTTTTTTTTGCGGCTCGGACCTTCACCCTACGGTATGTGGAACTTTACAAAAAGTACTTGAGTACCCCTGTTCTAGAGACTGGAAAACTGTCCTGATGGAATGCCACCTACCCAGGGGATGGTTGTTACAATATATCAGCGCAGGCACTCTACACCGCAGTGGCCAAATCTTTCCTGACCTGAAACACATGTAACCTGCACTGACACATTGTAACAAACCCTGCTGCTGTGTAAGTAGGATCAGCACAGGTCTTCAGCTAATGTTTCCATTCACTGATAGCAAGCAGACAACCTGAAAAAGGAAAAGAATTGTGACGTCACAGTGAGGCCCAGTTTGACCGTGACAGCATCAAATTGCGCCATGTAACTAAAGCTGAAGAAAATGAAAACTAAACGCTTCTGAGGGAGAGTTACATCCTCCAGGCTTCGGGAGAGGCGAAACGACTGCGCTCATTCATCTGGTTACCAAACATCTGCTGAAGGCTTGTGTGATCTACCTGTCAGAGCCTGGATCCTGCATGCGGCTCAACCTTCTGCCATCAGATCTAAGGCTCTGAGCTCACTAATCAACAAATTTATCTCCTCTAATGTGAGCAAAAACACAACACAGCCCAACATGGCGGTAATTCATCTTCTGTACAGGAAACCTGGCCGCATCTGAAAGAGATCTGTGCTATCCAAAACTCTGATGTCTCTGACTAAGGAGACAAGTCTCATCACAAGACGTCTCCACAAGAATCTTCACCAACAACTCTGCTAACCTCACACAAGATTCCGACTACATTCTTGTCTACAGGGGGCACTATTATAGCAGGTATATTCTTGTACATAGGACCTAAAATTATTGTAGTTATACCTTAGTATATGGGAGGCAGTATTATAGTAGTTATATTCTTTTACATAGGGGGTAGTATTATAGTACTTATATTCTTGTACATAGGAGGCAGTGTTATAGTAGTTATATTCTTGTACATAGAAGGCAGTGTTATAGTAGTTATATTCTTGTACATAGGGGCAGTATTATAGCAGTTATATTCTTGTACATAGGGGGTAGTATTATAGTACTTATATTCTTGTACATAGAAGCAGTATTATAGTAGTTATATTCTTGTACATAGAAGGCAGTGTTATAGTAGTTATATTCTTGTACATAGGAGGCAGTATTATAGAAGTTCTATTCTTGTACATAGGGGCAGTACTATAGCAGTTATATTCTTGTACATAGGAGCAGTATTATAGTAGTTATATTCTTGTACATAGAAGCAGTATTATAGTAGTTATATTCTTGTACATAGGGGGCAGTATTATAGTAGTTATATTCTTGTACATAGGGGGCAGTATTATAGTAGTTATATTATTGTATATAGGAGCAATATTATAGTAGTTATATTATTGTATATAGGAGGCAGTATTATAGTAGTTATATTCTTATACGTAGAGGGCAGTATTACAGTAGTTATATTGTTATATATAGAGGCAGTATTATAGTAGTTATATTCTTGTACATAAATAGTATAGTATATATTCTTGTACATCAATGGCAGTAGTAGTTATATTCTTGTACAGGAGCAGTATTACAGGAGCTGTATTCCTGTCCATAGGGGGCAGTATTATATATATATATATATATATATATATATATTGGTTTGCACTTTACTCAGTAGCATACCAAGTAAGGATGATTGTCAGTTATACCTCCCTTCAACTCTGTTTACACACACAAGAAAAAACTGGGTGTATAAGGGGTTAGTAGGATGCATTACACTTATATATACAGAGAAGTCTCATTGGACAGAAGAATGTCTTCTCTTCTGGAACTTTACAAACACTTTTTTTGGAAGAGATCATTTCATAACAATCTGGAATTAAATTTTGGATCCGGTTCAATTTCATTCTCTTATCGGCCACAATTAATGCTTTTCTGATTTTTCAATGTTATAATTAGCAGCAGTGAACGGCGTAATTGCCAGCAGAACGCATCTTAATATGTCACGGGGATCAAATAAGCTGATGCTGCTCCAGATTTTAATGGCGGCACAGTCGATTCGTCTGTAAATAAATAACAATCATTTACTTCGTTCCAGCGCAAGGGAAGTTGTCGTTGACCACACACAACAGATGGGAATTTGTTTGGCTGCAACACGGAGCTCACCGGGGATGGGGGGGGGGGGGGGGGGGGGCAATAAGGATAACAAAAAAAACATGGAAGGCCCCCGTGTCATCCAGATGGCATGGAGTGATGTTTAATGGAGGGCCATGACTTTGGCAATGAGACCCACATTTGTCTATAACACTTAGCCACAATGCATTGAGTGTGATAGTTCATGGTTAGGATACAGCTTTTACATAAGCTTTTACATGAGTAAGGATCTTGATGTTCCAATCCGAAACGCATAGATGAGAGTGTATTTGTGGGAGGTTTTGTCGCTTAATAAATAAAGACCACTGCTTTTACTGGGAAGCTGGAGCTTTCTCTTTTCTTTTAGCTTTTACATAACTCATGTTCTATGAATGGACCTGCTCTTCAACGATCTGGAAATGTCTCAAGATTGTTGTCGTTTAGTGCTCTCATTAAGAGAAACAAAATAAGAGTATTGCAGGTTTGATACCTTTTAATGGCTAATGATGTTACATAGCGAGCTTTCGAGACATCACCAGTCCCTTCATCAGGCGTACTACAAGAATATATGAAGAAACAGCAATATATCCACAATAAGAACAGAGACATGAGGGAATGAATGGACATTTGAAAAAAAAAGGGCTACTTTCACACTAGCGTTTTTTGCTGATCCGTCATGGATCTTCAAAAACGATTCCGTTACAATAATATAACCGCATGCATCCATCATGAACGGATCCGGTTGTATTATAGCCATGACGGATCAGTCTTGAACTCCATTGAAAGTCAAAGGGGGACAGATCAGTTTTCTACTGTTTCATATTGTGTCAGAGAAAACGTTTGGCCCGCTTCGTCATCCTTTTCCATTCAGAATGCAGTAGGGCAAAACTGATCCATTTTGGACCGCTTTTGAGAGCCCTGAACGGATCTCCCAAACGGAAAGCCAAAACGCTAGTGTGAAAGTAGCCTAACAGAACAACATATCAAAGATCTTGAGAATGAGTCCTTAATTATCTTACAGATAAGGGGTGTGAAAGTTTTATGGTCTTTAAATTGATGTTATCTCTGAGACCTGGTGCCCCGACTATGTCTATTGAAGACTCTTTAGATCTTGTAGTGTGTCATAATTCCCGGGGAAAAATTCAGTCCATAAATCAAAGTGTCAAGCAATGTTATAAATTTGTATTCCCAAATTCTTCTAGCTCTTTGGGATTTGAAGTTACCTTTTAATATGAGAACTTTCGTGTGTTCTTCATTGTGTCCTGGGCTACATAAATGCTTAGCCACAAGAAAGTGTAGCTTCTTCTCTTTAATTGTGTGGCGGTGGGACCTCATCCTTGCATTGAGTTTCTGTCCTGTTTCTCCAACGTAGAGGCCTCCAACAGGACATTTACTGCAGAGAATCAGATGTAGAACATGTGAATGTCCCAGGGATCTTATAGTCCTGCTGTGTGTTGGTGATCCATTTCTTATCTGTTGTCATTATATGGGAACAGGTTTTGCATCTTCTTATATTACATAAATGGGTTCCTTTTTCTGTGGTACATGGCCTTGAACTTGATCTGATCAGAATATTCCTTAGATTTGGAGGTTGTCGGTAAGCTAGTAAGGGGGGATCTGGGAAGATTGTTTTTAGTCGATAATCCTTACGTAGGACATGATGTAATTTTTTTGTAGTTTTCCTCAGTACCTCTAGTTGTGGGTTGTAGGTCACAACCAGAGGTACGTGCTGGTTCTCTTTCTTTTCATTGTATTGGAGAAGTTGATTTCTGGGGATCTTGGTGGCTCTTGTGATCTGATCTTCAATTGAGGCAGGATGATAGCCCTGGTTGTAAATGCTCATCCCTGCCTGATGGGCTGGAACAGATTCGGGTATATCTGATGGCTTGACTATAGCTGATGGACTTTTTAATATGTTTGGGGTGGAAGCTGTCCCATTTGAGGTATGTAGGCCGATCAATAGGTTTTCGATACAGGGATGTCTGTATTGAGCCGTCTTGAAGTTTTATGGTGGTGTCATCACCAACTATGTCTCATCACCGTTTCAACTGTATGAAATCCTCCTAGACATTAAGAGTAGGGTGACCACAGAATATCTCATGTTTGTCAATGCCAGGGGCTTAGCTACCATGGAATCTGGGGAAATGGCTGCTAAGGAGCCTGAATTCAGGAAGGGGCCCAGGAGGAGGACAAATGAATGTATTTTCAGGGCCCAGGGATTGGCGAGTATGATGCTCCTAGTCCTAGCACTGGCATTACTAACCACTCCGTGGTCTTCTTCTCCGGGCACCTGCGCTGCACTAAGTCCTAGCAGTACACAGCAGTGGTATGGCAACAGAGTCTTCCACTACCTAAAAGGAACATACTCTTAGCCGGTGTTGTGCTCGGGAGTGCACAACACCTTCTGGTAAAGTGCTCATTGTCATAGGAGCTTATTAATGGGCATCAGAGGTATTAGACAAGGGAAGCGCCATCTTTTGTTGTTTTCAGTCACAGTCACATGTGATTGCCATAGAGGTCTATGGAGTATGTTATTTACAGGAATTTATCAAAATGACGCTTTCCCATTATTCCCATTGAGTTGTGTGCCATACTCTATGACTCCTTAACCAGAATCCATTTATCTTCTCCAAACAAAACTTTTTCTTGTGCCCTTGAAAACTTTCCTGTTGAAAGGCAATGAAATGAATGTGAAGAAGGCACTGAGGTCGAGGACTGTTGTGTAATTAGAAATATGTTAATTTCCATCCTGTTTACAAACAAGACATTTAATCGGCTACAATCAGCCAGTCAGTGGCTAGACCTTCCAAGACCCCCGGCGTGTCGCAGAGGTGATGGCAGGAAGAGGAAACGTCCCTGTCATCCGGGGAGACAAGTGGGAGTTGTGTGTCTGTGTAATTGCTGCAGGACGGTTAAAGGACGACAATCTGATGACATGGGAAAGGTGAAAGGACGATCGGGTTAAAAGGAGTGAATGGAGGCGACGCACAGACAATGTGCCCGGGACAAAACTGACAACAAGACAAAAATAAAACCTCTTCCGTCTCCTATAGGAATAGGTGTTTCATTAAGCTGAAATGGCGACAACCTCCGTGTTTAGCCGTCAGCAACATGACAAAAAAGATCTGCCAACACTAAATGCAAAGAATACCGATTTCAAATCGTTAATTACAGTAAATAAAGTCTGTGAGAGAGAAAATGTAAAAATAGATTCCTGGTGCAAATGTGACATTGACCCACAGAGTTTACACTCTAATTACCGGACATGTTGGGCACTGACCCACAGAGCTTACACTCTAATTACCGGACATGGCGGCACGTACCACAGTGCTTACACTCCAAATACCGGACAAGGTGGCACTGACTGGGAACTGACCACAGAGCTTACACTCTAATGACCAGACATAGTGGGCACTGACCACAAAGCTTACACACTAATTAGAGGGCATGTTGGGCACCGACCACAGAGCTTACATTCTAATTACAGGTCATGGAGGGCACTGACCACAGAAATGACACTCTAATTACGGGACACAATGGGCATTGATCACAATGATCAAGATATAATAGTCTCAGGATACAACATTTTTCAATTACCGTGGTAGGCCACCGTAAGTGGAAACTAGACTCAAAACCAAATGTCTCAGACCAAGATCCAAGCAATCAACATGGCCATTCTCTGGTAAATCACCCGCATTGGCTGTCTAGTAATTTACAGTACAGTGTGGCACTACATATCTTGTAGTGCCCTCTGCCTGTGCCAGAATGAGCTGCCCTTGCATACCCCGGGGGAGGGCAGCTCCATGTTATTTTTCTGCTACAGACCCTGAAGAAGCTCCTGTCTTCATCATAAAAAGTGAATTACAGCTTCCAGCATCGATTATATGGAAAGACTTGCTTTAGCTGTAGTTTTTCTTAAAGGGGGTGTGCAAGGTTGACGGCCTAGGCCTGTGATGGCTAATCTTCGGCACTCCAGCTGTGGTAAAACTACGACTCCCAAGATGCACACTTGCTTGGCTGTTCTCAGAACTCCATAGAAATAAATGCTGGGAATCGTAGTTTCACCACAGCTGGAGTGCCGGAGGTTAGCCATCACTGGCACCCCTGCCAATCAGCTGTTTGAAGAGGTAGAGGAGCTCGTGAGATGCAGCTTCCGCTTCAACATTATAAGTACGTTGTCTCCTTTGCAGCTGCGGCAGTGTCATTACACAAACTTTTTGTCCTATTGACTTGAACGGGACGAGTCGTTGTAATTACACGAGCTCCTCTACCTCTTCAAACAGCTGACTGGCGGGCTGCAATCGGATATTGATAACAAATCCTGAGGCCAGGCCATCAACATCTGTGCACTGCACAAAGCATTAAATCTTCATTTTCACTAATCTTGGGATGATATTTTGGGCCTTGCAACCAATTACCTGTCTTCCAGAGGGTTGTGGACTCAAGTTACAAGGGTTTCAACACAATGGTCGTCCTGGAACCAATTAATATTGTAACTTGAGGGAGCACTGTATTTGGGAAGGAAGGGTGTAACATTTTACACCTATTGAACTATCTCCAATACAGAGGAAATCACCGTACATCACTAAAAACAAAATATTGCCATCATGTGACCCAACGTTAATGGTGCCTGACACCTTTCCCGTCTTCTCACTCCCCCACGGCACACACATAAGCACGTTCTGACACGAAGTCTGATGTACGTCATATGTGCATCCATCTGGACTGAGTTCAGGTAAATGCTTCTCCGCGCTTGCTGCGATCTGTCCCTGGCTCTGATTACGTTGCCAGCGTACATCTCGTGCATTAATGGAAATCTGCACGTTCATCAGAGCTTTTAGCCCAGGTCACATCATTTCTCTATTTCATCTTTCATTTACATCCGCACTTACCCCTGTCATGTTTTCACTTCCTCCGTAATCGAATAAAACACCTAGTTAGCGACAAGCCGCATTAACGCATATCACGGGAGGCCATTGTTCCCGGTCCACACCGCAGCCGCTCTTGTTTAGTAATTATAATGCCATCAAGAGCGAAAAAAATATAACAAAGTAACAAAGTAAGAATCCAGTGGTCTAAATCCTGGCAATTTATGGGCCTAATGCGTATGACGGAGACGCAGTGTTAGGTTTTCCTACAAAAACAGGTATGTAAAACCCCGGGGGAAGTCGATGAGCGGCGTTAGAAGGCCATTGTTCCTGGCCAACGTGGGCAGGATTCCAGCTGGGCCTTAGTCGAGCTTAACGCAGCCGGCGGTCGGGACAGGAAAGGTAATTAAGAGAATGAAGCGTCGGGGGTCAAAGCTTCATTGTTTCTACTCTTTGGATCAGTTATAGACAAAATGAATGAAAAACAGTCAGCGCAGACTTGTGTTCATTCGTGGCACTATCTGTCCACTGTGCAGGGGCTGGAGAGTCTGCAATGTTAATAAGGGCCCCTAATAACATAAGAGGGCAGAGGGCCATTGGAGTCGTGGCACAGCCCTTGCATTAGGGTTCTTGTACAGCGACTGCACTCCTGTCACCCCACAGCTGCATTCACAATTCTGTTAGTTGTCATTAGACTGCAGTTTACAAGGTTTCGCTGTGTAATTGCTCTGTAGCTCCCACAATGCACCTATTTCTAGTGAAATGGAATTGTGAAGCGTTGGATGGGCAGGGAGTATAAGGCATGATATGCAACTCATCATTACTATCAAAATAAGTAGTGAAAATCATTGACAAAGTTAAATTATATATAGACTGAACCTGTGAAATGAGGTGGACATGCTGCTTTATTTGCCGCAGACTGGCACTGTGCACACAAATAATAAATGATGAAACAGATTCCTTTGTATAGATACATTTTAACCTTTCCATGGAGGACGGGGAGGGAACCAGAGAGAGCCACATGGTAGAAGGACAGGTTCATGACGACATGCGACTCACTTGGAGACCTCACCATTGCTTCCCCCACAAAAGAGAGTTCAGGAGGCGTCTCGAGGGATCGGAGACTCTGGAGTCTGCGTCTCACCGCTCGGACACATGAAAGAAACACCTGTTATAATCTAGGCGCAAAGAGCGAGACAACAATGGATGCAAATGGAAGGGGGCGGGTAACGAGGGATGACAGAAAGCGCAAGATAGCATTCTCTGAGTATGAAATAAATGGCATCCAACTGTCTCTACAGCCAACTCTGAATGTCAGTTCTTGAGTGTAAGTTCTGCAGCCAAGACAGGGAATTAAAAAAAAAAAAAAAAAAACATTGTAACCGGCGCAGCCGGACCCTGGTGCCTAAGGTGGTCCAAGGGCCTCTCTGCCAGAAAGAATTATTAATAATGGCACATGGTAGGTGGGGGACTCTTTACAGATCGGACATTGGAGAGGTGACCAAGTACCAAAAGCTTAAAGTTACGTCTCAGGGGTGGGGAGCTGTAACGGTGACTATTGGAAGTGCATTTAACATTTTTCAACATTCTCCAGAATGAAAATATTAGCCACTCAGGGGGTCTGCACCCCTGAATATAGAATAGGTGCACTCATCAACTGGCTGACAGAGAAGTGGAAAGCATTGTCAGCTTTAGGCAGGGGTCTCCTTCTGACCCTCAACATTTAGTTGGAAGGGAGGGGACACGTCGCGTCCTAGTAAATCAAATCTTGGGCCTTAAAGGCTTAGCGTTTTCTAAGTGATGGCCTATCTTCAGGATGATTGCTGGGAGTCTGACATGCCACCGATCAGCTGTTTTCTGTAGCTCCAGAACTCTGCTCCACAACTAAGCAGCACTGTCCACATTATAATGCACAGTGTTCATTCCTGCTCTAATTAAAATGAATGGGAGCAGTGCTGCAGACAAGCTGTGTCCACTGCAATGTTGATGGTGCTTTGTAGTTCTGGTGCTGACTTCTGGCAATGGAGCTGCACAGAAAAGCTGGGGGTGCGAGCCGTCAGACCCCTGCCGATCAGGTAGCGATGGCCTATCCTGAGGAAAGGCTATCACTTAAAAATGGCTGGAGAACCCCGTTAAGTCAGTGCCCATACACCTTCAATAACGTTTGGACGACAACTATCTCTTCTGACTCCCCTGTACACATGCATGCTTGGCTGATCTCAATGGGGAAAAGAAGTAAGTTGGCACAAGCCACGTCTGGCAGTATCTTGGCTCTCTTGAGAATAAAAGCGTTGAGCAGTAAAATTAGACATGTCTAATCCAACTTCTTCTGTTAGAAGAGTCAGCACACCCTACATTGTAGGCCGGTCCTGCATAGGCCGGTCCTGCATTTGGCTGACTTTACTCCTTTGTCTATAGGCACCTTTATTCCATATTCAGATGACGAGGAATCTCTTTTGTCACACTTTTTTTCCTCTGCAAGTGCACTGGCTCATTGACTTTAATGGAAACAGTGTTCTACACTCGAACAGCACCAGGACGTGAACTTTGCTGGTCTGCATCAGCCCTTCAGGATATTATATACAATGTGATACAATATAAGGTAGAAACAGGCCATTTTCATGAAAAAGTGTCCACTAGGTGTCGCTGATTCACACTGCTGCTGGTATATTACTATAGGCCGCAGCACTCTAGAATATTTGATATAAGAAACAATTATTCACGCCCTACAATGAGAATCTAGGCAGCTGACAAGGACTTGTAGTTCTAGGGCTTTTTTGCTTCCTATTGTTGGGGACAGCAGGGGACCTTTTCGGATTCGCCTTCCTCCTTGTATGTCATGAGTGATTATACTAAAGGATGCCAGGCTGCAAATGCCAAGAATCAAACAAAACTATTTTTTTCACATGGTGAACAGGTGCGCGAATCCTGCAAAAGTGATGACTAACGGAGCCTTTCGAAATGAAGCGAGCTGCGGCCAGACCCGACCAGTGAGGGAAACCTATTTGCTATAATTACAGAGTTCCAACATACAGGTCTCTCTAAATGTATGGGGAGAAAACACAGCCTTCTATCCATAAACCGGAGACACCAATCGATCGTTAACAAGTCATCTCCCCTCCGCACAGATTTAAAGATGAACCACAGTATCAATGTTAAAGGGGTATTCCGGTTATAACAAGTTATAGTCTATTCACAGTATAGGGCATAACTATCCGGCTGGTGAGGGTCCCCCAGTGATCACAAGAACAGAGGCCCTGCACCCTGTGGAGCCGCCTGAAATGGGCAGAGCATCTGGTAAGAAATGCGCTTCACTTCTCAATTCATTTCTATGGGAGTGCCGAGATAGTCAAACGATGTACTCGTTGCTGTACACCTATATGCACACATAAATACCCACATACACAACCATAACGCCACACATAATACCATGCAGTCATGAACACCAACAATCCAGAACTTTTATGGAGTCATAATAGTCACATGCCCTGCCCATAGACAAACATATACACCGACATATATATATATATATATATATATATATATAAACAGACTAACACACACCTATGCCTTTACATACACTCATAAAGAATACACCTACATGACCGTAACCCACATACAAATACACAAACCTACATACATCAGTACCATATAGACGTTAACACATACATATACACACCCACACATATATACACACTCATACACAGAATGTGTAGGAGGTGATTAAACATACCATTGACCAGTGCCCCTTACCAAAAGAATGCATTTGGGCTGACCCCTGTGTTTTGCACTTGGACTAAGAGGACACTCACGCTAGTTTCAAACATGCAGTACAGCTATCCGGCAGGCTGTTCTGGCAGAGATTCACCGTATCGGGCCTAGCCAGGTACTGCAGTGCACTGCCAGACCCCACTGGCCATAATAGGGTCCGACAGGTTTCTGGCATGAGCAGGACTGGTTTTGGTCCGGCCAAAACTCGGCGCTCATGCCGGAAACCAGCTGAATCCCTTCCAGATCCCATTATAGTGAATGGGATCCGGCAGTGCACGGCAGTATTTGGCCAGCCGTCTACGGTAAACTCCGGCACTCCGGATAGCTGTACCGCATTTGTGAAACTAACCTTATGTTGTAATGTTAGCTACTGTACCTTTACTTTATACTTTGCCTTTTTTGCACTATACATACATGGTGGGCACAGTGGGCCAGCAATAGCCTCTAGTCACGTGTGCAGACGTGGAAGCAGTGTGCCACACAGGCTACCTGATATTGAGTGAATCTGTGAGGACTTTTGGAGTGATTCATGGTCTTCAGTAGTTAGTCATTAGAATGTCAGGTATGAGAGCATTGTGCATGGGACTGACAGGGTATCAGAGATATGGAGTGCAGCCCTACCAGCTTATGTCACTGAAGATGTGGTAGAGAATCCTGCAGAGCAGTTGCAGAGTGCTTGAAAGTGTGCCCAGAGATTGAGGCCATGTCAAGACGTGATGATCCTTCATGAACTTGTACTAGGGTGAATCAGAGACTGTACTGTCAAGTTATATACTGTCAAGTCAAGTTATATGCCCATCAAGAGTAAAATCACCAAATTGTTTGCCATTACTTGCAATTGGCAAGCTGTATGTCCATCACAAATTGTAACCACAAAGCTGTGTGTACATTATAGACTGTAACCAGCAAGCTGTGTGTACATTATAGACTGTAACCAGCAAGCTGTGTGTACATTAGACTGTAACCAGCAAGCTGTGTGTACATTACAGACTGTAACCAGCAAGCTGTCTGTACATTACAGACTGTAACCAGCAAGCTGTGTGTCAATGCTTGCAATTGCCAAGCGGTGTGCCCATTACTGATTGTAACCACCAAGCTGTCTGTACATTACAGACCATAACCAGCAAGCTGTGTGTACATTACAGACTATAACCAACAAGCTGTGTGCCATTGCTTGCAATTGCCGAGCTGTGTGCCCATCACTGATTGTAACCACCAAGCTGTGTGTACATTACAGACTGTAACCAACAAGCTGTGTGCCAATGCGTGCAATTGTCAAACTGTAACTGCAAATATTTGGCACTGGATGTAAGCATTACTGGTGCCCCACTGGAGTAAAATTATATTCCTGTGTCTGCCTCCATTATTGCATCATCCTTGAATGGGGTACCATGTCAGGTTCAAGGGCCACACAGAAAAAAACGATCCTCTTACATACACATCTCCACCATTTATGGCTTACATGTGAATGGTTGCGTTCTTATATGGTTGCTTATGCGGTTTTCTTTCCGTCGTGGGATGCGGCGCAAGACGGATCCGTCATGACCCACAATGCAAGTCAATGGGGACGTTGATCCGTTTTCTCTGATGCAATCTGACACAATAGAAAACGGATCTGTCCCCGATTGACTTTCAATTGAGTTCATGACGGATCCATCTTGGCTATGTTAAAGATAATACAACCGGATCCGTTCATAACGGATGCAGATGGTTGCATTATCAGTAACGGAAGCGTTTTTGCTGAACCCTGCCGGATCCAGCCAAAACGCTAGTGTGAAAGTAGCCTTAGCAAGGTATTCACTGTTTCCATAACTTCTATTCACTTCTGTGAGAACTATGGAACCAGCATGACACAGTTTGCTCATTCATCACTAGGTAAGTGCGCTCATACATGCACATTACAAGCATCCAGAAACTTCTCGATTCCCCTTTAAGAGTAAAGTTAATTATTTCCGGGAGCGGCTCCTTTGCTCTCATTTGGCTGATTAGCATCAATGTGGTGGAGACGCCATCCTGAGTGTGAAGGACTCCACATCTACACGAGAGGATGGCGGTTCCCGGCAGTTACTGCAGGAATAATTATCTGCTTTGTTTCTATATTGTGGAGGCTTTTTTTGTTCCTGCGTCTTATCTCAAGGCTACTTAGACCAACAATAGCAGCAGTCGCCGTGTGAGCGCGCAACTTCGCCAAGCACCTGATTTCAATTATTTTTCTATTGCTAATTACTATTCACTCCATCAAACACGGCCATCGCCAGGTGCCAAAAACTCCAGTGTTTCTATAGAACTGAATAACATGCAGTAAGGGGCATGAATGACTATGTATATAGGCAGGGAGCAGAGCGGAGCTTGTCATCTAAGGCTCGTGGATTGTGCACTGATAATGATGTAGTAGGTGGTACCTGCAGTCCTATGTAACACACAATGATAACTGTCTGAGTACAGGTAATGTAGTAGATGCTACCTGCAGTCCTATGTAACAGCACAGATAACACACAATGATAACTCTCTGAATGCAGGTAATATAATAAATGCTACCTGCAGTCCTATGTAAGAGCACAGATAACACACAATGATAACTCTGAGTACAGATAATGCAGTAGATGTTACTGGCAGTCCTATGTAACACCACACATAACACAGTGATAACTCCCTGGGTACAGATAATCACCTGCAGTCCTATGTAAAACCCCAGAAAAGACAGTGATACCTCTCTCTGTACAGATAATGCAGTACATGTTACCTGCAGTCCTAATGGCCCCTTTACACTGTCTGAGCAAGGAACAGACTAACAGAGCTTGCCAGTGGCTGATTGCGAGCAGACTGACGCTGGGAACCAGCAGTACATGATATTATCCTATATTACGTCACAGCATGTTCGTAGGAACGCTCGTTAGGGACGATCTGCTGATATAAAGGTGTTGCTGAATACCTGAGGAACGATTGAGATGCTCACTCATCCAGTAATAAGATCGTTGGTGCGGACACCTACGTAAATCATCTATTGCTGGCAGCAGATCATGCCTTCTATACAGCAGTGATAGCTCTCTCAGTAAAGGTAATGCAGTAGATGTTACCTGCAGTCCTAGGTAACACCAGGATAAGGCCTCATGCACACGACCGTTTCGTTTTTTTGCAGGCTGCAAATTGCGGAACGGAACAGGCGGCCCATTGTAGAAATGCCTATTCTTGTCCGCAAAACGGACAAGAATAGGACATGTAAAAAAAAAATTGTGGGGCTACGTAATGAAGCAACGGATGCGGACAGCACATGTAGTGCTGTCCGCATCTTTTGCGGCCCCATTGAAGTGAATGGGTCCGCATCTAAGCAGCCAAAAATGCGGACCAGAACAACGGTCGTGTGCATGAGTCCTAACACAGGATAATGCTCATGTGCACGACCATATTCTGGGTCCGTGTCCGATCCGCTTTTTTAGCGGACACATTCATATCTATGGGTCCTCAAAAAATACGTACAGCACATCGATGACACCAGATGGCAATTTACGGAACATGTCCTATTCTTGTCCGTTTTGCAAACAATAATAGGCAGTTCTAATGAAACATTGTGGCATGCACACGGACGGTATCCATATTTTGCGGTTCTGCAGTTTCCGGTCGCGTACATGAGGCTTTACACCATGTTAACTCTCTGAGTACAGATAATGTGATAGATGTCACCTGCAGTCCTATGTAACGCCACAGATAACACACAGTAATAGCTGAGCTCTGCTACATCCGGGATCACACATGACTATGGCGCCGCCTCCTCCTCTATCAGTGATTCCAGGTCTGTACTTATCCTTCAGTCACAGCGGCGGTGGTTGTCACATGTGTACAAAGCACAATCACTGCAGCGACAGACACCGGTATTTTACTCTTTAGCGTGCAGCAAACACGTTGTGATACTTGTCACTCAATATACGGCAGAGGAGACAAAAAAAACGAAAAGATCCTGAACAGTGGAGCACGGCGTGTGCCTGCTCACCCTTATTATTTGGGAAGTGCCACTCTCACTGATTTTCTACTAATATAATACAGGACAGCATAAAGTAAGGCAAGGCCATCAGAACGTGCGCCAAATTTATAGCAGTGGCACACCTGTCATTTCCTTACGCCAGATCGAGCCTGGCTTACTTTATACTATTATTTTGCGCCAAAAATTATTTAGTAAGATTAAATGTGTGTCTAAAACCCTGATAAATATGGCCCATGGCATGTATACCAGAATTCTGTGCCCTGCAGTGTATTATAATCATAATAATGTACAGTAATATAATATGACCCAATATAACCTAATATATATTGTAATATGCTGGAACTAAAAATGGCATTAAAATATGTGTTCTAATGTGGCGTGATATGCCGTATATGATGTAATATATAATGTATCATTACAGTAATGTCATATATAGTAATACCATATTCTGACATAGTATAGGATAATGTCCTGTACTGCTGGTTCCCAGTGTCAGTCTGCTCACAATCAGCCTCCCTACCGATTTACCCGGCCGCCCTCATCTCTAGAGAAGAAGTTGTCGCCTTTTTTTTTATTTTATTTTTTTATCTAAGTTACAGAGACATCTTTGAAGTGAGACACAAGATGGACGTCTTCCTGGCTGGTGACAAATGATGTCATTATTCCGCTCGCTGCTGGGGTCTTTCCAGGGTCATTATCAAACCCCTCAGCACAATGGAATAATAATGTCTTCAAGATGCGACCACAGCGCTGCTCCGGCAGAGTGGCTCTGGAGACTGGACCTTGGTGGCCCTGAAGGGGTTAACCCCGGCGGAAAACCATCCCTCCCCCCCTTTCCCACCCTTGTCCCTTTTGTTTTTTTGATGTGCGGGTTCCCAGGCGATTATCTGAGGGTGGGGTCTATTCTGATAACTGATAGCTCATCAGCTGTGCAGCTTCTCTGAGAAACAATTGTCCCCGTCCCTGCGCCGGCGCGCTCACTTGTTTGGGAAAAGGTTGCAGAGTCATGGGAAAAGCGGACGAGAACGGGGCCGTAACCAGACCGTCCCCATATTTACAAGATGCAAGAAAACAGCTGCTGCTGACACATCGCTGGCTGGGACAGGGTGTCCTCCTAGGATCAGAGGCTGGGCGTGGCGCCACGTGACACCGTGATAACTGATCGCATCAGGCCCTGTTCACACTGGCTTCATATTTTACATTTTCCTACAAGATACCATTATTTTTTTTTACTCTCATTGACTTACAATAAGTCCATCTTTTCTACAGGGTAGAACATTGCAGCATACTCTGCTGTTCTACCTTTAAAAAAGCAGCAGGACCCTAATGTGAAGGAACTGACATAAGTGTGAACGGCGGCTAAACTCATTATAATATAAAATGACCATGAGTCAACACTGGCAGAGCCGAAATTGTCAGCAGGGGGAGCTGAGCAGATTGAGATATAGCTTATGGGAAAAGATTTAGACATTTATATTTCTGCTCTTTCTGAGTTCATTGTACACGGGGGCCATGGTATTAGTGACTGACAGCTATCCCTGTATACACACTTAAGCCTCATTCACGCGTCATTGTTTCACGGATGTGTGCTGTACCACGGACAGCACACGTCCCCATTTATTTTAATGTGTGTATTCAGACATCAGTGTTTTTAGCACGGATGCATGCTCTATTTTGTCCGTGTTCATGGATCCATCATGTCCATTATAGTCTATGGGTCCGTGAAAACCACAGATGCAACACAGATGCCATCCGTGTTTCACGGATCATTAAGAAGAGATGCTTTGAAAATTATTATAAAATGCAACACGGACAGCAAAAAACGGACACACGGACCCAACACGGACATCTTCACGGATGCATCACTGACCACCTACTCACGGATTTGAGCACAGACAGGGACGTGTGAATGAGGCTTTACACAGAGAATGCTATTCATCCCTGATCATAGCCAAATGAGCCATCCTGAACTCAGAAAGAGCAGAGATGTGTCATCAGAAAATGATCTATTATTTAAGACAAGTTTTTATGGGTTTTTGTCTAGAATTTTTTTTTATTTTTTATTTTTTTTCATGTCCCTATCTATATTTAAAAAAAATAGTCATAAGTAATCATAAAATCATGCACACTGGCTACTAGGACTAAAATACGTCAAGGCTTTGTGTTCTCTGAGAGAAGTCTTATAGGTCATAGACACAATGGATAGCAGGGGTCCTCACTGATTTCTATGGGAGAGTTTTCTAGGCATGCTCTGTGACCTGTGCAGAGGTCAGGACGGAGCAGATAAGCTGGGATATCACCTATAGGGAATGGTGGATCCTGTATTATCTATACAGAGGTGAGATCTGTCATTATAATTCTTCCTGTGATGATAATGAGATGGCTACTAAATCGTTACCTGTACAGAACAGGAAATCTCAACATATAATTCGACCTAGTGGCCAGTGTGAAAACCGAGAGACACATATACGTTTTAGGCCGAATGCACAGGTGAACGGTCCGTGGTATCCCTGCCTGGATTCCTGCTGACAGCAGGAGCGCACGGCGTCATTGGTTTCTATGATGCCGTGCACTTCATGCCGCCGCTGCAGTACAGTAATACACTGGTATGATCTATACGAGTGTATTACTGTAGTGCAGTGGTGGCATGAAACGCACGGCGTCATAGCAACCAATGACGCCGTGCGCTCCTGCTGTCAGCAGGAATCCAGGCCGGGATACCACGGACCGTTCACGGCCGTGTGCATTCGGCCTTAATTATAGACAGTGACATGGAAAACTAAAACAAAAAGAAAATGTTTAACATAAAAATGTGATTTAAACAATAGGTCATTTTCTGATGATACATAATATATTACAAGTTTTACTGAATCTTTTCCCACAAAACTACAGTACAGACCAAAAGTTTGGACACACCTTCACATTCAAAGAGTTTTCTTTATTTTCATGACTATGAAAATTGTAGATTCACACTGAAGGCATCAAAACTATGAATTAACACATGTGGAATTATATACATAACAAACAAGTGTGAAACAACTGAAAATATGTCATATTCTAGGTTCTTCAAAGTAGCCACCTTTTGCTTTGATTACTGCTTTGCACACTCTTGGCATTCTCTTGATGAGCTTCAAGAGGTAGTCCCCTGAAATGGTTTTCACTTCACAGGTGTGCCCTGTCAGGTTTAATAAGTGGGATTTCTTGCCTTATAAATGGGGTTGGGACCATCAGTGGCGTTGAGGAGAAGTCAGGTGGATACACAGCTGATAGTCCTACTGAATAGACTGTTAGAATTTGTATTATGGCAAGAAAAAAGCAGCTAAGTAAAGAAAAACGAGTGGCCATCATTACTTTAAGAAATGAAGGTCAGTCAGTCAGCCGAAAAATTGGGAAAACTTTGAAAGTAAGGGCTATTTCACCATGAAGGAGAGTGATGGGGTGCTGCGCCAGATGACCTGGCCTCCACAGTCACCGGACCTGAACCCAATCGAGATGGTTTGGGGTGAGCTGGACCGCAGAGTGAAGGCAAAAGGGCCAACAAGTGCTAAGCATCTCTGGGAACTCCTTCAAGACTGTTGGAAGACCATTTCAGGGGACTACCTCTTGAAGCTCATCAAGAGAATGCCAAGAGTGTGCAAAGCAGTAATCAAAGCAAAAGGTGGCTACTTTGAAGAACCTAGAAAATGACATATTTTCAGTTGTTTCACACTTGTTTGTTATGTATATAATTCCACATGTGTTAATTCATAGTTTTGATGCCTCCATAGTCATGAAAATAAAGAAAACTCTTTAAATGAGAAGGTGTGTCCAAACTTTTGTTCTGTACTGTATATATCAATCTGCTCCGCGCCTCCTGCTCTATAACCTGCTGCGGACTGCACTGCATCCTATGGGGACAAACCAATACACTGTAACAACCTGATAAATGTTTAGCTTCCTTGCCCCAAAAGTAATGACTATTGGTCCCACCGCCCTTGGTCAGATGACTTATTACAGGACACAGGTCGCTTTCTTTTGCTTAATGCATACTAATGGCAGACGGACTAGTTCTGCTCAGGGTCCGCGCCATTCCTGCTGCATGATCAACATAATTACTATTTATTCCCAAAAACACATTAAGATTTATTGAATAAAATGTGCAGCAAGGTTATGGCAACCCTCCCCAGTATTGTTAGAGTCCTTTATAAAAATGTATCCCAATTATGACTGTGAAAGGCGCAGAGGCGATGGCGGCTTAATGAGCATGCGGCGCGGTCACCGCGTCTGTCAGGTGTATGTTTTTTTTTATTTTTAACCAAGTTCTGAATGATTAAACAAGTGGCAGAATCTTTAGATAGGGAAGGAATAAATCGCGTCGGAATGGACGGTGAAATATTATAATATTTAATATAGAAATATATAATGGTGGCTCAGTGGTTAGCACTTGTGCCTTGCAGCGCTGAGGTCCTGGGTTAGAATCCGACCAAGGACAACATCTGCATGGAGTTTGTATGTTCTCCCCGTGTTTGTGTGAGTTTACTCCCACACTCCAAAGACATACCGATAGGGACCTTAGATTGTGAGCCTCATTGGGGACAGTTGGTTGCTAATGGTAATGCTAATGTCTGTAAAGCGCTGCGAAATATAGTAGCGCTATATAAGTGCATAAAATAAATAAATATTAAATATTTTATATATAATATATATTTTTATATATAAAGTATTATGAATACGACTTTCTGTATGGAGCCAGTGACATGGGGGGGAAATTCAGAACAGCAATGGTCAAATAACACAGCCTGCTTTGTGGCATACATTGTGCGTGGCCCCCATGCGCTCTGCCAGTCAATGGTCAGTGGTTCGCAGGGAACCAATCCGATCATGCCATAAACCTTAGCATGCAGATATCTAAATATGGTGATGTTTATTTCAGATTACACCTGTAATAAGGGACACTGACATAAGATTTAAAGGGGAACTCCACCTAATTTTATCTTTTGTCAAAAGATGCTTTTTGAAGCAGCCTCATTAAATGGCGCTAAACTGCAAGCAGACACCCACTCCAGGAAGGGACAAGTCTCTTCTTGGCATAGTCATGGCTTTAAACCACTGTCCTGTGAACTGCAGCTCGGCCTCCCATTGAAAACAACTGGAGGTAGACACCACGCAGCTGCCCGCGGTGTCCGCTTTAAATTCCAAATGCAAATTCCGCTGTGTGAATGAGCCCATACATCAGCAATCTGCTGTAGGGGACTAGAGGCTCTACAGGTGGACTCTTCTATTTTGGTGATGTGCACAGATCCCACCTGCTGTCTACATGACATAACAGAAGATACGTGTAGGTGGAGTCCTCCTTTAATGAGACAGGGGGGTGTTTCCTGACCTGTATTTGCTGTTGGAGCAGGTTGATTTTATGCTGCTGCTGCAGGAGCTGCTGCTGTTGTCTTGCAATCTGTAAAATAAAATGCAATTACCGGTTATTAATGCCAAGCTGCGCCAAAGTTACAGGTCAGAGCTAATCATAAGACTCAATACATGTGACTGCTACCATGTTGGGACAGTTTGGTGCCTGATGTCTCAGCCCATTTTATAAGGTGCGGGCTGTCAGGTGGACTCACCTGTTCTTGCTGCTGTTTGGCCAGTTCCATCTGCTGCCGCTGTTTCTCGATCTGTGAAGCTGCAAGTTTTTTCTGCTCGTCATGCGCTGCCAGCAGCTGTTCTCGCAGACTGGTGAGCTGGTTTATCATTCCCATGAGCTGGCGCTCCTTCTCCGCTAGGCTTTCTGGAGTCCCTGGGGATGAATGCAAGAATTAATGGGAATGTTCCTTACATAAAGATTCTGTCTGAACAATCCCTTCTACCCGCTCCCCCAACTGTGAGACCCTATGAGGAATGGACACCATGTAACCCCAACAAGCTGGGGGACGGAGAAGGGAGTTAAAAGTGTTAAAAAGTTGTTTAGGGCTGTGGGACAGGGAAGATATGAGAGATGAGAAGTAGGCCTGTTTTGCACCAGCGAGTGAGGATTTGAATATGAGGAGGGATTGCTTGTATGTGGTGAAGTGATCCTTAGAATGGGATTTCTTCCATCGCCGCTCAGCAGCCCTGGAAGCTTGTCTGAGTTTTTTGGTCAGGTTGGTGTGCCAGGGTTGTCTGTTGATTTTTCGGGTTTTATTGTCTGTGAGGGGGGCAGCAATGTCCAGAGCTGTACTTTTTGTGGTGTTCTACAGGGTGGTGGCGGCATCTGGGTCTTGGAGGGAACAGATGGTAGAGAGTGGGAGAAGAGAGTCAGAAAGCAAGCGAAAGTTGAGATGTTTAAGGTTCCTGCGGGGGTGTGTTAGCGTGTGGACCAGGGGAGCAGTAGAAGAGACGAGTGAAGGTGAGTAGGTTGTGGTCGGATGGGGGAGAGGTGAATTAGAAAGGTTAGATAGGGAGCAGAGGCGGGTAAAGATCAGATCCAGAGTGCGACCATCTCTGTGGGTGGGAGCTGAAGACCACTGTGATAGGCCGAAGGAGGAAGAGAGTGATAGGAGTTTAGAGGCGGCTGAGTGGCAGGTGTCAATAGGGATGTTGAAGTCACCCATGATGATAGTGGGGATGTCAGCAGAAAGAAAGTGTAGGAGCCAGGTGTTAAAGTGGTCAAGAAAGATGGTGGCTGGGCCTGGGGGGCGGTAAAGGAGAGCAGCTTGGAGGTTCTAGGGAGAGTAGATGCGAACAGAGTGTACTTCAAATGAAGTGAGTGTAATGGAGGGTGGCAGTGGAGTTGGGCTGTAGGAGCAGGTGTCTGATAGGAGAAGATGCTTGCAGCCGGGGCGGGGGGTGTGAGTGAAATGAAATCCGCTATAAGGCTGGGTTCACACGAGCGTGTCCGGATTAGTTCCGGATGCGTCCCGGTGTGTTGCGGCAAACCCGCGCGAGTAGGAATGCAATTGCAGTCAGTTTTGACTGCGATTGCGTTCCGATGTTCAGTTTTTATCGCGCGTGTGCAATGTGTTTTGCACGCGCGTGATAAAAAACCGACTGTGGTACCCAGACCCGAACTTCTTCACAGAAGTTCAGGTTTGGGATCGGGGCTGTGTAGATGTTATTATTTTCCCTTATAACATGGTTATAAGGGAAAATAATAGCATTCTGAAAACAGAATGCTTAGTACAAGGTCAATTGAGGGTTAAAAATAATTAAAAAAAATTAACTCACCTTCTCCTCTTGTTCGCGTAGTTCTCCCGGTCTTTAGTTCTTTAAAAGATAAACTATGGGCTAAAGGACCTTTGGTGACGTCAGATCACATGCTACATCACCGCGGTGATGGACCATGTGATTGGAGCATGTGATCTGACGTCACCAAAGGTCCTTTAGCCCATAGTTTATCTTTTAAAGAACTAAAGACCGGGAGAACTACGCGAACAAGAGGAGAAGGTGAGTTAATTTTTTTTATTATTTTTAACCCTCAATTGACCTTGTACTAAGCATTCTGTTTTCAGAATGCTATTATTTTCCCTTATAACCATGTTATAAGGGAAAATAATATAGTGAATAGACTGTCACCTAGCAACCATGCGTGAAAATCGCACCGCATCCGCACTTGCTTGCGGATGCTTGCGATTTTCACGCAACCCCATTCACTTCTATGGGGCGTTGCGTGAAAAACGCAGAATATAGAGCATGCTGCGATTTTCACGCAACGCACAAGTGATGCGTGAAAATCACCGCTCATCTGAACAGCCCCATAGAAATGAATGGGTCGGGATTCAGTGCGGGTGCAATGCGTTCACCTACCGCATTGCACCCGCGCGGAATACTCGCCCGTGTGAACGCAGCCTAAGAGAGTGCAGCAGGGGAGGAGGTGTCTGTAGTTTTTCCCCTAAGTTTGCTTTAGTGTTTTCTGGCAATCTGCAAAGTTCTTCAGGGTTTTTTTCCTCATGGATTTCATCAGTTTTGGATGTTTTTTCATGCGTGTGGAGAATCACGTATATTCTCCAAACAACCATCAGTGAAAAATGGACTGCACATGGATGCCATTAACGCACTAACTTCAAGGCTTATTTCACTCGAGTGATGTTTCCATCCAGATGCGGTCCGTTTTTATAAAAAAAATGGAAAGCATTTGGATGAAACAGTTACCCATTTATTACAATGGGTATATGCACATGAGCAGTGTTTTTCACTGGAAGAATCGCAGCATGCTCTATGTTGTCTGTTTTTCCGTGCGGGACTGGTCCGTTCAAGTCAATGGGTCATCTTGGAAAAAAAAAAAAAAACTGACAGCACAGGGACAGCTTTTTTTCAATGATTGTTGCTAGATGTGTGTTATTCTAGTTTTATTTAATATGTGTGAAAATGCATCAAAAACTACAGACATCCTTTTGGAAAAAAGCCAGAACTTAGCAGATTTGCAGACGACACTGAGAAAAAAAATGTCAAAACCCGGACAAGTTCCATACCGCTTGTATGAAAGAGGCCTTATCCGGACTGTAGTATAATGGAATGAGTGCCAGTAAGCATGAAAACCTCCCTACCTTGTGTCATGCAGAAACATTTACATCTATATGTGACTGATATCAGCCACTCCTTTTTATAAAGCTCCTGCACTGTAATAAGCCCCGGGATTTGAGGGCGACTGTCCCTTTAAGAGCAGTAGTCATCTCAGTCTGGATTTCTTGTTTGTTACTTTCCCTTTTGGAACAAAATGTTTTTTAGTCTGTAAAACCAGCATAATCCGATGAGTAACAATTTGCTGATATTTTCCTCCATTTCAATAAGAAATTTATTTCCAGTGAAATCTCCTAAGGGAAAACATTCAGGAGGATTCTAAAAATATCTGTAAACACGGAACTCCGCTGACAGCGCACACCCTGAGATGGCGCTCCTCTGCCTGACTGTGCCGCCTGGTACCACTGTGTAAACCGACCGCCAGAAAAAAATTAAATAAAAAATGACATCATTGTGCATCACAGAGATGTCCAGAACCGGGAGCACTCCTGGGAAAGCTGGGTGACTACCAATAAGGCCTCATGCACACGACCGTTGTTGTGTTCCGTGTCCGTTGTTCAGTTTTTCATGATTTTCTGCGGACCCATTGTCGTCCGTGATCCGTGGTTCCAGTCCGTCAAAAAAATATAACCTGTCCAATTTTTTTGCACGGAAAACGGTTCGCGGACCCACTCAGGTCAATGGGACTGTGAAAAAACGCGGAGGCACACAAGATTGTCACCCGCGTCCGCGTCCATTTTTTTCCTATCATTTGCATGGCAAACTTGACTTAGACTTTTTTTTACTTTCCTTCATGTCTGGTGATCCTCCAAAAATAAAGGAAGACACACGGAAACAAAAACGGAAACGAATCACGGAACAACGGAACCCCATTTTGCGGAACGGAACACAACAACGGTCGTGTGCATGAGGCCTGAGGCAGCTTCTATAATCCCAGACTGAATGGCAACTTCATGTCTCCCCACCACAACATATCTAGTCTGGGAAAGCTGGGTGACAACCAATATGACTACCTGGGTTGTCACCCAGCTTTTTGAGAGCTGTAATTTACAACAAGACAAGAATTGCTGTTGAGGTGACAACGCTCGCAGTGGCCATTACCCAGCAATTCTGCCTTACTGTGCCGCTATGAGAGGGAGGAATTGCGCCACCTGCTGGATGATGGCTTCAATTTCGCCTCCGCCATGTTCGGCTCATTAGCATGTGACAGTTAATAAGAATTTTACATGACGACTGGTCTGCGGTCACCAGTCCTGGGGTTCATTGCTTAAAAGCCTCCGCAAATAATTACAGCCCATTGTCCATAATTGTGCTCAAATGGAAAAAACGAGCAAAGGCGATGGCGAGTGCAAGAGCAGAGCCACGGTAAATATTGTAAAAATTGGAATACATTGACCAATTGACTTCAGTTCCTGTAATTATGGGGCAGTGTTTTCCTCGGCACATTCGTTGCACAGAGGTCACACACATTAATGTAACTCAGACCGACCGTTCTCCGGTATGAACGCTGCACAAATATTACTGAAATGTAGAAAATGAATTCCGAAATGAGTCTAACGCGCGCTGCAAAATATATGATTAACGGCTACTTAACAGCGCGGGGGCGACTACAGGTGTAAAAACATTAGCTGAGGGAGAAGAAGTAACATTTCCTCCACTTCTATTCCCATCACTGAATCTGGAGAATCATCAGGCGTCCACGACTGGCATCTGATAACCCGGAAATTCCAATAATCCGGCAGCACTGGGATTTCAGAGGGGGAGGACTGAGCCCCACTCACGAGGCTTTAGGGCTCGTTCACACGAACGTTTTTTTGCGTTCCGTAAACAGGCCGTTTATTGCGTTCCATATACGGTCCGTATACGGAACCATTCATTTCAATGGGTCCGCAAAAAAAACGGAATGTCCGCAATTCCGTTCCGCTAGATTTTGAGTCTTGTCCTATTCTTGTTCGCAAATCACGGTCTGTGGCTCCATTCAAGTCAATGGGTCCGCAAAAAAACGGAACACATACGGAAATGCATCCGTATGTCTTCCGTATCCGTTCTGTTTTTTACGGAACCATCTATTGAAAATGTTATGCCCAGCCCAATTTTTTCTATGTAATTACTGTATACTGTATAGGCCATACGGAAAAACGGAACCGAAACGGAAACAAAAAACGGAACAACGGATCCGGAAAAAACGGATGAAAAAGCCATACGGTCGTGTGAAAGAGGCCTTAGGGTCCATTCACACGTCCGTAAGTGTTTTGCGGATCCGCAAATTGCGGATCCACAAAACACGGACACCTGCAATGTGCGATCCGCAATTTGCGGATCCGCACATCACAGACACTATAATAGAAAATGCCTTTTATGGTCCGCAATTGCGGACAAGAATAGGACATGTTCTATTTTTTCCAGGAACGAAATTGCGGATCCCGAAAAAACGGATGCGGATCCCGAAAATGCAGATGCAGATCCAGGAAATGTGGATTTGCATCCGTTCCAGCCCCATTGAAAGTGAATGGGTCCGCAAATTGCGGAATGAATGCGGACCCAAATTACGGACGTGTGAATGGACCCTTAGGCTGGGACCTGCCTCTTCTCTGGTCCGATAATCCCGAATGTTTAAGGGCTCTTTCACACGAGTGGATGCCGTGCGGGTAAGGCTACTCACGTTTTGGCTTTCTGTTTGTGAGATCCGTTCAGGGCTCTTACCAGCGGTCCAAAACGGGTCAGTTTTGCCCTAATGCATTCTGAATGGAAAAGGATCCGCTCAGAATGCATCAGTTTGCCTCCGTTCAGTCACCATTCTGCTCTGGAGGCTGCCTGCAGCATTTTGGTGTCCGTCTGACGAAACTGAGCGAAACGGATCCGTCCTGGCACACAATGTAAGGTAATTAGGGACGGATCAGTTTTCTCTGACACAATCTGGCACAATAAGACATGGCTATATAAGACATAATACAACCGGATCCGTTCATGACGGATGCATGCGGTTGTATTATTGTAATGGATGCGTTTTTGCTGATCCATGACGGATCCGCAAAAAACGCTAGTGTGAAAGTAGCCTTATCCGCTGCGTGAAAGAGTGGCAAACCCCGCTCCGGACAGCAGAGACACGGAGCAGTAACAGGATTGATAATGCTCTTTGCCTCTCTGACCTTTTTACTACAAAATTAAGGTGACAACTTTATCTCACTGTGATTTTGACCATTATCAATCCTGTTACTGCTCCGTGTCTCTGCTGTCCGGAGCGCGGCTTGGCCCTCATTCACGTATCTGGGAGTTCTGAGAACAGTTTAGAATATGTGAATGCTGGGAGTTGTGGAGTGGCGGAGGTTGCTGACCCCTGCTGAAGTGAGATGGACCCGTTACCCACTAGATCGGCGGTAAATTGCACCCTCGCGGGGAAACGCGCCACTGCATACGTTTCCACGGTCACATTGCTGACGTTCAGCTGCTCTTGACATGATGTTTGTCAGATTTTGCCTGTGCATTCCCGGAGAGATCCTAAAACCAGTTAGGTTCCATTGATCTCTAGACCCGGGAGATTATCCCCCATAATCCTCATATTAACGCCGCCGTGAAGCGCACGCTGTCATTCAGGGCGCTTTCTATCACGAAAAGGATTAATATTTTTTTCTTAATCCGTAACCAGTGGCTGCAGCAGCTTTATTATCTGTATTTGAAAACTGATCTTGACTTACATCTTACACTCCAGTCACATCCAAAGCTGCAGTCACAAGTCTGTTGTTACATTGCCTTAGACTCCACACAGTTACAGCCTTGCCGATCACCACCAGAGCTGCACCAAATTCTGCTTGCGCGACGTCTACTCCATCACTGCTTATTTGCTAATATTGGTAACAGTCTAGTTCACATACCATTACAAACTGCAATTTAGGAGATTTTGTGTTCTCTTCCGCACACCCTTGTTCAGTGCATCACAGCAGGACATCCTCCATACAGATCCAGCAGTAATACCACGCAGAACTTCACTGCAGCTTCAACAGTGTCTGGACAAGATGTAACACCAAAATTCTGACTGCAGCTCTAGATGTGTCTGGAGTACGACATAATGTAGCAGTCAAATTGTGACTGCAGCTCTGGATGTGTCTGGAGTACGAAATAATGTAGCAATCAAATTGTGACTGCAGCTCTAGATGTGTCTGGAGCATGTCATGAGGTAACAGCAGAATACTGACTGCAAATCTGGATGTGTTGGGAGCATGACATGATGCAATACCAAAATTAAGACTGCAGCTCTGGATGTTTCTGGAGCATGCCATTATGTAACAGCAGAATAGTGACTGCAGTTCTGGATGTGTCTGGAGAATGATGGGATGTAACAGCAGAATAGTGACTGCAGCTCTGGATGTGTCTGGAGAATGATGGGATGTAACAGCAGAATAGTGACTGCAGCTCTGTATGTGTCTGGAGAATGATGGGATGTAACAGCAGAATAGTGACTGCAGCTCTGGATGTGTGTGGAGCATGAAATGAAGTACCGTAAGAGCAGATGTGTAACTGCAGCTCTAGATGTGTCTGGACTCTGGAGTATAAAACCTGATGTAAGAGCAAAAATGTGACTCTACCTCTCAATGTGACTGGAGTATGTCATGATATAGCAGGATAGTCACTGCAGCTCTCGATGTGACTCAAGTATAAGACTTGATATAACAGTAGAATTGTGACTGCAGCTGTGGATGTGACTGGAGTATAAGACAGTCTGGAGTTACAATGTCGTTTTTGGACTTGGAAGAGACTTTCTCCCCTTGCAGGTGAAGTTTAAATGAGCATCTATCAGCATCTGATACTCCAGAATAAATGATCATCCGCTAAAGACTTTTTACTGTAATAAATACAAGCTTCACCCCCCTCCAGGTAACACTTTGGCATGCAGGAGGTCTGCGCTGGGCACCCAGCCTCGAGAGTCTGACGTGCTGTGATGGTGGAAAGACCAAGGCTATTATTTTTATAAAACATCACTACTGGGATTCATACACGGAGTGAGCCAAATCCCGTAATTGTCTGAGCGCAGTGACAGGAGCCCTGAGCGACTGGTGGGGTCAGAAGATGTAGACGTAGTGATCATGGGGGACAGGGACGTTTCTACATGTCATATCACTCATCCCTTTGAAGAACGGCTGATAACAGGGAGCAACAGATTATTCTTACTGTCCTGCAGCCAGCCTTTCCTCAGCCTGAAATGGCTGACAGCAGAGAGCAATAGATTAAATACATCTGTCCTACAGTCAACACAACCTTTATTCACAGAGTAGACCAAGAGCTGACACTTCAAACATCTGCCCTCCCCTCCCCCAATATATACAGAATCAGGGACCAAACTATTTCTCTGTTGACTTTTGATTGTGGCACCTTGAGGGGGGGGGGGGGACACTGGACACCTGCAGCTGTTTCTCACCCGGAAAATAAAGCCCCTTCCTCCATTCTTCTCCTGAGATGGGAGGCTGCTCCTAGCGGTGACGTTCCCCCCGGCTCCTTGCGCGCTCTTCGCTATTGTTCGTGTGCATTGAGATCTGACGTCTCCTCGCTGCGCTGAGCCAAGTGGAATAATTGCGGAGATCTTCGGACGGATAATTACTTGGGGAGAGTTAATCTTGTTACCTTCGATTAGGAGATGGGTGAATCCCCTTAAAATTATCCACAAAAAAAAAAAAAAAAAGTACCCCCTCCCCCCCACAGGAGGGATCCTATTGTGGAGCTTCCTAATTAATCCAGAAACAAACGCGTCGCACTTCTCTGCTAAAGTTCTGGACATTTTTGTTGCGTCTTGTGCATTGTGGATGATTTCTGTCCCCACCATCTGATGTATATTTTTAATGAGTGATAAAGCAGCACAGCTTAAAAACATCCAAAACTCAACATGGAAAAGCCCAAAAAACCGTGGTACTTTTTTTTTTTTTGCCGAAAAATATTTTTTGGTCATGAATCTGCAATGGAACTTACAAGCAGATGTGAACATGCCCTTACATCTATGGTCTGCTTTCACATTTGTGTCCTTACCCTTGATAGTTAAAAATATCGCTCGGTGGACCAGCGGCCAAATCTTCCGGTGCTCTAAATGGTCATATAAAATTGTCAAGGTACAACAACTCCCAGCAAGTCCTGTCGGGCCGCTCCAGGCCTAACCTTTCGGGTTGCCCTACATATGGCTTTTGGCGTTTCTGTCATGGCTGGTAAAGAACGCCACATGATCAGACGGCGGTTTTCACAATTCTCCCCGTATGTGAATGGGACATTGTTATCCATTGTTATAGAGAGACCATGAAATGTTTTTTTTCCCCCTGAATGTCCTCATTTTTTGAGAAGAATGGTGGTCTCTATGGGAGCACTGAGGCTCCGTCACCCTGTCTAGTTGCTGTTTTCTCAGAAATTTTCAGCTTTCCGGAGAGAAGTAAAAAAAAAAAACCTGGGAGTTTTCCTAAGTGGAATAAAGGCGCGGTGTTGTGTGGATACCTGAGCGGCCATGAAGGCGGCGACTGGAGAATAGAAAGCCTTTGTTATCCGGCGAGGGTCAGACGGCTGAACGTAAACACGGCCCCTGTTGTCTCACCAAATACAGCTGCGCCCCATCTGAATCCCCCTTTGTCAGGCAGCGGTGGCACAAATGTGTCATTCTTGTGCAGTAAATAACCCAGACCCCCCTGACCTCGCAACGATCCTACAAGTCAAATTAATCTCCCCCTAGAGGGCCGGACTCAATTACCTTCTCCCTGATTGCAAACCTCACACCGACAATGGACAATAATGGCCGCTGTCATGGGAGTCACAGGAACAATAAACCAGGGCTTGTTTTCACAGCTTTCTGCCAAACCTGACCCCCCCCCCCCTCCACATAACCCCTCAGCACACTGCTACACTGTCTGACAAGTACAAGACAGCAACCCCCAGACACGTATGTGGAGACCCTACAGTCTGGAGCTGATGTGAGGACAGCAGGATGATATGAAGAGCTGTTGCTATCAGGGGGTTGAATGTATATCCGGTCAGTTGCTTCTTGCGTAATTGTGTCAGTCTTCACTGCAGATCTGTCATTCTATTCCAGAACAGGGCTATAAGCCACTCTTGCATGGAATTTTGGGCACAAGGTGACTATAAGATGAAACATCATATCTGCTAAATAGGACTGCACTAGGACCATACATCATCAGATGAAGATATGGTTCCTGGAAATAGTCCTCCCCTGTGCTAATGAGTGGGATTCTCTATGTGTATGACTTATATACAGTATATTCAGTATATTTAAATGCCTGACCTCAAAAAAGCTCACCAAACATTAGCTGCTGAAAGCTTGGGAGAAACACCACAAACAAGTGCAGTGTGGGAGATCACCCTCATGAAGAACCCTATGAATCCTTGATAATCCCGCCCCCCCCCAATGCATGTGAGCGCCTCCCCCTCGCGCTATAAACTGTTTGCGCCCCCCTGTAGTCACTGGAGGTGATAATAAAAACTGAATTTAAAGGGGTTATCCAAATTATTTTTTATTGATGACCTATCTTCAGGATAGGTCATCAATATCAGATTGGTGGGCGTCCAACATCTGGCACTCCCGCCGATCAGCTGGTTGAAGAGAAGGCAGCGCGCCATGCCCGCGCTCCCTTCTCTTCATTGGTTACCTGCTCCCCTTCGACATCGCAGCGGTGAGATGGTGTTATTACAAGAAGCCGTCCTGTTCACTTCTATGGGACGGCTCTGTAGTATGCACTTGGATAGGAACGAGCCGTCCCATAGAAGCTTCTGTAATTACACCTGCTCACTGCTGTGATGTCCACTTTGAGTAGGTGAACGATGAAGAGAAGGCAGCGATGGCATGGCTGAGGATAGGTCATCAATAACAATAATTTGGTCAACCCCTTTAATGACAATTAATGTACCGTAATGTTATTGGATGGCGAGCCACCATCATCACCATCCACGGTTCCTACAGAGATAACTAAATCCTTCCTCTAGATCAGGGATCAGCAACCTTCCGCACTCCAGCTGTTATGAAACTACAATTCCCAGCATGCTCCATTCATTTCTGTGAGAGTTCTTAGAAGAGCAGAGCAAGTATGCATGCTGGGAGTTGTAGTTTCACAACAGCTGGAAGTGCCGGAGGTTGTAAGTCAATTTATGAAATTTCTTCCTCCTAGATCTTCCAGCATCAACTGTGAGAGGTATTATTGTAAAGTGGAAGCGTTTAAAATCCACAGCAACTCAGCCACGAAGTGGAGACCACGTAAACTCACAGAGCAGGGTCACTAAATGTGGGGAGCATAGTGGATAAAAATCGCCAACACTTAAGAACTTAACCCCTTCACGTACGGCGCTGGGCGGGTGTTTAAAGATGGCGCCGTGGCTGCCTGCTTCTTTTAGGAGACACCCGCGGCTCATGTCCGCAACCGGCAGTAATACCGATCACGGACATTTAACCCCTCATATGCCATGGTCAGTCCTGACCACGGCATCTGAGCGCGCTGAAACCAAAAGTGCGCACTTTCGGTGGTGCTCCGGCTCCCCCGTGTGGCAATCGGAGGAGCCGGAGCGTGTATGCAGCAGCCCCTGTCTTTATGAATGACAGGAGGCTGCTGCATAGTATTTCCTATGGAGCCCTTGCCTGTAATAGGTGTCCATAGGAAAGTAGTAAAATCATCATAGATTCCAATGCAAGTGCATTGGAGTCTATGATAATAGCAATCAGATGATTGATTGTTATAGTTCCCTATGGGAACTATAAAAAAAAGTGTAAAAAAATAAAAGTTAAAAAAATAAAAATATGAAAATATATTCCCCATACGGCAAACAGAAAAAAGCATCCAAATGGCCGATTTGCCGTTTTTGGTCGCTTCATTTTCTACATTTTTTTTTTATAAAAAGTGATCAAAAAGTCATACACACCCCAGAATGGTATCAATGAAAAGTTCAGATAGCCCCGCAAAAATGAGCCCTATACAGCTCCATACACATAATTACAAAAAAGTTATAGGGGTCAAAATATGGCGACAAAAAAATAAAACAGATTTTTTCATCAGTATCAAAACGCAAGAAAAACTATACATATAAGATATCGCCAGATTCATACTGACCTGTAGAATAAAAGGAACTGGTCAGTTTTATCGCACATCAAACGTCGTAAATAAAAAATACGCAAAACTGTGGTGGAATTGTTTTTTTTTTTTTGTTTTTTTGCAATTTCACCCCATTTGGAATTTTTTTTTACCGCTTTCCACTACATCATATGCAATATTAAATGGTGGCGTTGGAAAGTACTACCTGTCCCGCAAAAAACAAGCCCTCATATGGCTATGTGAACAGACAAATAAAAGTTATGGCTCTGGGAAGGCAGGGAGCGCAAAACGAAAACGCCCAGAAAAAAAAATTCAGAGCCTGAAAGGGTTATTTGCATTACATTACCATAATGCCAAACATCAGAAGGAGTGGTGTAAAGAACGTTACCACTAGACTATGGACATGTCCCGTGGAGTGATGGATCACATTTCTCTAACTGACGTTCTTATGGATGAGTCTGAGTTTGGTGAATGCCAGGAGAATGTTACTTGTCTGCCTGCATTGTGCCAACTGTAAAGTTTAGAGGAAGAGGGACAATGCTATGGGGTTGTTTTTCATGGTTTGGCCTAGGCCCCTTAGTTCCAGTGAAGGGGAATCTGCTTAAGCATCCCACGACATTTTGGAGACTTAACAGTTTGAGGAAGGCACTTTTATATTCCAGCATGACTGTGCCCCAGCGCAAAAAGCAAGGTCCATAAATGTATGGTTGGGTCGGTTTGGTCTGGAAGAACTTGACTGGTCCACATAGAACCCCGATTTCAATCCCATCTAACACATTTGAAATGAACGAGAACGGAGAAGAGGAGCCAGACCCTCTCACCCAACATCAGTGTCTGACCTCACAAATGCTCTTCTGGTGGAATGGGCAAAATTCCAACAGACACACTAAAACAGGGGTGTCAAACTCATTTTCACTGAGGGCCACATTAACATTATGGTTGCCTCAAAGGGCCGTTTAGCGTCAGAGCTCATGTACACGACCGTAGCCTATTTTGCAGTCTGCAAAACACAGATACCGCCCTGGCCCATGATAGAACAGTCCTATCCTTGTCTGTAATGGGGACAAGAACAGGACACGTTCTATATTTTTGCAGATGCCACGCAACGGACATACGGATGTGGCCACCACACGGTGTGCTGTCCACATGTTTTGTGACCCCATTGAAGTGAATGGGTCCGCATCTGACCGGCAATAAATGCAGATAAAAAATAAGCTCATGTGCATGAGCCCTTATCATGTGGTTTGCGCCAGAAAAGTGCCATTAAAAAGTCATAAAAAAAAAAAAAAAAAAGAGTCTCAAGTGGGGTTTTTACGTCGGCCTCACCACTTTACCAAAAGGGAGCGTGACCAGATGAAGTAACAAATTTATATTCATTTATGCCAGTTTTCTGGCGCAAACAAAGCCAGAAATCTATGGCAGCCCTGAGCTCTGCTGGAGGATGCGCCTAATTTATGACGAGGGGATATCAAGACCGGCACAGGAAGCATTGGTCTTCATAAATCCCCCCATAGTTTTGCGATAAATGATTATTAAGTAGAACGTGTAATTTATTCATTTCAACCTCTGCTCTTTTTATGCTTAGGAGTCATGTGGGTGGTGATACTCATTGACTGACAGCTATATCTGCATGAATAAGTATACAAGGAAGACCGCCAACATGACTCCTAAGCAAAAAATGAGCACAGGAATAAGTGAATGAAATACACGTTATGCTGAATGTTTTCCCATAAAACTATATATCACTCTGCTCAGCTCTTCCTGCTCTATAACCCGCTGCCTGCAGATTATACTGCATTTTCATGGAGGCAGGTTCCCTTTAATGCCTGTGGATTTAGAATGGGATGTCATGTAAGCTCCTGTAGGTGCAATGTGTGGTGTATATTCTCTGCCTGATAGAACGCTAAAAGGATAATGAATGATAATGAATTTTTATTAAGAACACTGTATGTAAAAATAGGGGGGACTTCACACCCTCTTCAGTCTAAGGGTACTTTCACACTTGGGTCAGAGGATTCCGGCAGGCAGTTCGGATGCATTTGTCAGATGGACCTGGATGCAGATCCGTCTGACAAATGCATTGAAATACCGGATCAGTCTCTCCGGTGTCATCTGGAAAGACGGATCCGGTATTTCTTTTTTTCACAGATTTAAAGGTCTGTCAATGCGGTAATTTTAATGCCGGATCCGGCACTAATACATTTCCATGAAAATGAATGATCCGGCATTCAGGCAAGTGTTCAGTTTTTTTGGCCGGAGATAAAACCGTAGCATGCTGCGGTATTATCTCCGTCCTGAAAAGTAAAAAATACTGAACTGAAGACATCCTGATCGGATTGCTCTCTATTCAGAATGCATTAGGATAAAACTGATCAGTTTTTTTCCGGTATTGAGCCCCTGGGACGGAACTCAATACTGGAAAGGAAAAACGCTAGAGTGAAAGTACCCTTATACCCGGCATCGCAGTGCAGTGTCAAAAATCACACGGGAGGTGACAAAGAGTTACATCTCTGTCCCATGCCAAAAGTGGGGTATAAATCAAGCAGGAGAACTGATAGTACTCAATCATAAGGAAACGCCTAAAATAAAGTGCGAGTCACAAATTATATAAAGCACGTGTATGAACTTGTCTCATTCAGTCCTTTGGGACTAAGCTGTGCGTAGCTTAAAGATCCATTGTTTCCTTGCGGAATAGCATCGTGTCGATGTCACCTCCGCGAATGGGTCTCTTGAAGTGTTCAATGAGTACACCAGTATTACCGCCGTGATGGTTGCAAATATGGCGTGCTACCGATGGCTCCCGATTATTCCTAATATCTAGTAGATGCTCACCTATTCGTCTCCGTAATTCACGCTTCGTCTTGCCCACATATTGTATTCCACAATGGCATGTGAGCAGATAGATGACCCCCACAGATAAACAATTGATAAAAGTGAGAGCTGGTGAAAAATGTGCCCTTCAATATAATACCGCATGCCACACAAGAAGAGCTGACTCAGGTGTTCACTTCTTTGTTGGAGGAAGGTCTTTATGGCTTGGCATCCAGTGTGGTGAGGTATTGAACTGTACAATGCCTCAAAATCTAAGCTAGCCAGCCAAGTATCCCCATCACACTGGATGCTATCCAATCTTTACAGGACATCCATCGTCTCTGGCATTAGACGGCAGGCCCAACACACATGGTCTCAGCACCACAGCAATATAGGTGCTGATGTTGGCCGTAAGGCCGCCAATGCCAGACACGATAGGCCTCCCCTTAATCGGTGTGCCTACCTTATGAAGCTTAGGTAAGTTGTAAAAGGGAGCAAGCACTGGGAACTTGGGTAACAAATGATCCAATTCCGTCCTGCTAATAAATTTATCTTGATAGGCCAGATTAAGGAGTATAGACAATTGGTCCCTGAATACAGGGGTAGGATCAGTGGGGAGAAGTCTGTATGTAGCAACATCTTCCAGTATCCTAAGGCACATGTACTGGTTATAATCCATAATGACAATGTTACCCCCCTGTCTGATGGTTTGATCACGACAGTCCTGTCGCTTTCCAAATCCCTCAGCGCATTCCTTTCATCCCTACTCAAATTGTCTGGACCAAATTGTTTACCCTCCAACCTCTGCAGGTCCTCTGTGACCACGGATACAAAAATATCAATAGGTGTGGTGTGATTTAAAGGAGGATATTTAGTGGAAGGAGTTCTTAATTCAGTGAAAGGGCCGTCACCTATATCTCTTTGCCCCTAAGCATACAGATCGGCCAGGAGTTGGACATCCTGGAGATCTTCCATTTCTATCCCAAGCTCCTGGCATTTGCGTCTATCATGAGTGAGGAAGGATTTCCTCCATTTCAGCTTACGCGCAAATAGATTTAGATCTTTCACCCAATTGAATAAGTTAAATATTTGCAGGGGGACAAAGGACAGACCTTTTTTAAGGACTTCCATTTCAGGTGGGGATAGGGTACGCTGTGATAAATTGATGGATGACCTGTAATTTGTCTGTTTGAGGATTTCTGATTACGTTTTGTTCCGTTACAGATAATGTGTGGTGTCCCAAGACTTTTCTCCATATAGTGAACATTGTACAGATGAAAAGTCTCCACTCAAATAATGGTACAGTGTAATGAGAGACGGATGCAGCAGGCAACGAAGACCCGCAGCCCCCTGTTGTCAGCTTGCCCTTACCTTTTATGTCGCCCAGGTTCCCTGATCCCATAGCGAGGAGCTTGTCCTTCCAGTCCTTAGACAGGAGCTTCTCAATGCTGGGTGTTTCTAAAAAAAGAGAGAAATGTTAGAGAATGTGCAACAACTGATCACAATGAAAACACTGTGTCTAATTACATCAAAAGATAGGAGATCAAAAATGAACCATCTTGTCTTTTATTGCTGGACCCCTTTGGACATATACGCAGAGATCCGAGCATGGTCACCTAATCCAGAGGGCTATTTCATCTACTGCTGCTCTCCTCGGGATGTTCTCCTTTAAGGGACGAGGTGTTAGTTTTCATCTGCCGCTCTTAATAAAATAACTGTATGATTGCCTGGCGGTTTTTCCCTGTCCTGCTATTTTGACATTCAATTCTCGTCTTTTTGACCAGTGTTGTTTTTTTTCGCCATCGCGCTGCATCCAAACGCTATTCAAATGTAGAGGACAATTGAAGTGAATTGAACAATGTAATTGTACCCTGGTGTCCGCGCTGAGACAGCTCACAATTACCGCCGCTTTCAAATCCGTCATTACGACTCCGCCATTCAGTAAGAAAATAGAGTGTGGAAGATAAGTGTCCAGATACGTCTCAGCCTAATGACCGCACTGCCATTTCACATTCCCTTAAAAGACACTCCACCACTGCTGCCCCCGCACTCGTGTTTATGTGCGCCCGGGGAATGTTTGGCCATTTCTTTGCCCCCTGCTAAGAACATGGCTTCCGCCTGTAAACGTATCGTCGATTGGGCCTGAAGGACGCGCAATCATTACTGCCTGGTTAATCACCCGTCACAGTCAGTACATTTCCCTGTCATATGGAAAGGGTTAAAGAGATCTGGACGGTACGTAGCACCCCAGTGTCACCAAATTACATCATCTCAATTGTCTCATTCCTCTATTCTCCTGGGCAAATAATTCACAGAGCCAATGTATCTAAGCCCATCATGTGTGATACTGTCTGCTGAGCTGTGTATCTGATGCTACTTTCACACTAGCGGTTTTTGCGGATCCGTCATGGATTTGCAAAAACGCTTCTGCTACCATAATACAATCGCATGCATCCGTCATGAGCGGATCCGGTTATATTAGGTCTTCTATAGCCATGACGGATCCGTCATGAACACCATTCAAAGTCAATGGGGGACGGATCCGTTTTCTATTGTGTCAGAGAAAACGGATCCATCCCTTTCGACTTACATTGTGTGCCAGGACGGATACATCTTGCTCCGCATCCCATGACGCGGTTTGCTCGGTTTGCTCTCTGGTATGAGAACGCAACCAAACATCGCGGACAGAAAAACGCTGCTTGCAGAGTTATTCTGTCCGCGATGGGAGCGCAGCCAAACGGAATGGGATGCATTTTGGTGCATTCCGTTTCGTTCAGTTCAGTTTTGTCCCCATTGACAATAAATGAGGACAAAACTGAAGCTTTTTCTTCCGCTATTCAGATCCTATGACGGATTTTAATAGCGGAATTGAAAACGCTAATGTGAAAGTAGCCTAAGCCCATCATGTGTGATACTGTCTGCTGAGCATTGTATCTAATCCTTTACTCCTAAGGGTACATTCACACATCCGTAGTGCATTGCGGATCCGCAATACACCCGGCTGGCACCCCCATAAAACTGCCTATTCTTGTCCACACTTTACTGACAAGAATAGGACATGTTCTGTTTTTTTCTGGAGCCGCGGACGGGAAGATCGGGGGTGCGCTCTGGAAATGCAGATGCTGTCCGCATCCATTCCTGCCCCATAGAGAATGAATGGGTCTGCACCTGTTCCACAATTTGCGGAACGGATGCGGACCCATTCTACGGACGTGTGAATGGACCTAAAGAACATAATCACACAGTGTACCATTAGTTCAAAAAATAAATAATTTATTAGTTCATCACAATCAATAATAAAAGTCAGTAGCGGGGCATGCATGCACAATAAAGACAAAGCTCACTGGACCTATAACACCTAGGTATAATGCCATAGATGGACTGGATGTGGGCGAATACTTACAACCCCCTTAGTTTGTCCCACTATCGGCCAGTATCCTACATAAAGTGCTTAGTGCAACAGCAATAGTCCAAATAGGACTACAGATTCAACAAGAAGGATCAATCATCACTAAATACACGCATGTAAAGTAAATGCATAATCCCAACATAAATAGTCCACTATGGAGATGTAGTGTAGCTCCAACCCTGACACGCGTTTCGAATCTCGCCTCCTTCTCTTTATTGTAGATGCATGCCGCCGTTATTGACTTTTATTGATTGTGACGAACTAATAAAGTACTTATTTTTGGAACTATTGGTACACTGTGTGATTATGGTCTTTATATTGGAGTGATGGATTTTCTCTAGTACACATAGCGGTGTCATCAATGTTTGCATTGGGGTGTGTGTATCTAATCCTGTCATATGCGATACTGTCTGCACAGCTGCTGTATTTAATCCCATGATGCGTGATACAGTCTGCTCAGCTGTATATCTAATCCTATCGGGTGGTGTGTGACTATGGATATGGCAATACTTCTGCTGGAACGGAGTATCGAATGCCCCGAGGTAGATGTGGACATAGCCTAAGGCAGCTGTGTATCTAATCCTACCATGTGTGATACTGTCTGCTGAGCTTCTGTATCTAATGCGATCCTGTGTAACACTGTTTGCTGAGTGCCTATCTCTAATCCTATCATGCTTGATACTGTATCTAAGCCTATCATCTGTGATAAAGTCTGTTGAGCTGGGTATCTAAGCCTAGCGTGTTATACTGTCTGCTAGGCCACTGTATCCAATATCTAATTCTTTCATGTGTGATACTGTCTGCTGAGTTATGTATCAAATCCTACTGTGTGATGCTGTTTAATGAGCCACGTATCGAATTCTATCATGTGTCAGACTGCTGAGCCGCTGTATCTAAGCCAATGTGTGATACAGCCCGTTCTGGAACGTATTTAATTCTAATGTGTGATACTGTCTGCTGGGTCATGTATCGAATGCTATCATGTGTGCTACTGCTCTACTGGCCACGCATTTACGCCTATGATGTGTGATACAGCCTGCTGAGCCACGTATCTAATTCTACCATGTGTGATAGTGTGTGCTGTATACTACTCTCTCACATATCATCTGCTATCATCACCGATACGCCGAGCCTTTGCAGACAAGTCTCCGGCTTAAACAGTTAAGTGACCCAGCCGGTAAGTAACCAGCATTAAGAAGAAGCTCCGACATTGTTGTCTCACTGCCTGGGGGGAGGGGGGCGTGCTGAATTTTGCAACCTCTTCCTAACAATTGCTCACATTTTTTCTTCCCCCGGAGATACACTGCACTTCAGTCCTTGCTGAACTTAGGCTTAAACTCGACAATAAAGAGGTAACGCAAGTTCTTTTCTCCCTCATATCTTCAGGACGCTGCGTTCAGTTATTAGAGGCCTCAGAGCCGTATGCATGGCAGGAATGCAGGAACACAACTCCATTGTGAGGTGACAATCGCCTCCAGCACCACAAGAAAAGCCTTTTACTTTTAAGTCTATTGTCAGCCGAGCCGGTGACAAAGCTTTTCCCCTGCGGCTAGACAAAATACTCGCTGTAGAGCGCTCGCAGAAGAGACAGGAGGCTTGTGTCTTACTTACAGACTTAAAGATGCAGCTCTCGGGATCCGTACATCCTCAGAGAAAACTGCGCAATAATAGGATCTTCAGAAGTATTGATGTAGTTACATTGCATTGTATAAGAGGTATTCACGCACAGGAGATTTATTGCAGAAACTGAAAATCACTTCCATTCACCTCATTGCGACTGTTTCGGTGGTAAGCACATGGATTTCTGCCACCTCCATTCAGAAGAAGAGCACAGTCACAGGCAGAGGATTGTGAACGGGGAACGAACGATCGTAATGATGATTGTTCGTCCTCCTTTCACTTAGCATCGGGCCGATCAACTTGCATCGGTTATTAGGGGTATGACACAGTGTACCTGATTAAAGGCCCTATACTACATTGCCCAATGTTTGTGCTGATGGAGGAGACCACATGCATCGGCGCTCGTTTGTACCAGCCTGATCACAGAGAAGGTGGAAGGAATGATCGCTACCGCAGCCGTTCCTCCTTTATTCAGCACATTCCTGACTACACAGGGTGATGTACTACTGATAATCGGGCGTTCTGGACAATGCTCACTTTATAGCCCGGGACCAATCTTCAACTTGTAGGTACAGCGACATATTTATTGATGTCACATTATCATTATCGGCTATTATATTGACCCTGGCTACACGTTTTGTATACAATTTTTAATGTTTTTGTGCTTTTCCCGAATAAAAGTTAATTGATTTTATTCATTTTTGAATGTGCAGCCTTTGTGCGGTTTTCTTGTTTGTTGTCTGCATGATGCTCGTCAACGTCATTACTGCCCATATGTTTAATGTCTGTATTTTTCTGTAGAAATAAACGGCCTCAGAAGATTCCATCCACACACGCTTCAAAGCATCGGCATTCTTAAAGGGATCTGCCACAGATTTGTACCTATGACACTGGCTGACCTGTTACATGTGCACTTGGCAGCTGAGGACATCTGTGTTGGTCCCATGTTCACATGTGCCCGCATTGCTGAGAAGAATGATGTTTTATTATATGTAACTGACCCTCTAGGAGCAACGGGGGCGTTGCAGTTACACCTAGAGGCTCTGCTGTCTCTGCAACTGCAGCGTCCTCTGCACTTTAACAGGGCCATGCTTTGTAAATGTGATCACGCCCACTTGGCCCTGTCAATCAAAGCACAGAGGGCGCTGCAGTTGCAGAGAGAGCAGAGCCTCTGGGTGTAGTGATAACGCCCTCGTTCCTCTTAGTTCCTCTTAGAGACTCATTTAGAAATATTAAAACATCCTTTTTCTCAGCAGCGCGGGCACATGTGAACATCAAACCGACACAGATACCTTTAGCCGCACATGCAACAGGCCAGCCAGTTTCATAGGTACAAATCTCCTGACGGATGCATTTTAAAATCTCGGCTTTCTGTTAGTACCAGAGGCTGAAAACCTACCCTGACAGAAAACTTCACTAAGCTGAGAGTTTGTTCCATTGTATCAGTGCATGCACTTATAAACCAATCAGCACAAACCTCTCGCCTGTCCTGACATTAATCAGTTACAATGTATCAGTGCCGGTTACATGAATCAGTCTGGAGTCTAGGGTCGCTGTGACTTGCTGATTTTCGAGGCAGGGCACAACTGTATCCGAACCTCAGCGTGAGAAGTATTAGGTCACAGTGTTTTTTTTTTCCTTCCATATGTCTCCATTCACTGACATTTTCACGTAAGCAGAGATCTTGAAAATGGGGAGGAGTTGAAACACAAGGTATATTAGAAACCTGCAGCAGAAGTTGATCGTTGGGGATGGACGGGGTATTCGGGAGTCTCGGTGCCCTGCATTTGCATGAATCATGTGATCTGACAGGTGACTGTAGATTAAGGTTTATACTGTATAATACCGCCATATCGTGTAATGGTGGATAGCATGAAGGGGTTGCTGTGCATCACAATGCTCTTAGCGGCCCCCGGCCGGACTCCTAGCTCCTCCTTTAGACACAAATAACAATGAGTCAGGCGTGAGCAGCCAATCTGGGGGATACTGCGCAGAATGGCGCAGCGCCACATTTATCAGAGATTTCTCTCCATGGCTGAACAATAAGAGCCTCAATTTGGAAAGCACTTATGTCGCTTGCTGGAAGCCGCTCTCTAACTTCTTGGTATAATAATCTTGGCAATAACACTGCAGTAAGCAGTTCAGCCTCAGTCTATCAGCCTTGATACCGGTTACAAGAACGACGTAGCCAGGATGATGCAGGGACCTAACTAGTGATTAAGGAGCCACGGATTGCATTTCCAGTCCGATGTTTTACTGAAGAACTATGACATGGAGCAAACAGATTTCAGCCAATGGACATAATGCACACTGCTGGAATAAACTCAATTTCTACCTTTGCAATCACATTTTGTTTATTCGCTCAATGCCTCTAAAATAAAGCCTGAAGAAACTTTGTAACAGGGTTTAATGAAATATTTCCAATTGCCATGTTTCTACAGTTCCTGTACAGATCTATGTGTGTCCATGGTAACAGACAACAAACAAACCTTGTGTAGTCTGACCCTGCACTCAGATGTGCCCCCTACATCATAATAGTGTACAATTGGTCGGTTAGCAAGAAGTAAAGAACATACAGGAGGGAATCTGACAGCAGGATTTGACTACACAGGGTTTGTTTGTTGTCTGTTACCATGGAGACACATAGGCCTGTATAGGGACTGTAGAAACAAAACTACTGTACATTTTTAACAATGGCCTATTAAAATTGTGCTTCATTTCTTATTTTGGATGTCCTGGGATGTAAAAAACAAACAAAAAAACTTGGTTGTAAAGGTGGATAGTCTTTAAATAAACAGAGAAATGATACTGGAGAACGCACAAGGAAATAGGGGGTCGAGAGGCAGAGGGATGTCACCAGAGCCATCATGGGCAGAGCGAGGGTCTGGGGATAGTCATAGGACACCATTGTCAGCAGGTACAGAGACAAAAACTAATACAGAGGAGCCGCTGAATAGAAAGGAGATGGACAGAGACATATGGAGAGAGAATGGACTCAGAGACAGGGGAGGGGGTGTCATGTGAAGAATTAAGATGTAACTGGAGTAAACCGAGGATCTGCATGTGCTCCACAAGTCAACAGGGGGAACTCAAAACCGGCAGTCCTTCTCATGCAATCTTTTACTCCCTGTTATCAGCGATTTGAGGGACAGGTAATAGAATCTATTGATCCCAGTTATCATCCATTAGAGGCTGAGCTGAATACAGTCTACTGCTCCCTGTTATCAGCCATTAGAGGCTGAGCTGAATACAGTCTACTGCTCCCTGTTATCAGCCATTAGAGGCTGAGCTGAATACAGTCTACTGCTCCCTGTTATCAGCCATTAGAGGCTGAGCTGAATACAGTCTACTGCTCCCTGTTATCAGCCATTAGAGGCTGAGCTGAATACAGTCTACTGTTCCCTGTTATCAGCCATTAGAAGCTGAGCTGAATACAGTCTACTGCTCCCTGTTATCAGCCATTAGAAGCTGAGCTGAATACAGTCTACTGCTCCCTGTTATCAGCCATTAGAGGCTGAGCTGAATACAGTCTACTGCTCCCTGTTATCAGCCATTAGAGGCTGAGCTGAATACAGTCTACTGCTCCCTGTTATCAGCCATTACAGGCCGAGAGAGGCTGAGCTGAATACAGTCTACTGCTCCCTGTTATCAGCCATTAGAGGCTGAGCTGAATACAGTCTACTGCTCCCTGTTATCAGCCATTAGAGGCTGAGCTGAATACAGTCTACTGCTCCCTGTTATCAGCCATTAGAGGCTGAGCTGAATACAGTCGACTGCTCCCTGTTATCAGCCATTAGAGGCTGAGCTGAATACAGTCGACTGCTCCCTGTTATCAGCCATTAGAGGCTGAGCTGAATACAGTCTACTGCTCCCTGTTATCAGCCATTACAGGCCGAGAGAGGCTGAGCTGAATAGTCTACTGCTCCCTGTTATCAGCCATTAGAGGCTGAGCTGAATACAGTCTACTGCTCCCTGTTATCAGCCATTAGAGGCTGAGCTGAATACAGTCTACTGCTCCCAGTTATCATCCATTAGAGGCTGAGCTGAATACAGTCTACTGCTCCCTGTTATCAGCCATTACAGGCCGAGAGAGGCTGAGCTGAATAGTCTACTGCTCCCTGTTATCAGCCATTAGAGGCTGAGCTGAATACAGTCTACTGCTCCCTGTTATCAGCCATTAGAGGCTGAGCTGAATACAGTCTACTGCTCCCTGTTATCAGCCATTAGAGGCTGAGCTGAATACAGTCTACTGCTCCCTGTTATCAGCCATTAGAGGCTGAGCTGAATACAGTCTACTGCTCCCTGTTATCAGCCATTAGAGGCTGAGCTGAATACAGTCTACTGCTCCCTGTTATCATCCATTAGAGGCTGAGCTGAATACAGTCTACTGCTCCCTGTTATCAGCCATTACAGGCCGAGAGAGGCTGAGCTGAATAGTCTACTGCTCCCTGTTATCAGCCATTAGAGGCTGAGCTGAATACAGTCTACTGCTCCCTGTTATCAGCCATTAGAGGCTGAGCTGAATACAGTCTACTGCTCCCTGTTATCAGCCATTAGAGGCTGAGCTGAATACAGTCTACTGCTCCCTGTTATCAGCCATTAGAGGCTGAGCTGAATACAGTCTACTGCTCCCAGTTATCAGCCATTAGAGGCTGAGCTGAATACAGTCTACTGCTCCCTGTTATCAGCCATTACAGGCCGAGAGAGGCTGAGCTGAATACAGTCTACTGCTCCCTGTTATCAGCCATTAGAGGCTGAGCTGAATACAGTCTACTGCTCCCTGTTATCAGCCATTACAGGCCGAGAGAGGCTGAGCTGAATACAGTCTACTGCTCCCTGTTATCAGCCATTAGAGGCTGAGCTGAATACAGTCTACTGCTCCCTGTTATCAGCCATTACAGGCCGAGAGAGGCTGAGCTGAATACAGTCTACTGCTCCCTGTTATCAGCCATTAGAGGCTGAGCTGAATACAGTCTACTGCTCCCTGTTATCAGCCATTAGAGGCTGAGCTGAATACAGTCTACTGCTCCCTGTTATCAGCCATTAGAGGCTGAGCTGAATACAGTCTACTGCTCCCTGTTATCAGCCATTAGAGGCTGAGCTGAATACAGTCTACTGCTCCCAGTTATCATCCATTAGAGGCTGAGCTGAATACAGTCTACTGCTCCCTGTTATCAGCCATTAGAAGCTGAGCTGAATACAGTCTACTGCTCCCTGTTATCAGCCATTAGAAGCTGAGCTGAATACAGTCTACTGCTCCCTGTTATCAGCCATTAGAGGCTGAGCTGAATACAGTCTACTGCTCCCTGTTATCAGCCATTAGAAGCTGAGCTGAATACAGTCTACTGCTCCCTGTTATCAGCCATTAGAGGCTGAGCTGAATACAGTCTACTGCTCCCTATTATCAGCCATTACAGGCTGAGAGAGGCTGAGCTGAATACAGTCTACTGCTCCCTGTTATCAGCCATTAGAGGCTGAGCTGAATACAGTCTACTGCTCCCTGTTATCAGCCATTAGAGGCTGAGCTGAATACAGTCTACTGCTCCCTGTTATCAGCCATTAGAAGCTGAGCTGAATACAGTCTACTGCTCCCTGTTATCAGCCATTAGAGGCTGAGCTGAATACAGTCTACTGCTCCCTGTTATCAGCCATTAGAGGCTGAGCTGAATACAGTCGACTGCTCCCTGTTATCAGCCATTAGAGGCTGAGCTGAATACAGTCTACTGCTCCCTGTTATCAGCCATTACAGGCCGAGAGAGGCTGAGCTGAATAGTCTACTGCTCCCTGTTATCAGCCATTAGAGGCTGAGCTGAATACAGTCTACTGCTCCCTGTTATCAGCCATTAGAGGCTGAGCTGAATACAGTCTACTGCTCCCAGTTATCATCCATTAGAGGCTGAGCTGAATACAGTCTACTGCTCCCTGTTATCAGCCATTACAGGCCGAGAGAGGCTGAGCTGAATACAGTCTACTGCTCCCTGTTATCAGCCATTAGAGGCTGAGCTGAATACAGTCTACTGCTCCCTGTTATCAGCGATTAGAGGCTGAGCTGAATACAGTCTACTGCTCCCTGTTATCAGCCATTAGAGGCTGAGCTGAATACAGTCTACTGCTCCCTGTTATCAGCCATTAGAGGCTGAGCTGAATACAGTCTACTGCTCCCTGTTATCAGCCATTAGAGGCTGAGCTGAATACAGTCTACTGCTCCCAGTTATCAGCCATTAGAGGCTGAGCTGAATACAGTCTACTGCTCCCTGTTATCAGCCATTACAGGCCGAGAGAGGCTGAGCTGAATACAGTCTACTGCTCCCTGTTATCAGCCATTAGAGGCTGAGCTGAATACAGTCTACTGCTCCCTGTTATCAGCCATTAGAGGCTGAGCTGAATACAGTCTACTGCTCCCTGTTATCAGCCATTAGAGGCTGAGCTGAATACAGTCTACTGCTCCCTGTTATCAGCCATTAGAAGCTGAGCTGAATACAGTCTACTGCTCCCTGGTATCAGCCATTAGAGACTGAGCTGAATACAGTCTACTGCTCCCTGTTATCAGCCATTAGAGGCTGAGCTGAATACAGTCTACTGCTCCCTGTTATCAGCCATTAGAGGCTGAGCTGAATACAGTCTACTGCTCCCTGTTATCAGCCATTAGAGGCTGAGCTGAATACAGTCTACTGCTCCCAGTTATCATCCATTACAGGCCGAGAGAGGCTGAGCTGAATACAGTCTACTGCTCCCTATTATCAGCCATTACAGGCTGAGCTGAATACAGTCTACTGCTCCCTGTTATCAGCCATTAGAGGCTGAGCTGAATACAGTCTACTGCTCCCTGTTATCAGCCATTAGAGGCTGAGCTGAATACAGTCTACTGCTCCCTGTTATCAGCCATTAGAGGCTGAGCTGAATACAGTCTACTGCTCCCTGTTATCAGCCATTAGAGGCTGAGCTGAATACAGTCTACTGCTCCCTGTTATCAGCCATTAGAGGCTGAGCTGAATACAGTCTACTGCTCCCTGTTATCAGCCATTAGAGGCTGAGCTGAATACAGTCTACTGCTCCCAGTTATCATCCATTAGAGGCTGAGCTGAATACAGTCTACTGCTCCCTGTTATCAGCCATTAGAAGCTGAGCTGAATACAGTCTACTGCTCCCTGTTATCAGTCATTTCATGTTGGGGAGGGGCTGTAGTTCTCAGCAATGGGATGAATGCAGAAAGCGCAGAATCCTCTCTGCCCCCTATGATTATGGCTCCAGGGCTGAGAACCTCCAGAGCCACTTACATCCATCCGTTTGACTGATTTCAGTCTGTCTCCTTATAACGCTGCCGCATCATTATAAGCTCCAGCAGTTAGGCTGAGTCGTCCTTTAAGCATTTCTATTTGGCTTGAATCAGGCAGCATTCTGGCACTACAGGGGTTAACTCCACTGTGTATTTATATGGCAGATCTGCCCATTTCACCCAAGTTTCTGCTCTTCACATATGCTTCCTCGCATCAGTGCCGATGGCAATGCCCACTGGTGAACGGTTTGTCCAGCACAGCCAAGTATTGTTAAAATGACACACTGGCTCCCTCACTCCCCTATCGGCCCCCGCACTCTCCTCCATGTGCCAAATTCTCCTAAGACTGATTCCTTCATCTGGAACAATGCGACCTGGAAAGACGTGCCAACTTTCTGCCATAGTCAAACAAACCTGGCACACAACAAAGCAGCTCCACTCTCCACAGTGCGGGCAGCGGATGCCGGGGAATAAAAAGCATTTTCCCATTGAGGAACTGTGACAGCTTTAAATGTGATGAAATCCCTTAGACACAGAGATAACGTCCCTTTAAACGCTCCTAGGCCAAAGGCATCCACGAGACGAAGTGACAGCAGAAATATGATGATTGGTTTATCATATTCTACCTGAACGCAACAAGGTAAAACGCAGAAATAGCCACAAATCATTTAAAAGTGAAAAATGTCCATTAATGAGCAGATGAACCGGGTATATGGAGGCGGTAACATCCCACAATATAGAATATCATACAGGACCAGCAATCGGGTCTGATAAATAATACTGATAACCACAATATAGCATAATATCCACCGTAATAAAACAATACCCTCCATAGAATCAGAAAGTATCCTCAATAATATGATAATATCCCTCGTAATATCATAATATACCCTGATAATAAGACAATATCCCCAATAATAATATATTGCTCATAATATATCTCCCCACAATAATATCCCCCATAATAAAACAACATCTCCCCAATAATATGACAATATCCCCCCTTAATAACACTATGTGGCACTTGTCTGGGAGATGAGCTGCACTCCATAACAGTCATATAGGAACACTATAGATAAATGGAAATATCCTCTCGAAAAGCAGTTAAATGCCTGTGTTGGCAGCTGCCTCACACAGGGTCACAAATAATCCTTTCCCGTGACAGCTGTCACCCTTAAATCACCCCCATGTGGCTTCCAACAGCCTCAACATCCTCAAATGGTTTAGAGTTTAGTATCAGATACAGTAACCTAATGAATTTAGGGGACGAACTAGGAGAATTCATACTGACAGAAGATATATCTATCTCTCTATCCATCGAATATCTATCTCGTATCTATCTATATATCTATATCATATCTATCTTCTATCTATCCATCTATCTATCTATCTCATATCTATCTTCTATCTATCCATCTAATATCTATCTATATATCTATCTCATATCCATCGAATATCTATCTCGTATCTATCTATATATCTATATCATATCTATCTTCTATCTATCCATCTAATATCTATCTATATATCTAATATCTATCTATCTAATATCTATCTCATATCTATCTTCTATCTATCCATCTAATATCTATCTATATATCTATCTCATATCCATCTAATATCTATCTATCTAATATCTATCTATCTATCTAATATCTATCTATCTAATATCTATCTATATATCTATCTCATATCCATCTAATATCTATCTATCTAATATCTATCTATCTATCTAATATCTATCTATCTAATATCTATCTATATATCTATCTATCCATCTATCTATCTAATATCTATCTATCTCATATCTATCTATCTATATATCTATCTATCCATCTATCTATCTAATATCTATCTCATATCTATCTATCCATCCATCTAATATCTATCTCATATCTATCTATCCATCTAATATCTATGTATCTATCCATCCATCTAATATCTATGTATCCATCTAATATCTATCTCATATCTATCTATCCATCCATCTAATATCTATCTTCTAATTATCTATCTATCCATCCAATATCTATCTCTCTATCTATCTCTCTCTATATATATATCTATCTCTCTATATCTCTCCATCTCTCTCTATATCTATCTCTCTCTCTCTCTCTATCTCTCGCTCTCTCTCTATATCTATCTCTCTATATATCTCTCTCTCTCTACATCTATCTCTCTATCTATCTCTCTATATATCTCTCTCTCTATCTATCTCTCCATGCACATATGGAGCAGAGTTTCCCAGCCCAGTGGCCACGTCTGTATTCCTGCCAAGAATCTGCTCGCTGTGCTCCTGACTCTCCCTCTCACATTTCCCATGACACAAGCAGCACAGTGAATCCCACTATATACAACGTAACAACAACAATACTATATACACAGAAGTCTTGCGCTTACTGTCTGGAGGGCAGAACAAGGACATGGGTAGAGAAGGTAGAGATCTTTACTGGTGCAGGAAGCAGCCCACGCTGGTGGTGGTGGTGACAGCGGTGGTGGTAGTAGTGCTGGCCTTCTCCTCTTGTCCTCTGACATTCCTGCAACTTTGCCTAGTTGGGTTGACAATGTGCGCCTGTCAGCAGGAAGAGGAGATCATGGCTGATGATGGGAAGGGGGAGGGTAGTCACCAGGGTGAGGGGGGGCATAAGCCCATCTCCTGCTCTGTTGCTGCCACTGGTCATATCATGTCCCTGTGCAGCTGAGCAGCCCATGTCCTTAATTGTTACAGCCCTTTTTTAACCCTATGACAGCTGTCCCCCGTTCCCCTGCCCCCAGCCTCTCCAACAGGTGCTACTGCCCTGTGAACAATGGCCGGGGCTCCTAATCCGGCAACAGCGACAAGTGAAAGGGAGCAACAAATGGCGTGACATCGCCGCTCCCCGGGACAAGACTTATTATTCGTCTTTACCAGCCCTCTCCGACAATTATTTGTGTGGCAGAACCGATACCGCTCGGCACTGCTTCCATGCCACCAAAACAATCAGATAATAAAAATGTCCTTCTATTAAATCTTCTGTAAAATGTATTGGCCAATTTATCAAACCAATATCTCGTTGTATCTGATGGTTTATGGTGCAACCTATACGTCAATGGAGTCACGAGCACAAGGGGTGTATGGCTGAAGGGTCCTTCTACAGCAGGTAAGGGTACCCTCGCACTGCATACAGTGGCATCCGTCACCCATAGGCTCTTGTTGTAAAAAATACTAAATTCATGGTATATTGGAAATTCATGGTATATTGTACAGTTTTTCTACTGGACACCACTATATGGACAGCAAAATAAAAAGTATATGACATATGCTAGCCGGATGGAGGCCAAAAGGACGCATTCGTCCCTGAGGGTGACTGGCGGCCTATGGGTAAGTTTTGCATTTTCACTGTGCATACGCCGAGCGGACAAGGCAAAACGTAGTGTGCGAGTAGCCTAATGGTATACAGTGGAGGACTAGAATTTCCTACTCGTCCCCAAATAATGTCCACAGGTCACTATAAGAAAAGACCCCAGGGGCCAGTTTACAGCCACAGATGGAAAACTGCGCAGTGAAGAAGAAGAGGGGAAAATAAAGAACAGAGAGGGACATTGTTTAAACAATTGTGCAACATTCCTAGGAGCTCGCAAACAAGTGCGAAGAGCAGAACAAATGGCAGCAGCTCCGCGCTTAACCCCTTCACAGCCCCGCTGACCTCTGAACCTCCTAGCAAGGAACAGGAGGGGGGGTCACGTGCAGCAATGAGGTGACAACGACCCCTCTCTAGTAGCTATAGCCTGTAATATTATTACACTCCAGAAATACATCCAGGCTCCTCTTGAATTCCTTTATTGTACTCACCATCACCACCTCCTCAGGCAGAGAGTTCCATAGTCTTAGGCTACTTTCACACTTGCGGCAGGACGGATCCGACAGGCTGTTCACCATGGTCGGACCCGACCTTCCGCTATTTCGCCGTGCCGCTGGACCGCCGATCCGTCCCCATTGACTATAATGGGGACAGGGGCGGAGCTCCGGCGCAGCACGGCGGTGCACGGCGAAAGCCGCCGGACAAAAAAGTCCTGCATGTCCGACTTTTTAATCCGGCGGCTTTCGCCGTGCACCGCCGTGCTGCGCCGGAGCTCCGCCCCATCCCCATTATAGTCAATGGGGACAGAGCCGCGGTCCGGCGAAATAGCGGAAGGACGGAATGTCCAATTCATTTCAATGAGGCGTGCATGCACAAGCAAAGAACTTCATTCAGGTGTATACGGCAGATTTCAGCTGCAGAAATTTCTGCAACAAGTCTGCCCCCTGTGAACATACCCATACTGGCACCCAGGTCTAAGATGGCAAAACAGTGCAGTTTCTTCCCGTTCAGGATGATGGCGCTGGTGCTGCTTTGAAAGTTTATAACGAGGGGAAAACACCAATAACGCACAATGACAGAGTGAAGGCCATCAGCTCCAGGAAAGGAAGCACACAGGACGAAGACGTCTTCTGATCACAAGCAGCACTCTTATTACTCAAGGCACCCAGTACTAATGATACTACAAGTGCTAAAGGTACTCGCATCACTAGCCCTTTAATAGTAAAGATAATCCCAGGACTAGCATTGCTTCTAATGCTATAGGTACTCACATCACCAGTGATATATCACCAATATATTAAAGGTACTCCCAGTGATATTTCCAAGAATAGAGAGACTCTTCTTGCTAGTAATACTCCTATCAATACAGCACCACTTCATTCAATACACTCTTATCAGAAGCGTTACCAGAGCAGCAGTACTTTTATCAGTAGTAGTACCCAAATCAAATGAAGCAATTTCATCAGTAGTAGCATACGTATAACTACTACTCCCATCATTACTAGTATTCAATACACTCAAATTGCTCTCAACAAAAGCACTGTGACTATAGGTATTCCCATCAATATCAGTACTCCTATCATTAGAGATATTAGCATCCACAGCAGTACTCCTATCACCAGAGGTATTCCCATCAATATCAGTAGTACGTCCCATCACCAGAGGTATTCCCATCAACGTCAGAACTCCTATCACAAGAGGCACTCTCATCAATGTCAGTACTCTTATCACAAGAGGCATTCCTATCAATACTCCTATCACAAGATGTATTCCCATGAATATCAGTACTCCACTCAGAAGAGATATTCCCATCAACAGCAGTATTCCTATAACAGGAGCTATTCCTATAAATATCAGTGCTGCCATCAATAACAGTACTGCTATCAACAGCAGTACTCCCATCACAAGTAGTATTCCCTTTAAGAGCAATAGTTCTATTACAGGAGCTATTCCCATCAATATCAGTAATCCTATCACAAGAGATATTCCTATAAACACCACCAAAGGTACCCCTATCAAAAGTAGTACTCCAATTGCAATTCCCATCAATATTATCATTATTTATTATTACAGCGCCGTTCATCCCATAGCGCTGTACATATGAAAAGGGGTATACATACATAATAGAGACAAGTGCTCTAAGCATGAACAAGACGAGTTACAGACTGGTACAGAAGGAGAGAGGGCGCTGCCGCGAGGGCTTATAATCTATAAATATCAGTACCCCTATGACAAGAGGTATTCCCATTAAAATTAGTAGTAGTAGTATTCAAATCAACAGCAGAACTTCTATAACAAGATGTATTCCCACCAACAGCAGTCCTCTTGTCACAAGAGTTATTCCCATCAGTATCAGTACTCCTATTACAAGATATATTCCCATCAACAGCAGAACTCCCATCACAAGGAGCATTCCCATCTGTCACAAGAGGTATTCCCATCAACCTCAGTAATCCTATTACTAGAGGTATTTCCACCAACATCGGTACTCTCATCAACAGCAGTAGTCCCATTACAAGAGATATTCCTACCAACATAAGTACTCCTATCATTAGAGGTTTTCCATCAACATCGGTACTCCTATCACTAGAGGTACTCACATCAACATCAGTACTTCTGTTACAAGAGGTATTCCCATCAACCTCAGTAATCCTATCACTAGAGGTATTTCCATCAACATCAGTACTCCCATCAACAGCAGTAATCCCATTACAAGAGATAATCCCACCAACATAAGTACTCCTATCACTAGAGGTTTTCCATCAACATCAGTACTCCTATCACTAGAGGTTTTTCCATCAACATCAGTACCTCTATCACAAGAGGTACTCACATCAACAGCAGTACTATCACCAGAGGTATTTCCATCAACCTCAGTACTCCTATCACAAGAGGTACCCACATTAACAGTAATACTCCCATCAAAAGGATGCTTCAGTTTCTGGAGGCACTCATCAGTAGTGGTAGTTAATGACCAGAGGCACTCGCTCCATTTTTACTTGCGCCTTCATTTTCAGATCCAGAACTGTAAATTCTTCATTGATTATCACTAATTATTTGCAGTGATCACAGGAGGATTTATGATTAGTAAATGGACTGAATCTGCCCGGATCAATAAGACACAGAGCTGGAAGCCAATAAAAGTCAGCGCCCGGTTAATCCATTTATAACCATTAAAATAATGAGTCAATAAGTATCAGTGCGTCAGTGAGATCACAATCCATGTGGCCCCAGGGAGGGCGATGTCCAGGACCCCCACAAATATCACTAGGCGGACGGTATATTATAATATAATTATGAAAAAGTCCTAGCAGATACTGGGACATGGAAGAAAAAGAGGAAAATCTCTGAAATCGAGACTAAAAATATAATGCAATAATGTCACAAAATAATAATGTATAATGTAACAATCTACCGTTGTAATAGTGTAATAATATAATACTGTATAATGTAAAAATGATGCAACAATGTAGTAATGTGTAATGTAATGCTGTATAATGTGACAATGTAATATAATAAGTAACGTTTTAGGTAACAATGTAATAAAAGAATGTAACAATGTAAATATAAAAGCTAACAATGTACTAATATAATAATGTAACAATAATATAATGTGCAATGTAACAATGTAACAATCTGTAATGTAACACTGTGTAATGTAACAATATAATATCACAAAGTAACATTGTAATAATGTAACAATGTGTTAGGAAACAATGTAATATGTAACAATATAATATCACACCAAAGTAACAATGTAATAATGTAAATATAAAAGGTAACAATGTACTAATATAATGTAACAATATGTAAGGTAACAATGTACTTATAATGTAACAATGTTACAATGTCATAACCATCATAATGTAATGTATAACAATAATAAAACAAGGTAAAAATGTAAAAGGTAATCCTGTAACAATGTTATAATGTAACAAGGTATAATATAATATTAATAATGTAGCAACATAATGTAATAATGAGTAATGAAGTAATGTAGTAATAAGCAATGTAATACTAATACAGGAGCAGTATAACAATGTAATAAAGTATAATGCGGTGACGCGGCATACTGTCCTGTAATATGTTCCTATCCTCTCATAAAGGCGACCACATTTTTTCTGTTGGATTCTCTGTCCTAGCTCTGCACAGCCGTAATACGGAGGGTGCATAGGGCCTAGATGTTATCACTAGTAGCACCAGAAGTTTATTAAAATGCCGCGGTTATCTCAGAGAAAACCAGAACGTTCTAAAGATCATGTCTGCAAGAAAAGAATACTTCTATAATAATAATCCTACAAATGCTTCTCCTAATAAATACTACTATTATAGTTCTAGTCTGAGCTCTAAAGTATTAAAGTCATTGAATAGAGATTTCTTTCTTCTAACAGTCTAGTATGTAATGTACTGAGAAGGGCCCGGCTTGTGGTGATGTGGAGTCTGAAGGGTTTTTAGTTTTTAATTTTGGAATGAAAAAGAAATATCTAGAAAATCTATAAATGAAAGCAATGAATTAGTTGAGGCATTGCTCACATTTCCTCGCGCAGCGCTATTCTTGCCATCGATGAGGCTCCAATGGACCTCTATAGTCAGTGGAGCTTGTTGGGGGCCACTACACGACATCCTGGCTTCTGTTATCATCACATGACTGTTGCCGTCAGATTTCAGTTTACATTCGGATTTGCCAATAAGGGTGATCATTTTTTATTCCCCATTGATACAAAGATTCCCAAGGACGTGCCCGATGTGTAAGGATTTGGCTGATAAATGGGTGGAGCGGTTGTGCAGACTGAAGAAGTCACCGGCACACTTTCACTTTCATTTTGCAGAGAAATGTATTCAAATATTTTTTCTCATTGGCCAGTTCTGCATGTTGTGCGGTGTCACACCAGGGAAGCGACGATATCCCCACACGACCCCCGGGGCTTCCGGCCATCCTCTCGCCCATTCGCTCCTTGTTTGCAGCAGCGACTCCGGGTCCACTTTGCCGTTATTTGTGTAGCTGTTAGACATTTTGTCAGGGAGGGAGCTGCCAGTTTTGTACAACAAAAGCTTTACTGTCACTGAGCCAGTCCCAGACATGGTGGAAGGGAGCCGACAGGAAAAGGACTGGCTCCAGCGCTCGGCCCCAGCCGAATACAGTCACTACATTGACTCAAGTTGGCAGCGGGACGCAGTGTTGCTGGCTCTGAGCTGTGAACAAGGGTCGGGGCTGAATAACCAATTATACCAGCGCTGACTGAGTTTAGACAAGGTTTGCAAACTGTTCTAAGAGGCCGGCACACAAGCGAAACAAGTGGAGTAACGTGTCACGTCAGGCCGCCGTCCATGTTCCTCTGCGCACTCTACTTCAGGATAACCCCTGACATTTACACAGGGTCACTGACACTCTACGGGATCACATGTATGAGTAAATGTGAGCCATTTAGGGTACGGCTACATGGTGCAGCGCCATCGCGTGGTAGCGGTGATCCCATAGAAGTGAATGGGATCGCAGAGTCACTCACATTTTTGTTGTGACCCTGACGCGAGAGTCGCAAAAAATCCAGCAGTGTTGTTTTTTTTGTAACTCGCATGTTGGGGTCGCGGCGCACATACGTTTTCAGGCTGCGATGTAATTAATTTCTATTGGATCACCGATACACTGCGATCCTGGCCGCGACTAGTGTCGCCATGTAGTCGTAGCCTAAACATTGTGATTACAGCTTACTTACCAAGGGAGATGCCAGATTATAAATGAGGGGAAAAAAGGCGCCTTTCCAGGAGGATGCCGCACATCTATGGCCCCTGTGTGTTTACAACATGCTGACCATGTCACTCCACTAGGTAGGTGCATGTAATAGAAGCCCAAATCCTGGCTATACTGCCATATAGCAAATATATGTGTTACATATGGTCAATTGGGGCCATTTATCAAACTGGTGTAAAGGAAACCTGGCTTAGTTGCCCCTAGCAACCAATCAGATACCACCTTTCATTTTCCAAAAGAGCAGTCAAAAATGAAAGGAGCAATCTGATTGGTTGCTATGGGCAGCTAAGCAAGGTTTCCTTTACACCAGTTTGATAAATGGCCCCATATATATATAATATGTTTAATGTATATGGGTATTAACAGAGAGCGGGAAGCCTGGTGCTGTTGGTACTTCCATATTTTATGTAAATATATTCGGTCTATATGCATTACATCTCATATATACATACATTTTCGAACATTTTATGTATTACTTATAATATATATATATATATATATTAGGCCCCTTTCACACGGGCGTTGCGGATTGGGGCCGGATGCGTTCAGGGTGCGTTCAGTGAAACTCGCACCACTTTGCAAGGAAGTTCAGTCAGTTTTATCTGCGATTATATTCAGTTGTTCAGTTTTTTCCGCGCGGGTGCAATGCGTTTTGATGCGTTTTTCACGCGCGTGATAAAAAACTGAAGGTTTACAAACAACATCTCTTAGCAACCATCAGTGAAAAACGCATCGCACCCGCACTTGCTTGCGGATGCAATGCGTTTTTCACTGAAGCCCCATTCACTTCTATGGGGCCAGGGCTGCGTGAAAAACGCAGAATATAGAACATGCTGCGTTTTTCACGCAACGCAGAACTGATGCGTGAAAAAAAACGCTCATGTACACAGACTCATTGAAATGAATGGGTCAGGATTCAGTGCGGGTGCTATGCGTTCACGTCACGCATTGTACCCGCGCGGAAATCTCGCCCGTGTGAAAGGGGCCTTAGGGTGCCTTCATAAGCGGCAGATTTAGCTGGAGAAATTTCAATCAGTTCCATTCATCTGAATGGGGTCGTTTTGGTGAGAGGCACAAGTCCAATTAATATGAATAGAACTAATTTTCATTCGCAAAAAGTTGCATATAAAGACACTATTACGGTATACGTGATATGTGTGTATTATACATGGTAGACGTATCATATTGAATGTACGCATATATATAGTCTGTATGTGTTACATGTTATGTCTAACATATAGTATACATCTATTATATACGGCCTATACGTATCATGTTTAATGTATATGTATTATATATGGTCCATGTGTACGTATTACTGTGTATACAGCTTGTGTTATATGTATGTATACAGTATATATTTCTATATCTATCTATATTATTAGTATAGTATTTAGCATTACTATATATATTTATTTGGACTAAATAGAAAGCACATTTTATACCCGCTGCCGTGCTGGGACTTCTAGCTATGACTGAGTCTATAGCGGGGAAGAGGCGGTGACCGCCGCTTTAGTATCATGCATGCTATATCTATGGTGTATTTGTATTATATATGGTCTATATGTATTACGTTTCATGTATATATTATAGAACGGTTCTATGTATGATATATGTATAATATATGGTCTACCTGTATTATACACAGTAATATATGCATTATTATATGATATATGTGCTACACATGTGTACAGTCCATGTATTACAGCTCATACGTATTATATATGGTGTTCACATGTATCATGTTTAATCTATATGTATTATACACAGCTTTAGATTTATTCTATACATTTCCTGTATATGTCGTCTATACGATGCATATCTGTATGTATACGGTTCCGCTTTCCACTGATGTTTACTTTCCTTCGCTGGGAATTACGCAGCCTCTTGATGTAGACAAATGAATGGGTAATGGCTGAAATCTATAGGAGACGAGAAATATTTGGAATTCTGACTGCAAGATGCAGAAAGCTCTTAAGCCTTTAAGGTGAGTGCAGGGAACAGAGGCCTTTTGTTATCAGCTGCTATTTCCATGTGTTTCTATGGCAGCTCTCACTTTCTCTTACAAGCTAATTTCCAAGAAAACGTGCGCAGTCGGGGCCAAATCCCACTGTTTACCCAGTGTCCGATGTCTCACACCCAGGCCGCCGCCGCCGCTGCTGCTCGTGTGGTCGACATTTACATTGCAGAAGGGAAAGCAGTCATATTACATTGTACCGAGTAAGTAGTGACAGATGGAAAGCATACAGTGCAGCGTTATCTCCAGGTACAATCTCCGCCGGCCAGACTACAGCCCCATGGGGTTTAGGTATACAGTACACAGCTTAGACAAGGGGCGGGAGGCTGCATGTACCATGAGGTGACCGCAAGCAGAGGTCCAAGGCTCCGGGCTACACAGACCAGGTCAATGGTGCATTGTGGAATTTATACAACAGGCGACAATTCTCCATGTGGCACCATGCAAGTCTCACTGGCCTTAATGGACCTCTCTTTACATCTAGTAATTACTAGCATTCCCAGTGTAATAACAATTCTACAGAATCTATTCTTATGACTCTATGCTGTGCCATTCCTCTATTATTCCTAATAGAAGTTATGAATCAATTGCTAGCAGATGGCAATGAAGGTCCATCTAGTTGTTACGAGTTTGTGACAGTCTGACATTATCTGATCAGTGCTCCCAGCTGGTACCACCCAGATGGCATCCCCTATAATACAGTATAATCAGGGTCGGACTGGCCATAGACTCTATAGGGAAACTTCCCGGTGGGCCCTTCCTCTCGGCCGCTGACCAGGTACATAATGATCTCTCAGAGGCAACTAATGCTGTGAGAATCAGGTACTCATTTAGTGCTCATGCACGCGAACGTGTGGCGCCCGTGCCGTGTGGCCTGCGCTGGGGGATGCAGACCCATTTACCTTGAATGTATCCGCGATCTGTCCGCACAGCAAAAAAATAGAGCATTTTTTTGCGGTGCAGAGGCACGGATTGAAATGCTCCATATGATCATACTATGAAATTTTTGGTCCACATCCGATCCGCATTTTTTGCGGATTTGATGTGGACTTATTCATTTCAATGGTGCAGCGGAATATGTCCGTTCTGTGATCTTGCAAAAAAAAAAAAAAGAACATGTCCTATTCTTGCTGATCATTTTGCGTGCTGATCCGCAAAAGGCAGAACACGCATGGCTGGTATCGGTGTTTAGCAGATCTGCAATTTGCATGTGACTGGGCCCTTAATCAGAGACAACTGGAGGAGGACAGAACATGGCAGCTACTGGGGGCCACCACAGAGGGACAGCTTTTGGGATAGTATATTGTGCTGCACTGTGGTATATGGTTCTGCTGTATTTTGCACCACTGTATTGCTGGCCCCGCCTACTTGTGCTGCCCCGCCTTCTGTCAATTTGGACCCGCCTACAACATGGGGCCAATTTTATTTATATTTTTTCCAGGGCCACTTTTAGTTCCCAGTTTGCCCCAAAGTATCAAGATAAACTGTATCATCCCCATAGGACAGTATAGTGACATCCCTGGAGTATCACCTATGGGATAGTATAGTGATACATTGTAGCAATGTTTCCTATACAGTTCCTAGGGAATCCCAGCAGATTATTTTTTACGAATTTCCTATAGAGGAATCCCCAGTGCTAAATACTGATACAGCATAGTATAGTACAGTACAATATACATAGGGCAGGGCTTGAGGGGGTGGAGCATGACACAGGGATTCAGATATGAAACAGATACTCCATTGGGAGAAAAAGCCACAAGTTTTGGTGCACACCATTTCTGTGCTAACATTTTTGATTTTATGCTACTGCCGACAGTTTTAAAAAGTAGGCCTGATGTATCACCTGTGACCTTATAAAAAGAGACAAAACAGGGGCGATCTTACTCCTGTAGGGGGGTGGTGAACAAAAGTGCTATGTTTGAAGATGCGTCAAATTTACGGCAATACAGACTTACTGCACTTAATATAATACACTGGATCGGGTTTGCCTGCAGGGGAGCGGTGTCAGTCAGACAGGAGGCGGTATCACAAAGGTGAGAGGAGGAGTCACCAAAGTGGGAGGCTGTGTTAGGCAGGTGGGAAGCAATGTCAGGTAGGTAGAAGGTGGCATCAGGCAGATGGGAGACTGTCACTCAGATGTGAGACTTTGTCAGGCAGGTGAGAGCCTAAGTCAGACAGGTGGGAGGTGTGTCAGGCAGGTGGGAGGATAAGTCAGACAGGTGGGAGGTGTGTCAGGCAGGTGGGAGGTGTGTCAGGCAGGTGGGAGGTGTGTCAGGCAGGTGGGAGGTGTGTCAGGCAGGTGGGAGGATAAGTCAGGCAGGTGGGAGGTGTGTCAGGTAGGTGGGAGGCTAAGTCAGGTAGGTGGGAGGTGTGTCAGGCAGGTGGCAAGCCGCATCAGGCAGGTGGGAGGCTAAGTCAGGCAGGTGAGAGGATAAGTCAGACAGGTGGGAGGCTACGTCAGGCAGGTGGGAGGCTACGTCAGGCAGGTGAGAGGATAAGTCAGGCAGGTGGGAGGCTACGTCAGGCAGGTGGGAGGCTACGTCAGGCAGGTGGCAGGCTAAGTCAGGCAGGTGGCAAGCCGCATCAGGCAGATGGGAGGTTTGTCAGGTAAATGAGAGGATAAGTCAGGCAGGTGAGAGGATAAGTCAGACAGGTGGGAGGCTACGTCAGGCAGGTGGCAGGCTACGTCAGGCAGGTGAGAGGATAAGTCAGACAGGTGGGAGGCTACGTCAGGCAGGTGGCAGGCTAAGTCAGGCAGGTGGCAGGCTAAGTCAGGCAGGTGGCAAGCCGCATCAGGCAGGTGGGAGGTTTGTCAGGCAAATGAGAGGATAAGTCAGGCAGGTGGGAAGTCTGTCAGGCAGTTTTGGAGGCTACATCAGGCAGGTGGCAGGCTGCGTCAGGCAGGTGGCAGGCTGCGTCAGGCAGGTGGAAGGCTGCGTCAGGCAGGTGGGAGGTGATGTCAGTCAGTTTGCCCCAGTCGTCCTATCTATCCTCACTATTACCTCGGGATTAACGTTTATCTCTAATCTCTGTCCTGGCCAAATGTCAGTGATTCTAAAATCTGTGGGCCTCTTAATCTGCATGTCATAACTGTGCTGTCACTGGCAGAAAAATGTGAAGTTACTGTACATGCCACATGCATTGTATATAACTGCGGTGGATGGCATGTCCCCAGATTCTGTCCCAAACCCCATAATCCTGCATAATGACAGGGAATGCTGAGAATGTCCCCAGCATCACAGGGAAAAGTGATGTCCCCCAGCAAATCACCTATGGCCATTACTAACCTCTATACGGTTGCAGCTTCAAACACCCATCATTAGTAGCCACTGACACTCTGATCTGCAGACCCCACTATATAGCGATCATGATCCTGAGCTACCTGGTTCATGAACAGAATGCCAGAACTAAAGTGAAGACTGACACAAAGGAGGAAAGAAAGAGCTGGAGGAGTAGAACTCCATTTACCTAACATTCACAGTCTGTATAAAGCTGGGTGACGACCCTGAGTCAGCAGAACTGTAAGACCAACCCTAGGAGACCTCCAAGTGTCATGCACACATTTTTAGGCCAACTGGAGCACTTTCAATTCGAGTAGAATTGATTCAGACCTGACATGAATTGGTTGACTGAATCAAATTCCAATTGTTGGATAAAAACTGCAAGTAAAACACACACACACTACATTTTTTCAAGTATGGAAAAAAAATATATGGCCGTCAACGGGATAAAAATATCAGAAAAGCAGGGAAAAAACACCCAAACAAGAGAATGCTGCTATTAAAAAAACGCATCTAAAGGGTGAAAAACACCTCTACAAAATAACTCCTGTTTGCCCTGAGTTGAATATTTCCCATAGACTATGGCACCTGGAGCTGGTGTTTTTTGACTGAAAAATTTGGGGGGGAAAAGCACCAAAACCCTCAATAATGCAGAGAAGCCGCCTGTGTGAGAGCAGCCGTATAGCAGTAGGCGCTCTCTGAGGTAATTATGTTTTATTCTGTAGCTCCAGGGCAGACACACACGTTACATGACAGAGCTGGCGCACACTCAGCGACTACTCCTCGCCGCACTGACAGCCGCGATTTACTCCAACTAACAAGTCAATCATGGGAAAACCGCAGTCCCAGGTGTCTGTCTGCTGAAAACATCCCACGACAAGGTCTCTGCAGGTTATTCCACCACTAACAGAACATTGCTCCCCAGATCAGGTGATGGTCCCGGCCTTGCACTTGGAATGCTCCTTCTCTGCTGCTTTCTGCGCTGTCTTTTATCAAACAGACTATCAAAGTCAGCAGCAGAGCAGCGCACCGCATTCCCGGCCCCGGCTGTTTATGCACTCACATATTCCGCCAATACATCACTCTTATTACTGCTGAACTAAGTGAACCCCTCAGCTTACATACTGCAGCCACCCAGGAACACTAATCCCCGTGTGATTTAAGACCAATCCCCCATATCAAACACGGAAGGAGCCGCACATATCACAAGAGTGTTCTGTCCGGGAAGCAAACGCATAGCATCCGACACACTCATGTCAATGGTTCTGGGCACCATCTCTGCGTTCATGATAAATCGCAGCACGTTCTGTATTGTGCGTTTTTCAGCCCTGGCTCCATAGAAGTGAATGGGGCTTGTGTTTAAAACCGAAGCCCTCCGGATGCAATGTGTTCTTCACCGATGGTTTCTAGGTTTTTTTTCACGTGTGTGAAAAATGCATCAAAAACTGATTGCACCTACGCGCATATTCGCCCTGTAACTCTTCTATAGCATTTAATTTAGCCAATGGTATGATTATTTGGGACATTTTATGTGAAATTATTAGTAAGTCATCAGGTTATTTAGACCAGGGATACCCAACCTGCGGCCCTCCAGCTGCTGCAAAACTTCAACTCCCAGCATGCCTGGACAGCCTACAGCAGTGCATTGTGGGAGTTGTAGTTTTAAAACAGCTGGAGGGCCGCAGGTTGGGCATCCCTCATCTAGACTAATAACACAGCCGCCACCCACTCCCTTTATTCTTGGAGTAAGGCCTCATGCTCACGAACATATTTTCTTTCCGTGTCCGTTTGTTTTGCGGACCGTATACGGAACGATTCATTTCAATGGGTCCGCCCAAAAAAAACAGAAGTTACTCCGTGTGCATTACGTCTCCGTATGTCCGTATTTCCGTTCCGCCAAAAATTTATTGTCCGCATTACGGACAAGGATAGTACTGTTCTATTAGGGGCCAGCTGTTCCATTCCGCAAAATACGGAATGCACACAGACGTCTTCCGTATTTTTTGCGGATCCGTTTTTTGCGGACCACAGAATACATACGGTCATGTGCAATGTTCAGTTGTGCTCTTGGGCACACGTTGACTGTAATGATGATCCAGCAGCTTTCTGGCATAAATGCTGGGTTTCGTCTGGACAAATACCGCTGCATGCACTGACGGTGCCTAAGAGCACCTTGTCATAAGTGAAGGGCATCCTCTGGCGGTGTGCGCCTGGAGTGAAATTCTGCTCCACTCCTGGATGAACCAGTTTTTCGAACACTTTTACGCCTGGAAATGGCATTTGTGAATGTGCCAGGGCTGATTGGCTGGCGCGGGTGTAGCACTAAGTAAATGACCCCTAGTGGTTGCAAGGGAGAAACAGCCTGCATACAGTGCCTGCACAGGAGGAGGAGACAGCAGAGAAGAAATTAGGGGCATAGACACAGCTTAAAGGGGTATTCCGGTTACACAGTATACCTATGCTACAGAGTTTTACCATGCAAATGGCTCACTAATATAATGTTATTACCAGATTTGCTGCCTTTATCTGTAATAAAAGTACCTTTTTGGGCAGTCAGCCTTTTGTTTATTCAAAGTTTTCCATGGTTATGACCTGTAGTTTTCTGTGCAGCATGGTCGAGCATGCACAGTTCTCTGCCTCCGTCAAGCTTACTTTGCCACAAGCAGTGGAAGCGCTCACATGGCCGAGAGCTTGCGTTCATGTAAGGCCTCTTGCACACAACCGTATGGCTTTTTCAGTGTTTTGCGGTCAGTTTTTCACAGATCCGTTGTTCCATTTTTTGTTTCCGTTTCTGTACCGTTTTTCCGTATGCCATATACAGTAATTACATAGAAAAAATTGGGCTGGGCATAAAATTTTCAATAGATGGTTCCACAAAAACAGAACAGATACAAAAGACATATGAATGTATTTCCGTATGTGTTCCGTTTTTTTTGCGGACCCATTGACTTGAATGGAGCTACGGAACGTGATTTGCGGGCAATAATAGGACATGTTCTATTTTCAACGGAATGGAAAAACTGAAACTGTATGCATATGGAGTACATTCCGTTTTCTTTGTGGACCCATTGAAATGAATGGTTCCGTATACGGAATCAAAATACGGCCAGTATACGGAACGCAAAAAAACTTTGTGTGCATGAGCCCTAAAGCAGAGAGAAATCATGGCATATAAAATGCCCTGGACTCGTCGGAAATGCCCACTTATAGACGGGTTTGTGTTAGTCCTGCCCATTTTCGGCCCAGTACAGAGCAAATTTGCTTGGACTGTCTCTGAAAATCAATGACAGTCCTGGCAATTCAGGACAGCTGGCAACTGATACAGAAGTGCTGTGCATAACAAGGGTCTGCGGTCATCCAATCAGTGATCAGAAAGCCTTGTGAACGCGCACAGAATGATGGGCAATGTAGTCTGTTTGTTTCCAGCTCATATGATGTCAGAGAAAGCGCCATAACAGGAAGAGTGAAAACGGGCGAACAGTAGTTGGATAGAAAGGTAACGCTGGACTCCTGAGATCCGTTTCTGTATAGGTTAAGACACACTGCAGTTAAAAAAAAAATAGCTTACACAACTGGAATACCTCTTTAATTTTGAATGGACTACATCTAGTGGTTGACTTGTGGTTAAAACAACATCAAAATTACAATGAAAATGGCAAAAAAAATAGTGATTTTTCAGAATCTTTTTTGATGCAGTTTTAAACACATCTGAACCTAGTGTGAACGTACCCTTAGGCTATGATTATATTTTACAAGTTTGTCAAGTTTTGGCCGCTGCAGACGCTCCCCACATCAGGAGAGGTGGACTAGAGGCAACACGACAATTGCCCTGCGCCACATGCCCACCAGCTGAAGGATAGAGGGCTACTGTCGCTTTAAGCAGCGCTGAAGTTAATAAATATATATGGATCAATCTGTGACGGCTGCATCTCCCCATTACACCCATTAAAGCGTCCTATACATCAATAGCGAGCTGGAGATCCATTAAAGCGCCCATCAGATTCCTGCACTAATGTTACACAGCTGCGGGGTAAGTGTGTAAAATGATACGTGACAATTATGCTGCAGAACGCGGATACATCCCGGTGACAGAGAGCGGCACGATGATGGGGGGTCCAGATAATCTCCCTCCATTAGGCATACATTGATTGGGAGAGGTGATAGCGGCAGGGGCTCTGGGGTGCAGCTTTATCACTCGTCCCCACATGTTCAGTCACAGCGGGGGACGCCCTGCAGAACGGGCAGCGCTGTCTGATGTCGCCACACCGGAGGAATAAAATAGAATTTCATGGAGAGCATCTCGAGGTCACCACAGCCCATATATTAACATAATCACGGAGGCCTCGGCAGACAGACCTAATTCCCTACATACTTGCGCTCGCTGCCATTTGCAGGTTTCTGTTTTTTACTGTTCAGTGAGAATTTGTTTCCTATGGAATGTAAATTCCTCAACAAGGTCACATGACTGGAGCTGCCCGCACATAGCGACATAAATCAGTATGTACTTTGTCATATATATTATTAGTGGACGTATCATCTTCCACTGGTCCCATTTCTCTGTCAGTCACATGGAGGAGGGGGATGGAGCTGCAGCTTCTCTTCCTCAGTGTCCCTGATACTGTATGCTGTGAGAGGGGAGGAGGAGCATCACGTTACCGCCCTACTCTGCCTGTGGAGGCATCTAACTGGCTCAGAGCATACAGCATAGCTCTGACATCACATCAGGAAGAGCAGGCATGGAGAGAGAAAGGAAAGCAGCAAATCTCCAGATCATTACAGCATTGGCTAAACTCTAGTCACCGCCAGAGCTGCAAGTACAGTTCTGCTGGTTTCCTATTATCTCATAGGTTGCAGTTAAAGAGATTAATTGCTAACACTTGGCACTTTATAGCAGTTTAATGTGGGGAAAAAACTACAATCTACAAGGCTCTGCAATTATGTGATTTAGTTCAGAATGGTGAGTGCAGCTCTGGATGTGACTGGAGGATTACATGGTGCAACAGCAGAATGCCGACTGCAGCTTTGGATGAGACGGAAGAATTAGCTATGATGTAAAAATACTGCAGCTCTGGAGGGGACTAGAGATTAAAATATTGGTGGTGATTTACCTAAACTGGTGCAAAGGAAATCTTTCCTAGTTGCCCATAGCCATCAATCAGAATCCACCTTTCATTTTCCAAAGGAGCGCTGAACAATGAAAGGTTGAATCTGATTTGATGCTATGGGCGACTAAGAGAAGAATTGTGATTGCAGTCCTGGACGTGACAGAAGTATAAGATACGATAAACCAGCCAAACAGTGACTGCTGCTCTGGAGGTGAATGTAACAGGAGAACTGTGAGTGCAGCTCTGGAGGTGGCTATAGCATAAGAAATCATATAACAGTCAACCTGTGACTGCAGTTTTGATGTCACTGGAAAATATGGCTTGGTGTAACAGCATCTTGGGAGGTGACAGATAAGAAATTTTATAAAAGGGGAATTGTGGCTGCAGCTCTGGATGCGAATGCAGTATAAAGCATGACACAACTAGGCGCCTATTACACTGTCTGAGATAACATAGGCTGATGAAAACTGAATGTGGGAGAAATGATCGCTACTGAAGTCGTTCCCCCCCCCTCATTCTGTGATTACACAGGGAGATGTGCTGCCAATATTTGGGTACCCTTCATGCTGATGAAAGATGCCCATCAGCCGTTCATCGGCTACTCCATTATACAGGCTAATTATTGTGAACAAGCATTCGTACGAGCCTTAAAGGGGTTTTATTATTGATGACCTATCCGCAGGATAGGTCATCTATGTCAGATCGGCAGGGGTCCAACACCCGGCACCCCCGCCGATCAGCTGGATGAAGAGAATCCCTTCATTGTTTCAACATTGCAGCGGTGAGCAGGTGTAATTAAAAGCTGAGGATAGGTCATCAATAATCCTGGAAAACCCCTTTAATTATCAGTACAAGAGAAGTGAAACGATGGACCCGTACTGCGTATTATACACAGACTATATCAGGATTTAAAGTGTATGACACTGATAGGTGGGGCGCCATTTTTAATCACGGTGGCTGCAGGGGTTAACAGCAAGGCTCCTACTGCGGATGCTGTGTGTCACCGACCTGTTAGTTCACGACACCCACACAGCGCACATATTACACTATGTAAAATTGCTCAACTTTGCTGAACCCTCCAGAGTTTGCTTAATCTCTAATGCAATCAAAGACAAACACATGTCCGCTCCAGCTGCACGCCGAGCCGCGATGCTCCGCGTCCAGATACCGCATGCTGCCATTCTTCCCCCCATAATCCTCGGCTTAATACACAAATGCACAATGAAGGGGACACTAGGAAAAGAAGGACAATATAGCGAGCGGAGGGGATCGGAGGGGAGGGGGGTGACAGTGCCCAGGACTTGGCAACCTGCAGAGGAGCCCAGTTGAAAATTACAAACAGCTGGAGATGACAGTTGTTCTAACAGCTGAGCTGACAGGATTAATCTAAATGCACCAAAATCAAAAGGAGAGAACACCTGTCTAGTCTTCCAGGGACACGCCACAAGGTAGGCCAAGAAGTGAGGGCGGGGGGCGCAATGTGCTGCAGACGACAGAGAAATCAGATCCATGTGTCCATGGAAGAGATTAGACACAACGGTGGAAAGTTATCATTAGAGGAGGCATGAATTTACCAATAAATGGGCGCATATTGCACACAGTTTATCAAGATGAGGCATATGGCGTAATATGGCGCAGCTCCTCACTTTGGAGTGCACCAGGAGTCTCCCCAATGGGTCCAAAGGAAACTGCGCCAATTTGATCCCAAAGTGTGACTGATGTAGGGCATCTTGTTAGAGACTTTTCCCTCCTATGCTGACTTCTTTGACACCTGCATTTTCAACCAAAACATACAGATTTAGGCCTCATGCACACAACCGTTTTTTTTTTGCGGTCTGCAAAATGGATTTCCGTTGTTCCGTGACCGTTTTTTCTTCCGTGGGTCTTCCTTGATTTTTGGAGGATCCATGGACATGAAAAGTGAAAAAAAAAACGAAGTCAAGTTTGCATTGAAAATGATAGGAAAAACGGACACGGATCACGAACGCGGATGACTATCTTGTGTGCATCCGTGATTTTTTTAGGACAGGTCATATTTTTTTTTCACGGACTGGAAAAACGGATCACGGACGCGGAAGCCAAACGGTGCATTTTCCGATTTTTCCACGGACCCATTGAAAGTCAATGGGTCCGCGAAAAAAAACGGAGAACGGAACAACGGCCGCGGATGCACACAACGGTCGTGTGCATGAGGCCTTAGCTGCAGATTTTTTCCTTCCTGTGTGGGAGAAATGTTAGGATGTCTTTACACGTGGCAGAGTTTTACGCCAGAAAATCAGCAACAGAAAGACTCCCCCATGTTATCCTATGGGGCTGAAAAGTGTCAATCCCTGCCCTGTGCTCCGCTGCAGAATTAACATTCAGCATGATTTGTCGCAGTGTTTTTGATTCTGAATGTCTCCATTCATTTCAGTCGGGGATGTCATCCGCACAGAAATCCGCAACGAAATTTACAAAATAATCCACGTTCTATTCCACGTGGAAAATTCCACACCAAAATCTGAAACTTTGTATAAATCCGCACGTGCAGATTTTCTGGCGGAAAATGCCGCCACGTGTAAGCGCACCCTTATTCCTATATTCCTACATGAGAACACTTTGATCATTTTCCTCTCATTTTGCAATAGCTCTTAATGGTTGCTAAAGGCAAAAAAGACAGTTTTTCTTCACAGTTTTTTGTTTTTTTTTACAGTTTTTGATAAATCTCCTGTAATATATCTGTTTCTGAGCCGCTATAACCAACACATAGATTATAAGACAATTACAGGTCATCTGGAAAAACATTTCTATAAAATACACGGAGAATGAGATCCTAAACTTTCCAGGGTTTTAAGGGTAACTGTCATGTTTTCATAAAAATAAATCAATTTTAGCATATGTTACTGCTGCAGCAGCATTATGCATAAAGCAATCTTTAGTTTCTTCACATACCACCGTTTTCCTTGAGTTTTTCCCTTCGTTACGGCTGTTTAAACATTTACAATATAAGGGCCTTCTCAAGATGGCTCCTCTGCCAGTTCTCTGAGGCCAAAACTGCTTTCCCTCACTTCCCATACACACTTGCTGTAGCCAGCAGCTCCCTGCCAGCCAATTAGATTGGATTACTGAGAGACACGCCTCCTCACTCTGAAGCCAAATGCTGGCATGCAGTGTGAAGGACCGCCCCTCCGTCTTCCTGTCTTCTTAGCCAGAGACAGACAAGCCATAACAACTGTCTTTTAAGGGAGCAGTGGAAAGGGGCAGAGGACATTAATGAAAGCTGTTATTATAAGGTAATACAATCATTGACAGACTAACCCAGGTATACATGCCTAGCTCTAATAAACTAGCAAATAAAAAAAATATGACAGTTACACTTTAAATACTGATGACCTATCCTTAGGATAAGTCGTCAATATCAGATCGGTGGGGGTCTACCAGGCGCTGTATCATTGGATACCAAGCACCGTACATTGTGCAGTGGCGATGCCCGGTATTGCAGCTCAATCCCATTCACTTAAACATCACTTATCAACGTGGCATCAGAGACCAAAGAAAGGCCACAGAGCTTGTCAAAAGCACCACAGCCCCTTCTAAAAGTAGATGGGTGCTGGTGCAGAGAGTTGGACTCCCACCAATTTGATATTGATGACCTACCCTGAGGATAGGTCATTAGAGGAGTATTCCGGTTGTTAAAAGCTATTTTCTTTCCACAGAATAGGAGATAATTATTAGATTAGTCATGAGAATAGGTACCCCATACTCCTTGAAAGACCCCCAAAATAACAGGAGCAGCAGGTCGGCCATGCAAACTGTCGCTCCATTCATCCCCATCGGAACTTCCATAGAGATGAATGCAGCAGCAGTGCACTTGCTGGACCAGCCGCTCTGTTTATCTCAGGGGGCTCCGAGGGATAAAGGTTATCCAGCGGTGAGACCCCGACCTGTCCTGTGGATAGGGGATTTTAACATCTGGAATATCCCTTTAATACTTTAAGGGGATACCCCATCATTAATAAAAATTGGAAATCATACATAATCTAGTACATGACAATCTCTTTCTAACAAAGCTAGAACCAGCCTCATCTCTCACAGAGATCTCCCCATTCATTGCTCCAATTGTTCTGCTATATTTATTTCAAGCTGCCAAATTATGGGGGCGTGACCTGTCTGCTGCAGCTAGTGGCAGTTGGAGGATGGAACTGAGCACGTGCTTCCATCTCAGTGAGCTGGACACAAAAATTATAAAAAATAGTAACCCCCAGGTGGCGCTATACAGATAGATTTCATTGAATAACTCAAAAGCTATAATACATTTTTAATTACATGGAATTACAAAAGCATTCTGATCTAGGTGCTGGTTTGCAAACTGTAGAATATTATTAGTGGGACGACCCCTTTAAGACTTGGACAGCCCTGTTCTTTAGGATCCAATCCTGTGTTTGGAAAAAATAATACATAAAATGTGGGTCTGGGTTTAAAGGGCTAGTAAGTTCAAAGCAGCAACGGCAGCATCTAAAGTTGGATCAGAACAGCGCCGCTGATGGTTGAATTATTGTCTAGAGGGAATGTTGTCACAGAATAGATCAGTGGTGGCGAACCTATGGCACGGGTGCCAGAGGCGGCACTCAGAGCACTCTCTGTGGGCACCCGCACCCTGGAAAGGGTCTATGGTGTACCAATATGCCTTAGACTTTTCCTGCCATTCATCAGCGCAGGGCGCGCTATGAACTGCACACTGAATGTAGGGAGGCTATTATAGCTAAATGATAAAGTACATGGAAGATATACTATGTTGACATTCAGGGTAAATTGCTGTGTTGGCACTTTGTGATAAATAAGTGGGTTTTGGGTTGCAGTTTGGGCTGGGTTCACACCTGAGCGTATCCGATAAGCGCTGTTTACAGGCGTTTTTATCGTGGGCATATTTTGGGTGCGCTTTTGTATTTGGAAACGCGCGTCGTACGCGCGTTCTTGCTATTGACAACAGAGGCGTACGCGCGACAATACGCCCCAAAGAAGCTCCTGTACTTCTTGGGGCGTAGGGCGTTTTACAGCGCGTTCGTACGCGCTGTAAAACGCTCAGGTGAGAACCATGCCCATAGGGAATCATTGGTTTTTGCCTGCTGAGCGTTTTACAGCGCGTAGGAATGCGCTGTAAAACGCTCAGGTGTGAACCCAGCCTAAGTCTGTAAACGGTTCGCCATCACTGGCGTAGATGGATCCTGAGGTGACCCTGGGAAGTTGCAGTAATGTGTTGCTCCATAACAAGGCAGCTTGGCCTTTGCAGAGCCGGAAACGCTGGGTGACTACTACTGTGGGACTATAGAGGCTATATTGGTGGTCATCCAGCTTTCCTGGAAACAGATATGATTGAGAAAAGGCTGGATGGAAATGATAGCAAGTGGACAGAACAATAATGTAGAACATGGTTCGCTCCTGAAGAAGAAGCGTGTAAGCGAAACCCGGGTCGGGTGATGCCTGTGATTTTATACATACGTTTTAATCAAGTTTCGGCTTGTGAGTATAATAAAACATTTTTAATGTACAGAGGAAGTCAGTGCTTCACTATGGTTGCGATTCCTTGATCCCCTACAGGAAGGTTGGGTAGAGGAGAGATACCGATCTGTGGAGCTTGATGGTCCGTTTCCATGCCAGATATTTGTTCTGTACCGAAAAAAGAGGAGGCTCAGAGGAGTGAGCAGCAGCGCGGTCTTCTTATACAACGATTTACTGGATTCTGTGATTTTAACCCACATCACATCGAGGACCTGCAGCGCGATAAGTACAGCTACGTATCTAAGTGACTTATTTCATTGTGAACAATGTAGAACATTAGAGAACACATTGGCGGTAATTTATCTAAGCCTGGTGTTTTAGGGCAGTCTATGATCCCCCCTGAGGTGCACGCCTCGTCATAAATTCGGCGCATTCTCCGCCAGTCCATGCTCCTTATTTGAAATCTACTGCAGTCCCTGAGTGGAGCAGATTTCAGTCGTCGTTTCTTTGTGTAAATGACAGTAAAATTGGCGGGGCTGATAGTCCTGCCCTTGCCGGTTCCCTACGCCGCCCTGTCGTTCCCCTGTGTCGACAGCAGCGTGAAACTGCCACGTGCTACAATATTTTGTTGCATGGACGTTTAAAAAGGGGCAAAAAGGGGTCTGGCGTAAGAACTGGAGTAAGCAGTCTTAATAAATGACCCCTATTATATTAATGTTGTGATCCTAATTATTGGCGGCGGTGACACCAAGAGGCTGCAGACATCTGGCCTCCATATTGTTTCTTGACGCCCACCCCTCCCCCACTTCTCTCCTACAAGGTTGTTGACCCACGCTCAGCGCTGGATGGAGATCACTGAATTTCAAAGCCCCGGCTTCTCACTTTAGCATCCAGCCATCCTCCTGGGCTAATTACTGTATTCTCTTTGAGCTTTCAGTCACCAAAGCCGCTCGTCTTCCCTTTCATCCCTCGTCTTCAGCCACACAGCGCAGACCGCGATGTGTTTACCCACATGCAAAACGGGACGGATCTGTGTTCCCATCTCTCATTTGTTTAGCAGAGGAGACTTGAAGGAAACGTATAGAGGATTTTATAGCATAAAAAGAATCATGAAAGGCGCTCGAGACGCTTTGTAATAGTAATAACGCGGCGCATTAATGGCCAACATTACCGGCGTAATCTAATTACCGCTCGATCTCGACGCGGCCACAAAGCTAGAGGTCAACGGGAGAAATATCAAAGGTTACTGGTGTAATTTCAAGGGCGGAAAACAATCTGTTGCATGAAGAAACTTATTTTATTAACTGTTGATAGGAGATAGAAGTACAGAAAATGGCGACTTGCGGGGAGCAAGAGTTTACTACGTTTTGGATATGACTAAATGGCGCTGAAAGTCACATGACTGTGATAAATGTCAACGCTCATCTCTGTCTGTCATTGGCAGGAGACTTTCTCTGCGTTAATTAAAATCGGTTCCCATCTGCAAAGCTTTAATTAAACGACACACGTATAACAAATACCACCATGTATGTAGCGTAACGGAGAGGTAATGGAATGATGTGGAGATTAATCTGGTCTGGGTTTAAAAGGCCGGTAACCCCCACTGAGGAGAAGCTAATGCCCGTCACATCCATGCATAGTAAAAAGAGAGGAGATAGCGCAGGATTCCTTTAAGGGCCCTGACACTAATAATGACGCTAGAATAAATATTTTAGAAATTATTCCTATAGTATCGGACATATCTCCTGTTACGTGCAAGCAGCTCACGTCCCTTATTTCTCTACACAAAACGAGGAAACCAAGACCAGGGGCTTATTTTATCTGCGATGTGAAAATATTTTACCCTATCAAGAGAAATGTCAATGTCAGCACAGAAAACGCAGCCAGTTGTAAAAGTGGGCGTGGCTAGATAGTCACAAAACATGCAAATCAGCGCCTACAATGTGGAAAAAATAAATAAAAATAAATAAATATATATATATATATCTGTATATATAAGATTCAATGACTTCACAATATTAAAGAAAAAAAAAGGGGTTGTCCCATGAAAATATTCTACTTTTTCAAAGCAACTCCTGGATCTGAATACTTTTGTAATTGCAAGTAAAAAAATTTTTGTATAGCCACTAAAATGTATCTGTATAGCGCCACCTACTGTTTGTTCTATTCCTTCTCAGTCTACCTGGCTGAGCTGGATACACGGGCAGTTTCATACTTCTGCTGCAACCAGCCATATCTAATATTAATAGGTGTGACAGTTACAGGGAGAGAGCTGCAGCAGAAAGTACACTCCCCCTGAGAAACAACACACACCCCTGAGCAGCCAGCTTCTCAGAAATCTAAATGAATGGGGAGATCTCTGGATCCATGAGAGGTACAAGGCTGGTTCTAGATTGGTTAGAGAAAGATAGTCATGTACTATGTGATGCCTGATTTTTCATTTTTTACAATAACCTCCTCCCGACATGTGGAATACATCTACAGTGCAGCGGGCAGTGACTTTCCGCAAACCACCATACATGTAAGGTGCACTGATTGAGCGGGTACAGGAGCTGTGCTTGCTCGATCGGTAGATGCTGGCATCACTGAAAGCTCTGGTGCCAGCAGATTAACCTCTTAGCTGCTACTGTCAATGGTGACTGCAGCGTCGAAGGGGTACACAGAGGGAGGGGGCCCCCTCTCTAACTCCATCGGCTCCAGCGAGATGGAAGCTGCACGCTCGCATACTTTATTACATTGAACTAAGCGGTGAACAAGGTTTGGGACAAGACAGAAATCTTGGCCTCTGTTTTACTTAAGCTGGATTGAAAACTAAAGAAGTTCTTGATTTAACTGCACATACTACTTAAGAGCCGGGGTTGTTTTTCTAAGTAATAATATAAGGGCGGACTAGATGGGCCTTGTGGTCTTTTTCTGCTGTCAATGAGCAAACAGCAGGTTACATAGGGGGTGACCACATTGGGGGTATTGTTGTTCTCAGGAAACATTATCCTTTATAACAACATTTGGGGTGCTTTTTCTCCTGTTACCACTTGCGTAAATGAAATATTTGAGGCTAAAACTACATATTATTGAAATACAATGTCATTTTTTATTTCATGTCCCAATCTTAAAAAATTTCTATGAAGCATCTGTGGGGTCAAGGCAATCACTATACCACTCGATAAATGCCTTGAGGGGTAAAGTTTGACTTCTTGAGGGTTTCCACTGGAGAGGTTTTTTGGGGTGTCTTAAGATGCAAAATAGCCCCTAAAAACCATCATTCTGGCCTCCAAAACCTAAATGGTGCTCCTTTCTTTCTGAGCCCTGCTGTGTCCCTATAACTCCGTTTACGACCACATTATGGTGTGTTTCCATTATCAGGAAAAATGCTTAACAAATTTTGGGGTTCTATTTCTCCTGTCACCCCTTGTCAAAATGAAATATGTGTGGCTAAAACAATATTTTATCGGAAGAAATTACATTTTTCATTTTCACTGCCAAATGTCTCTAAATGCCATGAAACTCCTGTTGGGTCAAAGTGTTCACTACACACCTCCAAAAATTCCTTAGTTTCCAAAATGGTGTCACTTTTAGGGTCTTTCTACTGCAGGGGTACCTCAGGGTGACATGGTGCCCAAAAACCATTCCCTTCTGAACCCTGCGTTGTGCCCATACAGCAGTTTACGACCACATATGGGGTGTTTCTGTAAACTGCAGATCAGGGTAATAAATACTGAGGGTTTTTGTTTTGCTGTTATTGATGTGTTACAGGAACAAATGGATTAAAATGGAAAAATCCGCACAAAAAAAAAAAATTAAATTTTTAAATTTCACCTCCATTTTGCTTTAATTTCTGTAGAACATCTAAAGGGTTAACAAAGTTTCTAGAAATCAGTTTTAAATCATTTGCAGAGTGTAGTTTCTAAAAGGGGTAATTTGTGGGTGGTTTCTATTACGTAATCCCCACAAAGTCACTTCAAATCCGAATTGGTCTTTAAAAAAGTTGGTTATGGAAATTTTCTTAAAACTCTGAAGAATTGTTTCTAAAATTCTAAGCCGTCTAACAACCTAAAAAATAAAAATGACATTCACAAAATGATGTCAATGTAAAGTAGACATATGGGGAATGTTAATTAACTATGTATGAGGTATCACTATCTGTCTTAAAAGCGGAGAAATTCAAATTTAGAAAATAGTGACTTTTTCCAATTTATTTCTTAAATTTTAGATTTTTTTATAAATAAAGGTAAAACCTATCGACTCAAATTTATCATTAACATGAAGTATAATGTGTCACGAGAAAACATTATTAGAAGAATGGCTTGGATAAGTAAAAGCATTGAAGAGTTATTACCACCTATATATTTGCAAAAAAATTGTCACTGTCAGGAAAGAGCAAAATAACTGTCAGGAAGGGGTTAATCATGGAGTAACCCCTCTAAAGAAAAAAAAAGAGATGCCCTTGATAACCCTCACAGTGTGACATATGAAATCACATGACCAAATATAAAGCCTTCAAGAGTGACTGATGGCAAACTGTACAATGTATCAGACATGTGAAGGATTGGGAAAAGAGAAGGCAGAAAGGAAGATGAAAATAAAAAAAGGAGGAAAAAGGAGAAAATCAAGGAGGAAAAGAGAAAAGCAAAGAAAGAAAAATAGATGAAGAAGGAAATGAAAAAAAGAAAAAGAAAATAAAGAACAAAAAGAATGCTACAGAAAAATATGATAAAGATGAAAAATACCGGGGCTGTTTTCTGTAAGTCAGCATAGACTGAGATGAGAGTCGTTTACCACAACGGTTCCTGCTGTGATAGATTTGGCATTTCTTGGTGCATCTTGCAAAAAGTTATTCACTGAGCTGCCCTAACCTTACATCATTATCTTTAGCCAAAAAACAATATTAGGCTACTTTCACACTCGCGTTTTTTGCGGATCCGTCATGGATCTTCAAAAACGCTTCCGTTACAATAATACAACCACATGCATCCGTTGTATTATGTCTTATATAGCCATGACGTCCTGAACACCATTGAAATTGAATGGGGGACGGATCCGTTTTCTATTGTGTCAGAGAAAATGGATCCGTCCCCATTGACTTACATTGTGTGCCAGGACGTATCCGTCTTGCTCCGCACCACATCACGGACAGAAAAACACTGCTTGCAGCGTTATTCGGTCCACGATGGAGATGCAAGTAAACGGAAAGGAATGCATTCTGGTGCACTACGTTTCGTTTAGTTTTGTCCCCACTGGCAATGAATTGGGTCAAAACTGAAGCGTTTTCATCCGCTATTTAGATCCTATGACGGATCTCAATAGCGGAATTGAAAACGCTAATGTGAAAGTAGCCTTACATATCTACTAATTCAAGGTGCAAACTCCTTAATAACTGTTACGCATGGAATTCTGGTGCAGCAAATCTGCACGACAACACAAGTAATAATACAGAAAAAAATATAAACTCCACAACAAAAAAAGATGAGAAATATCAGAAAAACTTAATAATAAAGTATACCATACTGGAAGAAGTGTTTCCTACACGACCTAAGCACATCTCCAAAGAGGTGATGTATTGGGCCCAGTTTTGAGGCAACAACCCACACATAAATTTACAGAGAACATGACAGGATCGGAGCAGATTTACTATAGATGACGTACACTAAGAGTACGCAGTCTTAGGCTATATGCACACGAACGTTGTTTGTTTTCGTGTCCGTTCCGTTTTTTTTGCAGATAGGATGTGGACCCATTAATTTCCGTGTGCCGTCCGCATCAGTATGTCCGTTCCGTAGCCCCGCAAAAAAAATAGAACATGTCCTATTCTTGTCCGTTTTAGGCATTGTTACAATGGATCCGCAAAAAAAAAAAAACGGATGGCATCTGTTTGTTTTTTTTTGGGGGGGGGGGGGCGCGGATCCGCAATTTGCGGACCGCAAAACACATACGGTCGAGTGCATGTAGCCTACAGCCAATGCCAGATTTATCACCGTGACTCAGGCTGGATGATAAGGGTAAATGCCCACGATCAGGATTGCGTGCGGAAAATCCGCACCGTAGGTCATGTATATTGTATTCCATGATCATTTGAAATTCTCATGCACACGATGCATATTTTTTCCGTGCGGATTTTGACCTACGGTGAGGATTATTTTAATTTTTTTTCCTTTCACTTCAATGGGGAGAGTAAAATCCGCATGCGAAAAATCCACACCAAGTCTGCATGCAAATCCGCACCAACTGAAGCAGACTGACTGCACGGATTTCCCTGCGAAAACCTGCGGATTTAAGTGCGGATTGTCCACACATAAATCCTGAACGTGTGCATTTACCCTAAATGTGGTACAGGGCTAGACACTTTTCTCTAATTTTATACTTCAGATTGATTGTCTTACTTTGTGGCACAAAATGGAGCCACACTCTTATCTAGCCACACCCCTTTATCGCTAAGCCACACTATCTAGCCACACCCCTTTATCACTAAGCCACACTATCTAGCCCCACCCCTTTATCACTAAGCCACACTCTACTATCTAGCCCCACCCCTTTATCGGTAAGCCACACTATTATCTAGTCACACTCCTCGATGAGCAAGACACAGTGGATTGGCTCATTTTCTTCATAAGTATCTCTAAAACCAGACACATTTTGCTTCAAAAAGCTCCACATTTTGTCCCACAAATAATAAGCCAAAATTCCATCCACAATAGTAAATGAGGGCCACTTGTAGTGAAGATGGCGGAAGGGTGGGTAGCGATCACCGTGGTCTATCCAATTGGTTGGAATTTTCTGGACTTTTTAGCATGATAAATTCCACATCCCAGTATGGCTCCATTCCCAGCAAGCCTTCTTGTTGGATCCCTGTGGGGGAGGGGGGATTATCGCATGTTTACTTTTATATAACGTCTTGCGGGATCCTGTGATGTTTCCTTCTCATTTGAAGATTCCCATCTATTGGCCTTGTGGAATGAATTGTTGTCCCATTCAGCGTAATGATAGACTGCAGTTGCGGCGGCATCAAATGAGGAGTCGATTCTGCGCCTTTAATTCGGCTCACACGAGATAATTACAAACAATGACTGGAGAATGCTTCACTTAATGTTAATTTATACAACAAACTAATTACTACCAAATGGTAAAAATCACATGTGGAAGTTCCTCTCTCTCCCACGCACAGAACTCAAGCAGCCGCCATCTGTCTGTGTGCGAGGGGCACATATTCTCTTGCCCCAACGTACAAGTATTGCATCACAAAACTACACATTAGAGCGTGAGCTCCTAGGACCAGCTGCCCTAAACCAAAAGCATCTCTTCTGTTCACCAGGTTCATAGTTACCGTATATCAGCTTCTGGGAAAGAGTGGCAGCATCAATATGGCCACCATTACAGCTCCTACAGGGGTCACTCAGCTGTCTCAGACTCCTGAATGGCAGCTCTGGCCGCTTCTGCAGAAAAATGGGAACAGAGAAAGCTGTACTGCATATAAGCAGATGGGCCATTCTGGAGCCTGGGGCAGTGGGGTGGAGGAGAAGACTCTGCTCTGGTGCTTAGAGCTGGAAGAATATAGGTAGTACGTGTCTTCTAGGACTGCGCTGCGGGTGGGGGGTGGCCCCAACACCCCTAGTTGCTGGTCACTAGATTATATCAGGTATACGGTGAGGGCGTCCCCAGGAACAATGGAAGGTGAATGTGTTACAGCTTGTTAACTCCACAAAAAGTCTGGTGAAAGGAACAAGGGGACCGGATAATGGAGGGGGGGGGGGGGGGATGGGGGAGGATGAGGCAGCAATTAACCAGTGCAGTGCTAGAGTATGTGACTCTCATGGAGTATGTGAATCTAATATCTAATCTATTTATCTTGTATCTATCCATCTATCTCGCATCTATTATCTATCTATCTGTCTCGTATCTATGTCGTATCTATCTAATATCTATCTATCTCATATCTGTCTGTCTTGTATCATCTATCTCGTATCTTTCTATCTATCTCATATCTATCTATCTATCTCATATCTGTCTGTCTTGTATCATCTATCTCGTATCTATCTATCTCATATATATTATCTATCTATCTCATATCTGTCTGTCTGTCTTGTATCTATCTCCTATCTATCTATCTATCTATCTCATAACTGTCTATCTCGTATCTATTATCTATCTATCTATCTATCTCGTATCTGTCTGTCTGTCTCGTATCTATCTATCTATCTCGTATCTATCTATCTATCTATCTATCTCATATCTGTCTGTCTCGTATCTATCCATCTATCTATCTATCCATCTCATATCTATCTATCTCATATCGGTCTGTCTCGTATCTATCTATCTCATATCTATCTATGTATCATGGCTTGCCTGTGCTGATGTGTAGGGTGTCACACGTCTCTGGCATGCACACAATAGCGGAGCTGCATACTTCTGAGCATGCTGCATGTTCTTACAGGCTGCACCGCTGAGCTCTGATTAGTCTTTTGTAGTAAAAAAAAATTTGAAAAAAAAAAAAGTTTTGCTAACTATTTTTATTCTTATTTGAAGAGGCCTAACCCGTCCCACAAAGGAGTCGACTCCGCTGAGCAAGATCTGCAAACAATAGGGAAGGTTTCATGAGGAATTTTCTTTCTTAAACACAAAATGGCATTAAGTGCTCTAAGGTCGACTGCAAATCTAGAAGGAGCCTGACGGCTCATTGTGAGGGGAACACGTAATATTTATCTAGGTGACAGGATGACAGCTCATTATGCTGTATACCAGGCGCACTTACCCCAAAATCCAAATACCAATCACTGAGTCCGGGCTCACTTTCCATTGCAATGCCCACGGGGCTTGTCACCCAGCTTTGCACAGACTCTGAAGGTCAGGTAAATCTGTTCTGTCGCAATCATCTCCCCTGCTCCTATATCCTCACTGACTATGTAAGCGTCTGTTATCAATGCATATTTGAGGCTGTATTCATGAACCAGGCTGCTCAGGATGAATATACCTACAGATTCTGCCCAGGCAGATGAATGCTACAGAGTATTGGAAAACAAGGAAACAGAACTAACAATGATAAGAGAATGAATGAAGAGAGGCTTTATTACACAGCCCGATTCTGCTGGCGAGTGTCTGTACAGAAGCCTTCCCGGCAATCTCCTTTTACATGCAGCGATCTCATCCTCAGTATAGGGAGGAGTGATCGCTAATGTCATCGCTGAATCATTGTTTGCCAACAGCAGATCGTGATTAGCCACCACGATCTGCTGCCTGCAATCAATGATTTCTTAAACATGTCAAAAGATTTGGATTGCCCAATGATCGAGCATTTGCTTGTTCATCGGGTAATCGGCGGCAGTATTACACTGCCAGATGATCGCTAACACGAGCGAACGCTCGTTAGAGATGATCAGGCAGTAAATCTGTAAGACAGGTGAATACAACCTATTGCTTCCTGTTGTCAGCCCTTACAGGCTGGGAGAGGCTTAAGCCTGCTCGTTCATCGGGCAATCCCAATCTTTTGACAGGTTTAAAAAAATCATTGTTTGCAGGCGGCGGACCGTGGTGTCTAATTATGATCTGCTGCCGGCAAAGGATTCAGTATTGGGGAGAGCAATGGAATAGCGATCGCTTCTCCCTATACTGAGGGGGAAATCGCTGCATTTAATAGCAGTGGTCTCTTCCACTAGCGAGCAGGCGATTGCTGGGAAGGAACGCTTCCCTCCCGACAATCACCGGCAGAATCGGGTAATACCGCCTTAAGTGTAGTAGTGCAGGTCAATAGACTCCATTGTTCCCTGTTATTAGCCATTTCAGCCCGGGATGATCTATAGGACAGGTGAATGCAATCTGCTATCAGCCACTCCAGGCTGGGAAGAGGCTAATTGTAGCGTTCATCAATGGGATGAGAGACATGAAGTGTACAAACCTCCCTGACCAGTGACCACCATGATCACTACTTTATGGCCTCATGCACACAACCGTGTGCCAGCAGCTGCATGCGGATCGCGGATTCACTCCCTTGAATGGGGTCCGCGATCAGCATCCGACTGTCCGCACCGCAACAAAGTAGTGCATGCCCTTCTTTTTTGTGGTGCGGAGGCACGGACAGAAAACCCACAGAAGCACTCCGTAGTGCTTCCAATCCGTGCCTCCGTTCCGCACCGCATCTCCCAGATTGCGGACCCATTCAAGTGAATGGGTCCACATCCGTGACGTGGGATGCACACGGCCGATGCCCGTGTATTGTGGACCCACTGTTTGTGGCCCGCAATACGGCCACGGCCGGGGATACTGATTGATATCAGACACGCTCCAGCACTGTTGTAGCGTCCTGTATGTCAGCCGCTCTTCTTATAAAGCTGTTTCCTGCAATTTACGGTCTGCAGTTCCTTGAAATAAATATTATAAAAGTCTGTGATGCCCAGATTTTCCCGAACAAGTGTCAGATCTGAGAAGGCGCTACCTATAACACCCCGCAGTATCACAGACCCCAATCTGCTGATAATGACCCGACTGGCCGTGCTCATAACACGAGTCACTAACGTGTCTGACGCGGGGACTTTTAATAAAGATTTATTTCATTCAACGCTTTCAGTCCGACGGATTTTCTCCTTGAGAATCATTATCCGGGTTCGGCAGCGCAAAGACTTTCCAGGCAGAGCAAAGGAACGCCTGCACGGGCGGCTCTAATTAGCGGCACAACAGCGGTGAGCCGGGGACATTAGTGACATAATGGGGGATATTGGTTACGAGTCCTCGCAGAGAATGTCACAATCTTTACTGCTTCTGTGGAGCGGACGCCATTAGCCAACAGAAAGGTTTTCCTGCCGACCGCAGAAGTGGCGTCTCCGTGATGAAGAAAACTTCAGTTGAGACCATTAGGATTACAGAAAATTCTGCAGCTCTAGCTTTTTCTCGTGTACATAAATTCCAAAGTCCGTCAATCTACGCACAAGTAAAAAGAAGAGCAGATCCCTGTGTACTGGATCCCCGACATTTAAAGGGCCGGTGTCCAGTGTCCTGTAAATAAATTTTAACCATGTAAAGTTCTGCAACTCTGTAACAGACTTCATCCTTCAATTCCTCAACATTTCCAAGACCACTGGTTGCTGTCAACCCAAACAGCCCTCACACTTTTCACAGCTGAAGGGTTAGTTAAGCCTCATTCACACGTCAGTATTTCACGGAGGTGTGCTGTACGTGCTCTGCACGGACAACACACGTCCCCGTTTATTTTAATACGGATCCTTTATGGACAGATTCACGGATGCTTCACTGACCACCTACTCACGAATTTGAGCACGGACAGGGACGTGTGAATAAGGCTTTACTGTGTATCAGTGTAGACATTCCTCTCCCATATCAGTAGCACAAATCCCTCCCCTGTCCTGATAGTTTGTTACAATGTATCAGTGCAGGTAACAGTGTGAAGTCCAGGCAGTTTGGATGGATACAATCATAACAAATTGCAAATCATCAAAGCTTAGTTCAGATCTTGTCTATACACCAAAGAGCATGCATTCTTTAACCCCTTCCTGACAGGACGATTTTCCATTTAGTGTTTTTGTCTTTCACTTCCTGCCTTCCTGGAGCCATAACTTTTCTTTATTTTACCACTGACCTGGTTAGATGAAACACATGAACACCTTTGAGAGTCAATGGGGGACGGATCCGTTTTCTATTGCGTCAGATCCGTTTGGCTCAACTTCATCAGGTGGACAGCAAAATGCTGCAGGCAGCCTCCAGAGCGGAATGGAGACTGAACGGAGGCAAACTGATGCATTCTGAACGGATCCTTATCCATTCAGAATGCATTAGGGCAAAACTGATCCGTTTTGGACCGCTGGTGAGAGCCCTGAACGGATCTCACAAACGGAAAGCCAAAACGCTAGTGTGAAAGTAGCCTTACTTTTCAAAAGCCCGCGGAGTACGAAGTGCCAAAGATATTACTAGATGAAATGTGGGCTATCCATGCTCCACAAACTGAAATCTATGGCAGCTATGGGCTAGCGTAGACATCAGCTGTAATTTACGCCGCCCTTCTGCCATAATATAATAAAAGTGGCAGTCTGAAGAAGCTCCTTTCTGTAAGCCATGCACACGTTTTCCAAGTGCTGTGAGTGGCAGAAAATCCCAAAGTTGCACATTTGGATGCTAACCACTGCTTGTGCTAAAGTATCCAAATTTTTCTATGACAGAAAATTGGTGTCCACCATTGATAAATACCCCCCAAAGTCCATTATGAAGTTGCAGAACATTTTATTATGCGGTGAACCAGTGTCTCTGCCTGGCATCTATCATTACTGATACAACAACCATTTTCACCCACTTTGCCAATGTCGCTGCGAAACACCTGTAGCTTGAGGAGCAACAAAACCTCATCTGACACCATGTAGGGCACACTTAATGTAGGAGATGAAGGATTAGCAACGCTGCCAGAGGGTAGATCAGGGACAGGAGCTGGTTAACAGAGACTTATGATCTCAGGGTGACCGGGCAATGTTGGGTAAATCCTTGTAAGCTGCAGCAGATGAAGACTGATGACCTCAATAACAATGCAGCATCAATGGCTGCGACAAATGTGCACGCTGCTGTCAAACCTATGGAGAACATATAGATGTAGCAGAGCTGGATATTTTTATTTTATCTTTAAAGCAGTGTTATTGGTGTAGAGATAATGTAGTAGATGTCACCTGCAGTCCTATGTAACACCACAAATAACAGTGATAACTCTCTGAGTACAGATCATGTAGTAGATGTCACCTGCAGTCCTATGTAACACTACAGATAACAGTGATAACTCTCTGAGTACAGATCATGTAGTAGATGTCACCTGCAGTCCTATGTAACACCACAGATAGCACACAGTGATAACTCTCTGAGAACAGATCATGTAGTAGATGTCACCTGCAGTCCTATGTAACACCACAGATAACACAGTGATAACTCTCTGAGTACAGATAATGTAGTAGATGTCACCTACAGTCCTGTGTAACACTACAGATAACACAGTGATAACTCTCTGAGTACAGATCATGTAGTAGATGTCACCTGCAGTCCTGTGTAACACTACAGATAACACAGGGATAACTCTCTGAGTACAGATCATGTAGTAGATGTCACCTGCAGTCCTATGTAACACTACAGATAACAGTGATAACTCTCTGAGTACAGATCATGTAGTAGATGTCACCTGCAGTCCTGTGTAACACCACAGATAACACAGGGATAACTCTCTGAGTACAGATCATGTAGTAGATGTCACCTGCAGTCCTATGTAACACCACAGATAACACAGGGATACATCTCTGAGTACAGATCATGTAGTAGATGTCACCTGCAGTCCTATGTAACACCACAAATAACACAGGGATAACTCTCTGAGTACAGATCATGTAGTAGATGTCACCTGCAGTCCTATGTAACACTACAGATAACAGTGATAACTCTGAGTACAGATCATGTGGTAGATGTCACCTGCAGTCCTATGTAACACTACAGATAACACAGTGATAACTCTCTGAGTACAGATCATGTAGTAGATGTCACCTGCAGTCCTGTGTAACACCACAGATAACACAGGGATAAATCTCTGAGTACAGATCATGTAGTAGATGTCACCTGCAGTCCTATGTAACACTACAGATAACAGTGATAACTCTCTGAGTACAGATCATGTGGTAGATGTCACCTGCAGTCCTATGTAACACCACAGATAACACAGGGATAAATCTCTGAGTACAGATCATGTAGTAGATGTCACCTGCAGTCCTATGTAACACTACAGATAACAGTGATAACTCTCTGAGTACAGATCATGTGGTAGATGTCACCTGCAGTCCTGTGTAACACCACAGGTTATCAGGCTATGTATATTGATGTCAGTATGACGTATGTAGGACTACTCAGGAATCTCCCTGTCACTACCACTAATTGGCCAAGTACAGTTGTGTATCTGGATGCGGGCCGGTCGCTCCTGGGCCTAAACTGCGTGGGGTTGGGGTTTGTTGCAGAGTACAGTCATGTTCCAACACATAACCACAGATAATTCTCTGTGGAATTTCTATTTTACATGACGGAGGCGTTTCTGCTCGCAGCATAGCTTGGATGCCATGTCAGGTACATACAAAGACACAGCAAACTTTAGAGACCGAACAAAAGGACAAAGGACGGGGAGAAGCCTTATCACCCGGCAGGGCCGGCACACAATATCTATTGTCCAGGAATAGCGCTGGGTAAACACCGTGCACAAAGCCGCTGATGAAAGCTCTGTTTGCTTGCTGAGTCCCTTTCTTTCCATCAAACCTACACCCAGTACACGGCGCTCATTTTGTCGCTGAACATGGTGCGTACTGAGCGCTGGCCGTGCACGTAGGTGGAGAACGCTATACCGCAGGGAGATGCCATGGAAGATGCACCGCATCTATCACAGGGGCGCAGGCTTACACCAACTATTGGTTGGCTTACTTTGTGCCAGAATTTTGGTGCAAGCTGTCACATCTTAGGCCACACCCCTTTCTCACTCACCAAGCCACGCCCCTTTGTCAAGCAAGGATGTTTCCTCTTGGCACATTTACTTCATAAATATGTCTAAAGCTTGATGCGCCATCTTATACCAGAAAAGCGCCAAACTGCACCAGATTTTGGCGCCTTTGACGACAAGGTCTAGGTGCACTCACCTTAGACCAATGTGTTTGCTACAACGTAACACGTAACAAGAAGTGATCCCCTAAGATGATACAAGATCTCCGCCTGAGTCCTCTCATCCGCAGCTCCTGAGTAACCTTGGCCTCCTTCATGAGTAACAGGTACAACCAATGGCTGCCATAAGAGAGCCCACAGGGGTTTTCACCCAAGTTCCATTTACTCTGAATGGGCACTGTTCTATACAGCGACACCGTTTGCCCCTGCTCTACCTGTGAGTCAGTTTTCACTGTGGTTCTAGAATTCTATTCATCAAGCAGGCTGCTCATGATGAACAGAGCTCTAGGTCTCTCCTCCTGCAGAGCAGACTGTGGGAAGTCCCGGTGACTATAAATCATGAGATATAATATACCATGCGGCATTGGTCGCGGTAGAGCTGGAGGAGGAGGCGTCTTGTCACATTCGGCAATACATGTATGCATAAATATACACACCCATGTACAGAACGTGAGGCGTGTGAGGACGTATTTACAATCGCTGAAACTTATCTCACATCTCCTGCGCCCTGATCATGAATGCTCCACCATCAGCCTTTATAGAAGGAGCCCACACTTCACTGGCTGCATCTTATCTAGAATAAATATGTCCTTCCTTCTTCTTAAAGGCCCGCTAACCCTCCCATTCTGGAGCTTATAATAGTGCTGGAGCAGCTGATCAGTCACCTAAGGCTACTTTCACACTAGCGATTTGGTTTCCGTTTCTGAGATCCGTTCAGGGCTCACAAGCGGTCCAAAACGGATCAGTTTTGCCCTAATGCATTCTGAATGGAAAAGGATCCGCTCAGAATGCATCAGTTTGGCTCCGTTCGTTCTTCATTCTGCTCTGGAGGCTGCTTGCATCGTTTTGGTGTCCGTCTGATGAAACTGAGCCAAATGGATCCGTCCTGGCACACAATGTAAGTCAATGGGGACGGATCCGTTTTCTATGACACAATCTGGCACAATAGAAAACGGATCCCTCCTCCATTGACTTTCAATGGTGTTCAAGATGGATCCGTCTTGGCTATGTTAAAGATAATACAAACGGATCTGTTCTGAACGGATGCAGACGGTTGTATTATCTGAACGGAATAGTCTGTGCAGATCCACGACGGATCCGCTCCAAACGCGAGTGTGAAAGTAGCCTTTGTCTCTGGAGGTTCTCAGCACCGGAGATGTGAAAAAGTAGTAATCATGGGGGGCAGGGAGGACTCCCTATATTCATCCTATTGATGAACAGTCAGGTTCTTCCCAGCCTGAGATGGCTGATAACAGGGAAACATAGATCGTATTCTCCTGTCCTAAGGCTGGTCTCTGCCTGATAACAGGGAACACTAGACCGTATCCATGTGTCCCATTGCCAGCTTCTGCCTAGCTGATTACAATGTGCCCTTACATGTGAGAGTCTATATAGGGACCACTCACCTCCCAGAGATCGTGTGGGGCAGATCCTGACCTGCACAATACATGGACACTCCACATCCTGATAAGAGAACAATAGATGATATTCACCTACACAGGACAAGATGGGCAGCAAGTTCAGTGCCCCTTAGTGGTCCCTAATATCATTTTATGGTCGCTTTAAGGAGAGGGCTGGTTGTCGGGGGTTCTATCCACACGTACACAGAATGCCGAGATCCGTTGGGTTTGGGCACACAGGCGGCTCACTTCCTGCCCAGGTTCACCCACACAAAGAATTTCCAGCTTCTACAGGAAACGTCCTGAAATATTTCCCCTCATTAGTGTTTTGCAGTGAAACAGCTAGTACCTGGCACCGAGAACAGCCGGAATAACTCTATCCAGCAGCGTCCATCCCAGAGACGCGGGTCAGTGCCAGTGCCCATGAACTGCGCCACAATCTCCCTGCATTGAACACACAGGGCCTGACACTTGGGGCGCAGGTGGTGCAGGAAACTTTCAAGTGAGCTCTTCACTAATACTAGTGCAGGTCGTGCCCACTTCACCAGCAGATCCTATTAAGCAAGGCCAAGCGCCCACTAGAACCCAACCAAGCTGCTGTTTCTTAATTAAGAGAAGACGCTTGATCTGCACTTGGCGCTGTTAATCACACAGTCACACCGGCCCGAGGAGCCTGATTAATTTTAATATGCACAGTCATGACGGGTGCCTCGGGGGTACCACAACAGCCCTCCAAGAAACACTACAGCGGGCACCGAGATAGGCTGCGGCCTCCTCCAAGATTGGATGGTTATTATTCACCGAGGGTCAAGCCAGGAACAAGAGGGCTCAGGAGCAGGTGGCTGCCTCTCCACTTGTAAGAATGGACTGGCACATATGTGTGCCATGCATACCGGAAAAAGCTGGCACAGACCAGTCCCTCTATAGCGGTCTCATCAGACTGATGTTTTTTGCAGGCGCCAATGGAGTCACCTTCATCATTACATTTTGTGGACAGAATCATAGCCAGAGCTGTTCCATGTACATTGTCACTATTGGTACCACTGCAACTGCTTTGCCTTACGAAGCTTGTCCTGTACCTGAGGTGCATTGTGTTTTAAACTCCAGTCACATCCAGAGCTGCAGTAAAAAAAAAAAATTCTTGTTGCCACTTGGAATCTGGGTTCTATGTACATATAATGTTGCATAAATTTGTGAAATACTTCGCTTTACATGTTGCATTATGTTTTTTGTTCTTGATACATCCACAGCTGCATTCATAGTTCTGCTGGTCACCTTGGCCTGCAGCGCTTATGTCTCCTCACTAGCCTCTGCCTGTGCACTGGTGTTGAGGTGTATTTTAGGAGATGTACTGTTGAATAGAAATGAAATAATACTATGCAGCAGAATAGAGACATAGCTAAGCAAAATTGTGGATGCAGCTCTGGATGTGATTGGAGGATGGAGACTTTAGTAGATTTTTTGTAGGTTTTGATGTCCCAGCCATCTAATGACCAATGATGTGAAATGGTGGGGGCGAACTAATGCTGGCCATACACATCAGATAGCTAGGCGTTCATCTGACATCTAATCCTCCTCACCTCTCCATACACATTCACACTTGCTTGCTTGTCCGCAGATCCCTGTGGACTGAGAAATGCCTCTGTAAAAAAGCTGTAAAGGGGTTGTCCAGTTTCAGAAGGAACCCGTACAACACATGCGATCTGCCTGCAATAAAGGGCTTTGTTTTTCTGGCTGCAAGGGTGATGTCGTGTCGACAACATGTGACTGCTGCAGCCAATCACTGGCCTCAGCAGTGTTGTCGGTGTGACATCACCGCTTCAGCTGGGTAAACCGATCCCCGCCAGGAGAACTGAAGCGGCGAAAGAGGTGGAGGATCTGTCAGGTAAGTAACTATCTATTTTTCATTGCAGGCGGATTCCCCGTGTTGTCCGGTTTCCTTGTGGAACCACACAACCTCTTTAAGATGCTACCAGATAGGTCTATTGGTGGCTTATTTCCCCTGTGAACAAAAGGATAAGCCATGTTTAAATCCAACAGCCCGATCCTTCTTTTTCTTAACATTTGCCATTGGGTAAAGTAAAGGTCAAGAAACTCTCATGGACATTAGAATGGCGGGTTCAGATGATATTCGACTAATGTGTATGGTCCCCTTAATTTTTGCCTGCTCTTCTGCAAGACAGATGGAATAGTCTTGAAGGCAAAACCCTGTGGCCAATTGACATTGGTGCCCTCCTAACCAGGAGATGCAAGGATGTGCCCTTACATGTGAGAGTCTATATAGGGATGACTCACCTCCCAGAGATCGTGTGCGGCAGATTCTGATCTGCACAATACATGGACGCTCCACATCCACTGATGAAACCACAACAATCCAGCTCAGAACTGGAGGTCTGGGCCTGAATCCATAAGCACACCATGGAGGGATTACATGTAACACTGTGAAGGGGATGTATCAATGAACCCTCCCCACTCAGGAGTGAGCAAAGAATTGTAAAGCAGAGTAAACCTACTAGAATACAAGAGAAAACAAGGAGCACAGCTTCTAGAAGTGCAAGCAGAAGTTGCTGTGCCCCATAAGAAACTTTTTTAAAAATGGCACATTTAATCCAGAGCTGCACTTGTAATTCTGCAACTCTGTCTGTTTTTATTGGTAACAGTCAGCAAGGACCCACACCCCTCCAACAGCTGCAGTTTACTTTTCCTTTTTTCCTATAGTAGATCACTCTACAAAACCTGGTGTATAGAGTCTGGGAGATTTCAGCTCTGGAGCTGCAGAATACTGAGGGTAGCTGTTGAGTATATTAAAAGATGTATCTCAGCATCAGTACAGGGTAAAAAAATATATAAAATATATATACATGGTAACTCAAAAAGCACAATAGTAAGTGCAGCTCTGGAGTATAATACAGGATATAACTAGGGATCAGTACAGGATAAGTAATTTAATGTATATGTACACAGAATAGTGAGTACAGCTCTGGTGTATAATGCAGGATGTAAATCAGGATCAGTACAGGATAAGTAATGTATGTACACAGTGACTCCACCAGCAGAATAGTGACTACAGCTCTGGAGTATAATACAGGATGTAACTCAGGATCAGTACAGGATAAAAGTAATGTATGTACACAGTGACTCCAGCAGCAGAATAGCAAGTACAGCTCTGGAGTATAATACAGGATGTAACTCAGGATCAGTGCAGGATAAGTAATGTATGTACACAGTGACTCCACCAGCAGAATAGTGAGTGCAGCTCTGGAGTATAATACAGGATGTAACTCAGGATCAGTACAGGGTACATATTTAACACTCTTATGCTGCAGTTACTCTCCAGTGAAGTAAATGTAACCAGACAGGACAGTTGTACCACATTTCCAGTAACTTCTATAAGGAGGACATATAGTAGCATTGTGCCTCTAGAGTTGGGGTGACTCCTGCTTCAGCCATCAGGAGTAGCATCATTTTGGTCTGCTCGGTTTACGCAGAAGGGTTAGTGACATCACCCCTTGTCACGGGAGACCCCTCCACATTACAGTAGGTGACTTCCTTTTGCCGTCGACCAACTGCTCTGCAGACAATGCCGCAGACTTCTGAGCTTTATACCCTCGTTAACTAGAATTGTATTTTGCATCAGAGAAATAAAGGCCCCCGGGCGGCGAGGACCCGTGATCAGATGACGGAGGACGGCTAAATATCCAGCGCATTTATTATATTACGTGAAAACTGGCAACTTAATCAGGCAAAAACCTTCCTCCAAACAGTTAAGGTAGCGGAGAGCGGGAGAAGAAGGGGGTATCATTAAAACGAATGATGTCCTCAGGGTCTGATTACAGGAAAGTTGTGTGGGGATTTTCTGGGGGATTACACTGTAAAGTAGCGAGAGCGAGATGACAATTACACAAATTACAAGCCGAATGAATCTACTTGTCAGGACGATGCCGTTTCTGCTTCCCGAGGTAAAGATAACAGGTAGGTATGTCGGGGGTCTTCAAAGGGGCACTATACTGTGGGCCTATCTGGAGTCCATGCACTCTGCAGCCAAATAGTCTGTATAACAAGTGATTATCAGCCATTTTAGGAGAGGCTGACAGATCCCTGCTACCCAATGTCGGCCTGGGGAATACAACTGATTGCTCCCAGCTATCATCCATGTAGGACAGGAGAATACAATCTATTTTTCTCTGTTATCAGGGTCCACTACAGGCTGCCATAAACAGGATCCTGCAGGCCATGAGGTATATATACTCCACTGTACAAAGTGTAGAAATCTATGGAGTAGAGTGCGGATGGCCTGTACATAACTACTCCCAACATCCTGGACTCAACAGTCTCCACCACGGGGCAAAAAAAGAAGAAAAGGAAGAGGAGCACGAGATCTGAGAGACGCAACAAGCCACTCGGGGATATTTACACAAAACATCTACAAGCTGGAAGCTGGAATCACTGCTGAATTCGAGGCGTTTGGATAGATGTAAATTAATATCGGACCAGAGGAGGGTGGTGACAGAGAGAAGGAGTGAGAGAAAGTAAGATAGAAAGTACTAAGCCCCTCCACCGCCATTAATGCCCATCTCTACAGTCATAACACGTCACCCTCTGACCCGCTTTGTGCCGCTCATTGTTCCGTCTTTCACATCTCCTCACTTTTACCGTTGGTTTGCAGGAGACGTTATGAATATGGCTCTGGCATAATGACCTAACAAAAGCTTAATGAAATTTGCAGCACAACCCGCTGTTCATTTTAATGGCCTCTGGAAGACAATAGAACAATAGTGAGCGGCGAGTGAAGTCTCACGTCGGACGCAGGTTTTTTTTCCCCCCTCATTCTTATATTTCAAAGAGTCGCGGATCTTTTGTTTGTACATTTTCATAAGCGGAGGAGATAATGTGGATTCGTTTTAATGTTTCCATCTGACCTGCGCTAATGGGGTCTTCGGAATCGACGCTGCCACTACCGCCGCATCCTGAAATCTGAGCCTCTCTCTCTCTCGTCTTTGTCGTCCTCCGCTCTCGGTAACACCGGCAGCCTTGACACTTGCTCTGTCCCCTCGTTCGTCAGGAACCCGAGTGGTGGCCTAAACTGTTTAAGTCCTATTTGAGCACAAAACAAACCTGGACGCGCTAAACGTGCGGAAAGGAGTCATTCACATTTGGCTGTAGAGTATCACAGTGCCGCTTTGTATGAAGACTTGTTACATTATTCACAACGCACAATGAATCCATTACTGTACATAGTACGACAGCGCAGGAGACGCAATCTTATAACAAACAAGGGGTCACCTCAAAACTTCCTCAGTAAAAACGTGACCGGCATAGTAGAACACATGGCCTCCATCTCTTCTGTGCAACATGTCCCTTTGTGGATGTGGTCTAATGTGTCACTAACATACGAGAGATATTTAAACCGTGTGCTACGTTTTACATATCACACGCGTGTACCCGGGATGATAACTGTGCCAAAATGACATAGGACATCCCTGTAAAGAGCTTGAGAACTGATACATAACGATCTGATGATCCCAGCATTAACTAATGCTAGGAGAATCAGGTACTTATGCACTTGGCCAATAGCCACAGGTCTCCTCCAGAATTCAACTGTATCATCGTCTTCGGTATGGAGATAGGGCAGTATTTTATGCTGCACTGTGGTATCCGGTTCTGCTGGGGCGGTTTTTGTGCTGCGCTACGATTGCTGGCTCCACCTGCTTCTGCTGGTCCTGCCTACTTGTGTTGCCCCGGTTCTGTCAACGTGGACCAGCCTACAACATGAGGGTCACTTTTAGGTTTTGTTTCCAGGGCCACTTTAAGTTCCCAGTCCACCCCTGTAGACATATATATATAGCCACACGAACAAAGGGTGAGTCGAAAGTCAGGAGTCAAGATGGGAGATGTCTCAGTTATGTATCAGAGACCATGATGTAAGTTACCCTACGCCTCCGCCATCTTGAAAACAATTTAACAATGGGTAACTGATGTCGCTGGGTACAGGGAGTTCATAGGGTAATGGCGTTCATAGTTTTGTGCATGTAACGACAGGGCCGATTTGCCGTCCGATGACCCAGCCTCCTCCCAGTTGCCTCTCCGTACGGCAAGTCCCTCCATGCCTCCTTGTTTATGTAGAGAGTAAACAGAAATGTAATCCAGTATGTTCCCTCTTTGTGGCAGGAGACAATGCAGCCGGCTTTCAACAGCCAAAGTGCCAGAGCATTGCAACAGTGCGCATTGTATGAAAAAGGTACACAGCGCCGGGCGAGCGCTCTGCCACGACCTCGGCCACTGCAGACAATGCCAGGAGCCAGTGGCACACAACTCCATCACAATGGGGATTAAATCTCAACTATGATAAGAATGTGGCTATGGGATGTCTGCAGTGTTTGCACAGGTTCCTGACAATGGCGACTCCGTAGCATAAATTACCTGCAGCTACACGAACGAACATAAGATATGAGCACACAAAGAAACAAAACTTGCCCTATAGAATCAGACATCTGTTGTATCAACCATGTGGATGACTCAGAAGATGATGAGCAAACTCAGCTTAAAGGGAAACTCCGCTCCAAAATGAAAACCCATCTCTTACGTAGGGTCGATAATAGTCCCATGGTAGCACACAGGTGTCAGACTCCACCCACACAGGCACTGCTTATCAGGGGCACACAGTCTTGAAAAACAATGATGCATTATGGGATCACCCCTGATCATACAGGCTGCACATGGTGAGGCCTGGTAACTATTTCCACCACACAAAACAATGCACAGCGTTCATTCTGCTGCACGTCCGCCATGTTGCTCTTACCTTCTGGTTCGCTTTTGATCAGCTCCTCCATTTTCCGTTGCTTCAGTGAGTCCACCACGTCGGCTAAGCTACCTTTTCGCCTTTCAGGGGTCCCCAATGCGGTGTTAGACAAGGATTCACCGCTCTGTCTCCCACCTTCATCTGCCTTCAGGGGTGAGGTAGCTGAGTTTTGAGGGGCAAATGAAGAGACCGCCTTATTGCCGTCTATATCCTAGAAGGTTGAGAAGAAAAACAGGATGTTAGAACCTGTGTAGGCCATGTCTACAAATCTACTTGCCCCTTCCCCAAACATGGCAGCCGGCTGCAAAGAGAGGAAATTAAAAAAGGGAGACAGATTGTGTTGTGTTCACAACGTATGGACCCGCTGAGATGCTGTTTGATATCTGCTACATGCGGAAGCCATTATTGGGGCATAGATATTGCAACAGCGTAGCCGCTTTGGAAACTCTCAGCTTTGTCTGTATTGGATGAGGAAGCTACGGCGTCATATGTGGAGGACATAACAGCGGCATGTTTTACGACATATCAGTGCCATTTTTTTCCATAAACGGACCCACCCACGATCTTTAACGTATTACATTGTTTAACCTTTAGCATGAAAATTGTTGAACTGTTCGTAAAGGAATCATACGGCCGCCAAAATAAAATGGCGGCTGACCAATCACATATTTGACGTTCAGCGCAGCAGAGGCAAGATTATAAGTGGGCTGGGGAACGGCGCACGGATCACCCAAGGTTCAGAGCGGCTCCATCTGGCCGATTTGCCGGGTGTTTCCACAATGAATAGCGTGGAATTATTCCAGAACTCGGATCACCCCCCCCCCCCCTCCAATGTATCTCCACCATTCCTGCAGCTCATCTCTGAAAACTAAATTCAATTAATGATTGCGAATGTGCCAGCTGACAATAGACCATGTGTCCCCGATATTAGGCTCATCTTAGATGGCAACCCTGTAATTGTGCCACTTAGCCGTATATAATTGAAAGTGACAGCAAATGTGTGGGGGAGGGGAGGGGGAGGAACAGGATCTGGGATACAGGTGAAATCGCCAACATCACCAGGGAATGGATTGCGGATGAGGTGGGAAGGTCGGCACCTAACCAGGAATGTCCAGAAATGTACAATCCGGGTGAATGGATTAATTTGTAAAAGGCAGCCAGTGCTGAATGCAATGGTAGATCAGGCAAAGGCTGAGGGCTTCTTCATAAGAATGACAGTAAACAGAACGTTAAAAGCAAAAATAAAATAAAAATAATACGTTAAACATATTAACTCCACCACAAAAGACGTCTGCAGATTCCATGGACGCAGCGACTCGGCCGACTACTTCCCTGCATTTTCCGATCATAAAACCTGCAGGGACAGGACTTACTGTTCAGAGACTGAGGACCTGGAGCGACACATTATATGGGGCCAGCCAACAGCTACAAGGTGTTATTAGGCGTCTCAGGGAAGAAGATGAAAGCACCCCATGAGTTATAGTACCTGACCTAGTGCTACAGCAGAATACGCATTCCTGCCAATGTGCACCATGGAACAAAATAGTGATCATGGGGGGCAGGGGGGGCGCTCCGTGTCCTGTCACTAATCCCACTGCTACAGTCATCCTGCAGACTCTCCCCAGGGAGCAACATACTATATTCATCTCTCCTACAGTAAAGACTGTATTACACTGCCCGTGTGAACGCTCGTTAGCGATCATCTTGCCGTGTAATACTGCCGCCAATTGCACGATTAACGAACAAACTCTCGATCATGGGGCAATCTGAATCTTTTGACATGTTTAAAAATGATCGTTTGCAGCAGCAGAGCGTGGTGTCAAATAATGATCTGCCGCCAACAAAACAATTTACAGCATGGGGACGAGTGACAGCATAGCGATCGCTCCTCCCATGCTGTAGAGGAGATCGCTGCATGGAATAGCAGCGCTCTCCTCCTCTAGCGAGCAGGCAATTGCCGCGAGGGAACGCTTCCATCCTGACAATCGTCTGACACATCGGGCTGCATATTACAGCCTTAAGCTACTTTCACATTGGCGCTTTGTATTCCGGTTTTCAGATCCGGCAGAGGATCTCAAAACCGGAGCAAAACACTTCCGGTCGATTTAATACATCAGGATGCCTCCGTTCCATTTGGATGTGGTTGTATTAAATCGGAACTGAACAAGCGGCACTAAAAACAACGTAAGTCAAAGGGTGACAGATCCATTTGTTTTTGGATCTGAAAAAAACGGATCCAGCACCACTAACTTACATTGTCTTTAGTGCCGGAACCGGTTTGTTCAGTTTCGCTGCGGTTTTGTGTTCGGTCACAGAGCTGATCTGTTTTGACCCATTGAAAATGAATGGGGACAAAATGGAAGCGTTTTGCTCCGTTTTTGAGATCCTCTGCCGGATCTCAAGGTTGGAATACAAAGCGCAGAAGTGAAAATAGACTTAAGGTTGCATTTACTATATATATTACTTTTATATTACTGTACAAAGTCAGTAAAATGGAATGCGGTTATACCGCGGGTTGGCACGCTTTTGCGATGCGGCTCCTACAGGTGAAGAACCTTCAGATCATTCTGACCGTAATTGCCAGTATGGACGAGTATGGTAGCCTCTGCGTAATGATTGTCCATCAGATGATTCAGGGTTGCTCAGCTATCAAACCTAATTTGTACGGCAGCCCGAAATGAGTTTAAACTGGTTGTCACAGCCCCACCCCTTATGTGAAATAGTGAGGTTGATGATCCATCCAGTTTAGGAGTACTGACTGCAACCCCTTGTAGCACAGGATCATGGTTCACGGTTTGTAAAAGGCATGCAAACACTTGCATGAGTGGAAACATTAAAAGGGGAACTCCATCTGTAGCCAGAAGTCGCCAAGTCCAACGCCACACTATCCAAATACAATGGGGGAGACCCCATAAGGGTTTAGTGTGGAATACCCCTCTGAAAATCAGCCAGCTGCCTCTAAAAGGGGTTGTGCCGCTAAAAATATTCGACATTTTTCAAACCAGCACCCGGATCTGAATACTTTTGTAATTGCACGTCATTAAAAACGTAATATCTGTATAGCGCCACCTGCTGTTCCTTCTTATTCCTATTTCTCGCCCACCTCACTGAAGTGGTCGCACGCGCTCAGTTTAAATCTTCAACTGCCACTAGCCGTATCTTCTGTTAAAAGCTGTGTCAGTTACAGGGAAAGAGCTACAGCACAAAGGACAAGCCTTCTGAAAAGGGACACACCCCTGAGTTGCCAGGCTGAAACAAATCCAGCAGAGCAATAAATGGGGGCATCTTTTGACCCATGTGAGGTTCAGGGCTGGTTCTAGTTTTGTTAGAAAGAAATTATCATGTACTCTATGATGTCCGATTGTCATTTTTTATATAATTCATGGTATAACCCCTATAAAGCAGACCTATACACGGTGGCAGGCAGATACCGCCTTAAAGGGAAACCCCTCTTGTTGGAAGCGAGTGTTTTGTCATTCGTTCCTACCAGATCAATAAGCTGAATATTGGTGCAACCCACAAAATGGTGACTCCCGCTGGACGCATAAATAAAGGGCCCTATGTGGGCTAGAACCTAGCGCTTTCCACTCTCGTTAGCGTCCACCGGCGGCGGGGAACAATAGCGGCTGTTACTGACGTGAATGCTTCCATGTAAATCAGGGGAGAATTAGCAGGCAGGTATCAGTCAGTCACGCAACACAGAGACGCTTCCACAAAAGTCGCTGGAAATCCATTCATTATATGCAGCGAGATCAAACAGGGAGCTCATAATTAAAAAGCTCCTATTGAGCACTTAGACTCTCGTAACACACAGAGCGAGCGCACAAAGCGGACGGCCGACTCACAAGAGTCACTCTCCATCTCTCCTAATTAATTTCATAGATTTCCTGCTCATTCGCCATCGGGTTTATATAGGAGCCATAGACAGTGGCGCATTCGCCCCACAAGGATCAATGCGGGCGGAATCTTAATTAACACAGCGCCGTTTACTCCAGAATGCGCTGAATACAATGTGTTAATAGAAATGAAATCAGAAAGGAGTCACTGATCAAAACCGGAAACCTGGAGCGCCGCGATACGTGCATGCGAGAATGTCCCGGAGGATTGGTTCAAATGTCAGATTCACGTACTGGACCGCGCCATAGGACAGACAGAATCTACGCAGGCAGTTATAAAGCCTCTTGCGCATCTGAAGTCATGCTCTAGTCACATCGAAAGCTGCATTCGCAGTTGTTTACTATCACATGGAAAGAGACTATCCATGGTGTAACAGCTAGGCTCCCAGAATGCAGTGAAAGTGTAAATGCAGCTCTGGATGTGACTGAAGCATCCCTATCATCTGTAAACGTCCATGGGACAATGTTGCGTGCATGTCACTGTGAGAGGAGTTGAGCAGTCTTCATCACCTATTGATTTTTATGGGAGAAGTGTAGTGAGCATGCTCAGTGACATGTACAGGGAGAGGGATGAGGAGGGCTAATCATCTTCAAGTGGTTGACCCGTTAAGACAACGTATCCCTATCCACAGGGTAGAGAATAAGTGTCTGACCATTGACTTGTGTGGAGTGACCACCGCCCCTATACAAACAGTGTATCAGAAGAGGACCCCCGCTGATCAGACACTTGTCTCCTATCCTGTGGATAGGAATAAGTTGTCTTAATGGGACAACCCCTTTAAAATGGTGGATCGTGTGTTATTTACTTAGTGATTCTTTTAAGATGTTACCTTTCAGTATAACCCACCCTCTTATGATAATGAGATGACTGTTGACCCTTCCCTCAGTGTACACAGCACAAGCTGAAAACCGACATAAAGTAGTGATTATTAAAGCAGGGAACTTTCTATATTATCTGTACTTAGTTATCAGTGTGTAATCTGTGGTGTTACATAGGACTGCAGGCAACATCTACTACATTATCTGTACTCAAAGAGTTATCACTATGTGTTATCTGTGGTGTTACATAGGACTGCAGGTGACATTTACTACAGTATCTGTAGTCAGAGAGTAATTACTGTGTGTTATCATTGGTGTTACATAGGACTGCAGGTAACATCTAATACATTATATGTTACCAGATAGCAATTCCTGTGTCTTCTGTGGCATTACATAGGGCTGCAGGAAATATGTACTACATTATCTGAATTCAGAGAGTAATCACTGCCTTTTCTGTGATGCTACATAGGACTGCACGTTCCATCTAATAAATTATCTGTTCTCAGAGAGCAATCACTGTGTTTTCTGTGGCGTTACATAGGACTGCAGGAAATATGTACTACATTATCTGTACTCAGAGAGTAATCACTGTGTTATCTGTGGTGGTAGATTGGACTGCTGCTACAATCTACTACATGATCTGTTCTCATAGTTATTACTGTGAGTTACATAGGACTGCACACAACACCTGCTGCGTTATCTGTTCCAAAAAAAGATGTAGCCCCCAAAGAGTTCAAAGAAGCCATTCAGCCCTGCTACATCTGAGAGGGCACATCCAGACTGGACCGTCGTTTTTCAGTCCTCTCACCAGCTGTCTCTCAGTCATTCTGCATCTTGTCTGTTCCGTCTCCTCCGATGATTCGGCCGCGCTCGCCGCCCTGAGCGCCTGTAATCACCCACATACATATTAATCAACCGGGAGAGGGAAGAATGGGAACAAGAAGCAGAGAGAGTCTTAAATACCATCTCTCCTCCAGGCTGCAATTTCTCCAGATGAAGAGGTCAGCCCTGTTTAGTTGTGCGCTGCCGCGTTAATTTAGTATGACAAGATAAAGCAGTAATCTGCGCGGTGCGAGCCCGTAAGCCGCCTTCCACCCGGGGACACGCTCCACTCCATTCCCACTGTATATCACTTGATACAATTGCCGTGACAAAGCCCCTGAGTTCTCTTATGTAAATCTCCCTCTTCCTCTGCCAGTCAGGCGGGCGGCGCGCAAGCTATAGGAACCCTGGCACGTTACAGGGCTCCCACAAGATGGTTAGTATCGGGATAATCCATTGATCTCTTGCTTCCATATCGGCTTGGGATTCTCAATCTGCCGTGTTGACTTGACAGCGGCGGCACATAAACCCCACGCGTTTCATGTTTCCTGAGATTTGGAGACTTCTGGGTCTGATCGTTTTCAAAGCCTTTATCGTTTCTATGCAAAGATTATCCTGAACCTTTTCACAGCAGAGCCACGTGGAGCCGGCTGATAATGGTCCGGAAAGTCCCACCGTGGTGGGGGCCTAGGAGATCCTTGAACGCGCCTCAGATGCCTTCCAATTCTTTTCTAGGGGCTTCAGTCATGGCTACCCATTCTATCGCCTCTTCTGTAGGTTACCTACCACCACCTACTGCACAAAAGCCGATTTCTGGCTGCACAGATAAAAAGGGGGGAAAAAAGCCAACACTGGAGACCCCCACGATCAGCTGTTTGAGAAGGCACCAGCCCTCCTGTGAGCACCATGGCCTTCTCACAGCTTTCACTAAGCAAGTGACAACACATTCATTGGTCACATGGCCTAGACGCAACTCGGTCCCATTCAAGTGAATGGGGATGAGCGCAATACCAAGAACATCCACTATTCAATGTAGGGCGCTGTGCTTGGTGAGCACGGAGAAGGCTGCAGTGCTCACAGGAGCGATGCTGCCTTCTCAATCAGCTGATAGATGGAGGTCTGGGATGTCGGACCCCCACTGATCAGTATTAAAGTCTTGGAAAACCCCTTTAAGTCCCTCTGTGCTGCCAAGCTCGGTTCCAAGTTTTAAAGTGGTTTTTAACTTTAAAAATCAAGCCCCGAAGTTATTCAACAAAGTCTCGCGCAACTTTGCGAATAACTATCTTCGCCTCATCGGAGGCCGTACATTTTAATGCTGTACAGAGATGGATCTCCGTACTGCATTAAAACAAAGGTTTTAGCGAAGCGACTTCACATGTAGCATCCGAAACTCGCTTCGCTCAACACTAGAGCCAACCATCGATGAGCTCCCGCCTTAGTGCAAGGCATGTAATATTTGTCAATAGTGTCACAATGAGGCACGCTTTAACGCAACAGGCACAACAAATATCGACATAAATGATGTGGTGCATGTCGTGTGCAAGGTTTCCTCCATTGACTTTAATGGAAGTTGTGCCTGACATGCGACTCTCCAGTGTTTTTACAGCCAAATCCCAGCTCTAAAATAGTTGTGTGACAGCTAATTGCACACAAGTCGCACCTATTTTTGTATCACGCAATTTTTCGGCAACCTGGATTTGCGTGACCTGTCGCAGTCTACCCTTAATCATAATGATCATCATTCTAACTACCACCATCACTTTCACCGATATCCTCCGCCACATCAGGTCACTGCGCTGTAAGGGAATACCATTAGAGATGGTTTCAAGGACAGAAGCCACCCAGCTTTCCGGGAGTTCTAAAATCCCCTTAGTTAGGCCTCCTGCACACGAACGTGTGCTGCCTGTTGCCGTATTGCGGACCGCATTTGTGGATCAGCAATACACGGGCACCGTTCCGTGTGCATTCTGCATCACGGAAGCAGACCCATTCACTTCAATGGGTCCGCAAATCCGGAGATGCGGAACGGAAGCACGGAACACTACGAAAGCACTACGGAGTGCTTCCGTGGGGTTTCGTCCCGTACTTCCGTTCCGCAAAAAGATAGAACATGTCCTATCTTTTAGCGGAACGGCCGGATCGCGGACCCATTAAAGTGAATGGGTTTGTGATCCGCTGCGGCTGCCCCACGGTCGGTGTTCGCGCATTGCGGCCCGCATTTTGCGACCCGCAGCACGGCCACGGGGCGCACATGTTCGTGTGCAGGAGGCCTTATAAAGTGATGAGAGAGTAGTAGATGCATCGGTCCACAGTTAGGGCTCATGCACACAAACGTATTTTATTTCCGTGTCCGTTCCATTTTATTTGCGGACCGTATGCGGAACCATTCATTTCAATAGGTCCGCAAAAAAAACCGGAAGGTACTCAGTGTGCATTCCATTTCCGTATGTCCGTATTTCCATTCCGCATTACGGACAAGGATAGTACTGCTCTATTAGGGGCCAGCTGTTCCGTTCTGCAAAATACAGAATGCACATGGACGTCATCCAGATTTTTTGCGGATCAGTTTTTTGCAGACCGCAAAATACATACGGTCGTGTGCAAGAGCCCTTAGGCAGATTGGCCCTGCAGGGCTTAGGAAAGTTGGGTAGAAACACTCTCAACAGATAAAAAAAATAATATTCCACAAGAGCTGTATCCAGCAACAACGTAACAAGCCCGAGGACCCCTAAATCCTGGGAATCCTAAGGGGCCGTTCACATTGTGACTTTTACCCCATTGGAACTTTGGCAGGGAGACCCAAGCTAAAGATTTGCTGGCGGCTGCTTGGTTTCTGCCTTCCAATGATTTCAATTGGAGGCCGCACTTAGGACAGCGAAGCGGTGGCCTAAAGCCGTGGCGAGAAGGGACATGTCTGTTCCAATCCTCAGTAGCGTCTCCCATTAAAATTAATGGGAGGCAGAAAGGACGCAGCTGCTGCTGTCTGCGCCATAATACTGCGGTAAAATCCGCCGTGTGAACAGCCCCTAAAACTAAAGGCAGACTTGGAAATCCTGTCCAAGTGGTCTCCTATTGCCAGGGTTTGAGTTATCTTGATACACATGCTGGCTGCCATCAATGTGTCTGTAGGGGCTGTGATATATACCTGCATTATTATATGGAGTTATTTCCTCTTGCCTGTGCAAGTGGCAGTCTTCACTTTAGTTCGGACATTCTATTCACCAACCAAGATTATCAGGGGACGACGATTTCTTGGGGGCAGGGTTGCTTTGTACACTATGGGCAGGATTGGTGAAATGTGTTCATGATCCCGAGCTAAACTAAACCTACGGCACAAAACACACTGCACAGCCAAAGATCGCAGTGCCTACACTGCAAGTGGCCCCTTTAAACGTCATCACATCCATGCAGTGGCCCTGATAAATTCAACCAAATCCAGGCCAGACGCGTTTCAAGCCCAGAAATCAGTGGTGATGTTTCCTGCAAACTTTTCTACAACTTCAGAGACAGAGAAGTCGTTTGTCTGCTCTCTCTGCAGTGACTACAACCACCGCTCACGGAACACGGAGTCATTTGCTCTTCCAAATTAAAAGAGTGCTGGAGGCGAGCGGAATAATAGCTCAGCCGGGCAAGTAATGTAAGCGAAGGATGCAGTGATCGCCAATGACCCGCGGCAGAATCATCCGAAGAGAAGAAACAAAACTTCCCGCTGCGGATTCCTTACAACTGAGACGCTCGATGATGCGACACATAAAAGGGCGGGTGACATGGTGGCTGCTTCATGTCTCTTCAGTAAATCTGAATCCTTGAGTCGTCCTCTCCTCTCACAACTAACACAGTCACAGCTCTAAATGAAGCTGTCACCCAATGACTCCAAAGCAAATCTCCCCAATACTGCCAATATGGAGGATGCGTCCACTGTACAGTCTTCAGAGGTGAAGAAAAGCTGGAGGAGCTGCCAACCTGAGAGGCTACCCGTGCATCCTGCACTGGAGAAGAGACATCACCTCATGTGACATTCAGGGGTCCGGATAAGGCTACTTTCCCACTGGCGTTCGGTGCGGATACGTCTTGTATCTGCACAAACGGATCCGCACCGATAATGCAAACGCTTGAATCCGTTAATAACGGATCCGTTTGCATTATTCATAAAAAAAAAAGTCTAAGTCAAAACGGATCCGTCTTGACTTACATTGAAAGTCAATAGGGGACGGATTCGTTTTCAATTGCACCATATTGTGTCAGTGAAAAACGGATCCGTCCCCATTGACTTATATTGTAAGTCAGGACGGATCCGTTTGGATCCGCATTGTCAGGCGGACGCCAAAACGCTGCAAGCTGTGTTTTAGTGAACCCGCCTAAAAAACGCATCGGAGACCAAACGCAGCCAAACTGATGCCTTCTGAACGGATCCTTATCCATTCAGAATGCATTGGGGCTGAACTGATCCGTTTTGGGCTGCCTGTGAGAGCCCTGAAACGGATCTCACAAGCGGACCCAGAAACGCCAGTGTGAAAGTAGCCTAAGCTGGATGACAACCAAGTTAGGCTGGATTCTTCACGTTATACAGTCAGGCCTCGTCCACACCTTGCAGATTTGCTGCAGATTTTCTCCACTGTCTTCTGTTCATCATAAAAATTCAGGTGGAAAATACACAGAAAACAAAAACTAAAATCCGCACCATTTTCCACATCGAATCCATTTGAAGAACATTAGATTTGATGCAGAAAAAAAAAAAAAAAAAAAAAAAAAAAAAAAAATCGACAGTAAATTCGCTACTCATGGACGGACCCCGACACATCTGCATTGGCGGTCATATTAACATCACCCAGCTTTCCCAGCAGCAGATCTCCAGTGATCCTATCACATGTAATCTCAGACATCACCCAGATGGAAGGACTTGTATACAGGGTCAGGGCGGACAATCAGAGCCGTTCACATACATAGGGGTTCTCTCTGCTCTACAGTATTAGACAGTGGCTTAGATACGGTAGACTGAGTGTGCGGAAATAAGATCTCTAATTAGCTCCTCAGATGGGGCCCCTGGGGCTCTTGTTCCCTTGCAGCTCTGTATACTGAGTAGAGGGAGGGGTGTAATCTGAGGTGTCCTCATTTAAAGGGTTCTGTCCTAGTGAAATCCACGGCAAGAAACTTTGTTGTACTTCTTGGGCACACATCCTTCACTTACATCATGTCATACTCCACTCACACCCAAAGCTGCATTCACTATATTGAAGGCTTCCTTTTTGCCCAGGACCTCACATCTCTCTAAAGTGTATTTAGGAAACTAAGATGTTAGTGGTGGGTATCCTGATGGGGAACGGAGGGGGTTCGTTATACCAACTGCGCCGCTGTCTCCTTCACAGAAATAAAACTAACTCAGAGAACAACTTTAACCCCTAAACCCATGTGCAGAGTAAAAAAGAGGAGATAATAGCGAAAATCTGCCTCACTACCTGCCAGAGCACAATGCGACAGTTGGCTGCAACTCCCACATATCTGTAAACTAAACATATCTGTTCCCCGGGTACGTCATTCTGTCTTTTGGCAACAATAAAAAGATCCAATTATCTCACACAATTACTGACATCATGTAATGTCCCCAAAGGGAGGCGCCGATGAGTAAAACGCTATATTCTTATCTGTGACCGTTCTAAACAGTTATTCTATTATTGTACATATAAGGCAGTATTATCATAGTTATCTTCTTGTACATAGGGGGCAGTATTATAGTAGTTATATTCTTGTACATAGGAGGCAGTATTATAGTAGTTATATCCTTGTACATAGGAGGCAGTATTATAGTAGTTATATTCTTGTATATAGGAGGCAGTATTATAGTAGTTATATTCTTGTACATAGGAGGCAGTATTATAGTAGTTATATTCTTGTACATAGGAGTAGTATTATAGTAGTTATATCCTTGTACATAGGAGGCAGTATTATAGCAGTTATATTGTTGTACATAGGAGACAGTATTATAGTAGTTATATTCTTGTACATAGGAGGCAGTATTATAGTAGTTATATACTTGTACATGGGGCAGTATTATAGTAGTTATATACTTGTACATGGGGCAGTATTATAGTAGTTATATACTTGTACATGGGGCAGTATTAGAGTAGTTATATACTTGTACATGGGGCAGTATTATAGTAGTTATATTCTTGTACATAGAAGGCAGTATTATAGTGGTTATATTGATGTACATAGGAGGCAGTATTATAGTAGTTATATTCTTGTACATAGGAGGCAGTATTATAGTAGTTATATACTTGTAGATAGGAGGCAGTATTATAGTAGTTATATTCTTGTACATGGGGCAGTATTATAGAAGTTATATTCTTGTACATAGGAGGCAGTATTATAGTAGTATATTCTTGTACATAGGAGGCAGTATTATAGTAGTTATATTCTTGTACATAGGGGGCAGTATTATAGTAGTTATATTCTTATACATAGGAGGCAGTATTATAGTAATTATATTCTTGTACATAGAAGACAGTGTTATAGTAGTTATATTCTTGTACATAGGGGGCAGTATTATAGTAGTTATATTCTTGTATATAGGAGGAAGTATTATAGTAGTTATATTCTTGTACATGGGGCAGTATTATAGTAGTTATATTCTTGTACATGGGGGCAGTATTATAGTAGTTATATTCTTGTACATAGGGGGGCAGTGTTATAGTAGTTATATTCTTGTACATAGGGGGCAGTATTATAGTAGTTATATTCTTGTACATAGGAGGCAGTATTATAGTAATATTCTTGTACATAGGGGGCAGCATCACAGTAGTCAAATAATATTATATAGAAGGCAGTATTATGGTATATTCTTGCACACGGGGGCGGTATTGTACTACTTATATTGTAGCTAGTGGGAGAAGTTATTAGTCATTATAACTGACGTTCTTTAACCTTGACACAACTGTATACTTTTTTTGCTGTGTTAATCACAATGACAGTCATAGAACAAGTGTCTTGATGCAGATCGTCACTGACAGGCTAATATCTGAGCAGTTGGTTTTCTCATCGTCCTGCATCCGTACAGATCAGCTGAAATCCCAGGATTATATTGGAGCTTTCATGTGGCATTGCACTGGAAGAGTATGATATGACTCCCTGACACAGTGTAACAGGCTAAGGAAGCCCAAGTTCTACAGCGGTGGCATCCTCGTGATCTGCAGCAATCGGTAAACAAGCGTGCCTATCTCTCTCAGAAGCATGAGTTTGAAGATAAAATGTGTGAAATCCCGTGTAGGGATTTATACTGCACACTGCACATATGGTATGTAAGCCAGCATTAACACAATCCCTGCAAATCTATTCGCCACGCTGGAGAACGGAGAGCGCCGCTTCGACAAGTAATCACATTTTATGTGTACACAGAAGAGGCCGTTGCATTCACCCGACAACAATGGCTTCTTCACAGAAGTCGACACAAAAGTCACTGGTGGTTCCAGGTTTAATCTCAATTAGCGAGCGGCGCTTTAAGACTGAATTACGTTAATGGCACAACTGGGTTCTATTTAATATCATTCAATCCACTAATGTATGAGGAAACCGCAGTGAAAGTTAAGATGGAAGGAAAACCTCGGAGATGCTTTTACGATACGTCACTGGTAAAGACGTGAGACAGACTGTGGCACCTGCGCAGCTCCTGCCTCTGCCGACCCTGCAGCCTTAGTGTCACACATCACTGCAGCGTGCGGTGTCACAGGCTAGAGACTGCTTCTGAAATGTGGAAATGTGAAACTTTCCATGTTCTGGTCACTAAACATGGACGTGTTTTTAAATGGACTGCATGCAGATGGCGTCCATGTGCAGTTTTTCTCGCACACCCTTTCACGTCAGTAGGTGAGACCGCCCTAAATGGTGTCTGCGGTGGCCTTCTCTGCATGGACTGATGGTGAACAGCGCTCATCTGAATTAATCTCTAGTCTGAATCTCGGAATGGCGCCATTACCTTTAAGGTAGCAAATTCCATCTGAAAGGGTTAGCGGAAATAAGGTTTTATCACTGTATAATGTAAACTGCAACTTTCTAATAGACATTGGGGGTAAGAAAAGAAAATAGGTGGCATAGATTTTGCACTATAATTCACACCAGTTATGGAAAAGACCACACCCCCTTCCACCAAGCCCCACCCACTTTTGTAGAGTTGGGGAAAAAATACAAAAAAAAATGCAATTTTTCTATGCCGGGAAACTAGTATACTCTGTGTGTAAATAAATTTGCTTGCTATGAGAGAATGGGACCATTGTGGTTTCCACCCGGAGACTGAGAATATGTACATGGTTAATACTTCTCACCCGGGTGCAGGATTCGTCACAATGTATCAGTCCAGGACAGGAGACAGATTTGTGCTGCTGTGTTTGGCTCACAGCGGATTCTCTACACGACCGTTGTTTTATTCAGTGTCCGTTGCACCGTGTTTCGTGATTTTCTGCGGACCCATTGATTTTCAATGGGTCCGTTGAAAACTGGGCTAATGCACCGTTTGTCATCCGCGTCCGTGATTTCAGTCCGTAAAAAAAATATAACCTGTCCTATTATTTTCACGGAAAACGGTTCGCGGACCCATTCAAGTCAATGAGACCGCTAAAAAACGCGGACGCACACAAGATTGTCATCCGCGCGTCCACGTCCGTTTTTTTCCTATCATTTGCATGGCAAACCTGTCAGACTTTTTTCTACTTTCCTTTATGTCTGGTGGTCCTCCAAAAATAAAGGAAGACCCACTGAATCAAAAACGGAAACGGATCACGGAACAACGGAACCCCATTTTGCGGAACGGAACACCACAACGGTCGTGTGCATGAGGCCTAATGCACAGTAAGAACTAGGGCTGCACGATATGGGAATTTTGTGCAATTCCGATTAGGGCCCTAAAAATTGCGATAACGATATGCGATGCAATATTTTAAGGGAATTGTGCTAGAGGTCTATTTGCACTGTTATGGAGGGGATCTGTGGATGACACTGTTATGGGGGATCTGTGGATGACACTGTTATGGAGGGGATCTGTGAATGGCACTGTTATGGAGGGGATCTGTGAATGGCACTGTTATGGAGGGGATCTGTGAATGGCACTGTTATGGAGGGGATCTGTGGATGACACTATTATGGGGGATCTGTGTATGACAGACTGTTATCGGGGATCTGTGGATGACACTGTTATGGAGGGGGATCTGTGGATGACACTGTTATGGAGGGGGATCTGTGGATGACACTGTTATAGGGAGGGGGATCTGTGGATGACACTGTTATAGGGAGGGGGATCTGTGGATGACACTGTTATAGGGAGGGGGATCTGTGGATGACACTGTTATAGGGAGGGGGATCTGTGGATGACACTGTTATAGGGAGGGGGATCTGTGGATGACACTGTTATAGGGAGGGGGATCTGTGGATGACACTGTTATAGGGAGGGGGATCTGTGGATGACACTGTTATAGGGAGGGGGATCTGTGGATGACACTGTTATGGGGGATCTGTGAATGGCACTGTTATGGAGGGGATCTGTGAATGGCACTGTTATGGAGGGGATCTGTGAATGGCACTGTTATGGAGGGGATCTGTGAATGGCACTGTTATCGAGGGTTATCTGTGAATGGCACTGTTATGGAGGGGATTTGTGAATGGCACTGTTATGGAGGGGATCTGTGTATGACAGACTGTTATTGGGGATCTGTGGATGACAGACTGTTATTGGGGATCTGTGGATGACACACTGTTATCGGGGATCTGTGGATGACACACTGTTATGGAGGGGGATCTGTGGATGACACTGTTATGGAGGGGGATCTGTGGATGACACTGTTATGGAGGGGGATCTGTGGATGACACTGTTATGGAGGGGGATCTGTGGATGACACTGTTATGGAGGGGGATCTGTGGATGACACTGTTATGGAGGGGGATCTGTGGATGACACTGTTATGGGGGATCTGTGGATGACACTATTATGGGGGATCTGTGGATGACACACTGTTATTGGGGATCTGTGGACGACACCCTGTTATGGGGGGTCTCTGGATGGCACTGTTATGGGGGATCTCTGGATGGCACTGTGATGGGGGATCTCTGGATGGCACTGTGATGGGGGCATCTGTGGATGACACTGTGATGGGGGCATCTGTGGATGACACTGTGATGGGGGCATCTGTGGATGACACTGTGATGGGGGCATCTGTGGATGACACTGTGATGGGGGTATCTGTGGATGACACATATATAGCATCTTATGCTATGTGCCATCCACAGATCCCCCCCATAATAGTGTCCCTGCAGTGTGAAGGGGCTGGGGGCCGGCATCTGTATTAGGAATGACAGTGGGGACAGGTGCAGTCCCTGTATTCTAATGCACTGGCCCCGCTCACTGTTGTATAATATTATCTAACATGTAGGCATTGTTAAAATATAATAATCCTGTATAATCCAGCTGAATTACTTACAGCTAAATTCCGTAGAAGAGAGGAGGCAGGCTGGGAGGGCGGGCGAGCGACGTGTCACTAACTACGTCCCGCGCCGCCTTCATTCATAAAGTAGGCGGCGCCGGTGCATGATGTAGTGAGTGACGCGCCGCCCACCCTCCCGGCCTGCCTCCTCCCTCCGGTCTTCCACGGAATTTAGCTGTAAGTAATACAGCTGGATTATACAGGATTATTATATTTTAACAATGCCTACATGTTACATAATATTATACAACAGTGAGGGGGCCAGTGCATTAGAATACAGGGACTGCACTGGTCCCCGCTGTCATTCTTAATACAGATGCCGGCCCCCAGCCCCTCCTCCCTCTGTGTATAGGTAATCGCAGCATTTTTGGGTCTGCCAAATCGCCATATCGCAATCGGCGATTATCGCGATACGATTGCTTTGGCGATATATCGTGCAGGCCTAGTAAGAACCCATTAGCTAAGTGAACAGGACTAGGCCAGGACCAGTGTTCAACCTCTGGGTGTAACTAATGACTGTTCCCATTCACCTTCAGCAAGCAGAGATCTTGAAACAGACTAGGAATTAAAATAGACATTCTATTAGGAAGCTGCAGAACCTTTCATTATACCCTACCCTTTTATTATAGACGTCCGTATGTTTTTTTTGTCCGCAAAAATGCTGATCCGATTTTTTGCAGGCAGTTCTGCATGTCCAAAAAAAAAGGATAGCATTCTGCATTTTTGCGGACCCATAGACTTCAATAGGACCACATCCTGATTTTGACTGACAAGTATAGGACACGTTTTATTTGTTTTGCGGAGCTATGGAATGGAAGAAAAGATGGGGACACAGTAGTGATTGGGTCCGCGTCTAATCCAAAAAATTGCAGATCAGATGCGGAAAGCTACATACAGCTGTGTGAATGAGCCCTCATGAAGCTTTATTTACAGGACACCGGACATTCAGATGGTTTCCCTCTTTTCCTTGAGCTTCATGTACGTTCCTGAACTTCCCAGCCAATGATTCTCCACAGATTAGAAGCAGCAAAAATGTGGACTATGATGACACCCTGGTGGCGGAACGTCCTGAAGGCATCCTGTCACATCTCATATTGAACGCCAATCAAATTAGCAAAGGACATTTGCCAAACTCAGCACCTTCCTCCCCCAATAAAAACATTTTTAGGATTAGGTCACATGACAAGGTCATGTGACACTGAGACAGGCGGTAGGAAACTGTGGAGGTGGTTTTCTGGGTCTGGGGGACTTTTTAAGGCATACGTTCGTTAAAGCGAGGCTCTCGGAATAAGAGGGGAACTCTCGGGAGAGTTCCCGAATCTCCTGAGCGCAAGAGAAGCCTCTCGCCACCTCCTGGAAATCCGAACTAAGTGTGTATGACAGGAGGATGCCGCGCCATCAGACACAGTTCCAGCGTCCAAACATACACTGAGGGGGAGAGGGCGGCATGAGATAAATGGGCAGTGCAAACACTAAAGGGGCATGGTTTGTGTAAAGGAGAGTGGCTCCTTCAGTCCATTGCTCTCTTTGCTGTGCTCCGGTCCCCCCATGTAACCTTCTGGCACGCAAGGGGAGGGGAGTCATGTGCGCCACTGCAGCGGTGACGTGTCCCCCAAGCGGCATGTCACTGCTGAGGCCAGTCATTGATTGCAGTAACCTGGCCTGCAGAGACCTTAATCCATGCCAGGACCAGAGAGTGGTCAAGAGAGCAGTGGACTGAGCGTTGGATCCTCTTGATTACAGATGGGAGAGTTCCTTTAGGGTCCATTCACACGGATCCGCAATACACCGGGCCGCACATGGCCGGCACTAAATAGAGCAGCTGCGGACAAAAATAGGACATGCTCTATTTTCTTGTGGAGCTGCGGACCAGAAGATCGGGGCTCTCCGCATCCATTCCGTCCCCATAGAGAATGAATGGGTCTGCACCCGTTCCGCACAATTGCGGAACGGATGTGGACCACACTTGCGGACGTGTGAATGGAGCCTTAAAGTAATATACACCACTACGTATAACTGTTGTATGTGTGGACATTGTCCAAAAGTATCATTTCTATTTATATTCCTCATGAATAAAACAGTTCAGGAGTTGTTTTTCATAAAGCTCTGTGTTACGTGATTCCTCTGTTATTCCTCCTGGAAATTCATAAGTAAATGCACAACCGCTTGTTGCTAGTGTGTGTGTGTGGGGGGGTGTCCCTACAGCCCAATCAGTATTGACAGTGGCAGACTGTATGGGTTCACATCCATTAGACAAGGGGACAGTAATATCCAGTTGTCAGTCTATTCATGAATGTTCTGGAGGAATAACAGAGGAAGGTCGCAATACAGCGTTATTAGAAAAGAAGTTCCAAAATTGCCATTTCATGGGGAATGCAAGTATAATCAAATTATTAAATCAGATATTTTAGGACAGGTGACAGGCCCCCTTCTATGGGTGAAATGATACTTTTTGCCACTTTTCCCCAAAAAGGTAAAGTTCAGGCAGATGAAAATCTGTTTGAGAGCCACTTGAGGCGCCACCTACCATTGAGTTGTGTTGGTACGTGGGACTCCTGTGGTCGCAGGTGTCTTGCGTCAACAGAGAAACTGCCTGAAATTCCTCCGACTGAGTCTTATTGGGGAAACTGGCGTGCAGGGGAAGGTGAAAGGCTGCGAGGCCTCCACTCTCCTCGTCTTCCATTTTCTGCCGGCTTGTCACCATGGCTACCTCTCCATCTGCTTCCCCATACGGAGAGGCTGGTCGCTTGGAAGACATCCTGGAAGGAACAAAAGAGGAGAAAATAATGAATCCTCCACATAAATCCTTAATGCCGTCATTGTGTTGTTAGGGTCCATTGTAACAGAAATGGCTTTTTGTGCTTAAAGCGAGCAGGAATCCGTCCAAATACCACTGCAAAGCGAACGCGGCGAGAAACAATGACCAGGCAGGTAGCAACAGAACACGGCTTGTTTGTTATGAGAATAATCAACTAATAGCGCATTCTTCTTGGCTCCTGAAATGAGAAATTTCACCTATAAAACATTATCCACTGGAGGCCGCCCCCGGGGAGAAAACGCCATTCGCGTACAATGCCTCCGAATCTGGGTTAGGCGAGCGCTGGGACATGGGAAAAAATAAATAAAAAACCTTGATCTGGAAATGTAATTTTCTAAGTAGATAAAATCTGTAGAATAAATGACAGGGGTTTTATTCAGAAGAGACTGACAGCGTCCGCGCGATGACGGGTCAACGTGGCGCCTGCCCTGACTCTACCAGGATGTCATCCTCAAGTCCATCACCGATAATCAACTTTCATGAACTTCCCACTCTAAAATGAAAAGTTCTGCAACTTTCCAATAAAGCTTGCTGTCAGTAAATGGAAACATTGCACATCCTGACCTATTCTTGCTCACGCAGCTGAGACTTTGTCGCAGTGCATCAGGGTAGACAATCCTGTGGGAGCTGATCTCCTTCCTGTTCCAGACTCTGTGTTGACACCATGTTCAATCTCTGCTTGCTGTCAGTGGGTGGAAACATTACATCCAAACCCTGATGACCATGTGCCAACCAAAGGGTCTGTTCACATGTGTGGATTTAGACACTTGTTTTACTGACGGACATTCAGATTTCTGTGCGAAGCGACAAGCTAAACACATCGGGGCACATTTACTAAGGGACTTGCGACTATTTTAAGTGTAGTCGCCAGTCCCTTTTTTTAACTGGCCATTACATCTTTGCCAGTTGAGCGGGATGGGGACGGAGTGTGGGCGTGTCGGGCATCTAGCCCTGGCAAGTTTACTAACATTTACACCTGGAAGGAGGCATACATGTTGAGGAAAAACGTGTTTTTACGCCAGACGCAAGGGCTATCACAGATGCGCCTAATTTAAGACAAGGCGCACGTTTCATCATAAATTAGATGAGTCTTATGGCAGCACAGAGGCAAAGCTAACACCGGCCTTAGTAAATGTGCGGCAGAAACCCCTCTCCTCTCCTGAGAGTTTGTTACAATGTATCACAGATCTCTAACCTGCGGCTCTCCAGCTGTTGAAGAACTACAACACCCATCATGCCCTGATGGGAGTTGCAGTTTTGCAACGGTTGGAGAGCTATAGGTTGGGGAACATTGGCCTAGACCAGGGGTAGGCACACTCCAGCTGGTGTGAAACTACATCTCCCAGCATGCATGCTTCCTATGCTCTTCTCAGAACTGTCATGGAAATGAATGGAGCATGCTGGGAATTGTAGTTTCACGACAGCTGGAGTGCGGAAGGTTGCCTACCCCTGGCCTAGACTATTAGGAAGTTGCTCTTGATTCAGTCAGTCTATATGTAGAAATGTTTGTGCCGTCTCTTCAAACGACATTTGATGGATTTGGAGACACAAGCGGGGTGGGGAATAATCATATCGCCATAATCTACGCCAAATTTAACAAACTGCATTTTTTATACCCCACGCAGTAAGTTAATACTTTTTTTTAACTAATTTTTAACACTCACAGTTCCTAATTAACATAGCTTACTACACCCATTTTCCCTTCCAGTGCTGACACCGCCATAAAAACAGAAAGGGGGTCATTTATTAAGAAACCTACTCCAGTTTTTGATGTAAAAAAAAAAAGTCACAAGACCCGTTTTTGAGACTTTTTAAACGCCTGTTTGACAAAATGTTATTGCACAAGTGTTTTCACGTATTGTGGGGGCCGACCCAGGGCTGGGACATGGGCGCCAGCAAATTTACTAACATTTATGCCTGGAAACAAGCGTCAAAGAGGAGTAAAAACCGCTCCAGCCAGGGGTGCAGTAGTCTTCACTCCAGGCGCAGACTTCCTCCAGCAGCGCAGGCGTTATAAAAGAACGGTGTAAAAAGCCATCCTTGATAAATGACCCCCATTCACTCTCCTGGTGCTGTAAAACACTGTGAATTTGCTGCATGCAGTTTTGCAACCAAAAATCTGCAGCGTTTCCGCAACGTGTGAACAAACCCAGCCCCTCCAGACCGTTCAACACTGCTGGATTTTTTGCGATCCCATTAATTTCTATGGGATGACCGCTACGTTACAATTTCCAATCCATCTGGACAAGGGTACGACCAGACTGTGCAGTGGTACCGCACGGCTATACAAGCTGCAGAGGACTCCAAACAGCTAATTAGGACCACACTGTTCAGTTGATCTGTATTGTCAAGGGCTATGCAGCAGCCACTAACAGTGCAGTTCTGCCTGCTCCTTCCCACTGAAGTGAATGGGATGGAGGAGCTGTCATTACACCTGCTCATTGCTGCAAAGTCGACGGCGAGCAGGGAAACAGTGCAGAGATGGCAGCTCGGGCAGGGTGCCGAGTTCTCTTCAATGAGCTGATCCCACTGCCCCCCATCGATCTGATACTGATAACCTATCCTGAGGATAGGTCATCAATATAGGAAACCGGACAACTCTTTCAAATTCTATGTAACCCCACAGATAATACACAATGATAACTGGTGACAGATAATATAGTAGATGTTACTGCCGATGAGCAGGCAATTATCGGAAAGGAAGCCTTCGTTCCCAATAACTGTCTGCTCGGCAGTGGAGGCGAAGAGCTGCATTCACATGCAGCGATCACCTCTACTGTATGGGAAGAGCAATGGCTACTGTTATCGCTCATCCTCCTAGAAACTGATTGTTCCTGGGCAGCAGAACACTGTTCACACAGCACAGTCTGCTGATTGAGGGGTCTTCCCCAAAGATCATTTCACCCCATGAACGAGCGTTTTTTCAGGTGATCTGCGACACACGGAGAGTTTACTTGGACCGAGCATTCGTAGGAAAGTTCCTTCCGAATAATTTGCCTGATAATTGTGCATTACCTGCAGTCCTATGTAATACCACAGATAACACAATGATAACTCTGAGTACAGATAATGTAGATGTCACCTGCAGTCCTATGTAACACCACAGATAGCACAGTGATAACTCTCTTAGTACGGATCATGTAGTAGATGTCAACTGCAGTCCTATGTAATACCACAGATAACACAATGATAACTCTGACTACAGATAATGTAGATGTCACCGGCAGTCCTATGTAACACTACAGATAACACAGTGATAACTCTCTGAGTGCAGATAATGTAGATGTCACCGGCAGTCCTATGTAACACTACAGATAACACAGTGATAACTCTCCGAGTACAGATAATGTAGATGTCACCTGCAGTCCTATGTAACACTACAGATAACACAGTGATAACTCTCCGAGTGCAGATAATGTAGATGTCACCTGCAGTCCTATGTAACACCACAGATAACACAATGATAACTCTTAGTACAGATCATGTAGTAGATGTCACCTGCAGTCCTGTGTAACACTACAGATAACACAGTGATAACTCTTAGTACATATCATGTAGTAGATGTCACCTGCAGTCCTGTGTAACACTACAGATAACACAGTGATAACTCTTAGTACATATCATGTAGTAGATGTCACCTGCAGTCCTGTGTAACACTACAGATAACACAGTGATAACTCTTAGTACAGATCATGTAGTAGATGTCACCTGCAGTCCTATGTAACACTACAGATAACACAGTGATAACTCTCTGAGTACAGATCATGTAGTAGATGTCACCTGCAGTCCTATGTAACACCACAGATAACACAATGATAACTCTGACTACAGATAATGTAGATGTCACCTGCAGTCCTATGTAACACTACAGATAACACAGTGATAACTCTCTGAGTACAGATAATGTAGATGTCACCTGCAGTCCTATGTAACACTACAGATAACACAGTGATAACTCTCTGAGTACAGATCATGTAGTAGATTCACCTGCAGTCCTATGTAACACTACAGATAACACAGTGATAACTCTCTGAGTACAGATAATGTAGATGTCACCTGCAGTCCTATGTAACACCACAGATAACACAATGATAACTCTCTGAGTACAGATCATGTAGTAGATGTCACCTGCAGTCCTGTGTAACACTACAGATAACACAGTGATAACTCTTAGTACATATCATGTAGTAGATGTCACCTGCAGTCCTGTGTAACACTACAGATAACACAGTGATAACTCTTAGTACAGATCATGTAGTAGATGTCACCTGCAGTCCTATGTAACACTACAGATAACACAGTGATAACTCTCTTAGTACAGATCATGTAGTAGATGTCACCTGCAGTCCTATGTAACACCACAGATAACACAATGATAACTCTGACTACAGATAATGTAGATGTCACCTGCAGTCCTATGTAACACTACAGATAAAGCAGTGATAACTCTCTGAGTACAGATAATGTAGATGTCACCTGCAGTCCTATGTAACACTACAGATAACACAGTGATAACTCTCTGAGTACAGATCATGTAGTAGATTCACCTGCAGTCCTATGTAACACTACAGATAACACAGTGATAACTCTCTGAGTACAGATAATGTAGATGTCACCTGCAGCCCTGTGTAACACCACAGATAGCACACTGTGATAGATCTGAGTACAGATAATGTAGATGTCACCTGCAGTCCTATGTAACACTACAGATAACACAGTGATAACTCTCTGAGTACAGATAATGTAGATGTTACCTGCAGTCCTATGTAACACCACAGATAACACAATGATAACTCTGACTACAGATAATGTAGATGTCACCTGCAGTCCTATGTAACACTACAGATAACACAGTGATAACTCTCTGAGTACAGATAATGTAGATGTCACCTGCAGTCCTGTGTAACACCACAGATAGCACACTGTGATAGATCTGAGTACAGATAATGTAATAGATGTTACCTGCAGTCCTATGTAACACCACAAATAACACACAGTAATAACTCTCTGAGCACAGACAGTATAGCAGATGTTACTTGCAGTCCTATGTACCACCACAGATAAGAGTGATAATTCTCTGAGTACAGATAATGTAGTAGATGCTACCTGCAGTCCTATGTAGCCCCACAGATAACACACAGTGATAACTCTGAGTACAGATAGTGTAGCAGATGTTACTTGCAGTCCTATGTAACTGGCAGTGTCCACTATCTTGCCATAGATTGTATTTGGATTGACAGGATTATCGTTGCAGGTTTGGGCCGAGCAGATATGAGGTCAGTTCCGAGATAAACCTCATAGATTGTATCCCCCCCAATGTCAGCCAATATAGCCACCATCACTGCAATAACTTTTTCATCTGTATCTGCTCCTCTAAGAGGATTAGAGCGAGCGGCGGCCATGCACACCTCATAATGTGATAACCATGTGTCTCCGGGCTCAGCAATCTCACTGCGCTTTGTTTAAGCAGATTATGGAATCACAAGAACATGGCAGCAGATAACCTTTCCCGGAACACAAGGGGTTAATCACAGAGCACCATCTAGTCCTGAAAGCTAGGTCCACGGGAAAATGAGAACAAACATGGAGCCTATGTATGGAGACCGTGCAGATCTTATTGAGCTTGAAGGCCTGGCTTGCTGGCTGCTCCTACAGCACATGGGGACCCCCCAAGCTCTGCTGTAGGGGTCTACACCCTACACAGATATTACACACACTCTATGCAACAGACTTGTGGAAGAAAATTCTCTGACTGTCTCACTCATGTGAATGGGGCTTGAAGAAATCTTCGTGCTGACCCCTAAAACAACCCCATTCACACGCATTGTTGATATGCAACAAATCTGCTGCATGTGAACATTGCCTTAACAGCATGAGGGAGAAGTGGCTATTATTGGCAGGGACGTGTGACCCCTGTGGGGCGCAGGAGCAGCAGCAGTTGTTGTTGTCCCTGTGTAGATCTGACACCTCCTCGGCAGAAGGAATCTGGCAGGAAGGTGAGAAGAGCCGCGTCACCTCATACAAAGCCAAAATCCATGTGTCCCTGTGAGAGGTGCGATTCCCAGAAAGCCCAGCCCCAGCTGAGTAAACCTGAGAGCGCGGGCGGCTGTAAAGCGGCGAGTGTCAGCACATAGGACAAGGTGCTAAGTGGTAATGAGCCCCTGTTTATCTACAATCACCCCCATCGTGTACTCTGCTGATCACAATCCAGTCCTTCATTCAAACACCTTTCACCCATACGGTATTGGCCAGTGCACTGATTTGCAGCCTGAATACTGTGTGAGAGGCATGTGTCAGTCTTTACTGTAGATCTGGCATTCTATTCATGAATCAGGCTGACTAGAGTTCTAGATTACTCGCAGCACAGCCAGATCACCAGTAATAATGCTGGGTCTGTGATGAATCCTAGGGGGTGCTCTGGACCCCTACGGTCTGTGCAGCACAGGGCGGTTAGTAGGGGAGTTGGAGCTGCAGGGCCCAATCTGTGGAATTTCAGGAATTGAAGCAGGAGAAAAAGTCTTAAGATTCATTGACTGACAGCAGCACCTACGGGCTCTCTCCAAACCCAGTGCCCCCCTTCTAATGAAGGAGGTCTTGTTGCAATGTATCAGTGTAGACAATCCTCTATGAGCCGAATCTCTCTCCATGCTGAGCGCTCTTACCTGCTCTGACACATGGTAGGAACCCCTATACAGCACAACTGAATGCTCCCACTCACTGACAGCAAGCAGAGATGGTGGAATTGAAATATTAGAAAGCTGTGGAACTTTTTTAGTGACGGATGATAATTGTGTGAGGACATGTGTGCACCACATTCCACCCCAGCTGCGGCCCTCATGCAGGAGCTGTGTTCTGTCTGGTAATAATGAGGATGAAGTGTCGGCCGTACTCTAAAGCCACTCAGATTTAGCCAGGTTCCCACAGGACGTGTCTCATTGAGCGCCATTCACCAAGTGGCTTAAAAATCTATTCTGTGAAATGCCATAAATGGACGCAGATGCTGAGGGAGGAGAAGTCCACAGCGGTGATCCCTCAACAAAGACCCCTTCGCCACAGACACAAGACGTCCACTGCAGCCTGCCCTACATGTCTTCCAAGATTGGCATCTAACGGCCCATACTGTGGGGTTACGGGGGAAATCTGGGGCCTGCCAGTTACCACATCTCTGTGAGTGACCAATGCTGACCCACGTGAGGGAGCGGCTGATACTAGTGTCATATATGATGAAAATGTCTCTGGAGGTTCTAAGCACTGGAGATATAATATATAAGTAGTGATCATGGGGGTCAGGGTGGATTCGGCACTCCATTGAGGAAAACTACAGTCACTCTCTGCTCAGTGTGGAATTGCTAATAACAGGCAGAAAAAGACAGCAATCGTCTGTCCTACAGGAAGCCTTGGGCCCAGCAGCTACAACTTCCCAACAATCACCTGCCACATCCGGCTGTGTAATATAGCCTTAAAGGGCTTCTGCAGTTTTTTTAAACTGATGATCTATCCTCTGGATAGATCATCAGCATCTGATCGGCGGGGGTCCGACATCCAGGACTCCTGCAGATCAGCTGCTTGAGAAGGCAGCGGCGCTGGCAGTAGCGCCGCGGCCTTCTCGCTGTTTACCACAAGCCCAGTGATGTCAAAACTAGTATTAATGGCCTGGGAGGGCTAAGCTCTGTTCACCTGAATGGAGCTTAGCCCGGCCCAGGCCATTGATACTAGTCGTGACGTCACTGGGCCTGCGGTAAACAGTGAGAAGGCCGCGGCACTACTGCCAGCACCGCTGCCTTCTCAAACAGCTGATCGGCGGGGGTCATGGGTGTCGGACCCCCACCGATCAGATGCTGATGATCTATCCAGAGGATAAAAAAACTGCAGGACCCCTTTAAGTCATACTCAGATCTTGTACTATGAACTGTTCGCTGTACCATAGGGGTCACAAGGAGGCAGCACGGTAGGGTGTTCGGAGTCTATCCCCTAACACATCACTCTACAGTATATACTATAAACAGGAGATGGGTGACCCATCAGTCATGTATTATTATTTTATGCTCAAAAAAATTAAGGGAATACTTCAGGATTATGGTATAACCCCAAGTCTCTTAAACTTCAGGGATATCAGTCTGTCCAGTAAGGGAATGGCCACACATTCAGGGTTTTTTGAGGCAGTTTTGGAAGCCAAAATCAGGAGTGGATCAAAAAGTGGAGAGAAAGTACAAAGAACAGATATAACTTCTCTTCTTTTTTGAATCCACTCCTGGTTTTGGCTTCAAAAACTGCATAAAGAAACCCAAGCATGTGGCTTCGCCCTTAGGCTACCTGCACAAGCTGCAGATTAGGTGTGGTTTTTTCCGCATTACCACAGGACCAGCAAAGTGGATGAGATTAGACAAATCTCATGCACACTTTGCGTATTTTTTTTTTTACAGTGAGTAAATTGACCTGCAGTGTAGATACTGAAATCTGCAGCATGTCAGTGGTTTATTGAAATCTGCAGCATGTCAGTTGTAGATTTCACCCTCTGCAATGCAAATGGTAAGATCAGGGCAAAACCACATCAAAATCCCCAAGTAAGGGTACTTTCACACTAGCGGTTTTCTTTCCGTCCTAGGGGCTCAATACCGGAAAAGAACTGATCAGGCATATCCCCATGCATTCTGAATGGAGAGCAATCCGTTCAGGACGCATCAGGATGTCTTCAGTTCAGTCTTTTTGACTGTTCAGAACGGAGATAATACTGCAGCATGCTACGGTTTTATCTCCATCCAAAATTGAACACTTGCCTGAATGCTGGATCCGGATTTTTTTTCCATAGGAATGTATTAGTGCCGGATCCGGTATTCAAAATAAGCGCAGACCGAAAAAATATGTGAAGAAAATAAATGCCGGATCCGTTTTTCCAGATGACACCGGAAAGACGGATCCAGCATTTCAATGCATTTGTAAGACGGATCAGGATCCTGATCAGTCTTACAAATGCCATCAGTTTGCATACGTTTTGACGGATCCGGCAGGCAGTTCCGGCGACGGAACTGTCTGCTGGAATCCTCTGCCACAAGTGTGAAAGTAGCCTAACACGTTCAGATTTTAGAGTGGAAACACAGAAATCCACACGAAAATTTGCGCAGAAATTCGGTTTTCAAAATCACATCCATGTGCAGGTAGCCACGGGGTACGACCACGCGGCACAGCTGTGTCGCTATTGCGACATGGCCACGTTACATTTGGGTACTATTAAAGGGGTAGTCTGGGACCCACACATCTGCTCCCCTAGGATGGCACATCAGTACATGAGGAGAATGTAGATCACACCAGTACATGTACATGGGCAATTACACAAGGAGAGCTGGACGGGACCATAGAAGGCATCAAACCAACATTAGGACCAGGAGGAGCACTACCAAAGACCTATGAAATGACCTCCAGCGGACTACTGAACAAAATGTCAGAAAGAGGCTCCATGAGGGTGGCATGGGGGCCTGACATCCTATAGTGGGACCCATGCTCCCAGCCTAGCACCATTCGCTAGAGAACACCAGAGTTGACAGGGAGGCCATTGGTGTCCACCTCTCTTCACAGATGATAGCAGGTTCACAGTGAGCACATGTGACCGATGTGAATAATTCTGGAGACACCATGGGGAATGTTATGCTGCCTGCAACATCATCCAGCATGACCGGTGTGGCAGTGCGTCAGAGATGGTCTGGAGAGGCATATCCATGGAGTGTCACACAAAACCTCCACCTGATAGCCAATGGTACCCCGACTGCTGTTAGGTACCAGGATGAAATCCTCAGAGCCAGTGTCAGACCTTGGGTCCTGGGTTGACATCATGTGACCAATCAGAGTGCAGTTCCTGGATGAGGAGGACACTGATGCCATTGACTGGCCCTTGCGTTCTCCTGACCTGAATTCACATGAGATCCTCTGAGACATTCGGTGCATCCAATGCAGCACCACGGACTGTGCAGGAGCTCACTGATGCCCTGACCTAGGTCTGGGAGTAGATCCCTGAAGGACACCATCCACCGTCTCCCCAGGAGCATGCCCAGATGTTGGCATTGCATAAAGGCTCATGGGGGTCATGCACATTATGAGTTGCCATGATGAAATTCACACAGATTGGATCTGCCTGTCATTTGAATTTTACACTTTTTGGGGAGATTTTCAATCCAGACCTCTACAGTTAATGATTTGGGTTCCACTGACTGTTGACGGGTATTTTGTTCTCAACGAATCACCCAATTTAGATCAGTAAGGGTGCCCTCACACAGTGCAAAATTTTCAGCAACAAAATTTTAAGGTGCGGTTACAAAGTTGCGTTTTATGCTGCAGATTTTTCCGCAATGGAATAGGATGGGTATTTCTTTGTGAATTATGTTGTGGATTTCTGTGCGGATTACATCTCCATTGAAATGAATCATGAAATCCACAGCCAAGAAAACGGGTATTGACACTTTTCATCCCCATAGGCTAACATGGGGGATGTCTTTATGTTGTGGAATATTCCACGATGTTTGAGGGTGCCCTAAAGATCTTCAACCCGTTCATTATGATCTAATGTGTGATTTACGCGTTCCTTTTTTTCAGCAGTGTATTATAAGCAGATTGGATAAGAATTAACCCCCCACATCTTCAGATTATGACCGACCCTCACCTCAGGAGCAAATTGGTGGCAGTGTCGCACGTTTTGGCTGAGCTCCTATGGCTGGTTAGGCTCAGAGGTGTTCAGTGATGCGATGAAGGTGATGATGATGCTACAACCAGGAGATGAATGGCATAAAAGAGGTGGGGGGAGGCAGCAGCAGGTACCGGAGACTTTGCCGCTACTCTGGAAACAAACCACTTGGCCTTTGAAGCTGACAACTGTTCATTGAGGAGTACGGAGACGCTGGGTGGGTGCAGGGGGTGACTGTGATGGTGACCCCACTCTCTGAGAGAACAGAACACGGATTTGTCATTGAACGCGTGCTCAGAAGTTCACTCGCCAGTACGACGGGAGCCGCGAGGCAGAGGCGCAGTATGAGCGGCAGACGTGAGGCGTATCATGTCCCCGCTGCTGACGTCAATCACACAGCCTTCACTCCTACAAACCATTCTAATTACAGTGACCCCCATGTTGATGAAGAAGGTCATTATAGCGTCCTCCGGGGGCCACAGAGATGAGCAGTGTGAAGCCAGAGGGGGACAGAAGATACAAGCAGCCGAAAGATGTCCCGGGCTACGAGGCAGATGCTGCAGACAAGGTCTCACCTACAGCTACACGGATACAATGCCCAGTGGTTATATGGAGCAATTCGTGGGCTGCATAACAAGGCAGATGCGCCATGCAGGACTCTGGGAAAGCTGGGTAAGAACCAATAAGGCTGGACATTACAGGACTTGTCTTCTAGGTGTGAAAGGTATCACTGAATAACTATGGATAGGACAGTTCGGCCACTCAGGACTCTAGGAAAGCTGGGTGGCTGAAGGAACCCTTATGACATCCATACAGATGGTCAGTTAGCATCACCAAAAGTAACAAAAAAAGACTGAAGCTCTGGATGTGACTGGAGAAAAAGACATAATATAACAGCAAAAATAGAAAAACGACTGGCACTCACTATGTCTGATATAATCTATATTATTTTATCTATATTCTTTTTGGACTGATTGAGTGAACAGTTTTTCGACAAGAGCACCCTTACCTCATTTAGGGGGGTGGTGAGCTATCAACAAACTTTCCAAATAATATAACAGCAGCATGGTGAATGCAGCTCTGGAGGTGACTGTAGAGTCAGACATGATATAACTCACAATCCGTAAAGTGAAGCAACAGATCAGAATTGCTCAACATTATAAGGAGATGTACCCTGTAGCTTACGATTTAATAGACTGTCACAGAATGAGACGATAACATTCCAGAGACCCGGGAACATTTCCTGCACCTCGAGACATGAATATAACGGAACACAACTTCCATGAAGACACCGGACATTCATGACCCTACTTGTGAGGAGCTAAGATTAGGAGAAACTATCCTGTGCAGATCAAACATCACATAACCCCGAAGAAGACAACACCACCCTAAAGGAAGCACTGATAGTACTCCAAGTGTCAGCATGTCACTATCCTGCCCCCCAAATGTCAACTTGTCATTGTCCTGTCCCCCAAGTGTCAGCGTGTTATTGCCCTGTCCCCCAAGTGTCAGCATGTCATTGTCTGCACCCCAAGCGTCAGCATGTTATTACCCTGTCCCTCAAGTGTCAGCATGTTATTGCCTTGTCCCCCAAGTGTCAGCATGTTATTGCCCTGTCCCCCAAGTGTCAGCGTGTTATTGCCCTGTCCCCCAAGTGTCAGCGTGTTATTACCCTGTCCCCCAAGTGTCAGCGTGTTATTGCCCTGTCCCCCAAGTGTCAGCGTGTTATTGCCCTGTCCCCCAAGTGTCAGCGTGTTATTGCCCTGTCCCCCAAGTGTCAGCATGTTATTGCCCTGTCCCCCAAGTGTCAGCATGTTATTGCCCTGTCCCCCAAGTGTCAGCGTGTTATTGCCCTGTCCCCCAAGTGTCAGCATGTTATTGCCCTGTCCCCCAAGTGTCAGCGTGTTATTACCCTGTCCCCCAAGTGTCAGCGTGTTATTGCCCTGTCCCCCAAGTGTCAGCGTGTTATTACCCTGTCCCCCAAGTGTCAGCGTGTTATTGCCCTGTCCCCCAAGTGTCAGCGTGTTATTGCCCTGTCCCCCAAGTGTCAGCGTGTTATTGCCCTGTCCCCCAAGTGTCAGCGTGTTATTACCCTGTCCCCCAAGTGTCAGCATGTTATTGCCTTGTCCCCCAAGTGTCAGCATGTTATTGCCCTGTCCCCCAAGTGTCAGCATGTTATTGCCCTGTCCCCCAAGTGTCAGCGTGTTATTACCCTGTCCCCCAAGTGTCAGCGTGTTATTACCCTGTCACCCAAGTGTCAGCGTGTTATTACCCTGTCCCCCAAGTGTCAGCGTGTTATTGCCCTGTCCCCCAAGTGTCAGCGTGTTATTACCCTGTCCCCCAAGTGTCAGCGTGTTATTGCCTTGTCCCCCAAGTGTCAGCGTGTCATTGTCTGCACCCCAAGTGTCAGCATGTCATTGTCTGCACCCCAAGTGTCAGCATGTCATTGTCCTGCCCCCCAAATGTCAGCTTGTCATTGTACTGTCCCCTAAGTGTCAGCATGTAATTGCCCTGTCCCCCAAGTGTCAGCGTGTTATTGCCCTGTCCCCCAAGTGTCAGCATGTCATTGTCCTGCTACCCAAGTGTCAGCATGTCAATGTCCTGCTTCCCAAGTGTCGGCATGTCATTGTCCTGCTACCCAAGTGTCGGCGTGTCATTATCCTGCTCCCGAAGTGTCAGTGTTTCATTGTCCTGCCTCCCAAGTGTTGACATGTCATTGTCCTGTACCCCAAGTATCAGCAGGTCATTGTCCTATCTCCAAGTGTTGGCGTGTCACTGTTCTGTATCAGGTAAATAGCTCCTGACTTCTAGTGCTTCTGCTTCCTCCAGGTGGAAACAATCGGGGGTGCCTCGGGCGCTCTCCAGAAGAATGATATCGGGATGTATGGGCGCATTGAAGCCGCTTCTGTAGGCACTTGATAACATGTCACACTGCAGTTATTCCCGCTGCTGCGACCTCTCTTTATGATGGGGGAACCCTTCACTAAGGTGGCGGATTTACACAGGAAATGGCGGGGTGCACTTCACAATAACATAATAACACTCATTAATATTATTTTTTTAGCCACTTAACATAGAAAATAGAACGTGTCGCTGCCACAATGTGGCTAAATAAAGTATTAGCAGAATAATGGAAGGTTTTGTTAGTACACAGCAGAGGGAGCAGGTTTTATTGAGCGCACATCTAGAAATTCCAGATCGGAGTTAACCCCGCGCTGTCTGAGCCTGTCAGTGAATAACCACCACTTTTCTGTGAGGCAGACGGATTCTACTCCCAGGGGACACTCCGGATAAAAGAGCCTTTGTTTCTAGACTTGTAAAATCCCCACTTACAGGAGAGTCTCCCCCAGTCCCAACATCTGGACACTCGGATACTTAGCGAGAAACGTCTCAGGGCTAAAAAAAAAAACAGACTGGTAAGTAATAGCGCCAACAGAGACGGAAGCAAGGAAACTATACATAGAACTGATACAAACTGCCTAAAACTTACAAGCCTATGATTTAAAGGGATACTGCACTTGCACTCCAAGTCATTTCCATTTATTGTTCTCTGTTATCAGCCACTTCAGGCTGGCATAAGGCAGGAGAAACAGCTAAAACAATCTACAGCTAGTATTCAGTTATCCCTTCTTACCTAGATAACAGGGAAGAATAGACTGCATTCACATATCCTACAGCCAGCCTCTGGCTGATAACAGGGAGCACCAGACTTCATGCACCGCACAGGTGGATCTAGTGTCCCTTTAATTTGCAGCCACGACATGTTGGTGTGTCTCCTGGGCCAGAGTGGGCGAGGATAACCACAGTTCTGGTTACTGGGGTCACCGGCAGCAGCTGAAATCTGTCGCAGGACGCGGCCACTCAAAACCCAGGTCAACACTCTTTAGGACAATGTCAGGAGTCCACAAGCCAAACCGCAGGTGGTGAAAACCCCAGAATGTTCCCACCAAAACAGAAATAGTGGCCCCAATCCAATGCCCAAGGGAGTATCTGAAAAAGCCGAGGCAGTCGTGTAGCGATGGTTTACCGCAGTGTCTTGTGGTCGTGTTGTGTAACTGAAAGCATTGTCTCCAGGCGCTAGGAAAAGAGATGCCTAACCCAAAGAGCTTACAATCTACAAGTGGACCCTCCTGCCTGAGAGGAAAGCCATATGATGTCATCCAACTGTACATAATGTCTCACAGGGTCATGAACATGAGGGAAAAAACTGAAAACTCCTCCTGCGACTGTGTCAGCCTTCACTGAAGTTCTGGAATTCTATTCATGAAGCAGGGAGGTTAAGATGAACTGTGGACGGACACAGTCATTAGGGCGGGTCTGGCCTGTACGCAGCGCTTCTTGGTGTTCCTGTGCCTTTAAGCACAATCTGCTGTGTGCATCTAAACCGTGCTTTTACAGGCCGGCAGCAGAACAAGATGTCAGCCTCGCGCATTTACACCACAAGACGGGGGAATAAAGAATGCATTAAGCAACTGAAATCAATAAATAACTTTATAGGAATTCCTTCCATTTACCACCTATTGCTTTTAATGCTGCACACATGCGGGACGTGACGCAGTCGTAGCCCCGTGTAATTCAATCCACCGCATTCGCACACTTGTAAAATCTGCGGATTAGGAATGTGCCAAAACCAGAGCCGGGCTCCTGTGCCGAAAATCAGGCAGCAAAATAACATTCAGCTGCAGACACCAACATCAGAGACTCTGTACAGAGCTGTGGTGAGGCAAGGGTTAAAGGTTACACTGCATCCTGGCAGCAAAATAGTTAAATGGAGATTACTTTACCACCAGATCCAATAAATCACATCTAATAATGACAGCAAATCACCGTGTCACCCCCTCCTAGAAGAGACATGGACTCCCAACAGTGGGAGAGTGACAGGTTACAGATTTACATAGATCAGACAGACAGACATGCCCCCTAACATGCTGAAGATGTAGCTTCCCAACAGCTGGAGAGCAAAAGGTTAAAGATCTATAATATCTGTAATACTACAGATCTATCTATCTATCTAATATTTCTCTACCTATCTCATATCTATCTATTATTTATCTATCTCATATCTATCTATCTATTGTAAGAAGGTACAAGGAATTATTGTGGATGATAGGTACGTGTCAACGAGGTTCCTGGCCTCGGTGGAGTAAGAGCCGGTTTTAATGTGTCAGCAGCAGTTGCTGTTTGACACCTTGGTACTTAGCATGGCTGTAATAGCTGATCCGTGACGGCTCTTATTGGGAGAAGTCAAAGTGCTGGATGGGTGACTACTCCCCACGTTCCAGGCCGGGTTTTGCCAGGCAAAAAAACAAGGCAACCACTGCCAGGTGGAAAGGATTACCTCCGTCTGACAGTGGAGCTCAGGAGGGCTGTGTGCCGAGATCTGGGTCCTGTGCTGGGCTGGAGAGCTGAGACCCGTGTGTTAGGGGAACAGGCTGCCTCAAGCCTGTATTTGAACTTTTGTTTTATTAACTTGCCATTGGGTGTGAAGTAACACCAACACTGCAAAAGTGTTTTTGGCATCATGTGTGAATAAACACTGAAGTTTGAATTACGAACTTGTATTTTGCCTCTTTACTGCGCCCGCTTATCCTAACTACCAGAGCGAATCCCCACACTATCTATCTATCTAATATAGCTATATATCTCTCATATCTGTCTATCTTGTCTGCCGGTCTATCTTTCTATCAATCCATCTCACATCTGTTTATCCGATGAGCTTGACCTACAGTAAGTAAAAATGCAACAACGAGAACAAGAGGAGTCAGAACGTGAATAATGAACCCAGATCATGATACTGATGCAGATGGAGATACATATGTAAATGTAATTTTTAAAATAGAAGTGAAAATATAGAAATTTCTAACTGGATCAGTAAGGTTTTTCCTGGAGGAACCTTTTAATGATTAACTGAAAGGATGAAGCAAAATAGCAGGTTTTCTAGACTCAACTTAGTTTTTAGAGGACATTTATTAAAACAGGCGTAAAAGCAAAAGCATTAATGCCCATAGCAACCGATCAAATTCCACTTTTCATTTTCCAAAGGAGCTCTGAAAAATGAAAGGTGCCACCTGATTTGTTGCTATGGACAACTAAGCCAGTTTTGCTTTTCTCCAGGTTTGATAAATCTCTCCCTTTACCTTTTCTATCTGCTGGTCAAGTAGAGACTAGAGCTGTCCGTGTCATATTATTTCTCTGCTCTGTATAAATGATATGTTATAAAGATGGTGAGAGAGCGTGATCTGTAATATGTCACCACCAAAATAAATATAGCATTTTCCCCCCCAAATTTGAGACAATTATCTTTAACCTCATAAGCAGTTTTCTATTGTACTATATCAATACTGCAGTAATATAAGATTTATTCCAGCCATAAAAGTTCCGTTACTATATCACTTAAATTACACTGTACTATCAGATCACTAAATAAGTTCAGTATGTTACCAGATCGCAACATTCATCGGTTACTAATTTACCTTTATGTTACTAGAATACTAAACTACCAGATCACTGCATTCCTATTACTAAATAACATCTATATCTCACTAGAACACTATAGTACAGTACTAGATCACTACATTACTATGTTACTAAATTACATCTGCATGTTACTAGAATACTAGATCACCACATTCCTGTTACTAAATTACATCTATATCTCACTAGAACACTATAGTACAGTACTAGATCACTACATTACTATGTTACTAAATTACATCTGCATGTTACTAGAATACTAGATCACCACATTCCTGTTACTAAATTACATCTATATCTCACTAGAACACTATACTACTAGATCACTACATTAATGTTACTAAATTACCTCTGTGTTACTAGAATACTATATGAATAGATCACTCACTACACGACTATGTTACTACCCCAATATGTTACTATACTAGTTTATTATCACATTCAGAGGTCACACTACATTTTTTTTTTCAGAAGAGTAAAAATACTCCTCTGACCATTTTTGAGGAGTATTTTTACCCGAGGAGGAGTACGACATTGGCAGTAATTCAGATACATGATATATAGGCCTATACTTGCTCACATCTGCGTTGGAGGCTATGTTCCGGACCTCTATTGCAGATTCTGTCAAAAAGGTCAAACAAAAAAGCCTTGTATGTAGGACTTTTTTGTCTGGAAAAAGAGAGATCCCGAACAGAAACTGAACGGTCTCCATCATAGTCGGCGGGGTCTGTTCAGTTTCTTCCCTGTCAGTTAGGTTGGGTTCACATCACGTTTTTGTCATACATTTAATGTACACACAAAAAACGTATATATGTTACCAGACGCCTCAGACAGACGCCATACTGTGGCATCCGTCACCATAGAATTCCATTGTAAAAAACAAAATACTAAAATTATACTTTAGCCTACATATTTTTTTGCTGGACTTTGCAGGATAGAAAAATGTGGTACACTAGGCTTCCCCATCCTGCAGAATTCTGTAAAAAAAAATGAATAATTGTTTTAACAATGGATCTCCATGGTTCTGGATGCCGCAGTATGGCGTCTGGTGGTGTTGAACGTATGACAAAAACCCACTTCCAATATTTTCATTGTTCTGCTCCATTAGATGAGCAGAACAACAGAAATAAATAGCGCTGGTGTGAATGGGGCCTAACAGGTGGGTCTAACACCAGGCAATTATAGCCAAGTGATAAAGTACAGTCTAATATGGTGGATCTTCCCTGTACTTTACCACTTGGCTATAATAGCCTGCCTGCATTTACTACACGCTGCGCCACATACATCACACGCTGCGCCACATACATGTGTGTGATGTATGTGGCACAGCGTGTGATGTACACATGTGTGTGATGTATGTAGTACAGTGTCTGATGTATACGTATGTGATGTATGTAGTGCAGTATGTGATGTACACAAGTGTGATGTATGTAGTGCAGTGTATGATGTATGTAGTGCAGTGTGTGATGTATACATGTGTGATGTATACATGTATGTGATGTATGTAGTGCAGTGTGTGATGTATACATGTATGTGATGTATGTAGTGCAGTGTGTGATGTATACATGTGTGTGATGTATACATGTGTGTGATGTATACAGTGCAGTGTGTGATGTATACATGTATGTGATGTATGTAGTGCAGTGTGTGATGTACACGTGTGTGATGTATGTAGTGCAGTGTGTGATGTATACATGTATGTGATGTATGTAGTGCAGTGTGATGTACACGAGTGTGATGTATGTAGTGCAGTGTGTGATGTATGTAGTGCAGTATGTGATGTACACGAGTGTGATGTATGTAGGGCAGTGTATGATGTATGTAGTGCAGTGTGTGATGTATACATGTATGTGATGTATGTAGTGCAGTGTGTGATGTATACAGTGCAGTGTGTGATGTATACATGTGTGTGATGTATGTAGTGCAGTGTGTGATGTATGTAGTGCAGTGTGTGATGTATACATGTATGTGATGTATGTAGTGCAGTGTGTGATGTATACAGTGCAGTGTGTGATGTATACATGTGTGTGATGTATGTAGTGCAGTGTGTGATGTATACATGTATGTGATGTATGTAGTGCACTGTGATGTATACATGTATGTGATGTATGTAGTGCAGTGTGATGTATACATGTGTGTGATGTATGTAGTGCAGTGTGTGATGTACACGAGTGTGATGTATGTAGGGCAGTGTATGATGTATGTAGTGCAGTGTGTGATGTATGTAGTGCAGTGTGTGATGTACACGTGTGTGATGTATGTAGTGCAGTGTGTGATGTATACATGTATGTGATGTATGTAGTGCAGTGTGTGATGTACACGAGTGTGATGTATGTAGTGCAGTGTGTGATGTATGTAGTGCAGTGTGTGATGTATACATGTATGTGATGTATGTAGTGCAGTGTGTGATGTATACATGTATGTGATGTATGTAGTGCAGTATGTGATGTATGTAGTGCAGTGTGTGATGTATGTAGTGCAGTGTGTAATGTATACATGTATGTGATGTATGTAGTGCAGTATGTGATGTATGTAGTGCAGTGTGTGATGATCACACACTGCACTACATACATTACACACATCAATACATTACACCCTGCGCTGTCACCTTCTTCTGCAGGTCCATCTTGATGGCTGGGCTGTAAGCTTCAGCTCCTCAGCCGCCATGCTTCTCGGGGTCCTTGCGCAGCTATTACTAATATCAAATTATTACTCTGTTACTTCATCACTGCAAAGCTATTTAATTGTATCATGTCGCTAGATTGCCCCTGCTCTATACTCTGATGTTACTACCTTACTATATTACTATGTTAACAACTTTCTGTCTGAGCATTCATTTTCCTTCATACATCTGTGGAGCAAAAATGTAAAAGTTCTGTGGCAGAGACTCTTTTCCGTCTGCGTTTCATTACTAGGAAAGTTGAATTCTGCCATTTGCTTGGCCTAATACAAGCCCAGGAGCGTGGCTGAGTGCAGAGAGCGCATGAAGCATGCATCCAGAGGATTATGAGGTCGGGGATTGAAAGAAAAAGTTCTGGAGGTCTCATCTACATACAACAGATAGATCAGCCCTTTATCAGTCACACTGGGAGACATTTATGAAGACCGGCGATTTAGACGCTGGTCTTCGTCCCTCCTGCGCTGGCGGTTCATCCGTCTAAGTTATGTAGAGATGCCGGACTTTATACTTGCCCAAATCTACGCCAGCTCCCTTGCTGCTGTAGATTTAGACCATTTTCTACACCTAAAACCGGCGTAGAAAATGATAAATGAGAGACAGGACTGGCGGCCTGCCCTCCCACGCCCCCTTTTTTTAGGCCTGCCGTGAGTGGTGGAAAAAAAAAACCGCAGACTTTGGTGCAAATAACCTTTGCGCTGCAATCTGGGACATGTAAATGCCACAAAGTGGCGTATATCTGATGGCAAATGACCCCCATTGCCTCCATAGTTCCATGTAGTTAGGTCCATCAAGTTCCATCTTTCTTAGCTTGCAGGAGGAAGCTAAATACATTGCCCGGGAAACTGAAGATTGCCTTGCTTTGCCTCGCTTACATAATTCCCTTCAATGAAACGTCATTCATCAGGATGTGATTATAACTCATGGTTTTCGTCATTAGGGAAGCATCACGATCGGTTGGAGATGTCGTCATGGTATTTGACATCACGGTTATCCCACAAAAATGTATTACCACCTATTGACGCACATGTTCGGTTCCCCTCTGTGAATGGAGTGGTAGTGCGCCTGTTGGTCGACTGCTCCATACATCCATGGGTGTAACTACAGCCCTATCACTGGCTCAGGTGCAACGCTCAGTACTCCACATGTAACATAATGTAATGCTCGGTATACTATAATACTGCACAAGTGATACACTACACATGACATGGTGTAACACTCGGTATGATACAGTACTCAACATGTGACATCATGTAATGGTCAGTATGCTATAATACTCCACTAGTGATACAATGTAACACTACACATGACATTGTAAGGCTCAGTATGATATAATACTGCACAATACACATTGTAATACTTGGTATGAAATAATATGATACAATGCTCAGCACAATGTAATACTCCACATGATCCAACACTCAGTATGATACAATACTCCACATGATACAACGCTCAGTATGATCTAATACTCCACATGATACAACGCTCAGTATGATCTAATACTCCACATGATACAACGCTCAGTATGAGCTAATACTCCACATGATACAACGCTCAGTATGAGCTAATACTCCACATGATACAACGCTCAGTATGATCTAATACTCCACATGATACAAAGCTCAGTATGAAATAATACTCTACATGATCCAATGCTCAGTATGATCTAATACTCTACATGACACAACACTCAGTATGATAGAATACTTCACATGATGCTTCGCTCAATATAATACTCCAAATAATACAATGACCAGTGTGATATAATACTCCACATGAAACAACGCTCCCTATGACATAATACTCCACATGATACAATTTAACATGCAGTATGATTTAATACGTCACATGAAACAACACTCAGCATGATCTAATACTTCACATGATACAACGCTCAGTATGACATAATACTCCACAAGATACAATTTAAGATTCAGTATAATCTAATACTTCACATGAAATAATGCTCAGTATGATACAATACTCCAAATAATACAATGCGCAGTATGACATAATACTCCACGTGATACAATGTAACATTCAGTATGATATACTACTCCACATGATACAACGCTCAGTATAATACAATGTAACACTCAGTATGATATTAATTCTTTACATTTGATGCAATGTAGTGCTCAATATAATACAATACTTCCCATATGTCAAATGTAATGGTCTGTGTAATGCGCCACATAATAGGGTATAACACTCTGAATGAGATGAGGTATCATGTAACTTTGAGTATAACACTTCACAACACAATGTAATGTTACTTCACATGATACAATGTAACACTGATGTAATTCTCTACATGGTACAACGTGACATTCAGTATGATATAATACTCCATATACTATAAAGTAATATTCTGCAAGATATAAGAGTAAACATACTACAATATATGACAGTATGATTATTACTCCACATACAATGTAATGCGCCATATGATATAATACTCCACACATGACACAATCATAAAAAATGGGAGTACGATATAATAGCCCCACGTGACACAACAAAATGCTCAGTGTAATATAATGCTATAATGCTCAGCAAAATACTCTACTTTTACTCAATGTAACTCTCAGTACAATATATTTCACATGCAACCTAACGTAACGATTGCTACGATATACTTTACATGTGACACAATGTAAAGCTTGGTACAATATAATACCCCACATGTGACATAATGTAATACTTCACTTGTCGCATAATGTAATGCTTGACATGATATAATACTGCAGGTGAAACATGATGTAATGCTCGGTATACTGTACATGTGACACAACGTAAGGATACAGCGTCATGCTCAGTATAATACTCTACATGTGATACAGCGTCATGCTCAGTATAATACTCTACATGTGATACAGCGTCATGCTCAGTATAATACTCTACATGTGATACAGCGTCATGCTCAGTATAATACTCTACATGTGATACAGCGTCATGCTCAGTATAATACTCTACATGTGATACAGCGTCATGCTCAGTATAATACTCTACATGTGATACAGCGTCATGCTCAGTATAATACTCTACATGTGATACACTGTCATACTCAGTATAATACTCTACATGTGATACAGCGTCATGCTCAGTATAATACTCTACATGTGATACACTGTCAAACTCAGTATAACACTGTATATGTGATACAAAGAAACGTGGTGTAAGGCTTCATGCACATAACCGTATTTTTGTTCACATTCGATACATATTTTTGAGCACTGTGTGCTGTCCGCATCTGTATGTTGGTATCTGTGTGGAGCACAAAACACATAGAACTGTGTGAATGAGGCCTAATAGTCTACATGTGATACTATGGTATGCTTAGTATGATATAATACTCTATAGAAACATAGAATGTTTCGGCAAATAAGAACCATTTGGCCCATCTAGTCTGCCCAATATACTAAATACTATGGATAGCCCCTGGCCCTATCTTATATGAAGGATAGCCTTATGCCTATCCCATGCATGCTTAAACCCCTTCACTGTATTTGCAGCTACCACTTCTGCAGGAAGGCTATTCCATGCATCCACTACTCTCTCAGTAAAGTAATACTTCCTGATATTACTTTTAAACCTTTGCCCCTCTAATTTAAAACAATGTCCTCTTGTAACAGTTTTTCTTCTTTTAAATATTCTCTCCTCTTTTACCATGTTGATTCCCTTTATGTATTTAAAAGTTTCTATCATATCCCCTCTGTCTCGTCTTTCTTCCAATTTCATAGTATATTACTCTACATATGATACAATATAACGCGGTATAATACTCTACATATGAATCAATGTAGCTTGGTATAATACTCTACATGTGATACAGTGTAATGCTACTTTCACACTAGCGGTTTTCTTTTCCGGCACTGAGTTCCGTCATAGGGGCTCAATACCGGAAAAGAACTGATCAGGCATATCCCCATGCATTCTGAATGGAGAGTAATTCGTTCAGGATGCATCAGGTCAGTCAATGAACGGCGTTTTGGACGGAGGAAACTGCGGTATTATCTCCGTCCAAAATTCCAGATCAGTTGCCGGAATGCCGGATCCGGCATTAATTTACATTGAAATGTATTAGTGCTGGATCCGGCATTAAAAATACCGGAATGCCGCATCCGTCCTTCCGGTCTGCGCATGCGCAGACCGGTAAAAATGTGAAAGAAAAATAGAAACTGAACCGTTTGTCTGCATCCGGATGCATCTACAGATGCTGTCCGTTTGCATGCAGATTGCCTGATGCGGCAGGCAGTTCCAGCGACGGATCTGCTTGCCGGATCACTCTGTCGCAAGTGTGAAAGTAGCCTAACTTGGTATAATACTCTACATGTGACACAATGTAACTTGGTATAATACTCTACATGTGACACAATGTAACTTGGTATAATACTCTACATGTGACACAATGTAACTCGGTATAATACTCTACATGTGACACAATGTAACTCGGTATAATACTCTACATGTGACACAATGTAACTCGGTATAATACTCTACATGTGACACAATGTAACTCGGTATAATACTCTACATGTGACACAATGTAACTCGGTATAATACTCTACATGTGACACAATGTAACTCGGTATAATACTCTACATGTGACACAATGTAAATCGGTATAATACTCTACATGTGACACAATGTAACTCGGTATAATACTCTACATGTGACACAATGTAACTCGGTATAATACTCTACATGTGACACAATGTAACTCGGTATAATACTCTACATGTGAAACAATGTAACTCGGTATAATACTCTACATGTGACAATGTAACTCGGTATAATACTCTACATGTGACACAATGTAACTCGGTATAATACTCTACATGTGACAATGTAACTCGGTATAATACTCTACATGTGACAATGTAACTCGGTATAATACTCTACATGTGACAATGTAACTCGGTATAATACTCTACATGTGACAATGTAACTCGGTATAATACTCTACATGTGACACAATGTAACTCGGTATAATACTCTACATGTGAAACAATGTAACTCGGTATAATACTCTACATGTGACAATGTAACTCGGTATAATACTCTACATGTGACACAATGTAACTCGGTATAATACTCTACATGTGACACAATGTAACTCGGTATAATACTCTACATGTGACAATGTAACTCGGTATAATACTCTACATGTGACACAATGTAACTCGGTATAATACTCTACATGTGACAATGTAACTCGGTATAATACTCTACATGTGACAATGTAACTCGGTATAATACTCTACATGTGACAATGTAACTCGGTATAATACTCTACATGTGACAATGTAACTCGGTATAATACTCTACATGTGACAATGTAACTCGGTATAATACTCTACATGTGACAATGTAACTCGGTATAATACTCTACATGTAACACAATGTAACTCGGTATAATACTCTACATGTGAAACAATGTAACTCGGTATAATACTCTACATGTGACAATGTAACTCGGTATAATACTCTACATGTGAAACAATGTAACTCGGTATAATACTCTACATGTGACAATGTAACTCGGTATAATACTCTACATGTGAAACAATGTAACTCGGTATAATACTCTACATGTGACAATGTAACTCGGTATAATACTCTACATGTGACAATGTAACTCGGTATAATACTCTACATGTGACAATGTAACTCGGTATAATAATCTACATATGATACAATGTAGCTTGGTAGAATACTCTACGTGTGACACTATGCTAATGCTCAATGTGATATAATACTCTACATGTGACACGATGTAAAACAGTATCATAAAATGCTTGGTGTGATATAATACTCTCTAAGGTAAAATGTAAAGCTTAGTATGATTATTTATGGGATCCATTTCAGTGTTGGTTCTGGGCACAATATTCCCAATAATGGTCTCTGCACAATAATCCAGCCTATATTTAGCCTCCTGGACTCGTCAATGGAGTCACTTCATGAAGTTATATAAAGGAACAGTCTGTGGCCTCAAGAAGCCAAAGAAGTCAACGCAGAGTCATGTGCCAGGAGAAGACACTGGATACATTGTATCACATTATATTACTGCAAGAGAGAAGGACAGGAGGGGCAGGGTGGCCACAAAGGGGTTAATGCGAGGAAAAAAAAGTCTTCAAAAGTAATGGGGTAACCCCCCCTAACAAACAAGAGGTGCCCCCCCTTCTCACCGCTGGTCCAGACGCATTTCTTAAGAACTAAGCAAAACAAGATGTAAAGACTTCAGTCTGCGTTAGCGCTTCCATCAGCTCTCCTCGTCCGTCTGACGCGGAGCTGGCAGCCGGGAAACTTTATATTCCAGACAATTATTTCCTTAATTAAGGTATCGGAAAATCTTATAATAAAATCACAACGGCGGCTGACGGCAGAGTGCACAGAAACATCTGCAAACCATTTCCAGGGTGGTCGGAGGAAAAGCCTCCAATAATGCGCTATAAAACCTTGCACTTCATAGACCGCACCTACAGGTAACCAAAACGTTGCGCAAAAGGTGACGGCTCACAATTTCACTTAATCCCTCGCAAATCCCCTGAAGCATTGTGGATAAGACGCAGCATCAATTGTTAACGGTTCACAGGGGCCAGCCCATCCCATGACTGCTCATCTTCTGGAGCCCCTTGGGGTATGCGCAGCACTTTACACTTCAGCAGTTTAGAGGTTAACCGAAGATGATGGAGAGGGGGGCTTGTTAGACCCCCACCATTAAATAAAACACTGAGCGCACGTGTCTCAGCTCCAGCCCAAACCCTATAGAGAAATAACTGCGTGCGCTGCGCGACCACCACAGCATGGAAAAAAGTTTTGAGCGGCACAAATCCCCCATATAATAGGTTAACTGTCACATCGCAGTGACACAATGTAACCAGCACCCCCCCCCCCCCCCCCCCAGCACTTCACTCCAGTAACTTTGTGACAGATCACCGATAACAGAAAGAATACAATATAACTCAGCCAGGGCCTTGTGTACACAAAACGTACACAGAGAATCCGGCACGCAATCAAGAGTCCGCGCCGCCATTAGGCAGAAACAAAAGCAAATTGTTATTGCAAGTGTAATTATCCGGTGATTGATACGTATTGCAGGAGGTGACGGCCGCAGCGGCAAGAGCTGGAAGTCCTCCACCTCCCGATAGTTTTTACTTTTTCATTTGATTTCGATGTGATGGAGTTTTGTGGCCAGGATGGCGGCAGTTGCGCTGGCGCTGATTAACCGCGCGCTATTCTGGCGGGAGGGAACTGACGTCTCTTCTCATCTTTTCCCCTTTTTTTCCCTTAATGTCGGTGAGAAGAGAATAATGCATCAGTTGATATAAATCATACCGCTACAATGTTGTTGTGCTGGAGTGGCGCCAGATCTGTGGGTAACCTGTATACAAATGGTATAGCAGGCGGCGAGTACGCACGAGCGTGAACCAAACCACAAGACCCCAAACTAAAGAAACAGAGAAATCAGATCAATAGTCAAAATGATGGCACGTACCGGGGGGGGCTCTATAACAATAGTAATAGAAGGTTTAACCCCATGACAACAAAGAGGTAAAACAATATGTTAGAGAAATTGCGCAATCATCAGGACACGAAAAGGCAGGAGCAGCCGCTACCAGCCCCGGCCGCTCATCTGGGAGCTGCAGAAGGGGAGATAATAGATTAAGTGGAGGAACAGTAGTTGCACAACCCCTGACACCGTCTAACATCTGGTCTCCAGATTAAATACCAGTTTGGTCCAAGCCGTCAATCAACGGCCGCTGTTAACGGGCAAAATATTTATCACCGTAGACCGCGCCGACAACAAACACACAAAGCAACAATGCATCAATCTGGTATCAAATCAAGAGGAAGGCGGAAAAGTGGCGCCATAAAAGGGGCAGACGGCCCGTGGGGCGTGAGGTTGGCGCACTTCTCTTTCACCCTCGTGTTTATGGAGGACCTGGGGATTATAACAGGATGAGACATAGAACAAGTTTAGATTGTGAGCTCTTATGGCGAGCCCGCAATGTGACTGGTCACTTTGTAATGTTATCTTTATATGGAAATGAATTCTGATGTTACTAATAAGAAGTTAGCGATGGCTGGAGAAGACGCTACAGTTTCCCCCACATGGTCCCTGCGCGGGAGCGGAATATTAATATCTGAGCGGAACGAGTGAAGCGCGCAGTCATACGTGGAACGCGCTCATTATCGTGACAAGATTTTGACAGTCTTTCTTGTATTTTAATCGCCGTGTGTTAAAAGCCAAGTACAACATGAGTGGAGATCTCCAGTAGCAGCTCCCGCTACCCACAGATAAGCCTGGGGGGGGGGGGGAACTAGACCCAGTTCCCATATATAAATCAACATAACAGGGGTAGAAGCCGGGGGAGGGGGATCACACAACCAGGGGGGCTTATTATGGGCCCAGGCTAATACAGCTGGTTGACAACCCCCCCCCCCCCCCCCTCCTCCATACAATATAATTACCCTCCATCTAATTGTGGGAATCAGATAAGAATCCAGACTAAATCCATTAGGAAAGGCGGACGATGGGGGTCAGTAATTGTTACATCGTAACTATAACGCACAAACCTGACGGTGTCCAAGAAAGTGGGGGGCGAGGGATACAATAAAGCGCCACTTTCTACGTTTTTGTGGCCGTCCCTCATTTTGTCTCAGGCCGAGATTTTCCACCCAGCTATACAATCTTCCCATTGCCAGGACAAACAGAGCCCAGTGCCCGCTGCCCTCGTCCGTCGTGAGCTCCCTACAACAGCAGCAACAAGGATTTCTCCCCCCTTTTTTTTTTCTTTTGGAAAAATTATTTAGGAGAACAGGACAAAATGGTGAGCAGGTGAAGAGGGTAATGAGTGTGCCAGCCTGGCGGCAACAATGCCGGACCTGAGCCTGGCACAGAACACAATGTTGGCTCACAGGGAAGAGGATTTAGGAGCTCGCCATTGTTGCCATGACCCTAAATAAATCCAGTGGGTGTTTAAATGAGGCAGATATTACAGCAGCTAAGTGCTCTCCTCCTCCTTACGGATTTCTCCCTGCAGCCTGCGGGTATTTTGTTCTATATGGGACATCCAGCCGCTAATGTAATGCCCAAGTCGAGCAACATTCATGCAGAAAATACCATTCATTGCGAGCACACAGAACACACTCCCAGCACTTTACCTTAACCCCTCGGTGCCAGGAAAGGTGCACAAAGCCCTGGCACTGGGGTTAGAAAGCCGCAATCGTGCCCAGTTAATTTTGCTGTGCCCCCAATAAGCCAGATGCAAGCAAAACGCCTCCAGACAGTAAAGAGAGGGGCAAAACTTCCAGGGAACTTTCAGGGGACGACAACTTGTTCCAGAGACAGACCTGAGCGAGTTTCATCACCAAGAAGCACGCGGAGAAATATCAACATAATAATCCATCTCCCAACGTCCCCAGAAGTCACGGCCAGCACCTCGGAGCAGGGAGGCCTCACTAGACAGGAGGACAACAGTCAACTGTGGCAGCCACGGGGAGCAGCAAAGGACAGGGAGCGAGCCGAGCATCATACAACCACTAACCTCTGCATCCAGAGCGGAAACTACTGGCAGAGCACATCTGACAAGCATCTGCTGCGATAGCAAGCGAGGTGTTAATGGGGAGCACTGGCTGCGGAACAGGCAAGCATCAGCCCCTAACATGGGGTCTCGTAACCCCATAAATCCGAACACCAGTACAAAGTCACTCTCGCTATATGTCCTAACGCCAACACCCTAACCCCACATGTACTGATCCTATTAACCCTATAAATCCTAACACTAATACAAAGCCTCTATCCTTGTACGTCCTATCTCTAATTCCCTGAGCCCATCCATACTGACACTTATACTTCTCTACCCCTGTATGCCTTAATACCTTACCTAATTACTCTAACCCCACATCTCTACCCCTATGTATTCTACTCAATGACTCTAACCCCACATCTCTACCCCTATATATTCTACCTAATGACTCTAACCCCACATCTCTACCCCTATGTATTCTACCCAATGACTCCGACCCCACATCTCTACCCCTATATATTCTACTCAATCACTCCGACCCCACATATCTACCCCTATATATTCTACCTAATTACTCTAACCCCACATATCTACCCCTATGTATTCTACCTAATTACTCTAACCCCACATATCTACCCCTATGTATTCTACCTAATTACTCTAACCCCACATATCTACCCCTATGTATTCTACCCAATGACTCTAACCCCACATATCTACCCCTATATATTCTACCCAATGACTCTAACCCCACATCTCTACCCCTATATATTCTACCCAATGACTCTAACCCCACATCTCTACCCCTATATATTCTACCCAATGACTCTAACCCCACATATCTACCCCTATATATTCTACCTAATGACTCTAACCCCACATATCTACCCCTATGTATTCTACCCAATGACTCTAACCCCACATATCTACCCCTATGTATTCTACCCAATGACTCTAACCCCACATATCTACCCCTATGTATTCTACCCAATGACTCTAACCCCACATATCTACCCCTATGTATTCTACCCAATGACTCTAACCCCACATATCTACCCCTATGTATTCTACCCAATGACTCTAACCCCACATATCTACCCCTATATATTCTACCTAATTACTCTAACCCCACATATCTACCCCTATGTATTCTACCCAATGACTAACCCCACATATCTACCCCTATATATTCTACCCAATGACTAACCCCACATATCTACCCCTATGTATTCTACCCAATGACTCTAACCCCACATATCTACCCAATCACTCTAACCCCACATATCTACCCCTATATTCTACCTAATGACTAACCCAACATATCTACCCCTATATATTCTACCCAATGACTCCAACCCCACATTATCTACCCCTATATATATTCTACTCAATGACTAACCCCACATATCTACCCCTATATATTCTATCCAATGACTCTAACCCCACATATCTACCCCTATATATTCTACCCAATGACTCTAACCCCACATATCTACCCCTATGTATTCTACCCAATGACTCTAACCCCCACATATATATACCCCTATGTATTCTACTCAATCACTCTAACCCCACATATCTACCTAATGACTCTAACCCCACATATCTACCCCTATGTATTCTACCCAATCACTCTAACCCCACATATCTACCCCTATATATTCTACCTAATGACTCTAACCCCACATATCTACCATTATATATCTAACCCAATTCCCTAACCATAACACAATGCCTCTCACCCTCTATATTTTAATTCAAGTTAACCCCTCTGTGGCAGTATATGTTACCTTATTACACGGCCTCTTCCCCTGTATATTTCTCCATATAACCTAGCCCTGAATACAATGTCCTTAGCCCTATATAAACCAATAAGACACCACACTGCACAGTAAACCATACTAAATTTCCTCCCGGGTTTGCCTTAAATTTACATTCAAATACAATGTGTCTCACCCCCTAAATATCCTGAATCTAATATAAGATCTGACATGCGGAAGGACCTAAGTCCAATACATCTCACCCCCTAAATATCCTGAGCCTAATACATCGCCTCCATCCCTATATCTGTAACCCCGCCGTAAACCCTAACACAATGCAAGCAAGGGGATAATAATAATATTTATGTCCGATTCTCATAAAAGGTACAATATTACAACAGGAAAATAAGCAAATGTAACAGAGCGAAACTCCACCAAACGAGACCCCCAACAGAATAAAACACTGCAGGGAACTTGGAAGCTGCAGCTAAAACTCACAGCAAAAAGTTACAACTTGGTAAATGATTTTTCGTTTTTTCTAGCGTTTCCCTCCCGCCCATAAGTGCACATCCTAACTGCACACCGAGAAAGAACTTGTCACAAACATGTGAATCCACTCCGGGAGCTGATAGCACAGTGACCTTTGTTCCCTGGAAAAAATGTAAAATCGGGGATGTGCCTGATACTTTGTTACAAGGCAGAACGCTAAAGAAATTCCCAGCTGCCGCACTTTTATTTCCTGCGCTTCGGGACAAAAAACACACATTTGGCCCAAAATGCCAGAAAATGTCACCAGATACAGAAGATAAGAGGGAGATGTGAGCGGCTGGATGGAATCACATGTGGCACATTATTAAATGTAAATTGAGGCTAGGACGGCTGCGGGAGGAGCAGACCTCGGGGTGTATCCATCACTCATCCTTCAGGTAGAACTAGAACAAATACTCGGATCGTCTCCCCTCGTCTTATCTCAATCAATCTGCTTTTTATATAAATATTCATAAATCAAGCTACAAGGGATGTGAAGGGAACATGGAGCTCAGGGCTATGGGGCTAAGTATGGACGGCAGGGAGGATGACCAGACGCCACAACTGCAAGCAAACTACTCAGCAGAGTGCTGCAAACCTATAGGAGCTACATACAGAGAAAAGACACTGGGACCGAGTCCGGAGCGGAGAATGAGTCCCCCCTGCAGGGGGTTAAACTCCTGGGACCCTCTGTCTAAGGTCCGGAGCACATATAGGGTGCAGACAGCGAGTACCCCTACATCGGTTATGCTCCTGGGGAAGAGTGCAGGGCCATACGTGGACCCTCTGTATAAGGAACAGGTCCGAGCTTACCAGGGGAGCAGGAGACACAGTATAAAGGAAGAATCCCTCTATATAAGAGACCAAGAAATGATCTGGATGGAGAGAAGGGGCAATCAAGGAGTCTCCGTATGAGGAGCAGATTCTTATAGTAGCCTGCTTTATAATACTCTACCTCTTCATGTAGAGCCGAAGTTCAGAGCCGGCAACGAGACCCAAAGAAACAGCATAGACTAGAGGTGACTAATCAACAGGTCCCTGTATAACAGCTACGCTTCAAGAGGATACAAGAGACCAGGAGCATTAGTCCCTGCATAAGGACTGAGTGAGGAGCATATACCATGGAAATCAGGCAGTAGGTCCCTGTATAAGGACTGAGTCTACAGCATATATTGGAAATTAGGCAGTGGTCCCTGCATAAGGACCGAGTCTGGAGTATATTCTGTGGATATCAGGCAGTGGGTACCTGTAAAAGGACCGAGTCTGGAGTAGATACTGGAGATCAGGCAGTAGGTCCATGTATAAGGACTGAGTCTGGAGTAGATACTGGAGGTCAGGCAGTGAGTCCCTGTACAAGGACTGAGTCTGGAGTAGATACTGGAGATCAGGCAGTGGGTCCATGTATAAGGACTGAGTCTGGAGTAGATACTGGAGATCAGGCAGTGGGTCCATTTATAAGGACGGAGTCTGGAGTAGATACTGGAGATCAGGCAGTGAGTCCCTGTACAAGTACTGAGTCTGGACTAGATACTGGAAATCAGGCAGTGGGTCCCTGTACAAGGACTGAGTCTGGAGTAGATACTGGAGATCAGGCAGTGAGTCCCTGTAAAAGTACTGAGTCTGGAGTAGATACTGGAGGTCAGGTAATGAGTCCCTGTACAAGGACTGAGTCTGGAGTAGATACTGGAAATCAGGCAGTGGGTCCCTGTACAAGGACTGAGTCTGGAGTAGATACTGGAGGTCAGGCAGTGGGTCCTGTATAAGGACTGAGTCTGGAGTAGATACTGGAGGTTAGGCAGTGAGTCCCTGTACAAGGACTGAGTCTGGAGTAGATACTGGAGGTCAGGCAGTGGGTCCCTGTACAAGGACTGAGTCTGGAGTAGATACTGGAAATCAGGCAGTGGGTCCCTGTACAAGGACTGAGTCTGGAGTAGATACTGGAAATCAGGCAGTGGGTCCCTGTACAAGGACTGAGTCTGGAGTAGATACTGGAGGTCAGGCAGTGAGTCCCTGTACAAGGACTGAGTCTGGAGTAGATACTGGCCGTGAGGCAGTGGGTCCCTGTACAAGGACTGAGTCTGGAGTAGATACTGGAAATCAGGCAGTGGGTCCCTGTACAAGGACTGAGTCTGGAGTAGATACTGGAGATCAGGCAATGGGTCCCTGTATGAGCAATAAGTCTAGCACACATGAATAGGTCCATACAGGAGAGGGAGTCAATGGTTCTGAGTAAGTGGACTGGCACTGGGCACAAGCAGGGCATGCAGGGGGTACAAGCACCGGTAAGTGTAGGAGAAGAGTGAACTCACCTTTCAAACTCCGGAGGAACGTCTGGCTCAGTGAGCATGCTGAACCCAGCACAATATCCCTTTGTCACCGATGCCACCTCTGATTGCTTGAAGGGAACCTGTCAAATGAGTCCAGAGTGGAGTGAAATCCTCTGTGTGTCTCTTGTGAGCCCCAGCCACTCTCTTTCCTTCCACAGACACTCTCTCCCCTGTCACAGACACTCTCTTTCTCTCTATGTCTCTCACACCACTAGAAGTGCTTGACCAGATTCTTAAAGGGCCAGCAGCAGCCGTGCAGGGAGCTCCCCCTCTCAGTCAGTGATCCCCGCAGTCCCTGCACAATGATCCTCATCCCTGGGACAGGAGCAGCTCTCTCAGAAGGACACAGCCCAGGGACCCTCTCACAAGGACCCGCCACCTTCCACAGAGCTGACTGCCCCCTCCCACCCCCCATGTTGCTCTGGAGAGGGAGCACAACAATCACACATTGTTCCCAGAGAAGAAAAGCAAGTGTGACAGATTGAAATCTAGCAGAGGCCCCTCGGAGGGACAGTCAGCAGCTTGTCAGGCTCTCTCTCTGTACTATGCCTCGCAGCACTCTCTGTAGGTCTCTTCTCTGGCTGCTGTCTCTCTTTCCCTGCACTTTTGCACACTCTCACAGGCTGCTCTCCTTAGCTGCTGTCTCTTTTCCTGTGCATAGTTTACATTCCCTCTCCCTTTGCTCTTTCACCCTGCCCTCTCTCTCTGCTTTCTGCTGACATGTGGGCTCTCAGTTTCTCGGCAGTCTCGTGTGCTGTCTCTATGCAGGCTGTGGAGTGTCTCTCTCATGCACGTTATCTCTTGCTCTCTGCTGACAGCTCACTCTCTACCTGTAATGTCTCCAGCACCTGGTGACCGTCTATGCCGCCGTCCACTGTCCCAAGCATTGTCTCTCCAGGCTGAGCACTCTCCCATGTGTCTCTTCTGGCTGTGGTCACGGTCTCTCCTGCCTGCGGTCACTGTCTCCTCTCCTGCCTGCGGTGACGTCTCCCCTCCCTGCGGTGACTGTCTCTCCTGCGGCCGTCCCCCCGGTCACTCACTGTGCTCTCAGGGTCCTGGGAAGGAAGTTTCTCTCAGCTGCAGTGCTGCTGTCTCTCAGGGTGAAGGCTCCACATGGTGCTGCCCCCTCCCTCAGCTGCCCGGCGAGGGTCTTCTCCAGCCCCCCAGTGCCCCTCTCCTCGGGGGTCCCCGGCTCATGTCCCCAGCTGTCAGGTAATACAGGACCTGTGACATGAGAGTGACAGGCGCGCGCACGACAGGAGGACGCGGGAACGCGCACGGGCTCCGGCCGGCAGTAAACACACGTAGCCGGCTGAGATCACAGGATCCCCCGTCCACTCCTCCAGGGGGCGGCCACTGCTTCATGGGAGGAGACTGACCCCGGCCCCTCACATTAACCCTGGATGCTGCCATCCAGCTCCACACTGTCCTATCCCTCTCAGGAGACAATGCAACAGACCCCCAGCTTCTACAGCTCCTCACAAGAGACAGTGTAACAACCCTCCAGCCCCTCATAGTATACAGTGTAACAACCCTCCAGACCCTCATAGTATACAGTGTAACAACCCTCCAGACCCTCATAGTATACAGTGTAACAGCCCTCCAGCCCCAGACCCTCATAGTATACAGTGTAACAGCCCTACAGCCCCTCATAGTATACAGTGTAACAGCCCTCCGGCCCCTCATAGTATACAGTGTAACAGCCCTCCAGCCCCTCATAGTATACAGTGTAACAGCCCTACAGACCCTCATAGTATACAGTGTAACAGCCCTACAGCTCCTCATAGTATACAGTGTAACAGCCCTCCGGCCCCTCATAGTATACAGTGTAACAGCCCTCCGGCCCCTCATAGTATACAGTGTAACAGCCCTACAGACCCTCATAGTATACAGTGTAACAGCCCTCCAGCCCCTCATAGTATACAGTGTAACAGCCCTCCGCCCCCTCATAGTATACAGTGTAACAGCCCTCCAGCCCCTCATAGTATACAGTGTAACAGCCCTCCAGCCCCTCATAGTATACAGTGTAACAGCCCTCCGGCCCCTCACAGTATACAGTGTAACAGCCCTCCAGCCCCTCATAGTATACAGTGTAACAACCCTCCAGACCCTCACAGTATACAGTGTAACAGCCCTCCAGACCCTCATAGTATACAGTGTAACAGCCCTCCAGCCCCTCATAGTATACAGTGTAACAGCCCTCCAGCTCCTCATAGTATACAGTGTAACAGCCCTCCAGACCCTCACAGTATACAGTGTAACAGCCCTCCAGCTCCTCATAGTATACAGTGTAACAGCCCTCCGGCCCATCATAGTATACAATGTAACAACCCTCCAGACCCTCACAGTATACAGTGTAACAGCCCTCCAGACCCTCACAGTATACAGTGTAACAGCCCTCCAGCCCCTCATAGTATACAGTGTAACAGCCCTCCAGACCCTCACAGTATACAGTGTAACAGCCCTACGGACCCAGACCCTCATAGTATACAGTGTAACAGCCCTACAGCCCCTCATAGTTTACAGTGTAACAGCCCTCCAGCCCCTCATAGTATACAGTGTAACAGCGCCACAGCCCCTCATAGTATACAGTGTAACAGCCCTCCAGCCCCTCATAGTTTACAGTGTAACAGCCCTACAGCCCCTCATAGTATACAGTGTAACAGCCCTCCAGCCCCTCATAGTATACAGTGTAACAGCCCTCCAGACCCTCACAGTATACAGTGTAACAGCCCTACAGCCCCAGACCCTCATAGTATACAGTGTAACAGCCCTACAGCCCCTCATAGTTTACAGTGTAACAGCCCTCCAGCCCCTCATAGTATACAGTGTAACAGCCCTCCAGCCCCTCATAGTATACAGTGTAACAGCCCTTCAGACCCTTATAGTATACAGTGTAGCAGACCTCCAGCCCCTCATAGTATACAGTGTAACAGCCCTCTGGCCCCTCATAGTATACAGTGTAACAGCCCTTCAGACCCTTATAGTATACAGTGTAGCAGACCTCCAGCCCCTCATAGTATACAGTGTAACAGCCCTCCAGACCCTCATAGTATACAGTGTAACAACCCTCCAGCCCCTCATAGTATACAGTGTAACAGCCCTCCAGCCCCTCATAGTATACAGTGTAACAGCCCTTCAGACCCTTATAGTATACAGTGTAGCAGACCTCCAGCCCCTCATAGTATACAGTGTAACAGCCCTCCAGACCCTCATAGTATACAGTGTAACAGCCCTCCAGACCCTCATAGTATACAGTGTAACAGCCCTCCAGACCCTCATAGTATACAGTGTAACAGCCCTCCGGCCCCTCATAGTATACAGTGTAACAGCCCTCCTGCCCCTCATAGTATACAGTGTAACAGCCCTCCAGACCCTTATAGTATACAGTGTAGCAGACCTCCAGCCCCTCATAGTATACAGTGTAACAGCCCTCCAGACCCTCATAGTATACAGTGTAACAACCCTCCAGACCCTCATAGTATATAGTGTAGCAGACCTCCAGCCCCTCATAGTATACAGTGTAACAGCCCTCCAGACCCTCATAGTATACAGTGTAACAACCCTCCAGCCCCTCATAGTATACAGTGTAACAGCCCTACAGCCCCTCATAGTATACAGTGTGACAGCCCTACAGACCCTCATAGTATACAGTGTAACAGCCCACCAGACCCTCATAGTATACAGTGTAACAGCCCTCCAGCCCCAGCCCCTCATAGTATACTGTGTAACAGCCCTTCAGCCCCTCATAGTATACTGTGTAACAACCCTCCAGCCCCTCATAGTATACAGTGTAACAGCCCTCCAGCCCCTCATAGTATACAGTGTAACAGCCCTCCAGACCCTCATAGTATACAGTGTAACAGCCCTCCAGACCCTCATAGTATACAGTGTAACAGCCCTCCAGACCCTTAGTATACAGTGTAACAGCCCTCCAGACCCTCTTAGTATACAGTGTAACAACCCTCCAGCCCCTCATAATATACAGTGTAACAACCCTCCAGCCCCTCATAGTATACAGTGTAACAGCCCTCCAGACCCTCATATTATACAGTGTAACAGCCCTCCAGCCCCTCATAATATACAGTGTAACAGCCCTCCAGACCCTCATAGTATACAGTGTAACAGCCCTACAGCCCCTCATAGTATACAGTGTAACAGCCCTCCAGCCCCTCATAGTATACAGTGTAACAGCCCTCCAGACCCTCATAGTATACAGTGTAACAGCCCTCCAGACCCTTAGTATACAGTGTAACAGCCCTCCAGACCCTCATAGTATACAGTGTAGCAGACCTCCAGCCCCTCATAGTATACAGTGTAACAGCCCTCCAGACCCTCACAGTATATAGTGTAACAGCCCTCCAGCCCCTCACAGTATACAGTGTAACAGCCCTCCAGACCCTCACAGTATACAATGTAACAGCCCTCCAGACCCTCACAGTATACAGTGTAACAGCCCTCCAGACCCTCATATTATACAGTGTAACAACCCTCCAGCCCCTCATAGTATACAGTGTAACAGCCCTCCAGCCCCTCATAGTATACAGTGTAACAACCCTCCAGCCTTTCATAATATACAGTGTAACAACCCTCCAGCACCTCATAGTATACAGTGTAACAACCCTCCAGCCCCTCATAATATACAGTGTAACAACCCTCCAGCCCCTCATAGTATACAATGTAACAGCCCTCCAGACCCTCATATTATACAGTGTAACAGCCCTCCAGCCCCTCATAGTATACAGTGTAACAGCCCTCCAGCCCCTCATAGTATACAGTGTAACAGCCCTCCAGATCCTCATAGTATACAGTGTAACAGCCCTCCAGACCCTCATATTATACAGTGTAACAACCCTCCAGCCCCTCATAGTATACAGTGTAACAGCCCTCCAGCCCCTCATAGTATACAGTGTAACAGCCCTCCAGACCCTCATATTATATAGTGTAGCAGACCTCCAGACCCTCACAGTATACAGTGTAACAACCCTCCAGCCTTTCATAATATACAGTGTAACAACCCTCCAGCACCTTATAGTATACAGTGTAACAACCCTCCAGCCCCTCATAATATACAGTGTAACAACCCTCCAGCCCCTCATAGTATACAGTGTAACAGCCCTCCAGACCCTCATAGTATACAGTGTAACAGTCCTCCAGACCCTCACAGTATACAGTGTAACAACCCTCCAGCCTTTCATAATATACAGTGTAACAACCCTCCAGCACCTCATAGTATACAGTGTAACAACCCTCCAGCCCCTCATAATATACAGTGTAACAACCCTCCAGCCCCTCATAGTATACAGTGTAACAGCCCTCCAGACCCTCATATTATACAGTGTAACAGCCCTCCAGCCCCTCATAGTATACAGTGTAACAGCCCTCCAGACCCTCATAGTATACAGTGTAACAGCCCTCCAGACCCTCATATTATACAGTGTAACAGCCCTCCAGACCCTCATAGTATACAGTGTAACAGCCTTCCAGCCCCTCATAGTATACAGTGTAACAACCCTCCAGCCCGTCATAGTATACAGTGTAGCTGACCTCCAGCCCCTCATAGTATACAGTGTAACAACCCTCCAGCCCATCATAGTATACATTGTAGCAGACCTCCAGACCCTCATAGTATACAGTGTAACAGCCCTCCTGCCCCTCATAGTATACAGTGTAACAGTCCTCCAGCCCCTCACAGGATACAGTGTAACAGTCCTCCAGCCCCTCATAGTATACAGTGTAACATCCCTCAAGCCCCTCACAGGATACAGTATAACAACCCTCCAGCCCCTCATAGTATACAGTGTAACAGCCCTCCAGCCCCTCATAGTATACAGTGTAACAGCCCTCCAGACCCTCATATTATACAGTGTAACAGCCCTCCAGACCCTCATATTATACAGTGTAACAGCCCCCCAGACCCTCATAGTATACAGTGTAACAACCCTCCAGCCCCAGACCCTCATAGTATACATTGTAACAACCCTCCAGACCCTCATAGTATACAGTGTAACAGACCCCAGTATTGGCATCATACAGTCAGTACCATGTGCCTCTCATATACAGGGTGAGGGATAAGTCTGGCCCCTTTTAACTGTTGTAATTTGTGGAAAATTGATCCCCAATGTGTGAAAGTAGTAATTGGGAGGGAGGAGCAAATATTTGGTGGAGGATACCTTTTTGGTCGCCATTTTGAAATCCACCATATTGAATTCAGCTCAGGTTTTACCTGTTTTGGAATTAAAGGGATTTTCCAAGACCTTTGTACTGATGACCTATCCTCTTAATAAGTTATCAGTATCTGATCTGTGGGGGTCCGACATGACGCACATTGCTGCTGTCCCCAGGAGCTTACACTCTAATCATTACACCACTACTGAATACACAGTGGAACACACACATCTGTATGCCACACAGGGATCAACTTGTCTGCTGGGACAACACCTATTGTGATGAATGTGCCTGCACAAGCGCCAGGGGTTGTGGCTGCGGCTGACCTGCTGCACAGAGCTCCATTATACGCTGTTTATTCAAGAGCAGAGCATTTTATGGAGCAGCCCAGGTGAAATAACAGACAAACAACTGAAAAGTGTATTATACAGGACGGGGCGAGGGTTAGGGGCAAGGGACAGCGTGAGGCTCTGTCACTTTAAGTGCTCTGACTATAGAGATGAAATGTGCAGTAATAATTAGCAGATTAATGAGGTCTATTAGAATCTGCGTACAGCACCGCACCACACGTGACGCTATACAATGAATGGAGAACATGTAAATAGATCTCATGAGCTCACACTCTAAATCTGGGCCATGCACACTCAATGCAGTCAACCATGTCCAGTTTATAGGGGGGGGTCCATGGTGACCCACCTGCAAACAAGTATATACAGACCTCACTCCCCATGTCTGTTACTCCTATAATAACCCCCTTTGCATTGTAGAAGTAGTAGACAAGGCAGAACCACTCCTACACTTAGAGTATCCTCATAACAGCCCACAAGGAGGTCATTGGAACTAGACATGCAGACCCCTACCCTTAAATTCCAATAAGAATCTAGTATTCTAATAGAACGCCCTAAGGTAGACTGAAATCTGCCTAGATTCAGACTACTGCTCTGCTCCCCCATGCTTGACACTGCAACTCTACTCCATAAGGGCACAGCACTAATCAGTGACTTCAGCTTAGAAAAATTGTCAGTTACGATGCTTTCACACTTAGCAAATTTTGCAGAAATCTCAGCGACTCAAAATCAGTTCCATTCATCCAAAGCTAGGTCTACACGACGACATTTGTCGCGCGGCAATAAGTCGTGCAACAGATAGGGCACAACTACATTGCAATATTTGTCGTGCTACATTTTGTTGCACCAATGTCGCGCGACAATTTTTATAATGGTAGTCTATGGTGTCGCACTGCGACATGTGACATGCTGAGACGCGAGTGTCAGAAAAATCCATCTCGAATGGATTTTTGCGACTGACGCGTCGCAGCATGTCGCATGTTGCAGCGCGACACCATAAACTGCCATTATAAAAATTGTCGCGCAATATTGGTGCGACAAAATGTCCTCGTGTAGACCTAGCCTAAATGTTGATGGTTTGGCGCAAACACAGGAGAATCAAACTGATTTTCAGTTGCAGCAATTTCTGCAATAAAATCTGCTGCCTGTGAAGGCACTCCAGACTTTTATTATGACAGTCTATGGTGTCGCACTGCAACATGCGACATGCTGCGACTTCATTCACACATCATGCTCTCCACGGACCGCATACCTTCCCATTGATTTTAATGTGTTCTCTGTGGGAAAAATGACGAAGATATACACTACTTTGGTCCGTGACATGTCTAAACACACTGACGTCTGTGGGTCCGTGAAAAAACATTGTCAGAACACAAATGACGTGTGTTCTGTCAGTGGTTTTTCACTGACCACTGGTACGAGATGCTCTGCTAATTAATTTTCAGCTGAGCAGGGTCCATTGAATACAGGTGACACATGTAGGCAAAAACGGACACATAGATTCTTCACAGATGAAACACAGATGGATTTTCCACGGACACCAAACGAACATGGAATACGCTTTAAAGTCTAAAATTCACTTCCTCCCACATCATAGGGTCAAGATGCTGCTTAATTGCTCGCATGCTGTACACTGCAGCGCTTCTTACTTGGATTCAACATTTTTACATCCAGTATATACAGTGGTCAGGAACAAATTCTCAGAACCAAAGGATTTTCTTCTTTGGGAAAGTGTCTAACCTTCTTTGTCACCTAAGTAGTCATGTAAGATGCGTTATCTTATGTCTGTCCATCCCCTATAGGGTTTCTCAAGCACCTGACCAAAAACATTGACTGCAGCGCTTTTCAATCCGGCTACTTGAGAGGTTCAGTGCCATGCCCCATATTATCCTATCGAACAACTCATCCAGCTTCTGGCATATAGCGTTTAATACTCTCTCCAGATTGCTGGACATATTTCAACCCCCCTTAGGCTTCATGCACACGACTGTTTCCATATTTGAGTCCGCAAACCACGGATCCACAAAGTACAGATAGCTCCAGTGTGCATTCCACATTTTTCTACCTCCCATCAATAGACATGTCTATTCTCATCTCAATACGGACCAGAATAGGACACATTCTATAATCTGCAAAATGGCCATATGGATATAATGTATGGCTCCCAGGGGCGGACTGGAAACTTAATGCAAATAGCATTTATCATGTAGAGGAAGTGAATACAAGCCACTTACTAATGTATTGTGATTCTCCATATTGTCTCCACTGCTGTCTGGATTCATTTTTCCATCACATTATACACTGCTCGTTTCCATGGTTACATACCACCCTGCAATCCAGCAGCAGTGGTCGTGCTTGCACCCTATAGGAAAAAACGCCAGCCTCTCTGGTGGCCGGAGCCATGGGACTGCACATAGGCTAGTGCTTTTTCCTATAGTGTGCAAGCACGACCACTGCTGCTGGATAGCAGGGTGGTCGTAACCATGGAAACGAGCAGTGTATAATGTGATGGAAAAAGGAGATTTGGTGCTGTTGGTTACATTGCAGAAGAGGTGTATGTCACAGCGATATACACACTTTTCTTACTTACTATTGTAAAATATTGGTCTAACCTTGACTCCTGTCTCCAGAGAAAAAGCATACCTCCCAACTCTCTAAATGAACAAAGAGGGACACGCCTCTAACTCCGCCCAAAACATAACTATGCACCTAATCCCAACCAGTCCTCTTAATCCCCCCACATAGTAATTATTCCCTCTTCATGCCATCGAACAGTATTTATGCCCACATTGTGCCCCCTCACAGAATTATGCCCAGCTGTGCCCCCAGTAATATGCCCAGTTATGTGCCTCCTCATGGAATTTTGCCCAGCTGTTCCCACAGTAATATGCCCAGCTGTGCCCCCAGTAATATGCCTAGCTGTGCCCCAGTAATATGTCCAGCTGTGCCCCCAGTAGTATGTCCAGTTATGTGTCCCCAGTAATAAGTCCAGTTATGTGTCCCCAGTAATAGGTCCAGTTATGTCCCCCCAGTAATATGTCCTGTTATGTGCCCCCAGTAATATGTCCTGTTATGTGCCCCCAGTAATATGCCCAGCTGTGCCCCCAGTAATATGTCCAGTTATGTGTCCCCAGTAATATGCCCAGCTGTGCCCCCAGTAATATGTCCTGTTATGTGCCCCCAGTAATATGTCCAGTTATGTGTCCCCAGTAATATGCCCAGCTGTGCCCCCAGTAGTATGTCCAATTATGTGCCCCCAGTAATATGTCCAGTTATGTCCCCCCAGTAATATGTCCTGTTATGTGCCCCCAGTAATATGTCCAGTTATGTGTCCCCAGTAATATGCCCAGCTGTGCCCCCAGTAGTATGTCCAATTATGTGCCCCCAGTAATATGCCCAGTTATGTGCCCCTCACAGAAAGTAAAAAAAAATAAACATCACATACTTACCTACTTACCTTGTTCCTAGCAGCAGCAGGACATCGGCTGATCTGGTCTGTGGAGGAGGCGAGCCAAGGCTGACAGCAGAGACAGCTGCCAGAAAGCAGAACATAGCTCCCCTGTATCGGGACAGTCACTGCAATGCTTGTCCTGCCGGATCCGGGACAGTTGGGAGGCATGGAAAACGTGCCGCCTCATATATGTGAACTATACCTGCACAAATGTTTGTCGCCATTCACTTCGCAAGTGCCTATAGTTAGTTACTAGTGTTGATCGAGCACCAAAGTGCTCGGGTGCTCGAGTAGAACACCTCGGGATGCTCGGGTGCTTTACCGAGCACAATGGAAGTCAATGGGAGAACCAGAGCATTAAACCAGGCACCCCCTGCTCTGAAGAGGGGAGTGTATCTGGTTGACATGAAAATGTCAGAAATTGATGGAAACACCACCAAAATGGTTCGGGAACAGCATGGGGAGGATGCCTGGATGCATCTTGGACTCCCAGATCACTGCTGGGAACGATGTTGTCTGAGTAGTACGTCAATTTTACAGACTGACAATAATACACACAAAACCAAAGATAAAATCGATTTTAGAGGAAAAATTGTTAGGAAACATTCTTTCCTGTATATTTACTTGTATATAAAGTGCAAGTGCTGCAAAAAATTACAAGGAACCGGCACTCCAATACACCCTTTATTACACATAAAGTAGGGCATCGACACACCCTTGAAAAATGATGATTGATGGCTTGCTGGTGACCCTCAAAAACATTAAGAGCAAGGGCCTGCTGGTGCCCCTCTAACACATTAGGGGAGAGGACCTACTGCTGATCTGACTATCTAAAACATTAGGGGTGAGGGTCTGCTGCTCAGCTGACCATCTAAAACATTAGGGGTGAGGGTCTGCTGCTGAGCTGACCATCTAAAACATTATGGGTGAGGGCCTGCTGCTGAGCTTACCATCTAGGCCTCTTTCACACTTGCGTTGTCCGGATCCGTCGTGTACTCCATTTGCCGGAGGTGCCCGCCGGATCCGTAACAACGCAAGTGAACTGAAAGCATTTGAAGACGGATCCGTCTTCAAAATGCGTTCAGTGTTACTATGGCAGCCAGGACGCTATTAAAGTCCTGGTTGCCATAGTAGTAGTGGGGAGCGGGGGAGCAGTATACTTACAGTCCGTGCGGCTCCCGGGGCGTTCCAGAATGACGTCAGAGCGCCCCATGCGCATGGATGACGTGATCCATGCGATCACGTCATCCATGCGCGTGGGACGCACGGACGGTAAGTATACTGCTCCCCACTACACTTTACCATGGCAAACAGGACTTTAGCGTCCCGGCAGCCATGGTAACCATTCAGAAAAAGCTAAACGTCGGATCCGGTAATGCGCCGAAACAACGTTTAGCTTAAGGCCGGATCCGGATCAATGCCTTTCAATGGGCATTAATACCGGATCCGGCCTTGCAGCAAGTGTTCAGGATTTTTGGCCAGAGCAAAAAGCGCAGCATGCTGCGGTATTTTCTCCGGCCAAAAAACGTTCCGGTCCGGAACTGAAGACATCCTGATGCATCCTGAACGGATTTCTCTCCATTCAGAATGCATGGGGATAATCCTGATCAGGATTCTTCCGGCATAGAGCCCCGACGACGGAACTCTATGCCGGAACAAAACAACGCAAGTGTGAAAGAGCCCTAAAACATTATGGGCGAGGGCCTGCTGCCGAGCTGACCATCTAAAACATTGGGCGAGGGCCTGCTGCTGAGCTTACCATCTAAAACATTATGGGCGAAGGCCTGCTGCAGAGCTTACCATCTAAAACATTTTGGGCGAGGGCCTGCTGCTGAGCTGACCATCTAAAGTATTAGGGGTGAGGGTCTGCTGCTGAGCTGACTATCTAAAACATCAGAGGTGGGGGTCTGCTGCTGAGCTGACTCTCTAAAACATTAGGGGCTAGTGCCTGCTGCTGACCTGACCATGAAAAAAATTATGGGCGAGGGCCTACTGCTGACCTGACCATCGAAAAAATTATGGTTGAGGGTCTGCTGCTGAGCTGACTCTCTAAAACATTAGGGGTGAGAGCCTGCTGCTGATCTGACCAAGGAAAAAATTATTGGCGAGGGCCTGCTGCTGAGCTGACCATCAAAAAAATTATGGTTGAGGGTCTACTGCTGAGCTGACCCTGATTAGGACATTAGGAGCGAGGGCAGCCTAATAATCATGTTAATATGATGGAGGACGAGGATGAGAAAAGGAAGATTGAACCATATACCCTTTTTTGTGGTGGAAGGGGTTCATGGGAATATAGTGTATTCAATACACCGTAATAGCCACATTTAAAGTGCCTTTATGTTCAGCCGCTTTCCTCTGGTGGAGTAGAGAAGCCAGGGGCAATCCAGGCCTTGTTCATTTTGACCGGTAAGCATTTTCAGTTGACAGGAGGATGCGCTTATCAGTTATTATGCCCCCAGCAGCACTAAATACCCGCTCTGACAAAATGCTGGCGGCAGGGCAGGCTAGCACCTCCAAGGCGTAGAGCGCCAGTTTGTGCCACGTGTCCAGCTTGGACACCCAATAGTTGTAAGGCACAGAGGGATCATTGAGGATGCAGACACGGTCTGCTACGCACTCCTTCACCATCTTCCAAAATGTTTCCCTCCTTGTGACACTAGGCCGCACATTAGGGTGAGGGTGCTGGCGGGGTGTCATGAAACTGTCCCACGCTTTGGAGAGTGTTGCCCTACCTCTGTTGGAACTGCTGTGTGTTCCCCTCCCCTCCCCTCCTCGGTTGCCCAAGGAACTACGTACTCTGCCGCCAGCGTTGTCAGCTGGAAATTTTTGGAGCAATTTTTCCACAAGCACCTTCTGGTATTGCACCATTTTGCTAGTCCTCTCCACCACAGGAATGAGAGATGAGTATTTATTTGTAGCGGGGCCGAGAAGGGTGAGTAACCAGTAATCGGTGTTGGCCGAAATGCGTATAACGCGAGGGTCACAGGAAAGGCAGCATAACATTAAGTCAGCCATGTGGGCCAAAGTCACACAAGACAGACAAGACTTGACTCTCAATCTCCTCATCCTCTTCCTGCTCTTCAGCCCATCCACGCTGAACAGATGAAATAAACCTGCTATGGGTACTACCCGCTGTAGCGGAGGCAACCGTCTCCTGCTCCTCCTCCTCATCATCATCATCCAATTCATGATGAGAAGACGAACTGAGGGTGGTCTGGCTATCATCCTGTGTACTGTTTTCCCCCATTTCCACCTCTTGCACGTGCAAAGTGTCTGCCTTCATTGTGAGCAGCAAGCGTTTCAGTAGACACAGAAGTGGGATGGTGACACTGATAATAGCGGCATTGCCGCTCACCATCTGTGTTGATTCCTCAAAGTTGCGTAAAACCTCACAGAGGTTAGACATCAATGCCCACTCGTCGCTTGTGAAGAGCGGAAGCTGACTGGAAAGGTGACGGCCATGTTGCAGCTGGTATTCCACTACTGCCCTCTGCTGCTCATAAAGCCTGGCCAACATGTGGAACGTGGAGTTCCAGTGCGCGCTCACGTTGCACAACAGTTGGTGAGCTGGCAATCGCATGCGCTGCTGCAGCGCTGCCAGACCGGCGGCAGCTGTAGATGACTTTCTGAATTGGGCACACACGTGGCACACCTTCACCAGTAGCTCAGGCAAATTGGGGTAGGTTTTGAGAAACCGCTGAACCACTAAGTTTAACACGTGGGCTAGGCATGGTATGTGTGTGAGCTTGCTGAGCTCCAAAGCCGCCACCAAATTACGACCATTATCAGACACAGCCATGCCTGGCTGTAGGTTGAGTGTCTCAGTCTGGTCCCTTATACCCTGCCTCAGTCTGGTCCCTTATACCCTGCCACAGCTCTGTGGCGGTGTGCTCATTGTCACCTAAGCAAATAAGTTTCAGCTCGGCTTGTTGCCGCTTCCCCACTGCAGTGCTACACTGCTTCCAGCTACTGACTGATGGCTGACTGGTGCTGCAAGATGACAATTCAGAGGTGGAAGTGGGGGAGGAGGAGAAGGGGGGCCCGCAATCCTTGGCGTCAGTAGCACCTGTGCCATCCCAGGGTACGACTTGCTCCCGATATACACAACGTTCACCCAGTGTGCTGTCAGGGAAATGTAGCTTTCCTGGCCACAAGCACTTGTCCATGTGTCAGTCGTTAAGTGGACCTTGCCAATAACTGCGTTGGTCAGGACACGGGTGATGTTACGGGACACATGCTGGTGTAAGACGGGGATGGCACACCGGGCAAAATAGTAGTGGCTGGGGACTGAGTAACGAGGGACGGCCGCCGCCATCAGGCGGCCGAAAGCCTCAGTGTCCACAAGCCTAAATGGCAACATTTTCAGGGCCAGCAATTTGGAAAGGTGCGCATTTAGTGCTATGGCCTGTGGCTGGGTGGCTGGGTATTTGCGCTTTCATTCAAAGGCCTGGGGTATGGACATCTGTACACTGCGCTGGGACACAGAAGTGGATGTGCTAGCTGATGGTGCTTGCGAAAGTCCAGGTGCAGGGCAGGAGGCATTCGGGCCTGCGTCTTGGACAGGGGATTGGCCAGCACGTAACACAGGGGAAGAGGAGGCAGTGGTGTGACCCGCAGACACTGATTGTGGACCCAGTTATTCGGCCAACCTATTACGGTGCTTTGATGCCATGTGGCGGATCTTGCTGGTGGTGGTGAGGTTGCTAGTGTTCACGCCCCTGCTCATTTTGGTATGGCACAGGTTGCAAATGACAATTCTTTTATCGTTTCTTTATGTTGACAGACTCTTGGCTACTCAGACTGAACTTTGTAGAAGACAGGGTGGTGCTTAACCGACTGGAAGCATTATCTGCTGCAATCCAACCGACCACCTCGTCGCAATGGTCTGACTTCGAGAGCGTTGTCCTGCGCCGCCCTGCAAACTGGGACATGAAGCTAGGTATCCTGAATGAGTGTGTTTCTTGTGCTCTGCCAGCAGGCACAGTTTTACACAGTTATACAGGAGATGTAGCCAGGCCCGTCGCTAACAGACAGGCAAAACAAGCAATTGCTTGGGGCCCCGAGCTGGTTGGGGCCCCGAGCTGGCCCAGGGCCAAGCAGAGCCGGTGCTTGTTTTGCTTCCATGTCTATTTTGCTTGGGGCCCCCAAATTCCTTCAAACGGCCCTGGATGTTGCGCAGATAATGTCGCTGTCTGCAGCGGCCAAACAATTGCAAGCTATTTAGCGCAGGTTGCGCTAATAATATACACTGCTCAAAAAAATAAAGGTAACACTTAAACAACACAATGTAACTCCAAGTCAATCACACTTCTGTGAAATCAAACTGTCCACTTAGGAAGCAACACTGAGTGACAATCAATTTCACATGCTGTTGTGCAAATTTGATAGACAACAGGTGGAAATTATAGGCAATTAGCAAGACACCCCCAATAAAGGAGTGGTTCTGCAAGTGGTGACTACAGACCACTTCTCAGTTCCTATGCTTCCTGGCTGATGTTTTGGTCACTTTTGAATGCTGGCAGTGCTTTCACTCTAGTGGTAGCATGAGACGGAGTCTACAACCCACACAAGTGGCTCAGGTAGTGCAGCTTATCCAGGATGGCATATCAATGCGAGCTGTGGCAAAAAGGTTTGCTGTGTCTGTCAGCGTAGTGTCCAGAGCATGGAGGCGCTACCAGGAGACAGGCCAGTACATCAGGAGACGTGGAGGAGGCCGTAGGAGGGCAACAACCTAGCAGCAGGACCGCTACCTCTGCCTTTGTGCAAGGAGGAACAGGAGGAGCACTGCCAGAGCCCTGCAAAATGACCTCCAGCAGGCCACAAATGTGCATGTGTCTGCTCAAGCGGTCAGAAACAGACTACATGAGGGTGATATGAGGGCCCGACGTCCACAGGTGGGGGTTGTGCTTACAGCCCAACACCGTGCAGGACGTTTGGCATTTGCCAGAGAACACCAAGATTGGCAAATTCGCCACTGGCGCCCTGTGCTCTTCACAGATGAAAGCAGGTTCACACTGAGCACATGTGACAGAAGTGACAGAGTCTTGAGACGCCGTGGAGAACGTTCTGCTGCCTGCAACATCCTCCAGCATGACCGGTTTGGCATTGGGTCAGTAATGGTGTGGGGTGGCATTTCTTTGGAGGGCCGCACAGCCCTCCATGTGCTCACCAGAGGTATCCTGACTGCCATTAGGTACCGAGATGAGATCCTCAGACCCCTTGTGAGACCATATGCTGGTGAGGTTGGCCCTGGGTTCTTCCTAATGCAAGACAATGCTAGACCTCATGTGGCTGGAGTGTGTCAGCAGTTCCTGCAAGACGAAGGCATTGATGCTATGGACTGGCCCGCCTGTTCCCCAGACCTGAATCCAATTGAGCACATCTGGGACATCATGTCTCGCTCTATCCACCAACGTCACGTTGCACCACAGACTGTCCAGGAGTTGGCAGATGCTTTAGTCCAGGTCTGGGAGGAGATCCCTCAGGAGACCGTCCGCCACCTCATCAGGAGCATGCACAGGCGTTGTAGGGAGGTCATACAGGCACGTGGAGGCCACACACACTACTGAGCCTCATTTTGACTTGTTTTAAGGACATTACATCAAAGTTGGATCAGCCTGTAGTGTGTTTTTCCACTTTAATTTTGAGTGTGACTCCAAATCCAGACCTCCATGGGTTGAAAAATTTCATTTCCATTTTTTAATTTTTGTGTGATTTTGTTGTCAGCACATTCAACTATGTAAAGAACAAAGTATTTTAGAAGAATATTTAATTAATTCAGATCTAGGATGTGTTATTTTTGTGTTCCCTTTATTTTTTTGAGCAGTGTATATTGCTGCCAGACACAACAATAGTCCTTAAAAGGACTTTTGGGTCTCTAACACCAATCCTTCCTAACAAAAATATAAAATTCAATTCCCTACACTATCTGTCCCAGCACAGCACTAACTGACTAAGACTGGCCAAACCACGTGTCATCAGGTGCTTTATAGCACCTGATGATGCGTTCCGGCCAGCCAATCACTGTAATGCCAGTAACCAACATGGCTACGGCATTACAGTGAGTGTCAGTACTTACCTGCACTTAATTTGCTGCGTAGCAGCCAACAAACGTGTGGGAAGGTGACTCGAGCATCGTGCTTGAGCACACGCGGTATTCGGCCGAACACTGTGATGCTCGAGCCGAACTGGTGTTCGGCCGAGCATGCTCGCTCAACACCATTAGTTACCCATAAGCCTCAGAACTCGTCAGCTATTTTCAGCTGAACACAATGACGTTGAGATTTTGCACATGTTGCACTAGAAGGAATGCTCATTATCTAAAGACAGGAAAATGCTTGCTTCCCAGGACCTGAGTCGCGGCTGCGCGGATTGTTTACACAATGCCTGGGACATTAAAGGAGTTTTCCTTTTTAAGGTAGATAAAGCTCAAGCATTGTAATGTGAAAAGTACTGAAACTTTCTAATCCACTTTGTTTTTTTCTTTTCACGCTATTTTTTTGTTACAAAAAGGAAAAAAGCAGTCTGTTTGGGAGCTGACAAACAACGCGAGTTTGTGAGCGTTCGCGTGTTTGATTTCAAGTGTGTGTTTGTAGTAATTGTGTGACTTTAGATTATATGACTTCAGATTCAGAGACTTTAGGAGGGGACTACAGTAAGTTAAATTCTTATCACTGCACCATATTGTATTTTTTCTCTTTTCTTGCGTAATCACATTTAGTATTAGTTCCATTATTGACTGCGCAGTCCAGTGCACATCGTGTCTAATGTATGCAGTCCTGGAACAGCCGTTTGAGGGTGCATATCTTTGTTCAAAATGTGAGCAAATTGCCCGTTTGGAATTGCACATCGTGTATCTAACCGGGCGAGTTTCAACACTGAGAAGCGTTGGCAATCTGGAAAAGTGTTTGTTGCTCACTGAGCAAGCACTCTATGGGGTAGATGTGGGGGATGGTGACAGAGAGGAGGCTGAGGAAAGTGAGGTAGCTAGCTGGGTAACAGTTAGAAAGCGGGGTAGAGGGAAGAGTGCTAGGGAGGCTAGCCCTGATCTGACACACCCCAACAAGTTTGCACGTTTGGCAGATGAGGGGGATGTCAGTCCAGGGACGGCACTGCTGCAGCTGGACCCTTCCTCTGCCAGTCAGGGGAATGTCAGCTCCGGTAAGCAGGGGACCAGGAGAGCAGGGCAGGCCAGACAGGTGCTGGTAGAGGGAGACTCCATTATTAGGGGTACAGATAGGGAAATCTGTCACAAAGACCGTGATCGCAGAACAGTGTGCTGTCTTCCTGGCGCTAGAGTTCGACACATCGCGGATCGGGTTGACAGATTACTGGGAGGGGCTGGAGAAGATCCAGCGGTCATGGTCCATGTCGGAACTAATGACAAAGTTAGAGGTAGGTGGAGCGTCCTTAAAAATTATTTTAGGGATTTAGGTCAGAACCTTAGGGCAAGGGCCTCAAAGGTAGTTTTTTCCAAAATACTACCGGTACCACGAGCCAAGAAATACTACTGTGAAAATTAGGGATTTGAGCAGCTCTCACCTGCCGAGGTCATGAGTAAGGGCTAAGAATGTATTGTGCCCGAAACATGTAGACCTGCATTCTTGTACCTGGATTTTATTGAATATTGAATAAAGCCTTTGGATTATCACGAATACAAGCTGGACCAACCAATTCCTTTTTCTTCAAGAAATACTACTGGTACCACGAGCTAAAAAAGGCAGCAGGAGATTAGGGAGATTAACAAGTGGCTCAAGAACTGGTGTAGGAAGGAGGGGTTTGGGTTCCTGGAGAACTGGGCCGACTTCTCTGTCAGCTACAGGCTCTATCGTAGGGATGGGCTGCACCTCAATGGGGAAGGGGCAGCTGTGTTGGGGGAGAAGATGGCTAGAAGGTTGGAGGAGTGTTTAAACTAGGGACTGGGGGAGGGTAATTACCTTATAGGATGGAAAGATAGTGCAGATAGAGACCGGGGGCAAGGTATTGGGACTGGGGGAGAAATGCAAGGAGGGACTAGAACAGTTCAGAAGGAAAAGTGTAGGGTAAAAAATATACATAAACCTCTGAAATGTATGTATACTAATGCCTGAAGCCTGACTAATAAAACTGGGAAACTAGAATTAGTGATGTGTGAGGAGGACTATGACACAATGGGAATAACTGAGACATGGCTGGATGATAGCTATGACTGGGCAGGCAATGTACAAGGTTACAGTCTGTTTAGAAAGGATCGTCAAAACCGGAGAGGGGGAGGCGTCTGTCTTTATGTAAAGTCCTGTCTAAAGCCCACATTCCGAGAAGTTATAAGTGAGGAACATGAACATGTGGAGTCAAGTGGCATTCCGCCAATATAGGCAGACCACGCAGCTGCTATGGGGGGGCCCGGAGTGCTTGGAAGGCACCGACCCCTACGTCTGCAGACTCAGTTTATATATTATGATCGAGATCGCTGTTGGGCATTGGCACTGGCCCACAGCAGGATTGTCTTCCGTTGACTCCCGGGCCCTGCTTCCCCTCTGCTCCGAGCCCCCTCCCCCATTGTGTAGACAACTCACACCGATGTTCCTCCCTGTGTGATTCAGCCATTTAGCACAGCGCTCTCTCTTCTGTCTGCTGGGCACTGCACTGGCCAATCAGCATTTAGCAGTGCAAAGCTCCTGCTACTGATTGGCTAGTGCACCGCTCGCTTAGCTGACAGAACTGTGCAGATGGGCATGGGGGGCAGTTGTATACCGCGCTCACGCGCTCTGCCTGGCTCAGTTAGCCACCCACTGGACCGGAGAAGAGAATGGACTCTAACAGTCCTGCCCCACCATCGCCGCCACCGGCTCAGCAGGCAGCAACACTTGCCCCTGTGGTGTGCAAATGCCACCTGACCACAGTCAGCACAGCAGTGAGTGCCAGTAACTCTGTTTAAAAAAAGTTCATGGGGGGAAGACAGAGAGCAGCAGCAAGCAGAGTTCCAGTGGAGTTGGGAGGACACTGTTCTGTAGGGTCATTATTATATAGCGGACTCAGGACAGTGTGCTCCAGCCCCCCTGAACTCTACTTGCTGTTGAATTGGTCATATAGAGTGTGCCCATCCCAACTCTGGCACCATGAAGTGGGGGGGAGGGGCTGGTGCACACTAAGGGTGCATTCACAAGGACAAGCCGTGTTTTACAGTCCGCAAATTGCGGATCCACAAAACAATGATACAGGCCATGTGCGTTCTGCATTTTGTGCAACGCACAGAGCCGGCACTATATAGAAAATGCCTATTCTTGTCCACAATTGCAGACAAAAATAGGACATGTTCTATCTTTTTTGCAGGGCCGCAGAACAGAACAACAGATGCGGACACCACATGGCCCCATCTTTTGCGACCCCATTGAAGTGAATGGGTCCACACCCGTTCTGCGAAATTGCAGAACGGATATGGACCCATTCATACGGTCGTGTTAATGAGCCCTAAGCATCAGCAGCAAGGACTTTAGATGTGGAATTGTCCAAGGGTGGATAGTGGGTGCAGTCAAGGGGGCCCAATTCAGATTCTTGCTATGGGGTCCAATGATTTCTGTGTACGCCCCTGGTAGAGTCACTGTGGGTAGAAATACATGGAGGAAAAAACAATATTAAAATACTAATAAGAGTTTATTATAAACCACCTAGTATTACCAGAGTCCACAGAAAATCTACTACTAAACAAGATAGACAAGGCAGCAGATCATAATGAGGTCGTCATTATGGGGGACTTCAACTACCCAGATATAGACTGGGAAACTGAATCCTGTATATCTCATAAAGGCAGGGCCAGTTTTAGACAAAATGTGGCCCTGGGAAAAATCAAAAGTGGGGCCCCATATCTTGTAATAATGTACTAACAACACAGTAACATTCTGTCGATTTCGGCCCTCCCTCACAGATTTACACCCCATAAAGCTCCTCATACAGTTATTCACCCTCATGGCCCCAGAATATGCCACATGCCCCCTCCCCTCACAGCAATGAGTTCCCCTTACTCACGGCATCTGAGAGTGTTAAAAAACGGAAGAGTGGGATTCCTCTTCAGGCGCGCTTCCCCCCAGCGGAGATTGGGTAAAGCACCCTATTCTATAAATAAGCTACAGCCTGTACTAGGCTTCCAGGCTCATTGTTAGTATATCCCAGTTCAGGCCACTAGATGGCAGCACTGAACTGTGATATAGTGATTTCTATACAGACTAATGGAGCAATTTACATCTGATGGTTGTAAGTTGTGGTCCACTTGGGGGACTTAAAAATAAAAATTAAAATCACTCCCATTCCCTAAAATAAAAAGAAACAAAAATAAAAAACAACATTATGGGCATCGCTGCATGCGAAAATGCCCATACTATTAAAATATTTTAAAAAGTTAGCCCATATAGTTAATGGCATAACAGATTTTTTTTAAAAAGGGCCGATTCGCGTTTTTTTCATCACTTTATCTCCTAAGAAAATTGAATAAAAGTGATCAAGTCATGCACACCCCAAATGGTATTGTCAAAAACGACTGATCGTCCTGCAAAAACTGAACCCCTACACATCTCCGTAGACATAACTATAAAAAGTTATGAGGGTCAGAAATCGCGATGAAAAGAAAGTGAGTCCTGATGAGGCTTAGCTTGCTGCAGTGAGCGGGCCTATAGACATCCTGAGCGGGTGTGCTGTTAGGGTTGCCACCTTTCCCAACAAAAAATACTGGAAACACAAGTTAAAAAGGTTGGTGTGGGTTAATACAGGTGTTATTTAATGATATTTTAAGTTTTGCTCCATTTTATTTCTCAAACTTTTCACTGTTGGGGACACCCTGTGTTTTTAAGTTTTATTTAGCCTCTATTTTTAAAATGTTTCTGTGAGAATTCGAACTCACAACCATCTATGTTAAAGGCAAGAACTTTTACCACTGGGCTATAGAGCTGAATGCTAAATCATTGGTGAAAAACCTCATAGAGGTTTCTCTTGTATTAAAAATCTTATAGAAGTTTCTCTTGATTATCAGGGCCGTCTTTAATATTGATTGGACCCTGGGCAAAAATTTACTTGGGCCCCCTGGATCCCGCCTTCCCACACCCTAGCATGCAATCACGGCCTCCACCACAACACACACACACAAAAAATCCACACACCTGGTAGAGTACAGTGATATAAATACTTCCAGTTCTGAAGACTCCAGCGGCTAAGGATCAGTGCTCTGGGCAGCTGGGCTCAGGCTGGAAGTGGGCACCGCTCTGCAGGAAGGAGACCGGGGCTCGGTTCACCCTAGTGTTACAGTGCACCCCAGCACCCCATGGTATGCAGTATAGCACCCTATAGTATACAGCAACCCACAGTATACAACACCTCACAGTATACAGTAGAGCAGTATAGCACCCCACAATATACAGCACCTCACAGTATACAGCACCCCAAACTATACACTATACAGCACCCCACACTATACAGCCCCCCACACTATACAGTACAGCAGTATAGCACTCCACAATATACAGCACCCACAGTATACAGCACCTCACGGTATACAGCACCCCAAAATATACAGAATACCGCACCTCACAGTATACAGCACCCAAACTATACACTATACATCACCCCACACTATACAGTACAGCAGTATAGCACTCCACAATATACAGCACCTCACGGTATGCAGCACCCCAAACTATACAGAATACCGCACCTCACAGTATACAGTACCCCACAGTATACAGCACCCCAAAATATACAGCCCCCCACAGTATAAAGCACCCCACAATATACAGTATACAGCACCCCCATAGTATACAGTAGAGCAGTATAGCACCCCACTATACAGTAGCTTACAGTATATTAGCATTACAGCCCCTGTCACCTTTTCCTGATGTAATCTTCTCAAAAAAAGCTCCACAATTATGGGAAACTTCTCCTGCAGCAACACTCCTGGTAGACAGGACCTGTGATAACCTCATAGCCATGTGACCAGTAATATTGCTAGGTTACTGGTCACATGGTGATGATGTCATCTAAGGTCCTAGAAAATCACAGCTCTCACAGTACGCTGCCTGGAGTGCCGGCAGGCAGGCATGGCATGGCAGCACCCCCTGTGTAGCTGATAGCCTGATACTCGGGGCAGTGGCCAGCAGGGCTCAAGAGGCAGCTGCCTTGGGCCCCCCAGGAGCAACTGGGCCCGGGGCAGCTTCCCCTTTTGCCCCTTGTTAAAGAAGGCCCTGTTGATTATACAAGAGGAACGTCTATAAGGTTTTTCAGCAATGACTTAGCATTGCACTTTATAGTCCAGTGGTTGAGGTTTTTTCCTTTAATGTAGATGGTTGTGAGTTCAAATCCCCATAGAAACATTTCAAAAATAGAGTCTAAATTAGACTTGTGTATACAGGGTGTCCCCAAGCATAGTGACCTTGCTTGGGAATACCCTTTTCATGTTCATAACACTGACTCCATATACGGACACATCCATATATGGAGTCAGAGCAGGGACTCCTAAGCCGGGAAATTCCTGACTGTTCAAGGATCTGAGATCTCTCCGGGACTGAAGCAGGGGGCCCTTTAGAGGATTGGGGCTCTGGGCACCCCCCCCCCCCCAACACTGGCCCTGCATAAAGGAAGCAGGTTCTTGGCAATAACCAAAGACAATTACCTTTCCCAACTGGTTCAGGACCCGACTAGAGGGACGGCCATACTGGACTTAGTATTAACCAATAGACCTGACAGAACAACAGATGTGCAGGTTGGGGGACACCTGGGAAATAGTGACCATAAAGTAATTACCTTCCAATTGTCATTCAAAAGAGTGTTTCTTCAGGTAGGCACAAAAATACCAAACTTCAAATAAGCTAAATTTAGCCAACTAAGAGAGGCCATAGGTCTAACTAACTGGGGCAATGTCCTCAAAAATAAAAATGCAGCCACAAAATGGGATATTTTTAAAAGCATCCTAAAATCTAATTGTGAGAGGTACACACCTTATGGGAATAGAAGATTAACAAGAAAAAAACAAGTGGATAAATGGAAATGTAAAGAAAGCAATAAATGACAAAAATAAAACATTTAAATCACTTAAACAGGAGGGTAGCGAGGAAGCATTCAAAAACTATAAGGGAAAAAATTTAATATGTAAAAGACAAATAAAAGCAGCCAAACTAGAGGCCCAGAGATTAATTGCCAAAGAGAGTAAAACTAACCCTAAAATGTTCTTTAATTATATAAATGGTAAAAAGTATAAATCTGAACGTGTTGGAAATTTACAGAGTGATGAGGGGGGAGTTGCAGAGAGCGATGAGGAGAAAGCAAAGCTATTAAATATTTTTTTTGCCGCTGTATTCACTGAAGAAAATAAACTGTAAGATGAAATGCAGAATGTAAAAGTAAATTCCCCATTAAAAGTGCCCTATCTGACCCAGGAAGAAGTACAGCGGCATCTTAAAAAGATTAAAATAGACAAATCGCCGTCACCAGATGGCATACACCCCCATATCCTAAGAGAATTAAGTAATGTCATAGCCAGACCTTTATTTCTGATATTTAAGGACTCTATACTGATAGGAAGTGTTCCACAGGATTGGCGCATAGCAAATGTGTGTGTCAATATTCAAAAAGGTTCCAAAAAAAGAGCTCGGAAACTATAAGCCGGTAAGTTTAACATCTGTCGTGGGTAAACTGATTGAAGGTTTTCTAAGAGATGCTATCTTGGAGTACCTCAATGAAAATAAGCAAATAACGCTGTATCAGCATGGCTTCATCGGTCATGTCAAACTAATTTAATCAGTTTCTATGAGGAGGTAAGTTCTAGACTTGACCGTGGCGAATCAATGGATGTCATATATCTTGACTTTGCCAAAGCATTTGACACTGTACCACATAAAAGGTTAGTATATAAAATGAGAATGCTTGGACTGGGAGAAAATGTCTGTATGTGGGTAAGTAACTGGCTCAGCGATGTAAAACAGAGGGTGGTTATTAACGGTACACACTCAGATTGGGTCACTGTCACTAGTGGGGTACCAAAGGGGTCAGTATTGGGCTTTCACAGTGAAATATCAATTTTTGCAGATGATACTAAACTGTGTAAATTAATTAACACTGATGAGGACAATATACAGCTACAGAGGGATCTGGATAGATTGGAGGCTTGGGCAGAGAAGTGGCAGATGAGGTTTAACACTGACAAATGTAAGGTTATGCACATGGGAAGGAATAATGCAAGTCACCAGTACATACTAAATGGTAAAACACTGGGTAACACTGGCATGGAAAAGGACTTAGGGATTTTAGTGAACAGCAAATCTGTAGAAACCAGTGTCAGGCAGCTGCTGCCAGGGCCAATAAGATAATGGGTTGCATCAAAAGGGGCATAGATGCCCGTGATGAGAACATAGTCCTGCCACTTTACAAATCACTAGTCAGACCACACATGGAGTACTGTGTACAGTTCTGGGCTCCTGTGAACAAGGCAGACATAGCAGAGCTGGAGAGGGTTCAGAAGAGGGCAACTAAAGTAATAACTGGAATGGGGCAACTATAGTACCCTGAAAGATTATCAAAATTAGGGTTATTCACGTTAGAAAAAAGAAGGGGAGATCTAATAACTATGTATAAATATATCAGAGGTCAGTACAGAGATCTCTCCCATCATCTATTTATCCCCAGAACTGTGACGAGGGGACATCCTCTGCGTCTGGAGGAAAGAAGGTTTGTACACAAACATAGAAGAGGATTCTTTACGGTAAGAGCGGTGAGACTATGGAACTCCCTGAGGAGGTGGTGATGGTGAGTTCACTAAAAGAGTTCAAGAGGGGCCTGGATATTTCTGGAGTGTAATCATATTACAGGTTATAGCTACTAGAGAGGGGTCGTTGATCCAGGGAGTTATTCTGATTGCCTGATTGAAGTCAGGAAATAATTAGTTTCCCCTAAAGTGAGGAAAATTGGCTTCTACCTCCCAGGTTTTTTTTTTTGCCTTCCTTTGGATCAACTTGCAGGATAACAGGCTGAACTGGATGGACAAATGTCTTTTTTCTGCCCTATAAACTATGTTACTATGTTACTAAACACATCAGCTGCAGAAATCTATCTCTGTCTGGATAGTTTGTTACACTGTATCAGTGCAGGAAAATGTACTAGTTTGCAGTCTAGGTTCTGTAGCTCACCAGGGATTTTCCTGACAGGATACAGTTTTAGAGCTCATGTATATGAACGTATTTTTTGTCTGTGTCCGTTCAGGTTTTTTTGCGGCCCGTATGCAGGACCATTCACTTCAATGGGGCCAAAAAAAACGGAAATGACTCCATGTGCATTCCGTGTCCACATGTCCATTCTGCAAAAAAATTTAAAATGTCCTATTATTGTTCACATTACAGATAGGGATAGAACGGTTCTATTATGGACCAGCTGTTCTGTTCAACAAAATGCTGAACGCACACTGCTGGTATCCGTGGTTTGTGGATCCGCAATTTGTGGACCGCAAAACAACAACAGTCATGTGCATAAGCCCTTAGGGTACATTGGCGTCCGTATGACGTCTGTGTTGCATTGTTTTTTTTGCATATCCATTATAACAATGCCTATTCCTTTCCACAAAACAGACAAGAATAGGACGTGTTGTATCTTTTTTGCAGAGATGCGGAATGGACATACAGATTCGGACAGCACACAGTGTCCTTTCCGCATTTTTTGCTGTCCCATTGAAATGAATGGGTCCACATCCGTTCCTCAAAAAATGCAGATTGGATGCGGAGCAAAAATACAGTCGTGTGAATGGGGCCTTAAAGAGGACCATTCATCTGTTTTACTTATAGGAGCTAAATACCTGTATTTGCAGGGTGATGCTGCCACCCAGTTTTTTTTATTTATTGAGAAACCCTGGCATCTCCTCCTCCCTGTACCGATGCTTAGTATTAGCATACTGAGCGCGAAAACTTCAGGAGGGCGCAGCAGGGCGTAGGGGCGATGTTTAAAAAAAAGAAAACGATTGGCAGCATCAGCGGGGGTACCCCGCAAGTACAGGTATTTAGTTCCTATAAGTAAAACAGATGAAAGGTCCTCTTAAGCAAGCCCTCAGTTTTAAGGGAGTGTTCAGGAGTGGTGTAACCACAGCAGATTTCTGTGCAGCAAATCCATAGCATTTTAAAGTACCAGCAGTGTGGATAGATTTTAAGAAATCTCATCCACGCGCTGCAAAAAAAAAAAAGGAAAAAGATCCACAGCATAGGGCTACCAGCACACGGTGTGGATTACGTGCGGTTTTTCATGCTGGAAAAACCACAACGTACTACAGTACCAGCAAAGTGAATGAGATTTGAAAAATCTCATGTATATCTTGCGTGTGCAAATTGACCTGAAATTCGCAGCATGTCAATAGTTTCTGCAGATTTTTAGTGCAGATTTAACCCTTTGGAATGCGAAGGCTGAGATTGGGGTAAAACCGCATCAAAATCCGAAACAAAATCTGCAGATAAAACATGTAGATATCAAGCAGAGATCTTGAAAATAATAAGGAGTATAAAGGAAATTAGAAAGCTGGACATAACATTTAACCCTTTAGCCCAAAATGGTGCCGTTCACCCCCCACTGTTGTGCTTTCCTAATCATTTGAAGGTGGAGATGGAAAAAAAGAAAAATGCACATCCCCCTTTTATGCGATTTATTAAAGGGGTTATCCGAGTTATGGGGAAAAAAATAAAACCTAACAAAATTAATCAGGATATACATATACATTAGTCAAGCTTGATTTTTTGAAAAAAAACCCGATCTTTACACCTTTTCTAGGTTCTGTTATTGCTGTGTTTACATGCAGCAGTAACAACAATGACTCATCTCTCCCTCATGAATATTTGTGGGAGGGGTTGATCTGACATTCTCCTCACCCTGCTCTGCACATAATGGCACTGTTTAGGGGGGAGATCTGTGTGGATGGCACTGTTTAGGGGGGATCAGTGGATGGCAATGTTTAGGGGGGATCTGTAGATGGCACTGTTTATGGGGGAGATCTGTGGATGGCACTGTTTAGGGGAGGGGGGATCTGTGGATGGCACTGTAGGGGGATCTGTGGATGGCACTGCCATACACAGATCCCCCCGAAACAGTGCCATCCACAGATCTCCCCCATAAACAGTGACATCTACAGATCCCCCATAAACATTGCCATCCACAGATCCCCCCTCCCCTAAACAGTGCCATCCACAGATCTCCCCCATAAACAGTGCCATCTACAGATCCCCCGTAAACAGTGCCATCCACTGATCCCCCCTCCCCTAAACAGTGCCATGATCATCATGATGGCACTGTTTAGGTGAGGGGGGATCTGTGGATGGCACTGTTTAGGGGGGATCAGTGGATGGCAATGTTTAGGGGGGATCTGTAGATGGCACTGTTTATGGGGGAGATCTGTGGATGGCACTGTTTAGGGGAGGGGGTATCTGTGGATGGCAATGTTTAGGGGGGATCTGTAGATGGCACTGTTTATGGGGGAGATCTGTGGATGGCACTGTTTAGGGGGGATCTGTGTATGGCAGTGCCATCCACAGATCCCCCTACAGTGCCATCCACAGATTCCCCCTCCCCTAAACAGTGCCATCATGATGATCATGGCACTGTTTAGGGGAGGGGGGATCTGTGGATGGCACTGTTTAGGGGGAGATCTGTGTGGATGGCACTGTTTAGGGGAGGGGGGATCTGTGGATGGCACTGTAGGGGGATCTGTGGATGGCACTGCCTGCCATCCACAGACCACAGATCCCCCTACAGTGCCATCCACAGATCCCCCTCCCCGACGCTCACAGCAGCAGTATATTAATAAACTAATCAGGCACTTCATTTCTCAATGCAGAGCTATTTTCTTATTATTTTGGAATCTCCGAGTCTCTGACTCTTACTTTGGCTGAGCTCCAGTAACAACAGCAGGCAGTGCAGGCAGCGTTCATTCACTGACGTCACGCGCCTGCTCCGCCTAGTGGGAGGAGCAGGCGCGGGACGTCAGTGACAGTGAGTGAGCGCCGCCCCCCGAACTGCCTGCTCTGCTATTACAGGAGTACAGAGCTAAGACAAAGTAAGAGATATCCTGTATTAATCCAAGTAAAGAGATCACTACAGCGCCCTGTATATTCTAACCCCCAGGCAAGCGTCCCTGTCACCATGGGAACGCTTGGGGGTTAGAATATACCATCGGATTTGAGTTTTTTACGATCTCACTGAGCTCAGATCCGATGGTATATTCTAATCAGGCAAGCGTCCCCGTCACCATGGGAACGCCTGGGGGTTAGAATATTTTATACCATTGGATCTTCTGACTGTTACTCTGCTTGGCCAGCTCGGGGCCCCAACCAGTTCGGGGCCCCAACCAGTTCGGGGCCCCAAGCTATGCGCATATGCGATCACCTATTAGCCGCAGGGAGGAACTTTGAGGTAGCCGCGGCACAAGTGAGGATCGCGCATGCGCGATCAACTCACAGCCGCACGGACTGTAATCCAGAGAGGTGGGGGCGTGGCCAAGGCTGATGACGTTCCGTTTACATGGCTTAGTCACTCCGACAAGCAGAGAGCTCCATGTAAACGGAACGTCACAGCTGATGACGTGGGCGGTCACATGACTGTTTAGTGTAGCAGAGAAACGGCACAAGATAGGTACTGCAAGTGATTTAGGAAAACTAATGTATAGGAGAAATAAAGCCATAGAGAGAAATTAAGTTAACTCGGATAACCCCTTTAATATAAACTAGTGACTTTTATTTACAACACGCTGGATTCCTGGTGCTGGATTACATCTTCTCTATATTATGTGCTTCCCTATTCCAAGATCCCATTCTGGAGATAATCTTGGCGCTATCATCTTGATTAACCTCGAATTCCTGTGTTGCTATACTGTGTGCCGCCACATGAAGGAGCTTTGGATTAGGTATGAATTTTTGCTTAATTGTTTAAATCATGTTTTTATGTTAAACATATTTTTTAAGATTTTTTGGGTTAGTTTTAATTTTCCATGTTAATATCAATTTATTTTTTTTTATCCTAAAATTCTGCAGTATTCACACTGGCCACTAAGTCTAAGGGAGCATTCACACGACCGTGTGAAGCCTGTGCCCATATTGCGGACCGCAAATTGCAGTCCGCTAAGCATGGGCATCTGCCGTATGTCAGCCGTATAGGGATCGCGGCCCCATTCACTTGAATGGGTCCGCGATCCCTCCGTTCCGCAAAAAGATAGAGCAAGCTCTATCTTTTTGCGGTGCGGAAGCACGGAACGGAACCTCAGAAAGCACTCCGTAGTGCTTCCGTAATGTTCCGTTCCGTGCTTCCGTTCCGCATCTCCGGATTTGCGGACCCATTGAAATTAATGGGTCCGCATCTGTGATGTGGAATGCACACGGAACGGTGCCTGTGTATTGCGAATCCGCAAATGCGGTCCACAATACAGGCACGGGCTTCACACGGTCGTGTGAATGCTCCCTAACGATAGGCGCCAATTCTTGGTCTGTACAGATCACTTTACTACAGTTATCTGCTTATCATTACAGGCAGGATTAAAATGACAGATCCGTGCTAAAGCTACCTCACCGTGCCGCGGGAAGTCCGCTCCGGCCCCATTCACTATAATGGGGGCGGGCCAGATGTCCGACCGCAGCACAGAAAACAAACCGAGAGGCGCAGGCCAAAAATCGCAGCGTGCTGTAGTTTTGTCCGGCTGCCACTTGGCATGTTTGCCGTACTGCAGCCGGACCTCCGGCCTGCCCCCATTATAGTGAATGGCGCCGGAGCGGACTTCCAGCGGCACGGTGGGCTAGCTTTAGCATGGATCTGGCAGGCTGTTCCACCACCGGAACAGCCTGATGGATCCTGCTACCGCAAGTGTCAGAGTAGCCTTATCAGCTCCCTTCTGACCTCTGCACTGGTCACAGACCATGCTTAGAAAAATCTCCCATAGAAATTAATAAGTCAGCTCCAGGTCATTGTGTCTATTGACCATGGTGGCTGCCGTAAAGCATAACTCTAAATGCTGTTAAGAACGGCTCAGACAAGATGGCCGCTCCCATAATCATGTTCAGGAAACAAAATAAAGACAATATAGAATTAGAAAATAAAAACAGATTTGAATAAAAAAATCGCTAGCTGGTTTCACCTGGCAGAAAACATTTTTCTGTGCGTTGGTTTTACAGAGATTCACCTTCGCACCTCTTAACGTTTCTGGGGGTTCTTTCTTCCGCTTACAATGCGCTGCTGCCTCTTTTAGAGAGTCGCTTTCCTGCGAATTCTTGTTGCTGAAAACTTCCATTCTATAGACCTTGAACCCTTCAAGTGGAGTGAAAACGACGATGCAGGAAGAAGAATGCGATTATTGCGGCTGAACAATGCGGATGTACCGACCAAGGAGTCACAGTGAAATAAAATGTTTGTTTTCCTATTCTGCTTCTCTGAGAAACGGTGACCCCCGGAATAACTGGGGTGATTTACATGGATTACATAGGCTGCACTACTGATTTCAGATTCTGAGTTATAGTCGTGATGTCATAGATGGGATGTTTTAGGCCGAACTGCTAGAATCGAGGTATATAGGGAAGAGTCTAAACTAAATAAGCGGACCCCGCTGGGACAGCAGGGCCCCCTGTGCCCCATCCATCTATTCCTCAGGCCAGTAACCCACTCCATTGTCTGCTTATCTAAAGCCCCTTTCACACAAAGGATAGGGATTGTGTCAGGATTGTGTTCAGGGAAAAACTGATGGATTTGCACTCAAATTGAATTTGTTTTTTCTGCCATTGCGCTCAGTGTGTTTTTTCAGTAGGGATTGTATCCAGATTTCATACGTTTTTCACTCACGTGAAGAAAAGCTGATGAATAAGACTCCACATCTCCTAGCTACCATCAGTGAAGAACACATTGCATCCGGAAGGTTTCAGTTTTTCACACAAATCCAATTCACTTCTATGGAGCCCGGAGGTGCATGAAAAACACACAATATAGAACATGCTGTGATTTATCGTGAACGCAGAGATGGAGAGCGAAAAACGCACGTTAGGCTAGACTATGCAATCCTCAAAGGTGCAACTTTCTCTTGAAGATGCCCCCAACTACGCAGAGATCACACATCTATGATCACTATGGCTGCCACTACTATATCACATGACTACGGCTGTGGCGGTCCTGGCTCCTAACTTATGAACCTGACTGAGGCAACATTGAGGTTATGGGGGTTGTTTGGGTGGTGGTTCATAACAATATGGTCCCTTAGCTCATCTTAGGTTACTTTCACATCTCCGGTTTTGAGATCCAACATAGTAACGTAGTATATAAGGCCGAAAAAAGACATCCGTCCATCCAGTTCGGCCTGTTATCTTGCAAGTTGATCCAGAGGAAGGCAAGAAAAAAACTGTGAGGTAGAAGCCAATTTTCCCCACTTAAGGGGGAAAAAATTCCTTCCCGACTCCAATCAGGCAACCAGAATAACTCCCTGGATGAACGACCCCTCTCTAGTAGCTATAGCCTGTAATATTATTACACTCCAGAAATACATCCAGGCCCCTCTTGAATTCCTTTATTGTACTCACCATCACCACCTCCTCAGGCAGAGAGTTCCATAGTCTCACTGCTCTTACCGTAAAGAATCCTCTTCTATGTTTGTGTACAAACCTTCTTTCCTCCAGAGGCAGAGGGTGTCCCCTCGTCACAGTCACAGTCCTGGGGATAAATAGATGATGGAATAGATCTCTGTACTGACCCCTGATATATTTATACATAGTTATTAGATCTCCCCTCAGTCGAGGAAGAAAACGCCACAGTTTTGTCCCCATTCATTGTCAATGGAAATAAAACTGAGCAAACTGGAATGGAGTGCACCAGAATGCATTCTTTTCTAGTTTGTTGTGTTCCCATGCAAGCAGGGTTTTTGTGTGCGGCATAGGAAACTGGACACGAAAAAAAAAACGGATTCTGCGCCCAGTGTCAGCATGTACATTTTCGATATAATACAACCGGATCCATTCTGAATGGATGCAGCCAGTTGTATTATTCAAATGCCAGATGCCAGATAAAAAAAAAGGGCTTGATCCACATATGCGGATCCACAATAAATGGACACCGTTCCGTGTGGATTCCGCATCACGGATGCGGACCCATTCACTTGACTGGGTCCACAAATCCGGAGATGCGGAGCGGTGTGGAACGGAAGCACGGAACGAAAACCCACAGAAGCACTATGGAGTGCTTCTGTGGAGTTCCGTTCCGTACTTCCATTCCGCACAAAGATAGAACATGTCCTATCTTTTTGCAGAACGGAGGGATGCGTCTCAGAGGCCTCATGAACTTTCTCCGTGCATTGCGGACCGCAAATTGCGGCTCCAATGCACAGAACCCATACGTTTGTGTGAACAAGCCCTAAGGTCTCGTTCACATTTCCATTTTTCACTGACATGCTTTCTATGTGACCATTGATTTTAATGTGCTTGTTTACACATCAGTATTTTTATACTGACCGTGGGTGCATCTGTAAAGCCTCATTCACACGTCAGTGTTTCACGTACGTGTGCTGTACGTGTTCTCCGCAGACAGCACACGTCCCCATTCATTTGAATGTGTGTATTCACACATCAGTGTTTTATCACGGTCCGTGGGTCCGTGTTTTCAGCACGGATGCATGTCCTATCTTGGTCCGTGTTCCCGGATCCCTCACGCCCATTATAGTCTATAGGTCCGTGAAAAACATGGATGCAACATGGATGCCATGCGTGTTGCATCCGTATTTCACGGATCATTAAGAAGAGATGCATTGAAAATTATTTTTCAGCTGTGCAGTATCAGTGAAACACGGATGGAACACGGACAGCAAAAAATGGACACACGGACCCAACACGGATCCTTCATGGATGCATCACTGACCACCTGCTCACGGATTTCAGCAGGGACACGGACGTGTGAATGAGGCATAATGCAGACCAAACTTGTCCATTGAAGTCTATAGGTCTGTGAAGATTATGGACACAGCATGGATGGCATCCGTGTTGCATCCGTTTTTCACTGACCACTGGTAAGAGATCTAATGGAAATTAATTTTCAGCCTAGCAGCATCGGTGGAATACAGGTAACACATGGAGGGTAAAAAACGGACACACGGACCAAACACGGCTGTAACACGGACAGACTTTATCACAGGCGTGAAACGTACATGGAAATTTGAACGAGACCTAAAACAAAACAGGCGAACCAGGAAAAAGAGACCAAAAAAACTGGTGCAATACAAAGAGTAAATGCGAATAAAAAATAAAGATTGCTGAAAACACTCAAAATTCGATTTAAAAAAATGCAAACAACAATGATAATTGACCTTGTTTATGTTTTCCAACACTCTTGCCACTTTAAAAAAAAGTGGGTGGGGCTTAGTAGAAGGAGGTGGGGTCACAGGAGTCCAACAAATTTACTATAATTTATACCAGAAAACTGGCGTTAATTACAACCGAAATTTAGTCCAGTTTCCAGCTGGAGTAGATTTCAGCTTCCGGTGCATGGACATATTTACTTAGTTGGATCTTGCTACAGAGGGGTTTTATCTAAGACTGGCATGTGAAGTACTAGTCTTGGTAGATGACCCCCAAAATGTCTACTGAAACTGAAGAACTGTTGATAATACTATTACCAAGTGTTACAGAAAACTGGACAAGTCTGAATGGAAGTTGGGTGGGTACAACCTATAGCTCCCTGTTAGGGCTTGTTCACACGACCGTGCCGTGTTTTGCGGTCTGCAAATTGCAGATTCGCAAAACACGGATGCCGCCGGTGTGCCTTCCGCAATTTGCGGAACGGAATGGACGACCCTTTATAGAAATGCCTATTCTTGTCTGCAAAACGGACAAGAATAGGACATGACATAATTTTTGCGGGGTCACGGAACGGAGCAACGGATGCGGACAGCACACGGAGTGCTGTTCGCATCTTTTGCGACCCCATTGAAGTGAATGGATCCACACCCGAGCCGCCAAAATTTGCGGCTCGGATGCGGAACCAAACCACAGTCATGTGAATGAGCCCTAATCAGCATAAAACGCATATGTGAAAGTATCCTTAGGGTCCATTCACACGTCCGTAGTGTGTTGCGGACCTGCAACACACCCGGCCGACACCCCTATAGAAATACCTATTCTTGTCCGCAGCTGCGGGACAAGAATAGGACATGTTCTATCTTTTGCGGAGCTGCGGACCGGAAGTTCGGGGCCGCGCTCCGCAAATGTGGAAGCGGAGAGCACATAGTGTGCTCTCTGCTTCACGTCCGGGCCCATAGAGAATGAATGGGTCCGCACCCATTCCGCAAAATTGCGGAACAGGTGCGGACCCTTTTGCGGACGTGTGAATGGGGCCTTAGGAGTGACACTTCTCCAGTATCAGCGCTCACTAACCACCAGCCAAATAATGATCCATTGAAGAAGGGGCACAGTTATGCTTGGATCCGCTCTCATGATGATGTGGCTGTAGGAGCGTCTGTGACAGGAATTAATGGGCGCTGGTGGAAACGTTCCCCGTTTCCTAAGCAGTGGCCAGGCAGTAAATTTAATGGAGGGGTGATGCTGTAATAAGCCCATTCATTTGCAGGGCTGCACCTGCTGAGGGGGCTCCCGGATGAAGGGGCTGTCACATGATATGTAAACGCCGTCTATAGATACAGCACTGACTCATTTCCAAGCTCTCATCCAAAGTAAAGATAATGTAATATCCTATGAGGGTCTCAGGATGGTTACAGCCCAGCGTCCACCCCCCAGCGCCATGCCCAGCAGAGCTGGGAACTACAGCATTGTGACTCTCATAGGTTAAAGCCCCTTTACGGGGTGAACATTTGATGGACTTAAATGTATACGAAATGCCAAAATGATGGTGACTGGTGGAAAGGGTTTGTAATTTCCCTATTTAAAGGGCCGGGACATTTTTATATAGCTAAAAATTACTCCTTGTGTGATAAAATGTTCTGTAGACAGAGGGAGATTTATCACGGGCGATATGCCAGGCTGTTCCGGCAGGTGAACAGCCTGCGGGGTCCGTGCTGCCGCATGTCGTAGTTTTATTCCGGCCACCTCTCGGCATGTTTGCTGTGCCCTATTATAGTGAATGGGGCTGGAGCGGACTTCCGGCGGCACGCATGCACTAGCGGCAGCACGGATCCGGCAGGCTGTGCACCCACCGGAACAGCCTGCTGGAGAAGGCTGCCCCTAGAGTGAAAGTAGCATAACTCACAGAGGACTATCTACACTATAATGAATCCTCGGCAGTCAGGAGTATAAGGTCAAGACAGGTGTTCAGGGTGTTGCTGTAAGCAATGTCTCCATCCACTGACAGTGAGCAGAGATCTTGAAAATTGTGAGAAATTGATACACAAATGGGGTCATGTATCAAAGCTTTATACAAGGTCTTTGGCATAAAAAGCAGTAAAATTTGGCACAGGGGGCATTTTGCACAAAACCTTTTGGGGGGCCATTGACTTGAATGGGGCCTCGGACCGGAATAGGACATGCACTACTTTTTTGCGGAACGGCCATGCGGACAAACAGAAATGGAATGCACATGGAGTAACTTCTGTATTTTCTGCAGCCCCATTGAAGTGAATGGTTCCGCATACGATCCGCAAAAAGAAAAAAAAGGAACGGAAGCGGAAAGAAAATATGTTCGTGTGCATGAGCCCTAAGGCTCCATTCAGACATCCGTAGAATGTGTCCGCACCCATTCCGCAATTATCCGGTACAGGTGCGGACCCATTCATTCTCTATGGGGCAGGAATGAATGCGGACAGCACACAGTGTGACGTTCCGCGGCTCCGGAAAAAAATAGAACATGTCCTATACTTGTCCACAATAGCGGACAAGAATAGGGAGTATTATGGGGGTGCTGGCCCCGGTGTATTGTGGATCCTCAATTTGCGGATTCGCAATACACTTCGGACGTGTGAATGGACCCTAAGGCCTCCTGCACACGAACGTGTGATGCCCGTTGCCATGGATGCGGACCCATTCACTTTAATGGGTCCGCAAATCCAGAGATGCGGAATGGTGCGGAACGGAAGCACGGAACGGAACCCTACGGAAGCACTACAAAGTGCTTCCGTGGGGTTTAGTCCCATACTTCCGTTCCGCAAAAAGATAGAACATATCCTATCTTTTTGCGGAACGGGCGGATTGTGGACCCATTAAAGTGAATGGGCCCGCGATCCGCTGCGGCTGCCCCACGGTCGGTGTTCGTGCATTGCCGCAGCACGGCCACGGGGTCTCTTGCACACAACCTTTTTTTTCCCGTTTCTGTTCCGTTTTTTGCATTCCGTATACGGATCGCATATGGAACTATTCATTTCAATGGAACCGCAAAAAAAAGGAAGGTACGCCGTATGTCTTCCGTTTCCATATTTCTGTTTTCTGTTCCGTTCAAAGATAGAACATGTCCTATTATTGTCCGTATAATGGCCAGGATAGTACTGTTCTATAAGGGGCCAGCTGTTCCATTCCGCAAAAAATGGAATGCTCACGGACGTCATCCGTATTTTATTCGGATCCGTTTTTTGCGGACCGCAAAGTACTGAAAAAGCCATACGGTCGTGTGCAAGAGGCCTTAGGGCTCATGCACACCACCGCATGTATTTTCCAGTCGGCAAAAAACAGATCCGCCAAAAAAACGGATGACGTGTGCATTCAGTATTTTGTGGAACAGAACAGCTGCTCCCTAAGGCCTCTTGCACACGGCCGTATGGCTTTTTCAGTATTTTGCAGTCTGCAAAAAATGGATCCGCAAAAAATACAGATGACATCCGTGTGCATTGTGTTTTTTGCGGAACGGAACAGCTGGCCCCTGATAAAACAGTACAATCCTTGTCCATAATGCTGATAACAATAGGAAATGTTCTATTTTTTTGCGGAACAGAAATACGGACATACGGAAACAAAATGTATACGGAATAACTTCTGTTTTTTTTTTTTTCGGACCTATTGAAATGAATGGTTCCGCATACGGTCCGCAAAAAAAACGGAACGGATGTGGAAAGAAAATACGTTAGTGTGAATGAGCCCTTAAACATACACGCCAACTAAACCACCCCCCTAAAATCAGTCTAAGGTCTCGTTCACATTTCCGTTTTTCACTGATGTTTCTCACTGATGCTTCATGGACATCTTCACGGCTCTAACATGGACTAACTTTTTCACGGATGTGAAACAAACATGGAAATGTGAACGAGGCCTAACACAAAACACAATTGAACCAGGAAAAAGAGGCAAAAAAACAGGTGCAATACAAAGAGTAAATGCGAATTAAAAAATAAAGATTGTCGAAAACACTCAAAATTAGAACAAAAAGATGCAAAAAACTAGGACAATTGACCTTGTTTATGTTTTCCAACACTCTTGCCACATAAAAAATATTTGGGTGGGGCTTAGCAGAAGAAGGTGGGGTCACAGGAGTCCAACAAATTTACTATAATTTATACCAGAAAACTGGCGTTAATTACAACCGAAATTTAGTCCAGTTTCCAGCTGGAGTAGATTTCAGCTTCCGGTGCATGGACATATTTACTTAGTTGGATCTTGCTACAGAGGGGTTTTATCTAAGACTGGCATGTGAAGTACCAGTCTTGGTAGATGACCCCCAAAATGTCTACTGAAACTGAAGAACTGTTGATAATACTATTACCAAGTGTTACAGAAAACTGGACAAGTCTGAATGGAAGTTGGGTGGGTACAACCTATAGCTCCCTGTTATCAGCCACTTCTATCTGTCTAGTATCTATCTATCTATCTATCTATCTATCTAGTATCTATCTATCTATCTATCTATCTATCTATCTATCTATCTAGTATCTATCTATCTAAATATCTTCTATCTATCTAGTATCTATCTATCTATCTATCTATCTATCTATTATCTATCTATCTATCTTCTATCTATCTATCTATCTATCTATCTATCTATCTATCTACAGTATCTATCTATCTATCTAGTATCTATCTATCTATCTATCTAAATATCTTCTATCTATCTAGTATCTATCTATCTATCTATCTATCTATCTATCTATTATCTATCTATCTATCTATCTATTATCTATCTATCTATCTTCTATCTATCTATCTATCTTCTATCTATCTATCTATCTATCTATCTAGTATCTAACTATTTATTTATCTATCTATCTACCTTTCTTCTATCTATCTATCTATCTATCTATCTATCTATCTATCTATCTATCTATCTATCTACCTATCTATCTACCTTTCTTCTATCTATCTAGTATCTATCTATCTATCTATCTATCTATCTATCTATCTATCTATCTATCTATCTATCTATCTATCTATCTATCTACTTGACAAAGGCTCCATTGAGAGGGCTAGAATGCTGCATTGCTATTGAGTGTGAATAAACGTCACTGAATTTCTTCACAAGACCGGAGTGCTGCACATTTTTTTCTACTTCTATTGTACGGCTCCCGTCCAGGAGCAAGTGTGGAGTTGCACCCGGCATCCTATAGAGTGCTGCTGGTATAATTTTTTGTTTTTTTTTATCTATCTATCTATCTATCTATCTATCTATCTATCTATCTATCTATCTAACTTTCTTCTATCTATCTATCTATCTATCTATCTATCTATCTATCTATCTATCTATCTACAGTATCTATCTATCTATCTATCTATCTCATATCTATCTATCTATCGATCTATTATCTATATATCTATCTATCTACAGTATCACTCTATCTATCTATCTATCTATCTATCTCATTATCTATCCATCTATCTATCTATCTATCTATCTATCTATCTCATATCTATCTATCCATCTATTATCTATATATATCTATCTATCTATTATCTATATATATATCTATCTATCTACAGTATCTATCTATCTACAGTATCACTCTATCTATCTATCTATCTCATTATCTATCCATCTATCTATCTATCTATCTATCTATCTATCTATCTATCTACAGTATCTATCTATATATCTATCTATCTACAGTATCTATCTATCTACAGTATCTATCTATCTATCTCATTATCTATCTATCTATCTATCTATCTATCTATATATCTATCTATCTACAGTATCACTCTATCTATCTATCTATCTATCTCATTATCTATCCATCTATCTATCTATCTATCTAATATCTATCTATCTACAGTATCTATCTATCTAATATCTATCTATCTATCTATCTCATTATCTATCTATCTATCTATCTATCTAATATCTATCTATCTCATTATCTATCCATCTATCTATCTATCTATCTATCTATCTATCTCATATCTATCTATCTATCTATCTATCTATCTATTATCTATATATCTATCTATCTACAGTATCTATCTATCTACAGTATCACTCTATCTATCTATCTATCTCATTATCTATCCATCTATCTATCTATCTATCTCATATCTATCTATCTATCTATTATCTATCTATCTATCTATCTATCTATCTACAGTATCTATCTATCTATCTATCTACAGTATCTATCTATCTATCTATCTATCTATCTATTATCTATATATCTATCTATCTATCTACAGTATCTATCTATCTACAGTATCACTCTATCTATCTATCTCATTATCTATCCATCTATCTATCTATCTATCTATCTAATATCTATCTATCTACAGTATCTATCTATCTATCTAATATCTATCTATCTATCTAATATCTATCTATCTACAGTATCTATCTATCTAATATCTATCTATCTATCTCATTATCTATCTATCTATCTATCTTATATCTATCTATCTATCTATCTATCTATCTATCTATTATCTATATATATATATATCTATCTATCTACAGTATCTATCTATCTACAGTATCCCTCTATCTATCTATCTATCTCATTATCTATCCATCTATCTATCTATCTATCTATCTATCTATCTATCTATCTATCTATCTATCTACAGTATCTATCTATCTACAGTATCACTCTATCTATCTATCTATCTATCTCATTATCTATCCATCTATCTATCTATCTATCTATCTAATATCTATCTACAGTATCTATCTATCTATCTATATAATATCTATCTATCTATCTATCTAATATCTATCTATCTACAGTATCTATCTATCTAATATCTATCTATCTATCTCATTATCTATCTATCTATCTATCTAATATCTATCTATCTATCTATCTATCTACAGTATCTATCTCTCTATCTATCGTATCTATCTCTCTATCTATCGTATCTATCTACAGTATCTATCTATTTATCTATCTAATAAACGAGAAAAATTCCATGGCACATTCAAGGTGTAAAATCAAAGTACTTTGATTTTACGCCTTGGATGTGCCGTGGAATTTTTTTTTGTTTATTGGTTATTTGGAGGTGGATCGCCGCCACAGCCGCTGGCACTCCAGATCTACGCATTGAAACTGCTGTGCTGCCCAGTGTCATTTTTTATCTATCTATCTATCTATCTATCTATCTATCTATCTATCTATCTATCTATCTATCTATCTATCTACTTTTCTTCTATCTATCTATCTATCTCATATCTATCTATCTATCTATCTATCTATCATCTCATATGTCTAGTTTATCTATTATTATAGAAATGTGATCTGTAACTGTGAATTTCGTGTCTTGCTCTATAGAAAGTTCTATATATGTAAATGGATTTGTGGCCGCTGGTATCTTGTAGTCATGATGTTTCTTCTTCATGGACTGAGTTTTGTAATCATCTTCTGTGATTGTTAGGAAGTCACTAATTAGACTTTGACTCCTTGATAATTCCTTCTATAGCTCGGCAGATACCTGGATTATCTGTCACTGAGAGAAATCAACTGCCGTTATTTCACAAAGCTTTGTACAGAGCCTGCCGAGATCATTCCAGATTATCCAGCGTGTGGCTCTTTAGACCATAAAAAAAAGCAAATGCTGCCTTAGATAGAGAGTAGTATGGCCTTCAGAGCTACAAACGGGACCCCTATAGACAAAGATGTTAATAAGTCATATAGTTGTCAAGATGCAATAGCTGCAGACAAGAGCTAAGATTCAAAGAAGCACATGATTAAATTATTGTTCACCTCTTCGTACCCCTTTTCACCTATAAGACCCGTGTCCCGTTCTTCATCTCCTTTTACCCTTGGTTACCTCAATAATAAAGCACAGAGACTTGATTCAGATTTAATTGGCCACAGCAGCCGTTTTTTATTAACCAATAAATACATAATAATTCTTTATTTTAACAATACTTTAACAGTAATTTAACCCAGACGAGGGAGGTCCTAGAAGCCCCAAAATGTATTAATCCAGAAACACAACTGGCCAATCCACCTTGCCTCCAGCCGTAGAATACCAGCTCGGAGCCACCAACTGATGGACGCCTCACCGAACTAACCAAGTGCCCAATCCTGAGAGTCCAGCCCCACCATTGAGGCCCTCCCATTCTCAAGCACCAACCCATTCCACCAGCTTCAAGGACCTCCCGCCGCCAAAAACGCGCAACTTGACCCTAACTACAGCCCTTAAGCTTGCGCGTTCCTCCACACCCCTAAAGCCCTCTCGATGCCACACAGGAAACCTAGCGACCACATATCAATGCCCACCGCATTAAGGAGAACACGTCTGCTCTCCAGAATTCCCCCACTCCTGACTCAAGTTCCAGATGTTAAACTGCCACTGACCCACTCTTAGCCACAAACTTCCCAATCGCCCTGTTCACCTTGATGCGGGCCCTATTAATCCCTTCCACTGACCGCACCTCCTGCCAAATTCACAGAGGAACAATATCCGAACACACCGCCACCAATCCCGGAAACAGTGACCATAGCCGCAAAAGATCAAATTTGATATCTATGATCAATTCCCTTACCGGCCTAACTCCCAGATCATTATCCCCAACGTGAAGCACTAAAATGTCTGGAGCCCTATCCAACATCGCGAAACGGTGAACCTCTTTCAATACACTACCCCAACACATACCTCGCAACCCCAGCCACTTCACCACCGCGACGTCCCTCTGCAAACCCAGCTGGCCGAACATCTGCCCTCAGCGCACCCCAAAAAAAACTAAAGAATGCCCGAGGATCCATACTAAAGCCGGGGGGCAACCTGAAACATAACGGCAAATAAAAAAGGAAAACACATTAATGCACATGCAGACAATAACATCCTCATATACTCTACCTAGCCCCATATAAGATCGGAACCTGATGGATTCCCATCTACCAATTCTTTTTATGAAATCGTCACTCATTCCCAACCTGGCTGTAAACCTATAAACATCACACAGGACACAAAGCACAACCCGGCCCCGAAAACAAAGTAACACAACGCCCTCTTCCTTCTGCATCTGTTTTAGACACCCGAAGTCTAACCACCAACCTGTCCTGGAACAAGTCCACATCCTACCCATAAAGACCCCCAGCAGATCTAACACTCTTGCAAACCAACTCACCCAAACAAAATGCCCCAAAAAAGGCTAACGAAAAAGCCAATTGAAACAACTGAACTTCCCCTAAAGAACTACATAGTAATTCGGCCTCCCGCCCAATCTTTAACAGCAAAGCAAACGACACAGGCCGTCTTCGATCCTCCGTTCGCTGGCCCCTCCTCCAACTCCTCAAAACCTGCCTGACCAAGAAGGCTTTAGTAATGTATGCCATGCCCCATAACTTAAATCCGAAAGCTAAACCCGCCACGCATCTGTTTAATTGTGCCACTGTCCAACCCTGCTCATTGACATGTCCCAGGAATAAAAGCAATGGCCACAAACCAGCACACCACTGCCCATGGCAATAAACCTCAAAACCAACACCCCCAGCTGCATCTGTAAACAACTCAAAACTGTCAACAACATTCCCTATCACCAACGCTCTTCCATTAAAATCTTTAAAAAACCCGACCCAACCTGATAAATGATGTCGCCCAACAAACCCTGCAGTAGCCGCCGCCAGCCTCAGACAGAATATCCATCCCATCGGCATAATTCTGCAAGCAAAATTTAACTTCCCTAACAGAGACTGTAAGTCCCGCCGGACCTAAACAAAGAAAATCATCCAAGTAATGGATAATGGACGAACACTCCGCCATGTCGGCCACTACCCATTCCAGGAAAGAACTAAATGCTTCAAAATAAGCACACGACAAGGAGAAACCCATCGGTAAACACCTATCCACAAAATACCCCCCATCCCAAAAACAACCCAACAGGTGTAAACTATCAGGGTTAACCGGGAGTAACCAAAAAGTTGCCTCAATGTCTGTCTTAGCCAACAAGGTCCCTGGGCCCAACTTTTTTACCCATGCCACAGATGCATCAAATGACGTATAGCCCACCGAACAAAGTTCGGGATCGATACCATCATTGACCGATGCCCCTTTTGGAAAAGGCAGATGATGTATAAGCCGAAACTTATTCGGCTCTTTTTTGGGCACTAACCCCAAAGGCGACACCCTCAAATTAACCAACGGTGGTTCCGGAAACGGCCCATCCAACCTGCCCAACGAAACCTCCTTAGCTAACTTCTCCGACACTACTTCTGGATGTTCTAACGCCGAGTGCAAATTTTTTCGCACTAAAACCCCCGGTGAGGGGTTCGATGGAATACTAAACCCACCCATAAAACCCTTTTGTAACAATTCCACCGCCTCCCGATTGGGATATCTATTTAGATATTCCTCCATCCTTTCCACCTGAACTGGAGTCCAACCCTTTTGCAGCGGCGTCCGACTCTATCTGTCTGTTACCTTTGAAACATCTATTGGCTCTGTGATTCCCCCCGCAGGATGAGCACTCATGCTTAAATTTGCATTTGGCCCCAAACCTGCAACTCCCCTCGTTAAATAGGAAGCACAGACCTCTGGCGGACGCCGCTAAGAAGATGGACTGACCCGACCCTCCTGCATCCCCCCGAAAGGGCTTCCCCTGCCGCGCCGGCGCCGTCACCTTCAACCATAAACTAATATCTTTATGGTACCACCTAATGTTGGGGCGAACAGCCTTTCGCTGTCTAAATTGCTCATCATACCTGAGCCAACCTGAACCCCCGCAAACCCTGTACGCCTCCCCAATTGCGTCTAGGTAACAGAATGGAGCCGAGCAACACTCAGGCGTCTTTTCCCCAATGACACTCGCCAAGATAGCAAACGCCTATAACCAGTTGGCGAAAGTGCGCGGGATGAGTCTATACCGGCGCTTCTCATCATCTTCCTTTTTACCTTCACCCATCCTTGCCCTACCTGTGAAAACGCTCTAGGGGGAGAAGTAAAAAAAAAATATCAACGTACTTCCCCTTTCATATGCGCTCCCGTATGTCCTGCTTTAACTGCGCCCCTAACGGGCCTTCAAAGCACACGTAAACCTCGCCCTTTGCTGCGTCATCCACCCTAGGCCTGTCCTCTTCACCCCCAACTTGCGTCTGCACCGAAGCCGATTTCCCCACCCGAGACTGCGAGTCCCCCATGCCCCCACACCTACCCCCCAAGCGGGTAATGGGGATGAACCTGCCACTCCCAGCTCCGCAACCCAACCCGCGAGGCTACTGAGTAACTGCCCTAGTCCCCCAACCAACTCTCCATGGCCCCCTTCCCCCCAAGCTACTACTAGTGTCTGTAACAATCCCCCCATGTTCTCACCTGGCTGCCCAGGCGCTGTGAACCCCGCAGTCGATGGTCCTGTCTCCAGATGAACGCCCCTCTCTGGTCTCCAGGCCTCTGCCTCCGCCCGCAGCCTCCCGATCATCTCTTCCACCGACAACATGGTAAGGCACTGCTGCGCTTTTTCACGATGAACAAAAATGGCGACCAGACTTCCTGCTGCCCCCCTATATAAAGACCCCCGAACCTTACCCCCTTTTTTCTCTCCTCTCTACCCCCTCCTGACCATTAACCCTATACCTTCTGGGCCCTTGCACCATAATTTATTATGATGGGTAAACCTCTAGTACGGCCAATACAGCATT